>NC_067490.1:18708850-19436350 GCF_947179515.1 Apodemus sylvaticus | reverse complement strand
AAAATCTCACAAGTGATGTGTTAATTCAGGGCTCATGTTCTTGTAGAAATAAAAAAAATTACACTTATTTTTTTTATTGGGGTGGGCACACATGCCATGGCACATATGGGTATCAGATGAGAACTTGTCAGGATCAATTCTCTGCCTCTACTTTGTGGGTCTTGGGAATGAAACAGGTGAAGACCCAGGCTGGGTGACAGGACTGCTCCTCCTCTTCCTCCCCCTTTCCCATCCCCCTGCCCCTCTTCTGTCCAGTGTTTTGATGATCTAGAGGATCTAAGGTTCTTTCCATTCCTTAACATATCATTCCATGCTAGCCCCAGAGGTATAGAAGCTTTCCTGCAGGGACGGACACTCTTCAGTTAACATACGCTCCTTACCTAGTGAGTTCAAGGCTGCAGTATCCTAAACCTAGCTCCCAGAGAAACTGTGGAATCAATCTCAGGAGAGTTCTAGAACACTCTTAGCTCCTTTGTGGGTGACATTCCCCTTGCAATGACAAAATATGCAACCAAAGGAACTTAAGGACACGAGGAGGGTTGACATCCCGTCCCAGTTGAAGGGTACAGTCCACACAGGTGTCAAGAGACAGGCAGCTGGTTCCATTGCAGCCTCAGTCAGGAAGCAGACAGAGATGAATAAACACCTTTTATTGAGTCTAGGACCCCAGCTCATGGGATGACAGTGATGCACACACATTTAGGGTTGGCCTTCTCACCTCACCTAACGGAATTTAGAACCATTGGCCTTCAAGGTCATCTCGGTCATCTCCTAAGTCTCCTAGGTGGTTCTAGACCCTGTCAAGTGACAATTTGAATTGCACACACGCCCACCCATTAGGGATTGCATAGGCAGATTGCTTGAAGGAAGAAAAATGTTGGTCAACTGATATTCAGAGAATCTTCTGGTAATGCCTAATTTCCCCCTGTCTGCAAGTGTCCCAGATATACAGGCCATCCATGTGTGTCTCCTCCACAGGTGCCAGACCAGACGGCCCCCTGCTCGGCTGCTGGGGGGCTACACTTTGAAACCGGTATCAGAAACCTGTTCACTTCTGCTGCAGCTTGAGTCATAGTCTCTCTTCATTCAATTTTAGACCCTTTGCCTTCTAAATAGACTGTTTGATGGTTGCTAGGCAACTATTGTTGAACGCGCGCGAGAGGCATTAATTGTGCGAACATTAAAACAAAACCAAACAGGGAGAAATTGCTTAAAGCCGAGGACCCTACCACACTTAAAATAGGACATTTACTTCTTAGATTTCCCCGTCCAGAACAGGGTGGTGACAGGCTGTCACAGGATAATAGAAGTCACAAAAAAATAAAAAATAAAAAAAAAAAAAAAAAGACTGTCTTCCACTGCTGTCTCTCTCCCTCCTTCAGCCCCCCCCCCCCAACACACATGTAAGTAGCCTTGTTACATAACAAAGCCTCGCACAGAAAGGAAAGGCAGGGGGACTCATCTTAGGGAGTCCACTCTGTTTCCTGCAGTGTGGCGCCTCTCTTCCCACACTGGTCTACACATGTGTCTCATCGGGGCACGTCCTCCGGGCAGGACAGCTTGTGCCTCATCAGTGGTTGGTTACACTGAGCTACAGAACCCGCCGAACTTATCACAGAGCGATCATCTCTCCCTCCGACCCGAATGGAAACAAAAAGAACTTTTCTATTTTCCACATCAAAGACTCAGCTTTTCCGCTGATGCCAAATGTTTTCTGCCTCTTACCAGTAAACGTACATTTTATTTTACAGCACGCCCCTCCCCCAATACACTTTCTTTTCTTTCTTTCTTCCTTTCTTTCTTTCTTTCTTTTTTTTTTTTCTTTGACATTGCAAAATGTCATGACTGGCCACAGAACCTTCTATAAATCAAAGCCAAGCATTTAAAACTGGGCAAAGCCAGGGAGTTCTGTGAGAAGCAGATCTCAGTAATCTGCTAATATCAAATGGCGAAGCCGGGGATGATGGGTGGGTGAGACTAATCTCAATCTTGCATCCTTTCCGCTGTCGGACTCACGTGGGTGACGCGTTTCCTCGTGTATAAGAGATTTGGGGCTCCGGGCAGTGTCCACCCCGTAATCACTAGCCAGCCTTCTGGTTGCTTTTCTGACTCCTAGGCCTCAGACCATACACATCCATTTCCGCCATTCATGACTACTCCCTTGTCTTGATTTTGTCTTTCCCTCAGAAATTAATTTGGAGAAAACCACCGAGGATAATTAAGCTTGACACACTAAAGGAGATTGTAAGTTATCAGGGAAGAAGATAATGCGTAAAGAAGAATAATCTTCAGTTTTGATCCAGCTTGTGACAGCCACAGGGAGTGACAGAGGCCGTGGATTGCCTGGAGTAGAACACAGTCTGTGTGGTGTGTGTAAGGGTTGGGGAGGAAGGAGGAGAAGACGGGAATAAAACTGGAGGTGATAGCATCAGCGCTCTGGAATATTCTGGAAAGATAGACCCTAGCCCTCTCTGTCCACGCCAAACAGGGGAGGTTCTGTAGTCCTCTGCAGGTGTCTGATGTTAGGCGCTTTGACATCTTTAAGTCCCCTTGAAGTATGCCCTTTAGCTGGGTATTGCTGTGCTTAACAATGCTAAAGAGGAGGAACCCTCTTTAGACACTAGGAGCAAGAGGCAACGGTCAGCGAACAAGGCACCTCAGACCCACAAGCCATCATCACTGCCTTGGCTCTGGGATCTTCCTCTTTTCTGGTTTTGAGACAAGGTTTTGCTATGTCCCTAGATAGCCTGTAACTCGTCTCCGACTTAAAGGGACCCTCCCGCCTCTACCTCTCAAGAGCTGGGATTAAAGTGTGTATTTCCCCTTCCCTTAGCCCTGGCTCTGGGCTTCCTCACTCTACACAGCAGCCTGCCTTGATACGCAGGCAATCCTGGGGCCTTATTTAAAGCAGTATACTCCAGGCGTATACTCCAGGCGTATACTCCAGGCGTATACTCCAGGCGTATACTATCAACTAGGATTCCAAATTAAAGATAGACTAAACTCGGGCTGGAGAGGTGGCTCAGCAGTTAAGGGCACTGACTGCTGTTCCAGAGGTCCTGAGTTCAAATCCCAGCCACCACATGGTGGTTCACAACCATCTGTAATGAGATCTGATGCCTTCTTCTGGAGTGTCTGAAGACAGCGACAGTGTACTTACAAATAATAATAAATAACTAAATTTAAACAAAAAAAATAATAGACGAAGCTCAGCTTATTCATTGTTAGCTTGGTGAAACACACACCACATGCAGAGGACACTGAGTATTCCAATATATCTCCAGTGAGATCTGAGTGGTATAACGGAACCGGTAAGGGTTCTTGGAGTGACCTCATGGAGGCATCCGGGGAGAGATCTGGGAAGAGCAATGCTCCAATTAAAGTCTGCGGGAAGAAAGGAGAAGTCACCACCAGGCTGGTGGGTCAGAAGGGTGAGTTTTTTCGGGAAGCATGCATGTACAGCTTCTTGCCTAATAGAGAAACATACATTCAACCAGGCTGTACAGAATCCAAAGGAGGCACCTCTATCCTGTGAGAGACAAACACATCAGCTGGCGAGGAGCCTCACGTCACAGGCCTTCAGAAGGGAGACTCAAGAGGACACTTCAGGATGGAGCAAGATGTAGCTTGGTGAACAGCTTAGATCAGGGGGGATAGACAGAAGAGGGTCGGTGCAGTGGCTACTCTGGAAGGAAAGGTTTATTCTGCTTCCCGGTTTCAGAAGGACTCGAGTGATCATGGCTGTGGAGGTAGGTCAGTTCACGAGGGCAGGGCTGTATGACAGAAGTGTTTACATTAGGACAGAGCAACAAACAGAGAGCCAAGACCAGGGGCTGGAGAGATGGCTCAGCGGTTAAGAGCACTGATTGCACTTCTGCAGGTACTGAGTTCGAATCCCAGCAACCACATGGTGGCTCACAAACATCAGTAATGAGACCTGAGGCTCTCTTCTGGCATGTGTGAAGACAGCTATAGTGTGCTTACATATAATAAATAAATAAATCTTTAAAAAAGAAAAAAGCCAGTCAGCTGTGGCGCATGCCTTTAACCCCAGCACTTGGGAGACAGCGGCAGACGAATTTCTGAGTTTGAGGCCAGCCTGATCTACAGAGTGAGTTCCAGGATAGTCTGGAAACTCTGTCTTGAAAAACAGAGAGAGAGAGAGAGAGAGAGAGAGAGAGAGAGAGAGAGAGAGAGAGACTGACCAGAGCAAGTGCTAACCTTTAGAGACCCACCCTCCAGTGACCTACTTCTACAAACTAGCTTTCATCTCCCAGGGGCTCCAGGGCTCTCGCAGAATAGTGCCACCGCCACCGCGTGTGAACAATTAATCCGAGCATGGGGGGGGGGGTTGATGAGGGATAGGTGGGGAGGGGGGGTGGAGGGAGCATTTAAACAGATTTCAAACATAACACACAGACGCCAATCCTTGTTGCTTCTGTATTATACTTATCCTAGTTTCTCTTCCTGCCAAGAGTCTCCTTCCCCTGTGCCTTGTCAGGGTGACACAACCCCTCATTTGTATGCGTCATCATGGATGACAAAAAGCTCACAATCATTTCTTTCATTCCCCCTAGCCCACATTCAGCGTCTTCTGCCAAAGGAAGTTGCTGATTTTAATATATGGTTCTTCATTTATTCATTTTCAGGCACCAAACAATTTTTAATTAGCCCATTCTTTATTAAAGATGCGGAACAGGTTATTAGCTAGGTGCATCTTTGGGTCTTTAAGAAGAGTGAAAAAAGACATCTTCAATTTGTGTGTGATGTTCTGGGGTTTAATTGATATTAGTCAACAGATCTAGAGCAAATCTCCCCAAGTCCCATTTTTAAAGCCTGACTCAACTGACATTCCCACACAGCTAAGTGGAGAGTGGGATTAATATATTAGTCACTGGGTAAAATGTGCCAGGCCCTGTTACGTGAGTTCCAGTAAAATATGCAAGGGGATAATAAAAAACAAAAATTAAAACTATTTTCTCTGTCTGCCGGAATCTGACAGGAAGGATCCACTTTGCTTCAGGTTGGAATTTATTCCGGTTACCACTGTAATTTACAAGTCCCCACCCTGGAATTCGAGGGCCTGGAAGTACTGCTGTATTGTGTTCTTTGTGGTACTATTAGTAGATTTCCACACAGCGACATAGCTGGTAACTGACAAGTCTCAATCAGATTATGTGCTAGTGAACAGACAAACTGACCTTGTCACCTCTGTTGGCCCACAAGTGCTAAGTTCAATCTGTGAGGGAGAGAGAGCCTTGGGCCACTCTCTGTCTTTGGTGTTCTGCCTGGCCCGGTGGTCCACAGGCTTGGTTAGGGGACGGAAGACCGACCGACCCATCAAGAGATCACTCGGCTAACTAGTGTCTGCACCTCTCTGAGGTCCTGAGAAGGAAGTCCGAGAGGGGCCTTATTAGGTGGCCAGCTTGTTGCTTCTCAGCTGTTTCCACGGAACATGGGAGAATTTACAAGGGCCAGCACCGGATATGCAAATACACATCTTGGGCTTCTATTTAATGAAAGCCATTTTGGAATAGGTTTATCAACTATCTTAGAAAAATGTTTCCAATTTGCCATTTAAATGCAAATAAACTTCCCAGTGTGCTTTGGCTCTGACGGTCTGACGGGTGGGGGGGGAGGAGGGGGGGTGGCGGTCAGCCTGCATGAGGTGGCTTGTCTCCTTAGACACAGACAACTTCAAGGCTTTGTGTAAATACAGGAGCTGTGGTGCGGTTCCTCCGCTTTGCAACGTGCAGTGGCATGCTTGAGAGACATCTGTCTTTGGTATGTTCTTTTAATTACTCCTCTGTTGTAATATCCGGCTGCTCTTGCAGGAGACGCAGCAAATGCAGGTCACCCAGCTCATTTTAGGCAATAGACACAAACAGGATTGAACAGTAGTAATGGCCACGGTTGCGGAGAAACTGAAAATGAATCAAGGCAGGCAGACAAATCTGGATCTCACCCCCACCCCCTTCCCTAAAGAGCCATTAGAAAAATGACCCCAAATCTCCCCATTTCAAACCCCTTTTAAAGATAGCCATGTGAATCTGCCCAGGACAATGCCGCTGAATTCAACCGGGATGATGAATGGTCCCTTTACCATGAGATTGGCTGGAGAAAAAGGCACAGTGGGAATGAATCACATGATGTAAAGTCGAGAGACTTGTGTGCGGAAAATACTGTCGGATGACACATTTTGCCCAATATAATTTTATGTGACCAGTCACTGCATTGCCGGTTTAATTGATTTATATACCCTTTCGGAAGGTGTTTACCGTCAGGGATATAATTATACACTCTCTAATTGTGTACATACTTGATTCATAACAAGGCTTTTGGTCAACTTCAATGGAAAGCTGTTATCTCGGAGGCCAAAACCTGTCCTCCCCGCCCTTTAAAACAATGTTCCGACAGCCATTTCCTGTAGGACCTTTATTTACACCAAGTGCCCGCCTGTTCTTTAGACACTGTGTATTCCTAAATGTGTTGGTACAGGACCATGGTAAGTATATTAAAAGTTCTCTCCAAATGGTTTCAGAACAAGGGATGAAAGTTATGTGTTGCTCATTTGCATGCAGTGGAGAGAGTGTCAACATCTACTCGTGGAAATGTCTAGATTTTCTTCAGTTCAACAGTTTGGTAGCTTTTGTACTCTTTAATAAGAACAATGAGAAGTTAATCTCTCTCTTTCTCTCTCTCTCAAAAGGGGGAAAATCAGAAAACATAATTTTGTCAAATCTCCTTCAAAGGAATTTCTTCCCCAGCCTCTTATCTGTTCCAAGCTGCTTAAGATATGAGAGTCAATATCAATCAGGAAACATTTGACCCAAAGAGATAAAAGTCCGGAGGTATGGCCGCTAGATGAATGGCCTACACTTATCAGCTTGTAATTGCTATTATAAACCCAACAGAAAGCTTCCTTCTACCCAGCTTTCTGAAAGAAAGAAGTAACAAAAAGGAAAGAACCGGAGGCAGAGGCACCACCATTAAACGTCAGTCAGTCTTGGAGCATGTGCTACCCTTGCCACAAAGACAACAGGTGATGTGCTCATCAGAGTGGTAGTCATCTGTGCTCCAGAGTTTAACCCTTTGCCTCCTAAAAACACCACACACACTCTTACACACACACACACACTGCACACTCACCCATACACACTCACGTAACACACATCCACCCTCCCAACCCCCCACAAACATGCACACACTCACATACACATATGCAAATGTACACACACACACACACACACACACCTGTGTATTTACCTGCTTATTCTGCACATACTCTGAATCTAGAATTCATGATTTTAAGTCTATTGAATTAAGTATGGCTGAAGTAAAGGCTGCCGAGATAGCTACTGTACATTAAGTTCTCCTTAGTTTCCTTGGAGAAATCAAAGAAGCAAATGGACTTGGGTTAATCGATGGGGGAGTTCACACTGAGGGGTTTATCCTAAGGGAACGGAGGTTAAGAATTAAAGCCTTAGTGTAGTCAAATGGCCACTTAAATTGGTGTCTTCCTTATCTTAAAAAAAAAAAGATGTTTAAATATATTAAATAATTTTTTTAAAAGAAGCTAAACATCTTCTCCTGTTTCTCTAAAACTCTAGAGTCAGAAGGGTGGGAAACAGAAGTATGGAGCTAGTTTCAGCCCTCTGACTTTGAGAACGAAGAATGGAACTCTCTCGTTTCAAAGACCATAGGGCGAAAGGCTGGCTCCGGGCAGGATTTCCCACTGGCTATATAATCTTGGCCAGCCTGGCCTTGGTCATGGGAGGCAGGTGTTGGGACTCTTCTGTGCGAGATAAGAGAACTTGAAAAAGCTAAGCGAAGTAGAAATAGCAGCACAAACAAGGAAGGGAAGCAAATGGTAAGGTAGCCTGAGGTGAATTACAGAACCAGGTACCCCACCCCCTCTTTCTGAGTCCCCAACAGCAGTGTGGATAGGAAGATCGGCTTCTAAGGGTAAGGGAAGGCTCTGGCTCAGCCTCCCATTGCTACGCTCAAAGAGGGCTCAAGCAAATACTGGTGTGTTCCAGACTCCTCCCCGGGATTTTACTCTACCAGTTCCATCAATCAACAGTTGTGTGTCCAATCACAACTTGGGCTCCTGGCTTTCCCCTCCTACCACTGAAGAGGCTCTTGGAGGAATGAGGAGGATCAGCACACTTGCCAGTCAGATGCCGCTGTGGCAATATGACCAGGAAGCAGGGCACTGCCCACAGAGCTTCGTAATCCCCAACCAAAGGTTTCGCCAAGGATTGGGAAGTCCGGTTTACGCTGCCGCTACTTTATCCCGTAACCCGTGATGATGAAGGGCGCTTTCCCGAGGAAGTTTTGTCACTGGTAAAGCTACTCACAGCAAAAGGCACCTACTGAGTGTGAATCTTCCCTGTCCTCCTCGAAGCTAAAGACTTCCGGGAGCTGCCCCAACTAGTGTGGAAGACACCAGCATTATCTTTGATCAGCTTCCTAAACTCATTCATCATCTCGTACAATTTATATTAGGAGCCAGTCCAGAGACTGACTTAGCTACATCCTTTACTGCGTCTAAGCGTCCTGCCAGGAGTAACCTGGGTTTGTGAGACACCTGTGGCTGTGGCGGGAGACCAGAAACAAAACTTAACTTTCTCCAAAAGAATATTATTCTTGGCTGGGCGGTGGTGGCGCACGCCTTTAATCCCAACACTTGGGAGGCAGAAGCAGGCGGATTTCTGAGTTTGAGACCAGCCTGGTCTACAGAGTGAGTTCCAGGACAGCCAGGGCTATACAGAGAAACCCTGTCTCAAAACACCAATATATAACAACAACAATAATAATAATTGTTGTTATTATTATTTGTCCAGGTAGGGCTTCGGAAACTTGAAGGATTCCCCACTTGTCATCTATAGAGCGACAGCTATCTCCCTTTCTATTTCGTCTTTCTTTCTGGGTGTGATCAAGAGTCTGTTTGGTTTATTTTGTTTTGTTTTTCTGATTTCATCAGCCATGTTAAATTCCTGGCCTGTGTGCCTTCTCAAATCTTTAAATTGGAAGACCTCTTCAACGTTGACGTATATATTCATCTGGTCTCAGACTACGACTCAAAATGCGAGCAGTATCGGGATTATATGTGTATGTGTATGATGTACATATATATGTGTAATTTTACTTATTCATTCATTTATTTATTGTGTGTATATGTGTGTACCTGCATATGTGTATGTGTATGATGTACATATATGTGTAATTTTACTTATTTATTCATTCATTTATTTATTGTGTGTATGTGTGTACCTGCATATGTGTATGTGCATGTATATGTATATATAAATGTATATGCATATGTAAATGTATATGCACATGTATATGTGTGTGTACATATGGGTAATTTTACTTATTTATTATGTGTGTATATGTGTGTACCTGCATGTGTGTATGTGCATGTGCGTACATGTATGTGTAAGTATGTATATATGTATATGCATATGTAAATATATATGCATATGTATATGTACATGCATATGTATATGTGTGTGTATATATGTGTAATTTTACTTATTTATTGTTTGTGTATGTGCGTACCTGCATGTGTGTACGTGCATGTGCGTACATGTATGTGTATGTATGTGTATGTGCATAGGTGTGCACGCATGTACATAGGACGCAACATGGTGTGGATGGACATCAGAAGACAACTTGTACAGCCTTCAGGAGTCAGTTCTCAGCTTTTGGCATGAGTTCTGGGGAGCAGACTCAGGCTGCCAGATTTGAAGGTAGGGACCCTTCCTCGCCTTATTTACCTCACATACCCTCTACCTCATTTCCCGAGACTAGTTAAGAGCTAGGTATTCCACAACAGATCTCCACAGTTTGGGGGAAAAAATGTACCCAGTAAACCATCTCTCCAGACCTACCATGTTTCTGAAGGCGGATATCTGCCCAAAGAGAGCACATCGATTTTCACCTTCTTTGATGACGGCCTCCTAATTTCACAGTGGAAAGTGAACAATTATGGAAGCCATAAGGAAGGGGGTGGGGGCTGGAGAGATGATGGCTCAGTGGTGAAGAGCACCGAGTGCTCTTCAGAAGGCCCTGAGTTCAAATCCCAGCAACCACATGGTGGCTCACAACCATCTGTAACGAGATCCGATGCCCTCTTCTGGAGTGTCTGAAGACAGCTACAGTGTACTTACACGAGGCTAGGGGCCCAGTACACGTGATGTGCTAGCAGGATCCCTCCCCGAGTGAAGATGCTTGTCATTTTAAGCTTGGTGACCTGAGTTGAAGCCTGGTTGGTGCCCTGGAACCCAAGTGAAGGTAGAAGGACAGAACCAACTCCACAAACTTGGGGCGCTGGCCCTTACATAGGCGCCATGGCGCTCACATCCTCCTTCCAACAATAGTAGATTTTAAAAATTGAATAGATGTAAAATTTCAGGGCTGACCACTTGGTATTCGATGGCTAATTGGGGGGGCGGGGGTTCTCTAGAGAAGACTGAATTTTTCAGCTCTCAGTCTTCTTTAGTTGCTTCTAGTTCTTTGCCTGGGGCCATGCTTTCTCCCCCCTCCCCCCACCCCCTGGCCCCCCTCCGCTCCCATGGTAACGTGGCCCACCAGATACAGGAGAGGAGGCATGAGGCGGTGAATCTGAGGGAGCCATAGGGGGATTGGGGGTGCACGGGAAGGGTTGGAGGGAGGAAATGGAAAGAGGGAAATGATGTAATTATATTGTAATTTTAAAACAAAATAATAATAATAATAAATGCCTTAACTCTGAAGCAACCAACATGGACCAGAGAACTGTCCTCACCATAAAAACCCTGTGCCCCAAGAGATGGCTGTTCCTGTAGTCAGGGAGCTCAGCTGCACCTGGTCTGGGAGGATCTTAAAACTTATGGAGTCCAGCCTGGTCTATTCTGCAAAGCTTGCACCACATCACACAGAACAATTCAGAGTGAGCTTCCAGTCTAGAGGTAGGTAGCCCTGGATCTGAGCGGTGCCAAAGGAGGCACAGACAATGGGAAATTTAGCCCTGAAACCTCTGCGATTACCGCCTTTCTTATTTATACTTCCCCAGTGGAGGGCATTTGTGATGGGTTAATAACGTTGTCTTGTCTTTTGTCTTTCTGATTCCTACGCTAGACTATCTCCCAAACACCACAATTGTGCCAATGAGGGTCAGCATCTTAAAGGCTGGCCTACAAAGAATACAGACTAGGGGATGGAGGGGTGGTTCAACAGTTAAGAATACTTGTAAGAGAACCCTACTTCAGTTCCTAGCACCCACACTGGGCAGCTGATAGCCACTGGTCACCTAGACCCAGAAGGTGTAACGCCCTCTTCTGGCTTCTGCAGGCAGCTACATCCACACGAGACACACACACACATACACACACACATACACACACACATACACACACACACACACACACACACACACACATACACACACAGAGAGAGAGAGAGAGAGAGAGAGAGAGAGAGAGAGAGCATATAAATGAAGAGAGATCTTTAAAAACGTGTTAATTGTCAGCCAGAACCAAAGACCGTTAGCACTGCAGTGTGCAGGCCTGACTGTACTCCAGTTTATCTATGTAACTGGCAAGCACAGCTCCAACCATATCTTAAAGTGCTGAAATAAACCAATTCTTTATTTTTTTTTTAAGACATAAACATCATATCTCATACCCAGGAGGAGCCAGAATGGGGGCTTTTCTGGTTCATACATATGGTGGAGCACACTTCTCTGCTAACAGCCCTGATCATAACCTGGAATTCTCTACCCTAGAAGCCATCCTTCCTGACTGAGTAATATTTATAGAAAATGAAATTTAGGTTTTTAATTACACCCAACTTTCTCTTTCATATTCAAATGTTACACATACCCTCCAACGTGTTTACAGAGTTCTCCCAGATTTCTAAATAAATACACTGAAGAAGTTCTGAGGTATACACATTTTAAAGATGGCTCTGCGTGCACCAAGCTATGCCCAGATGTTTAACATTCCAAATTTCTCAATAAATGAACACGCCAGGAAAGCAAACACGAGCTGACAGTATTTAGTCTAAGTTTCTTTAAATGGTTTAGCATGTTCAATAACAGTATTTCATTATCAGCAGCTATTACGGCATACAGAAAGGAGGTTTGTGGGATATAGGGCAGAGCAGAGTGTAAACGTGGTTATCACAGAGATTGTTTGGGGTTTTCATAATCTGCTGTGGTAATGAGTCTTGTCTTCTGTCTTCTGAATCCCATATATATATGGATTTCATATACATATACAAATATATGCATGTGAATATATATATCTATTCATAACAAATCCTTGATCCCAGCTCTCTGCCATGAGTGCTCATTAACAACCACCACAGCCCCACAGTCAGTTCTGTGAGCTTTGTACAACTTCCAGAACAAGGGTTCTGGCAAATGGTAGCTTGGCCTTTTTGCTTCTCTGGAAAAAAAAAAAAACATTTTTTAACACTTAAAAAAAAATTGCAGAAAATTCCCCATAACTAACTTCTCCCTTCACACCTTTTATCTCCTCCTTAAATCCATAATATTCACTCACTAAATCTCCAAGGTTGCTGTGTTCTTATGTAATACTTAATTCTCTTCGTCTCTGGTGTTGGCTTGTGAAATGTCTTTAATTAAAAAAGCTAAAAGCTCTCTAAATCTGGATGGCAGATTCATTTCCAGGGCACTCAGGCATGTTGTCTAATTTTAAAACTCTGACAGGATACATGTAAATTTATGCAAGTTTCACAAAAGTCACAATTTCCTCCCTTAAATTCAAGCTAAAGAAAATGCCTCAAGCTCTTTCCAGAACTGTTTACTTAACTGGAGAGCTCTTTTTTTTCCCATTGTGTCAGAGGTGATTATTGTGAAGAGATCCCTTGTCAGTATCCAGTGGATCCAGTCAGAAGGAAGGAGTTAAATTTCCCTGATTATCGATCAAACAGACTCTTTGATCCCCAAGCTAAAACTGTGAAACACTACTGGGGTGGGGAGGGAGGAGCTTAAGGATATTATCATGCAAATTATTTTGGTTGCTGGTAATTAAGAAATTATATGTTAAGAAAATCAGTAATTGTTCACATGAGTCATTAATGTGTTTTCGTTCTTTGTAAAATGTTCTGGCACGCCCTGCCCTTCCTTTCTTGCTTTAAATAAGCAAGGAGAGGAACACGGTATTCACAGCTCAGCAGAGCGACATATTAATAGAAAGTTTGCTTGGAAGGGCAGCTTTATGTAACCACAAGCCTGGTTCTCTGCCTTTCCCCATACACTGTCCTTCACCCAAGAACTGTGTTTAGAAAGCAGGGGTGGGGGGTGGGGTGAGGGGGTGGGGGGTGGGGGGATAGTCTATTTGAGTACCTGAAGCAGAGTCACCCATGAGTAGGGACTGTTCCCCCTCCCACCCTTCCGAAGGTCATAACCATTGGTCCCAACGCTTAGGAAATCTACACAGAAAAAACCAACACATCCTCATGAACTCAGAACTAGCCTAGCCACGGGCCATTAAGCAGTTCCAGCTAATTCCGTGACTCCCTAGAAACAAATCTTCACTTGGAACTCAACCTTTGCCAACGTTTGCTTTGGAGAGATTTTCAGATCCACAGGAAAGAGACCCCAAGTGGATGACGGGAGGTTGGAGACAGGCTCCCGAATGAGGGGTACTCCTTGGAATGAACCCCAGTTAGCTTATAAATCATTGATCCTTGAAAGAACACAAATGAAAATTACGCTTTTGTTTTGTTTTTTTTTTTTTTGAAAGGCAGCCTCAAGTACTGACATGTGATACTTAATAATAGGCCTTAAACCAGTTCTGACATAATATCTCTGGCAGCTCTAATAACCACAAATGATTGCTTTAGTTAAGAACTAGCCAGAAGCAAAATAGATCCATGTAAAAGTCGTTCAAGCCATAAATACCTCAACAATATTTTATGTCACTTTGTAAAAAAGTTAAAGGAGTTTTATAATAATTAACAACAACAACCAAAAGAAAGAAAGAAAGAAAGAAAGAAAGAAAGAAAGAAAGAAAGAAAGAAAGAAAGAAAGAAAGAAAGAAAGAAAGAAAGAAAGAAAGAAAGAAACCCACGCCATGTCCGGACACTATGAAAGCTTAGTTCATACTCCCAAGGCTGCCAGTGTGGTAAATTATGTAGGCACCAGAGAAACATTAAGGAGAAATAATAGCAACTTAAATGAAGGCTGACGTAATTCATGATAAACAGTCATTGGAAAATATTACAGTGTTGTCTTTTTTTTTTTTCTCGAGTGGGTTTAATCAGAAGAGTGTGACCATAGTCTAACATAAAGCACTTCCCCTTTCCACTGTTAGTAGGTGGAATTCTGGCATTCACCCTAGCTCTAGCTGCAAGGTTTTTATTCACCATAATTGCTGAATCCAGACCCTCAACACCTCTGGGGACCTTAATGATGTCAATTTGGAATTCTGATTGATGGAGGAGCTTCAAGACAAAGCCCCCAATCTTTGAGCAGCGTGGTTGGTCCACAAGTGGGGCTGACATGGGAGGGGGGCATAGCCAGAGTGCTTTATAGAATACATAGCAGCAAGGGTGGCTAAGGACTGCCAGTACTGAAGAATGACTCTATTGTCCCTTCTAATAGAATCTGAGATGCGGCCTCAACCAGGCACCTATCTTGATAAGAGCAAAGCTGGGCCCCAGATTGTTCTGGGTGAACTGTAAGTAGAGTAGTAACACACAAACATAAGCAGTCACAGCCCAACCTGCCAATCTCATTATTACTGAACGTCACCGGGTCACGGCTGGAAGGCGTGATCGTACCATGGTGTTGTCACAGAGATGGCTAGGTCTGAAGGTGAATTAGAAGTTGTCACCTGCTGTGTGGAACCCTTGATGAGGAGCCATAGCTTAGGAGAGAGTCTTCGCTCAGATACTGAGGCAGGGCACCATTTAACTCTCCAGCGCTTACCCCATTTCTGGGAGTTTAAAGGGAAGACGTAATACACAATTATGTCAGCAAGGCCTTCCAGCGTCAAGTTCATTGAAATGTCTTTAAATCAGATAGATATTGATTACCTGTGCTGAGGAAGGAAAGGGAGCCTAAAAGAGAAAGCAGAAAAATCTTACGTTTTCCTTCCCTCCCCTGGCTTCTATCTTAGCCATAAGTTGGCCTTTGCAAGGACCATTAAGAGCAACAGAAGTGATTCTTTTTTCCCCCCTTCCTCTACTTTTCTTTGCCAGCCTTGGGGTGGAGGTGTTAATGAGCTGGAATAGACTCAAAGGCTGGAGAAGAGGCCTTCTAGAAGTTGGCTGCTTGGGTGATCCTACACAGAGGGGCCTCTGTCCCAGATGACCAGGCACTAAGTGCCATCTTTGGAAGATGACTTACAATATTCAATATATGGCAGAACATGCTATTTTAGACATGGAATCTCCCCCTCCCCCCATTGAGTCTATTTAAATCATCTCAGAGGTCAACTATCTGGCCACTCCTTTAAAACTATTTCAAAATAAGATGGATGGCTTTCTCTGACATTTACACTCATAAAAATGTATTTTATCTCCTCTTAACACAACAAGCCTTTACTTTCTTGAAATAGCTCATCTTGCGCACTATCAGTGCATTTTGCTCCATGCACAAATATTTTCTGTATTACAATGAGCAGCAGAATGCAAAGCTTGCAAATACTTATTTTTAGACATATGGGAAAAAAGCAGTTAGAACTAAAAAAAGAATGAAGCAGTCACTTATCAGCGATGCCATTGGATCTTTCCTTCGGATGCTACGGAGCACAGTATGAATCATCACTCTGAACACAGACACACACACACACACACACACACACACACACACACGAAAATATTATTTCACAACTGAAAACATCCAATCACTAAAAACAACATCTGGGTGTCATTAATAACTTACTCTACAGTTGAACTAGCCAAATAATCTGTAGTCTGACTCAGAACTTCTGAGTTGCTATTTTTGAAAGGAGGTGGGATCAGGGAAAGAACTGAATAGCATTTACCCCACTTTTGCAAATGTACACGCCCTGGGCAGTTTCTGAATTTCTAGAAACTTATGCACACATTCTAACCAGCGTGTGTACACATGAGGGAAACACAGGCTGTTTTATGTTATATCATTATTGCCACCACCCGTGACCTGGAGTCCTGTTTTTGTTTTGAGGAAGTTTCTACCGTAATATTGAGTTTGCTCTTTCCCCTCAGAGCCTTTGTGTATAACCGGGCACACTTTGTAGACTGGCGAGAAGCTGACCATAAGTCACATCTGACAGAAGATGCTTCCCATTTCAAACTCCAACAAAGCCTTTTTGTATATAGCCTCTTAACACATTTAGAGAGCAGGACACTGTTCAAACAGTCCAGCCCTGAGATAAAAGAACTAATGATGTGCCCGTCATGCAATCTACCGCACTAAAACACCCTAAATATTTATACTAAATGGGAGTTAAAAATAGCATCAAGGAAAATGCCAAAATATTTCTACATGTTATTGGTAACAGTCGCTGGGAAGACAGATGCCAAAATCCAGCATGGTTCTAATTCACTGGGCCCTGTCACATGGCCTGTCCTAAGCTTGGTAAAATGTCAACTGACTTACAAACTGCAGAAAGTTGTCTTTGGGGTAATCTATATTTACAGTTGTTGGATTTTTCCCCCCCCTTTAAGTGCCTCTAGCAGGTCACTGGATAAGATACTGAGTTTCAATGCACATTTTCCCCCTTTGTCTCTAAAGTCAGTGATACAACCATTGATGGGTTTCATCCTTACATTTACAATGATACAATTACAATGCAATTGTATCAATACAGATGGTACGTGTAACAATGACATCTCCGTAGGAAGCAGTGTTAGGACTGAGGAACCACAATACTCCTCGGTCTACATGAGGGGCTGATGCCTCTGCCTATGCCCAGGATGGAACAGAGAATGAATATTATCTGTGCTATGGACCACACTAAGTCAGCTATCATTGCAAAAGAAACACAAGCCCTTAAGTGTGGTCATGTCTCAACATGAAGCTGCAAGCAGGCTGGACCAGACCACTAATGAGAGTTTGACCCTCAGCACACAGGGAGGGGCTATCTCAGTGAAGGGAAGACATCCATCCTCTCAGCTTTCTGACTTAGCCCCTCACCTCTGGAGGGGAGGAGAAAGATCACATTTGAAGTCTGAAGAAGAGATGCAGGTACATTTGAAGAACCCCCTGGCTTCCCCCTAGGGGAGTATGGCTCTACTATTGCACAAAACCCCCAGATCTGCTGGGCATAAGTCAGATTCTTGAACACACTGTTCAATAAATTAGAGTAGTTAACAGAATACTAAAAAGAATAGTATAGCATGAATCCCAGCACCCATAATTAGCATGAGGATGACTTCCTTCAACAGCACCTTTTTCTCTCTTTAAGACTGCTGAGAGAACCAGTGGAGGTAATGACCACAGTAGGTACTCAACTAATTAAACACTACTTCTTAGGCAGACACCACACAAACTATTTTAAACATATAACTCGGGCCTAGAGAGATGGCTCAGTGGTTAAGAACATTGACTGCTCTTCCAAAGGTCCTGAGTTTAAGTCCCAGCAACCATATGGTGGCTCACAACCATCCCTAATGAGATCTGATTGATGCCCTCTTCTGGAGACAGCTACAGTGTACTTACATATAATAAATAAATAAATCTTTAAAAAAAATAAACATATAACTCAGTTCCTGACATGTGTTAAACTCTCAATAAGAGGTATGAGACACTGTCATTATCTTTCTGCTTTAATTAATCAGAATTCTCAGGAAATGAGCCATCCAATCTAATGGTGTTGGAACTTTATGGAGAATTATTAGAATTATTAGAAATGCCTGTTGTTGTTTCACCAATAGCAAGCAGGTGTGTGAGGACACAGAATCATCTAGAAGACCACTGGCCCAGGGTTTATTGTCTCATGTACCATACAGTCCTCCATATCACACAGTTCTGAAAAGTACACCCAGGATGGTCTACATTTGCCCGTTGTGTTAATTTTTGCAAAGAACCTTGTTCAAAGTCGTTATTGTAATAATTACATTGGCATGCATAGTTTTAAGAGATGACTTGAAGCTTCTACCAGAGTCTCGAAGGGACCGGAGGTCTCCAAAACCATTAAAAACATGTCCAACATTTCATTCTCTAAATGAGATATGGAGATGTAAAACATCAGATGGAGTTGGTCAGGCTCCTTGTTTGATATGTCCACCCTGAAAGCCCAGAGAAGTGTCCTCTCTGGTCCATTGTAGCTTTTTCTTAATTTCTCAGTAATTAAAAACATAACTTCGAGCTCTTCATGGTCATGGCTCTGCAAAACCATTTAATGGAACTTGGAGTTGCTAAAAGAACTCTTCCCGTGCCTACTTCTATTCTACCCAATGCCTGCTCTCACCAAAACTGCACCTCCTCCGTGTCTCTGGCCAGAAGCCAGTCAGGAAGGAGGCAATGGCTTTGTCAGCCCTGTTCTCTGTTTCCTTTGTGTAGGGAGCAGCTCTAGTTATTTCTACAGTACTGTTTCAGTCTTAAGAGGGCAGAGGATGTGATGAAAGTGTCGGTCACAGGGGCAATGTAAGTTTGTCCAGTCGTTAGGAGAAACATTTAAGAGTTTCCTCAAAAGAGTTAAAAACAGGACTGTCATGGAGTCCTTCAGTCCCATTACTGGGTCTATCCAAAGAAAATGAAATCATTATGTTGAAGAGAGGCTCACACTCCAGTTTTGCTGTTACATTATGTACACAATATATAATCAATACCTGTCAATGAGGATCAACTGACAGATAGATAATGGAAAGTGTGTTGTGTGTACATAAACACGGGAATACTAATAGACTTTAAAAACCGAGAAAGTCCACTCCTTTGCAGCTATATGGGTGAAATTGGAGGATATTGAACTAAGCGAAATAAGCCAGGCGTAGACAATCAGATGGTGTTGCCACTTGTTGGCGGAATCTAGCAAAACTCCACGAAGAAATACCAAGGAGTGTGATGGGTGCCAAGGATGGATGACGGGAAGCTAGGAGATACACAACAACACGGAATTCCAATCAGATGGGCGGAACATGTCCAAGGGATCTACAACCAGGCACACTGACTACGAAGACTGTTCTTTCATTTCTGAAACTTGATGAGAGTAGATAATTATGTTCTCATCATGAAAAGAATTAAGTGTACACAAAAATGCACGTTAGTTCACCTTAGTCCTTTCATGATGCCCCTTTTTCAAAATTGCTCTCAATAAACACATTGCAAACATATTGCCCATTGACCAATAAAACATTTTGTTACCAAGATTATTACTTATCCAAACTCTGAGAGATCAGAGATAAGCTCTCAAGAAGCCAAGTCTAGTGAGTGCCCTAGGACATTTGGGATCTCAACCTGTGGGGCGTGACCCCTCCGGAAGTTGGACAATTCACAAGAGTCTCCTAAGAGCTTTGGAAAACAGCCAGGCGGAGCTGGCGCACGCCTCTAATCCCAGCACTCTGGGAAGCAGAGGCAGGTGGATTTCTGAGTTCGAGGTCAGCCTGGTTTACAGAGTAAGTTCCAGGACAGCCAGAGCTATAGACAGAAAAACCCTGTCTCGAAAAAAAAAAACCAAATCCATAAAAAACAAAACAAAAAAAAAAAACAAAAATAAAAAAGGAAAACAGAGATATTATAGTTTGAATTAGTAACAAAGACAGTTTTATAGTTGAGGGTCAGCACAACATGAGGCACTGAATTCAGTGAGAATTCAGCCTTTAAGGGTCACAGCGTCAGGAAGGTTAAGAACCACGACTCTAAGGGACATGATTGCTTTTTGTCTGCACCCATTTTCTTGTCCAAGGTTATAGCTACCCAAACCCCAAACCCATAGCTGAGTAGCTGACATCCATGGCTTTGTTTATGGGAAAGTAATCCTGGCAATAGAAATCCTTAGGGTTTCTCCTGAGGAAGTCATCTCAATGTTGATGTTTTTTATGCTTAAAAGATAATCAGGACAGTGTTAAGTGCACATCACACGTCGTAATCCTACCAAAGCTACAGAGGAAGGGCTTGAAACTTCAAATAGAAAGGTCGTGTGAACTTCAGTAAACTCATTTTATGCGATATTGAACGACCATTAAAATGGTATTCACAAAGTGTTTAACGCAGAGAATGTTTATTTTATAATAAGGAAAATAAAAGATGGCAAAATGGTATACAGGATATTCTCAAGTTACTGGAAATGCTTCCAACCCCCCTCCCTCCCCTGCACTGTCCCAACTAAAGAACCAAAACAAAAGAAGAAGCTATGCACAAATGATGACATCTGGGGGCTATTGATGACTTTTGGGAAGCAGAATTGAGATACTGATGGGATTGTAAATGGCATTTATAAAGTCAAGAACATTGGAGCTTTGATGAGTCAGAATCCAGCCTGACCACTTCTTAACTTTTTGTAACTGGCATCCTCTCCTGCTTTGAAGGGCTTAGTGGGAGTTTCCTTGGGGTGAAGCTGTACAGATCAGGTCATCAGATACGTGGAGAGGCCTTAGCGTAGGGACCAGCATATGGCGTGAACTTACAGAAGACTGGCAATTATTGTCATTATCCTAGTTCTTTTTCATAATAGAAATCGTTTTTCACAGTGAGAAAAATATTTTGAAAGGTGTCTGAGCTGTTTGCCTCTCTTTTTCTCTTCCACACTAAGTTATTCTGATTTGGAGATGAGAGAAAGGAGGGTTAGTGGAAAATTCTGGTTGGCTCTAAATGGCCACTGTGTTGACCACAGCATGCCCTCAAGCCCTGGGGCGAGAGTTGTGAGTTACATTAACAGTACAGGCTGAAGTCCAATATGGTGGCTCACAGGTAAAAGCTCAGCATTAAAGCTGAGACCAGAGAATCAAGAGTTCAGGTCTAGTCTGGATTTCATAGAAATACCCTGTCAAAACAGACAAGAACACACTGCCTATGTTGGGAAGGGACAGGGTCTCTAAACATTGGTACAACTGGACAACCCTCAGAGAAAGACAGTGGTCAACTTGTGAAGAACACTTCTGGGCTCTGAAAAGATAAATAAATGTTGAGGGGGAGGCGAATCCCTTTGAGCTAACATTTTTTCCCTTGAGAATTCAGTCTCTCATGAGCTAAAGCTGAAAGAGAGAGAGGTCAATAAATACTTGACTTATCTAAGGAAGGAGATAAGAATGAATGGGAGCCAGAAACCTTCTGGAATCTTAGTGGTTTCTCTATCATTTCAACAAACTTGTTGTTCCAAACGCTAGTAGACTTGATTCTAATCCTTTGGAGGACCTTAGAATCCAATGGGGGAAAAATATGTAAGCCTGATAATTTTATTAACAGGCCCAATGTTTAATGGGGGTGGGTGGCTGAAGGAGATGGTTTTTGACATGGGTAAAGACGTGTGCTACCAAGCTCAGTTCCACATGATTCCAGAACCTACATGGTACACGGAGAAAAGGGTTCTTGCTAGTTGTCCTCTGACCACCACACTTGGGCAGGGGCATGTGTATGCCTTCCTACAAGTCAATAAGTACTGTTTTATTTTTAACAGAGGGGAGTGGGCTCCCAGGCACTGTTTGATTCCCAGTACTCAAGTAAGAAGCAAAGGTTGATGGCATGCTCTTATAATCCTGCAGCTGGGGAGAGGGTGGAGACAGGTAGACCCCTGGGGTTCATTAGTCAACCAGTCTAGCCTACTGTGAGAAACCTATGTCCCAAGAAGAGACCTTGTCTCAAAACAACTCAAACACAGAGGTGTGTCCACAGGCATGCGCACACAGTGGGGGCACTCAAATTAAAAAAAAAAAAAGTGTTGGGAACATGTTGAGTGACAAGGAACAGAGGGTGTAGAGTCTGATGTTAGAAATAATTTCTCTGAAGTCATTGTCCAGCCTGGAGTCCTCCCTTGAGGAGGTAGGGAACCAAGAGAGCCTGCAATGAATCTAGCAGCCTCCCTTCCACCCTTTCTTGGAGATCTGAGGAAGGACCCAGGTTACTAAGAGGTAAGTCAGGTTTTCTTATAAGAAAGAGGCCTCTCTGAGGCCCTAAGCAGAGTGGGGTCTCAGAGAGAGACTCAGGGGCACATGTTCTTCTCAGGGGAAGATGACATCTTTTAGCGAGACACGTTGGCTTGTGGGAGCTGCTTTTAGTTGTCACTAAAAGCTAAAAAAAAAAAAAATGGTAGAGAAAATAAACTCTTCGAACTTCAAGTCTAGGGCCCTTTCCAGTTCCTCTCCTGCAACAGCATCCTCTGCGAATCCTTCCAGGTCCCATTAGAGATCCACCTCCCCCAGAGGCTAAACTAACACGGGGCCGGTTTCAGGCATCTGTGAGTCCTGGCAATGAGGTCTTCCATTTACCCAGCAGAATGTTTCCTGCAAAGGTTGCTACCTGGTCAAAAGTTTCCACCCAGCATGCTTTGCTATTGCCATCTCCTTTGGCTTTCAAAGTAAGAGTCTCTCAACGATTCTTGCTCTATAGCCAAAGTGTGTTGGCAGACGTATGTGTGTATGAGTGTGTGTGTGTGTGTGTGTGTGTGTGTGTTGAGAGTGAACAGGCCTGAGTGTGGGTGCTGGCTAGGGCTGACTGAACAGGAGACTCCATGTCAGCGGTCAGTAGGTCTGAGTCTGTGTGCTGATTCGGAATGGTCAACAAAGTTACTTCAGTACTGGGTTTGTGACCCTGTGACAGTCTCTCTGAGGCCACTCAGGCATAGAACACAACTCTATCAAGAAGATCCGAAGCAGTATTTGGAGTGGTCCACCGCTCTGTGTCTCCTGTGACATAACCTACGTTTTAAGTGCATTGTGAATGGAGCCTTGTATCCCAACTATGCCGAGAGTTCTGCTTTGAACACGGTTGTTGCTCAGGAGAGAGCAACAAGGGCCCTGAGAGGACCTTGGTCTTTTCTGTCCATCTTGCCTGTTCTCCAATCCTCCAAGACAACCACTGGAAAGCAATAGAGGCTGTGAGAGAAAAAGCTGTTGGGGAGAGAGTTTCTATGCAGCTTCTAAAGGGAGCAGAGAACCCAGATGGAAGAACAGAGGCCCAGCCAGTCACCGATGAGAAGGTGGCCCAACCAGGCCAACCCAAGCGGCCCCTGTGCCAAAGCTTGAAGACTCTGCCTCCTTCCAAAAAAAAAAAAAAAAAAAAAAAAAAAAAAAAAAAAAAAAAATCCCCATTACCAAATCATGGCAAGCTAAATTTAATTTTAAAAAGGGAAATGATTTATGTGCTGCAGGAATAAAGAATCGATGGAAGCAGAAAGCCTGCATGCATTTCTTTTTTTTTTTTCCCTATTTTTTTTTTAAATTAGGCCTATAATTTTTTCATTAAAGAACAGTGCCAAGTTAGGAAAGCCAGGGCGCTCTAAGGAGAAAATTACAGAGAGGTGTATGGGGCAAGCCATGGCATCCTGGCAGCCTCAGAGTCCAGGAGAATACCGAGTTCTTACTCTCCTCCCCCTGGCTGTGACCTCTGAACTGCAAACTGCTCCATCTCTTAAAGGGTCCTTACATAGCTGCTTCTCAGGTGGGAAGGGAGTTCTGAAGCCTCTGTCAGGGAGAGAAAACACTGGGCGGTGTGTTGCAGAGACCAGAGGACAGCATGGGCTGAGGCAGGGGAAGGGGCAATCACCAGGAGGGGACGGTAGTAGTCATCGCCCAGGCTTCCTGAATCTTCCAGATCATTCTTTTTCTACCTAGTCCCACTTCTATCCATCTCTGCACTTAAAAGCCACGGACACCACCGGAAATCCCTTGTCTAGAAAGCTGGTGGTCAGCTCTCTCTGTTTCCAGTCGTCCTGATGTCAAGTAGTTGACACCCTTGTTTCTAACCAGGGTCTGGCCTCATAGGCAGTCAGGTGGGAGGGGAAAGATCACACCACAGGATTGAAATCAAGCGATCTAAGTTCAAATCCTAGGGTTTTTTTTTTTTGTTTGTTTGTTTGTTTGTTTTGTTTTTTGAGACAGGGTTTCTCTGTATAGCCCTGGCTGTCCTGGAACTCACTCTGTAGACCAGGCTGGCCTCGAACTCAGAAATCCGCCTGCCTCTGCCTCCCAGAGTGCTGGGATTACAGGCATGTGCCACTACTGCCCGGCTGTTTTTTTTTTTGTTTTTGCTTTTTTTTGTTTTTTTTTTTAATTTAAAAAATCTGGATATAGTAGGGAATGTATAGTGTTGTCACAGAGAATCAGTTATTTTCTAGATGGAATACTGGGTCAAGGGTTAGTCAACGCAGACAGTCTCTTCCTTCTGGGGTAAAGGTGAATTTATCACACCCGTGAGTCCTAACTGATTAGTAACTCATTGAGTCCTCTGGGCTACCAAAACTTATCCAAATTGTTTTAAAATAGCCTTTCAAGTTCTCCCAAAAGAAAAGACAAGCACTAATTCTCAGCATCCCTTAGGTCCTGACTCTAAATCAATTCAGAGCAACAAGATAAAATGTCTTTTCCTAAATCCCTAAGTGGGCTGGGATCCAGGCTACCAGTACCTGAAGGTGGAGGCCTTCTGGCCAAGCAACTAGCTGCAGGACGTCCCGCTGTTCTCCTAATCACTTTCTTTTTTTGGTTTTTGTTTGTTTGTTTGTTTGTTTTGTTTTGTTTTGTTTTGTTTTGTTTTGTTTTGTTTTTTGAGACAAGGTTTCTCTGTGTAGCCCTGGCTGTCCTGGAACTCACTCTGTAGACCAGGCTGGCCTTGAACTCAGAAATCCACCTGCCTCTGCCTCCCAAGAGTGCTGGGATTACAGGTGTGCACCCCCACCGCCCAGGCTCCTAATCACTTTCAATTACAGACAAAATGACTGCTTTATTGTCCTTTGGGAGATTGGTGACCACCACAGACAGTGGACTCCCAAATGTGGACAGGGGCCAGGAGCAAAAACATTTGATCATCAGAATCCACCAAAAGCCACTTTGCTAAGGGGGAGGAGAAAAAAAAAACCCCAAAACAGTTTACTTGCAAATTTCCATGACCCTTAAGACAGCAACTGTCTTCCTTTCATTTCCAGCAAAGCACGTGATCTGATCAAGTGATCTTTAGAGGGGAAGAGGCAGCGTCTGATTCATAATGACTTTGCACGTTTTGAATTGCTTTTCATAAAAATTCAGGCTTTCATTCCAACAATTAGGAGGCAGAGACAGGCGGATCTCTGAGTTTGAGGCCAGGTTAGTTTACGGAGTGAGTTTGAGCACAGCCTTGAAAAACCAAAATAAAAACTAAAAAATAAATTCAAAAAAAATTTTTTTTTAAAATTTAAAAATAAAATAATGAAAAAAAAATCAAGGTTCATCTCTCCTCTCCTACTCTGTCTTTTGCCTTTGCTCCTACTTCTTCAGGCTATAACGTCACCATTTCAACTAACAGGAAATGGGAAAGGGCAAAGTTCAACTCGGACTCAGAAGAGCATCTTTAAAACATCTGTGATCTGTGTGGACAACTTCACTCACACCTTCATTCTCTTGGTAAGCCCCCAGAGCCCCTAGGGACTGGATTCCCTTAGGATTCAACAAGCACAACGATTTCTTATGAAAGCATGCTGTCTAAAGACCGGAGACTCCAGTTAAAGCAGGTTGGTTTCACACATGTGAGGTGTTAGCAAGCCAGGTTCCACAGAGGCACACACACTGGGGCAGATGAGTCCAGCCTTCAACTGATCCTCCCTCCAGCATTCGTGTCTTAGCAAGATATTGGTCTATTGTTGTCCACAGTTCTTCTGTGGCCACTGATCAGTTCTTCCTGGTGTGTGTGTGTGTGTGTGTGTGTGTGCGCGCGTGGTTGAGCCACAATCACGTGATCTCTTTGCGTGTGAGCTTAGCACCCTTTTCACTACAACGCTCAGCCCTTTCCCACAGCCCTTCCCCAGCAGAATGCCTGTCTTAGTATAAACACAGCCAAGTTCTTCTCCCTGTAGGCTAGAGCTCATGGTGTCTACACAAGGACCAAATACCTAATGACAACCCATGTCATCTCTTTGCTTCGCACATGGTTGACCAAAGCCACGCCTCACCCTGCCCCATACTCTTGTCGAGAAACACACAGACACCTCAGCGGCCAAAAAAAAAAAAAAACCTTAAAAGCACGACTTCTGCTTTTTACGGCTCTGCAACTCAAAACACGCATGCGCACGTAAGCACCCAAAGTCTCTTATCTAAAAGTGAGCCACATCCTACGACATTGAGTGTGACCTACCCTTAAATACTGTCTCAGTATTGTTGGTGTGAACGGGGCAACCTTTGCAGGCCTCTGTTGGAAGCTAGTGCCCCATTCTGGGTTGTTGTGGGTGCAGTGCCCCTCTGTTTGAAATTAGTTTGTCCACCCTTCACACATGTGAAATCAATTGGCATGATAGGATTGTAAACATTGTTCATTACATAGTGCTGGCCCTTTTATGGTTCTAAGAGCAAAGAACAGACAAAATGTTTGCCCCCCCCCACCCCACCCCGTGGCTTGCCTCTATAGCTCACACAATATAAACGACAGAGTGCATTTTAACAAAACAGAAGTCATTACATAACCAGGTAAGAGACAGAAGGGGAGCTGTTGGGAAAATGTCTGTGTCGGGAGAGGGACACAGGACCATGCTATGGGAAAGACTTTTCGGGAGGAAAAAAAATGCTATTCCTATCTCACTCCCCGTCGTTGTTATTAAAAATCTCGTTTCCTAATTGCAAGTGCGATACAATGAATTTTCATAATGCTTCAATGAGGAGTCTATCATGTTATTTTTTTTTTAAATAGTCAATTATCTTGTGGTAAGAAAGCATACTACAGCAGCATAGCTGTGTTGCTAACAAGACGGACGAATATGGGCAGGATGTCGGGGCTGACGCTGTTCAATCACCTACTATTAATATATTCAATTTATGCTCAGATCATAGGTTTAGACATTACCCAGCACCGCAAGCAAGAGAAGGACTTGCATAATACAGACAAGAAGGCAGATGGCATGTTATCAAAACCCTTCAAGCCTAAAATAACCTTCCCAAGTAAGGAGGCTAGTTAATTAAAACCAGGATATATTTACTCCGTTCTGAATATCTCAATGTAAATAAAAATTAAAACACTACTGTAACATTGGATTAAATGATGAAATTTCCTCCATTTTATTTTTCTTTAATCGTTTCTAATCAAACTTTTCATTAAGCAGCTTCATAAAATTCCACAGAGAATTTATTTATAGGGACTGGTTGTAGATTTAAAGGGCTTACTTTTATTGTTCAATTAAAGCTCTTATTCGGTGGACAACATTAAAAATAGCAAGGAGGGGGCAATGCTGCCTGACCGTGGGGAAGCCTGCTCCACAATGCAAAAGACTCATTTCAGAGACTTATTTTGACTGTGCAGGTAAAGCCATGTTGGTGGGCCCCAGAGAAAAACGTGGGCTCGTCTCTGTCTCAAAGAGCTCATTCCCATTTCAAAGCTGGTTTCTTCCCACTCTTGCGAACAGATCTCATTCAAGTTTTCTTACAACCCATGTTGAAGTTGACTATGGGCAGAATGACTAAAGAGAGACAAATCATAGACCCCAGCCAATAGCGACCCAGGGATCGAATCGATGATAATCACTGTGTTTCGAACAGGTTTCAAAGACAGACCTCCGTATTTTAAAACTAGACCAAGAAGGGAGATGGGGAGAGGACTCAGTAGATGGACATGCAGCACACGCGTGACGTGGTGCACAAAGCACAGTGGAGTGTGCATCTTAACGAGGGAGGTGGAGATAACACAGCCCCCGGATCTGGCCTCCTAGTTCCGGACCAATGAGAGACCCCGACTCAAACAAAAAGATGGCAAGCATTGGAGAAAGGGCACTCAAGGTTGTCTGCTGATGGTCTGCTGACTTTTCTATGGACACACACGCAGGGGCATCCTCACATACAAACATGTACCCACACACATAGAACAAAACCACATCTAATGTGAGGCTTCCCTTGACCTCACATCCTGACTGTCATCTCAAAGCATCCAATGCTACCGCAGTTAATACCACTGTTCCTACCGAAATCCCTTACTGTGACACCCATTCCTGACTCTCTTGTAACATAGTTAGGCTCCCCAGGGAGATTAACCCCGTCTTCCTTGTTTTTTTTTGTTTTTTTTTTTTTGAATACTTAACATTACATTATAGTTCTTATTTTCTTTTTTCTTCTTTTTTTTCTTTTCTATATTCTTTGTTTACATTCCATCCCATTTAGATTCTTGATCCTCAAAATAAACAAGGACCAAATTGTATTTCTCTTTTGAGTTCCCCTCTGTTGTCCAGAAGAAAGCAAGAGATCAGTTGATAAATTAAACATCAGTCATAGAGAATCGGATACTGTCCTTTGGAGAAGAAACTTGGATTTATTTATTTATTTATTTATTTATTTATTTATTTATTTATTTTTTATTTTTGGCAATTTGGAATTCCCTGTATCAACGACCTAGTTGTTAAGTGCTCTAAATTCTTTGCCATCAGCTCCACAATCCGTCCACCTGGTGATATGACTAATCAAAACAGATTTTTATAGCCCAGGCATACTGTTACCTAAATTATATTTGACCAATTACTCAAGTTACTGAATGTGCAGTGTAGGAGCTTCATCTGTGGGCCCCCTGGCACTCTGGGTTATCTGAAAGGAGTGTCTCAGTCATCTGGCAGCCCTCAATGTTAGAAACATTTGTTTAATGCCACTCACTAATTAAATCTGTGTTCTTCTACCAACTGTTAGTTGGTTGGAGAAACCCAATACCACATTTTTAACAAACACTTTAACCCTTGTCGCTGGCACGTACAGCTGTGGGGGCAGAGAGAGTGGACTAAAAAGTTGTTGTCTGGAACTCTGGATGTGTACCCAAGGAGGTAGGGGACACATGGTGTAAAAGTGCTCAAATGGGGTCAAGATAAGCCACATGCTTTATGTGTTAGCATGAGCTACTTTCAAAAGAATGAACCATTTGAGGACTGGACCTTGTAACTGAACGTGTAACCGGCTAAAGTTCTTCTCATTTAATCTGCCTTCTAGACGCTTGTTTAAGTACTGTCTGTTTCCAGAGGCTAGAGGAGAAAGACAGGGTTAAAAGGAGAGATGCCAGAAGAAATATCAGGAGCACAGTCACAGGGAGATGCTTATTGTTTGCAAGAACATTTAAAACTCCTTTAAAAATGTTCCAACAACTGCCACAAACGTCTCTGGATAGGCACATCTATCCAACTTTAAACAGAACAGCTTTGGAACACAGTGACTAATAACCCCTAAATTAGCCAAAAAGGTTAAACCATTTTTTTTTCATTTTATTACATTGTTAAACACTAACTTTGAATATTCTTAAGTAGGGGAAAACATTCACTCAGCTTTATCCTGTGTGAGGAATTTAGAGAGCTTTGGATCAGGTAGTAGTAGGGCACAGGGCTTGGGAGCAAGAAATATGGGTGAATTTGTTTTTCTTCAAGTATTGAAAAGTATTGTAAATGCTCCCCTGAAAGGAAAGGGTACTTAATAATTGTATTGGCATTATATTTAATAATTGTATTTAATAATTGATCTGCCGAAATGAAAAGGTCACTGGGCTTTTAAAAACATGGCAATACTTGCTTCTGTGTAGAAGGAAAGCTAGCACACACATACATACACACATACACACACATACATATGCACACACATATACACATACACTTATACACATATACATACACACACACATACACACGCACACACACACACACACACACACACACACACACGCCCACATCGTCCCTGCTTTTGGCCTCTGGTGAACTTAGATCTTAGACTTACAAAGTTCTTTGTAGTAGCCAAAGAGATCCCAAAAAGCACAGACTGTCAGATCTGAAAGGCCACAGTAGACTCACAAAACCATGTAGAGCTAACTGGGACAATCTGGATTGGAATATTCGGCAAATGAGGTTTCCTTGGGGACAATGTAAGACAACAGAATCAGCCAGTAAACCAGCTTGAAGAAAGTCTGTGTGTGTACTTTCCAGGCCAGGGAGGTCTTAACCCCTTCTCGTCCTCTGTCCTCATGATGGATTGTGCAGGGTACCATCATGCCACTGAGGAAGAACCACTGACATGATCCAGTGTCTTCTCAAATGGATTCGGAAGGCGTGGTATAAGATGGTAATGCCTTAGCTTGCCTTCTGCACACTGTACAATGCAAGGTTTCCAAAGGGAAGATATGGTGGCTGACAGCCCCCTGCTAATAGTCATGACGAGTCAGCTAGGCCAGGATTCTATATGTGTGAAAATTTAGAGGAGTCAGCACATCTCTAATTCATATATGTATTATGTATGTATGTATGTATGTATGTATGTATGTATGTAACAATCTATTGGTCAGTCTATTATCTCTCTTCACCTTATGGTATTGAATTGTTATACTTTATGCATTCTTATGGTACCTTATAAAATTAGAAAATTAAAAAAGAAAATCTTCAAGTAACCCAAGCTCTCAAAGAAAGAATGTGAAGACTTCCAACCAATCAATCACAAAGTCCACCTTCGAGATCAACCAAGTACCTTCCAATTATAGATATTCACCAATGAACACAAAATAATCATTGTTCACCTTTGGTAAACAGTGGCCACCAAGAAAGTGAAGAAGACACCTTGTGTTGCAAAGCTATGGTGCCTGGGTGGGGGTGGGTGGTCACACTGAGCCCTACTCCCCAGGCCTGCTCACTCCGTGACCTGAGAACAGCCACTCACGGGAACGAGTTTCAAATAAAGTAAAAGACAAGCACTCACCGAACTCATCACACACACTCTCGTTTTCTATGAGAGTGGGGTGATCAAAGGTATCCCGGCAGTACAGGATCTGGGGGTTTCTGCTGACCACTGCGATGCCCCCCAGGGCTAATGCGAACTGGTCTGTGAGGATGGATGACGGTTTATCCTGGATCCGTTTAAGCATGGACCGGTACCGACAGTACTGAGGGTAACTGAGCACAATCACATTGGTTTCTTCCTCATCTTCCCCTAGACAGAGAAGAAAACACATCAATTACCCACTTCCCACCAACAAAGAGAACATACACAGCCACGACCTAATTTCAATGGTCACTTTGGATTTAGCAATAGAGACATCTTCTTCTGCAAAGTCCCCCCCCCCTTTTTTTTTAACCGAACCACAGTCTGGTAATGCCAGAATCTTCCAGAATGCCTCTTCCCCATGCAGCTTTCCAGCCTCAAAGCCTGAGGCCACCCCTAAGTAGCCACTTTGTGGCTGTGGCCACATGGACATTATATATAATAAATGATGTCTGAATCACTTGGCGGCAGTTAACTACTTCTTCCTTGAGACTTCAATGTATTTTTTAGTCATTGGTGTCACCATGATAGGGAAACTTTGTTGAGTTTCTATATAATGATTGCTTGATCTTAGACTGATTACATTCTGTGTGTGTGTGTGTGTGTTGCTTCCCACTGTTGGGTTTATAAGGACACAATTTGGGGGGCACTTGTTATTACAGCATGAGTCACCCCAACTTCCTTGATACCAACATCTCCACCTCCCCTGTCTCCATACTCCTGTCTTTTAATGTTTCTCAAATCCACATGGTAACCTAGCACACCTCAGAGAATCTTGCTGAGAAGGATCCTTGAGCATCCCAGAGAGCCATCAGGACCATCCTAACTCAGAACATTTCAGAAAACATAGGGAGTCGTCCTCTTCAATGACCTTGACGTTAACGATAACCCACTATGGGTTCTGAATATTTGCAAAATCCAGATTCCACACGGACAAACCCTTCCTTCCTTTTAAACCTGAGCAACGACTAGCGATCCCTCTGGTAGCCCTGTCACCTGTAACCCTGTCACACTGAACTCAGGTCTCACTCTGCACACCATGGACATCGGCGGTCGGCCACTCCCAGGTTTGTCATTTGTATGTCTAACGGGGGAACACTCAATGTTTTGAGCCCTTATGGTACTGCAGAGGACGGTGTGAGACAGTTGTTAAGGATACTGATGCTATCGTGGCCATCTGGTAACCAGTGGGAGATGAATGGGGGTAGGACGGAATGATGGAACATTACCAGGAGTAATGCAAGGTGTGCCTGTGACCTCTGCACAGGGGAGGCTGACACCCAGATGTAGCTCTAATTACATTCGCTTAGCTCTTCAGCCTGGAGGCTTCCCCACGAACGGAGATGCTCAGCTGCCTTATGCGTCTTCGACTCCCGCCACTCTGTCAGCTGGCCCCCTTAGAGGGCAGCTACATGGAAAAGAAGTCTACCGATGAACGCTAGCCCTGAGATTCTGCCAAATGTGCCACAGTAGGCAAGTTGAGATCCCCATGGTAGACTGAGACGCTGTCAGAAGCCCACACTGGGCATGCGCTAACCCAAGGGGCCCATGCGCTGCTGGTAGCGACTCTTATTTATAGCACTACATAGGCCATGTTTGTTCAAGAAGATGTGAATTTGAAAGAATACAACCAGACTGTCAGAGCTCACTCTGTTGAGTCTGCTCTGTACCAACACTGCTCTGTACATTAGAAAACCCTGAGCGAATACCTCTTGGTCCTTGAGTTTACTTTAGTAGTGCCTTTGGCTTTCTGCGAAGACAAGAAAACCACACCAGTCTAAGTGTTTTAGAAAGAAAGTGGCAAACAGTGTGCTTTCTAGGGATGGAGGTTGAAGGAAAAGTTGCTTCTGAGCTGGTATTTGAGAGACGTCTTGAGTCATGGGTCTATGTCATTGCTGTTCTTCCGACTTCCCATGAGGGCATTTTCATGATGGTGCTCCCTCTGCCCTCTTCCCTAATTCTCTGTTTTGGATACGGTCATCTCTCAGGCAAATGTCTCTGCTGAAACATGCCCTTCTGCTCTCGGTACCTCACACGAGCTCCCAACACCAACTCTGTCCTCCTCACAGTTCCCAACACCGACTCTGTCCTCCTCACAGTTCCCAACACCGACTCTGTCCTCCTCACAGTTCCCAACACTGACTCTGTCCTCCTCACAGTTTCCGGCTTCTTCTCTTAATTCTTGGTAGTGCAAGTCCTACTGCCATTTCACAGAGAGGTGACTGTACAGATGTCTGCTTCGTCAAAGAACAATGTTCTCCAGGGTTGTCCAGGGAACGTTATCCAAGACCTCCGCGGGATACTTGAAGTGGGATTAGAGTCTATGTGCCACCCAAAAGGACCGACTTGGATTCTCTAACACTGAAGGATAAGAATGGGTATTTTTCAAGCACTCGGGCAAGTTCATGTACTCTAGACTTCCAAGCAAGCAATTCTGAGTCTGGTTATTTTTTGTTCTTGTTTTGCATAGACTTACAGTGACTTACTTAGCTTGGGTTTTAAAATACATACATTTAAAGCAGAGTTGTATTATATGTAATACTTAAAAACATTTTTATGCTATATATGTATTTATGATTTATATATAATATATGCTATATATTTATATACATACCATATTATATTACAATATAGCACATTGCATAAGACATATGTGGTTACGTTAACATATTATATGTAGATTTGTTATATAATAGTACACATGTATACTTGCTATATTACACACAACATATTGTATACCAACATACAAGTGCACATATACTAATAGTCAGCCTATAATATACTTATAATAGTCATATGCAGATTTTTATTCCTATTTCTCTTATCAATTCTACTAAGGCCTAGAATAAAATCCAGGATTAAGTTCGCCTGCCTCTGCACTTTTTCCGTGATTGTTGGCAGGTATCACAGAAGACACCACATTAAAACAAGCCAACAGAAAAACCTTCATTCAGACCAGGAAGGAGCAGGCACGGTTGATGTGCCCAAGAATAGAAGGCTCCTTAACACTATTTCTGGTACTGAGAGTAAAACATTACAGTTTAAGAAAAAAAAAATTCAGATAATGTGTCTTATGTTCCTCAAAAAGACCCTATAAACAACATTACGATTTGTGAATATTCCCCAATGTAGGTCATAAAACTGGGGTTGTGACCCATGTCATTATCTCCATGACACTGGAAGCCCAACCTTTTAGCCTTTTAATACTTATTTGGTTAATTCTACATTATGGCAAAATATCTTGAGTCATCATCATCATCATTATTATTATTAGTAGTAGTAGTAGTAGCAGCAGCAGCAGCAGCAGCAGTAACTACTTTATAGTACTAGGATAAAGATAATAAGCTTTGGTTGGGTAAAGCCAGAGACTTCGTGCTCACAGAGAACTGATAACTTCACCCACCTATGAGCCGGAATTCCTCCACTCTGGCTAAGTTCGTGTGAGATTGGAGGGCCTGTAATGTTCACTGTAGACATGTAAACTATCAATGTGACTTTCACATAGCAGCTTCCTAACCAGGAGATGGGAAGAAGCCTGAAGCCCACACTTACCAGCTTCCTGTTCTTGTCTTCTCTTCCCTCATTAAAGTCTCTCTACACCAGGAAGCCCAAGGCCAGCTGGGGTCTGGTCTAATGTGGCAACCTTCAGCGATGCCAAGACAAAAATTATGCTAACTCCATTGCTTGCGAACAGAACCACCCATTTGGACCAGAATTTTGGCATTGTTTGGATGGAGGCAAATTTCCAACCTTGTAATTAGCCATTCCCAGAGGAATTGCATTTCATATTTATAAAAACCATAGAAAGCCCAGGAGACCCTCAGCCCTTATAGATGTTAATAGAGTCTGCCAGGAAGGAGAGCTGAATGAAGAAAGAAGGAGTGCGGAAACTGGTATGGACGTAAGACTTTGCAAGAGCCTTGCAGATCTTAAGTTCTATGATCCTTTAACTGCTTTCTAAGTCTCTACATTAAATCAGCTTCCCTCTGACACAGTCATAAGAACATTAAACTCTTCAATGGCTGGCATGTTCTATTTCGCAACAGCACAAAGAGAAACGAATAGAGGCAAATGGCCCCTTCAAGAATTCTTACTGAAATCCTGCAGCTAAGACCCATGCCTCCTTTCATAGACTCATAAATACTCTGATACATGAAACACCGGCCACCAATAAAAGCAGTCCCCCCTTTCTGTTTCACAAGAGACTTTAGCAGAGAAATCTGCGAACAAAGAATGGGTAAATTGCACATTTGTTTAGCAAAAGACAAACAAAGTGTTCTCGGAACAATGATTTTCTTTCAACCACACCCACATCAGACAAGAAACTCCGGAACTAACTGTAAGGAGTATTTTTCTAGAACATTCTAGTTCCTTGGCTTATATATACTTTTTACTTGATTTTACTCAATAGAAAATATAATCAGCCAAAAGGAAAACAAGAAAAAGAGAAAGATTGGTACTCAAGATTGGTATTGTAAACAATGGTTATAATATTCTATTGAAATGTCATCCCGTTTACTGAGTCCTCCTCCCCAGCAAAAAATGTGAACATACTTAGCTTTAAATTAAATATTCAAAGGGAATAAGAGTCCCACAATGACTAAACCTCATTTCAACTTCAATAAAGAGAACTTTAACTTGGCTTATTAAAAGTTAATACCTAAAGTACAGGGCTTGTAATGCTCCACCAAAATGGCTCTAATCCTGCGCTTATATCATAATTACACGTTTTGTTAACCTCTCTCAATGTCATTTTTTTCACTTTATTTATATATATTTTCAAACTCCCAAACAGAATTCCACAGAGAAACTGTAATTATAATCTGAAACTCCACCTCGACTTGTCAAACAGTAACTGTACACCATGACTCTCATGGAGTGGGGGATAGGGGGTGGCTGGGTAGGGTGGGGAAGGAGGTGGGAGGAGGGGTAGGGGCGGGGCGGGGCGGGGTGGGGGCGGGGCAAGCATTCATCTTGTGAGTTGCTCAGATTGTCTTTGTATAAAGAGATGCATGAAATAGCAAACACAATAAATTACTGGAGCATAGACTTTCAAATATCCATAATGCTTTTCTTTTCTTTCTTTTCTTTTTTCTTTCTTTCTTTCATTCTTTCTTTCTTTCTTCCTCGTTCCTTCCTTAATAGTTAATGGTGGCCAAATGTGCAAGAGGTTGAAAACATCCATTCTAGAGGGAAGAAATTTGCTTTCATCTCTTACATAATATTGCAGAAACATAATTTTCTCCTCCTGGCAAGGTTGGGGGTGGGGGCTGTCTAGGAAAACTCACACTGTATGTTTACTGAAAAATCACCATCTAACATCAGAAAGCCTGAAACAAAACAAAACAAAACAATACAAAAAACAAAACAAAACAAAAAAACCCCAAAAAACAAAAAAACCAAAAAAACTTCATAAAACCCTTCACACTAGGACTTTATAGAGCTTGGTGGAAAAAATATGCATGTCCTTTCCTGTGCCTAATTACCTCAACTGAAAATTCTGCCAAGTATTTCGCCCTTTCGTTCTCGTAATCGTATTAGGGCAAATGCGTCTGGACGCCAACAGAAACAAACATTTAAAGATTTTTTTTTTTCACTTAAAAGATTCCAAATCAGTATGGAGGCTGGGTTTGAAACACAATGTCCTTTGGGCTTGCTTTACAGACAACCTACAGTTTCCTTTCTTTGGTTCCCCTCCCCCCACCCCAAGCAGAGATGAATTTACTAGAGTTACAAAAAAACAGCCGATGTCTACTTTTGAAACAATGTAAGCAGCATCGCGTCAATAGGAAGGGCTTGCCCAGTGATCTATGCAGCCTGCCGTCTGTTTTTCGTACAGGAGACATTCCGTTCTCAAAGCTTTATACTTTTTTTTTGTTTTTTGTTGTTGTTGGGTTTTTTTTTGGTTTTTTTTTTTTTTTTTTTTTTTTTTTTTTTTTTTTTTTGCTTGCTCCTAGCAACCAGCTAAAGGCAAGCCGTCAACTTTCTGTTCCTGGCAACGGTCCAGCCCTTACTGCAAGTGACAATTACACCGTTTCCATTTAATTGCTGTTCTGTTGTGACAGAATATTTGTCATAATTAGGCATTTCCTTATCTTCTGTCCATTTGTCTTTGATTATTACCGAACATGATTTTTTTTTCTTGTTTTAAATTTCAGAAAACCCAAGCACAAAAAAAATCCTACAGATAAGAGTAGCTACAGCTGCTACTATCATTACCAACATTGTAACATGCAGAGTGGAGAGAGAGAGAGAGAGGGAAAAAAAAAAGAATATAATTTCTCGGAAGGTAATTTTCCTTTCAGTGTTAAGTGCTTTTATTCATCTTACAGTTACTCAATGACTTCCTGTTCTAATTACAAGACATTATACAGAAAAGACATTTGTAAAAGGGGGAAAAATATGCAGGCAGGGTATGTGACTAAATAGCCCGAAATCGTTGAACCGTTTTAAAATTCCAAAGTCGTCCATCAACTTTATCATTCCCTGGTTGTGACTATGTGTTGATGTGGGGTGCCTTCATTGTGGTTCTTAAGGTTTCAGAGCTAGTTCTCCCAGTCCAGACACATCAAAGGACAAAACACATTTTCAGTGGAACCGTGGTTGAGGGAGGAAGAGGGTTTTTTTTTGTTTTTTAACCCCACCTCCCATCAAAGCTGTTTTACTGGAGGCAGGCCAAGACATGTAGTGGAAAATATTAATAATAAAAACAAATTAAATGTCTGATTAAAAGGGACCAAGAGCAAGATTCTATCAGGAATAGAAATGAAAAGGCCACAAACGATTTCAGGAAAACACTGTGTGACGTAAATGGTACATCAGGCTTGGACTGTTGTGGTTATTTTGAGAATGGCTGGTACTGTAAGTCAGCTGACCTGCCTTTAGCCATTTTGTAATTCTCCAGGCAGTGAGTGAGTGAGTGAGTGAGGGGCAGCCTGAGATTGCGAAGACAGAAAACAGACTCGGGCCCTCAGAACTGGCAATAAAAAGATAATGTACTTTTAACATAACAGAACAAGGAGATTGGCTTTATTAACTAAGAAAACGACTTTAAATGGTCCCTAGCTTGCTATTTGTCTTGATAAATGGAAAAACAGATCTTCCCAGGGTAGGCAACAAAAACAGCACTGGAAAACTTAGGTAGAAAGAAAGAAAGAAAGAAAGAAAGAAAGAAAGAAAGAAAGAAAGAAAGAAAGAAAGAAAGAAAGAAAGAAAGAAAGAGAGAAAGAAAGAAAGAAAAAGTAAAATAAAATAAAATAAAAAGAGACCTCGTGGGGAAACACATCAGTACATGGTTGCAAATGGAAGGAAGGCCATTTTAACTACATAACCCAGGGTTTTAGCCAACTGTATCCAAAGACATAGCTTGAACAGATACACGAACCTAAAATTATGTCTTGCTCTGTGAAGATCAGCTTTTTAACCCTGGACATTGCTTCGCCTCTCAAGAAAGAAAACAACGCAAATCTAAATTCAAACCAAATGGAGATATCACCCTTAAGTAGCAAATGAAGCCTCTGGGGAGTCAGCCAGCTCCACCTCCTTGGTCCTCCCAAAAGGCCACAGCAGAAAAAGCCACATTCGGGAGCCCTTTTTGAATTCCATCTTGAGAATTTTGCATCTCATTTGCATATGATCATCTCAGCCAAACCTAAATGTCATACAAGACAGGGATTATACAGTAAGTTCAAGCACTGGGAGATCACTCACATACTTGGACCGTGCTGGAACCTAGGGGTCTGACCTAGCTCGGATTTGTGCCCCTTTCAAACAAGTTACCCTCTTAATAAAAAACGTTTGTGCTGTTTTAACTTACTTGTCTGTGTGCACATTTGCACCAGTATACAGGTATCTTCAAAGGCCAGAAGAGGAGATTGGGTTGCCTGGACCTCAAGTTGTAGGCAGATATGAGGCTGCCTAGTGTGGTTGTCGGGAACCTAACTCAGGTCCCTTGAAAGAGGAACAAATACTCTTAACTGCTGAACCTTCTTTTCAGACCCCCAAACAGGTTAACCTTTAACCTATTGCAAGTCATTGGTTCTTAGTATAAGTGAATTTGAAGAAATAGAGCATGCACATGAGGTTCCAAGTTCTGGGCTTAAATTTATCCCACTCCAAAGTCATGCTGGCAATCGTTTTCAGAAGTTATCCGATGCATCTGTTTGCTTCCTAGCGACCCAGGTAAGGCTGCTGTCCTATCACATCTGAACTTAGAGTTAAAGTCAACTCTCTTGATTAACAAAGGGCTACTACTACTTCAAGACCCAATCCACCCTACAGTTACCATGACCACATTCTTATAGAGGAAGAATCCAAACCATTGATAGCCAAACTAGCATCCAAAATGAAGATAGCTTCTGTTACCTTTTCCCTTGCTTTATGCCACACATACACACATCCCCTGGGACCAGCCACATGGTGGTTTTATTTTCCCAGTTGTGTCTTCCATCAGCTGTCGCGGCAAAGATCACTGTTCCGTATCTGTGGCAGCTGAATAGACACTTGATATTGGGGTACTCTGTTGAGTAAACCCAAGCAAGGTGCAATCAGGACAAATCGAGAGCTGCTATCAATGTCTCCGTGAAAGTTACCCATGGATTTACTCTTCTGTTTTTCCTGCAGGGTGCATGCAGCAAAACTGCTGGCCAGTGAGGTGATTTTGCCTTCTTCCTTTTGAGATATCCAGATATCGAAGGGATGGCCCCTCATTCAGTCCCACCCAGCAGTGAAGGGGGGTTCTGGTCACTGACCTCGATATCACAAATGCAGTTTATGTTTCTAGCTAAACGGCTAGAAGGGCTGATTTTATCTTAACCACGGTTTACACCTTAAAGAAAGGGCGTTTCTGGTGAGCGTTGTAGTTTCCATGTGAATAAAATTATTAGTTGCTATTTGCCTTTTTTTAGAACTACATGACTGGGTATGAAACAGTATTTTGTGGTCTATTTAATATGTAAAAAAATAATTTACAAAGGAGCATTGAGGTTGTGAAATGTACCTGACACCTTTTTTTTTTAAGCTGTGTAAATTTCAACTACATTATATGGACAGATAGATATCTGTTTGACTAAAATCCACCATGTATTTATATATGTATCTATGTATGCATGCTTATATGTATGTATGAATGTATGTATGTTCAGATCCATCTATTTCTATGTTTTTATCTATTAGACATCGATAATTTTGAAGGGACAGCAAAGATGCAACTCATCTTAAGAAGAAAGAAGTAGTTGGCAAGCCTGTACTACCAGATTTGAAAGTTAGCACAGGGGTACTATACTAAAGAACACTGGGGCTGTGGAGACGAATTAGAAGTGAACAGCGCTTTCTGGGCAAGAGAGGTTGAGTTAGAGTCTCCGGCACCCACGCAAAAAGCCAGACATTGCCATGTGTCTGCACGACCTCAGTGTTTAGGATGCCAAGAAGACTGGTGCATCCTTGGAGTTCTCTGGCCAGCTAGTCTAGCTGAAATGACAGGCTCTGGGGTCACTGAGAGACACTGTTTCAAAAAATAAAACAGAAGCAGGCACTCAAACAAAGTCCACCTGTGCCTTTGTATATGCATTCTGGGATGTGTGAGAATGCACACACACAGACACACACACATACACACACACACCAAAAAATAAAATAACAATGTAGTACTGATATCCAGATGGCGATGTGCACTAATAGCAAAGTACAGGGGCCTGGGAAGGGACATTCACACATTCATACCCACGGCCAACTGATTTTTTTTTTAATGTGGCGCCAAGACCATTGAATGAGAAAGGGAGCTTCTCTCCAAAAACAACAGTAAGAAAACTGGATTCATTCAGGCAAAAGAAAGCCATGGGACCCCCTACGTCATAAGAATTCACACAGCACCTATGACTAGACCAAGCACGGAAATGTCAGAGTTGGAACTCTAAAGTAGTTCCAAGAATGCAGATGGAAAGATCTAGAGGCCCGTGTCATGCTTGCAGATGTCAGCACAGCAACTGAGGTTTGGTGAAAACTAAACTATTGTGCACTGCAGACACAATCACAGAGCAGAAAGATGGAGGTGGTGTGGAAGAGAACATCTACAGATTTTATACATACAAACATACTTGCATCATATATACGTACACACATACATATATACATACTTATGTATACACATATACATACATATACACATATATACATATATACTTACATATACACACATATATGCATATGTACATACATATATACATATATGCATACATATATATGTGTGTGTAAGAGATTCTTAGTCAGAATCTTCATATAAGTCTTGAAAGTCAATATCAAAAAGACAAAAAACCCTATTTAATTTAAAATGTAAAAAGGAAATTAATTGATGTTGTACCACAGAATATATACAAATGGAACAAAGTTGAAATGATCAGTATCATTATTACTCTATAAGAAATGTGATTCGAAACCACAGGGAATAATTCTTTCACTTAGAAACCATGAGAATGGCTACTGTACACAACAACAAAAATATCAAGTGTTGGTGTCTGTGTGAAAAACCTGGACTCTCATGTGTTGGTATATAGTTGCTCCAAGGTAGAAGAGTCTCTGGCCACTTCTTGCAAATACAGGATCACTATATAGGCAGTAACTTCCATTCCTGGGACACACCCATAGGCATTGAAAACAAAACCAGGTATTTGTAAATAGGTGTTGATAAGAACATTTCCTGGTAGCCAAAGAGTGGGAACAGTCCGACAGACTGGATGGTGGGCTAGGACCAGGCCATAGAAAGAAGGCTGGGATACAAACTCAGTACTGATGAACCTTGGTTATTTCATGCTCAGTAATAATCCAAATCCAAAGAGCAGATATCACACATTTACTCACAGAGACAGAAAGTAGGACAGAGGTTATCAGGCCGCGGGAAGCGCTGGAGGTAGGGCTGGATGAATGAAGAGGCATTGCTTAATTGCTCAGAGCTTTGGAGGGTCAAATGGGTTCTTATTGATAAAGTAGGGATCATCACAGAATATTAAAGATGCAGTTAATGTTTCTAGCTAAAATGATGAGAATGGCCGTTTTTATATTAAGTGTTTTTTAAACAGTAAAGAAAGGGCACTTCTGATGGGCATTGTAGTTTCCATGTGAATATGCTCTTGGTTGGTGTGTGTGTGTGTGTGTGTGTGGTGTAGAAAGATGTGTCTCTCAATCAATACATAGAATATAAACTCCTGCGGGGCTCAGAATCACTGTCCTGATTCCTCTCTCCAGACCTTTGGGAGCGCTAACAAATTCAATTAACCAAGAGACAGTTTGAGATAAACATAAGACCCTCCTATCAGAGGACGAGCAGTCACATGGCTCTGAATCAACAGCTCTTCCTAAAGAGCCAAAAGGGATGGGAAGAGAGCTGCCTGTGGCTGGTCGACCAGTTCAGAGGAAGGCTCATGAATTTAGGCAGTTAGTGTGTGTGTGTGTGTGTGTGTGTGTCTGTGTCTGTGTCTGTCTCTGTCTCTGTCTCTGTCTGTCTTTCTGTCTCACTCTGTAACCCCACTTGAAATTTGGATTCTCACCCTAAACTTGTAAGCCTTGTCCAGACCCCCCTCACCCCACTTCCCACTCCCCACACCCCTACACTGACTTCTGGAAGTTGTAACCTAAGGAACACTGTGGTTGGGTTTGTTTTCTCCTCTCAAGTTATCACAGGCTCCTGAGACAGGAGCGCAAAGGTCTTGCCCCAGTGACTCATCAGAAATCAGCACCAGAGTTTGTGAATGCCTAACTGGGGGGCACCAGGGTTTCTGAGGGGAACCTACAGGGAACGAGGGCAGATCCCGGCCTGCATTTTATCCCTCAGTCCATCTCCCTAATGAGCCAGCATCCTACTAGGAAGAGGAGAGACTCAAATCCAGCGTTGCTCCTGAGGGTTTCTACTAGGCCACAGACTCCTGGTCTTTTAATTCTTGTATATGTTTCTTTTAAGCAGAGACCGTGGCGGTGATTAGGGCACTGTGGCCTGGTGTTAGCGCACTGTAAATCAGAAAAGTCAGAACAGTAAAGGTTAATGACGCTGATCACTTCCAATGTAGCCAGAATGCTCTGCAAGCCTAGCAGAGGTTTTTTGACATGAATTGGATAAATTGATGGATTAAAAAAAAATGGTATGTGATTTGGGAACCTTTACTAAATATACACCTTACAACGTAAAATGATATCACATCATTGGTAATATTTATTCTAATTATAGTTAACCACCATCTTATTTCATTCTCTATCACATTTAATGCTCTCAACATGCATAGCAATGTTTTATACAACCACTTAAAAATGCAAAAAGGAGGGCTGGAGAGATGGCTCTGCAGTTAAGAGCACTGACTGCTCTTCCAGAGGTCCTGAGTTCAATTCCCAGCAACCACATTGTGGCTCACAACCATCTGTAATGGGATCTGATATACTCTTCAGTTACAGTGTACTCATATAAATAAAAATTAATGAATAATATTAAAAAAAAGAAAACTCGAAAAGGAATATACAAACTTTAAAAAGCTGTTAGCAAAACTACTCATCCTATGAGTTGAATGTATAACTGACATTAAAAAGATGAGCACTAGAAAGGTAAAATTAATTTAAGTTTATTTTATCTAAGTAGAAGTATCTAAAATATTACTTCAATAAATCAAAATGGAAGGATCTGGGCTACAGCTTATGTTCTTCATACCAAAGTTCTGACATCTGGAGTATATTTTATATTTACAGTGTCTTTTGATTTAGACAAGTCAAATTTCAAGGCATTAATAAGAACAGCACATGGCTGGCGGCTGCCACGTTGGACAAAAAATCTTAAGCATCTCCCAGAGAACAAATTTGAAGACTATCATGTTGGACAACTTGGCCCTCAAGGGGAACCATGGGAAAATAGGGCTATCTTGGGGCAAGAACTCCTCAAGATGCCTTTGAGTCTTAGAGCCCAAGAGAACAAGAGCTTCAGACACACAGCTCAGAGAAAAGCCTATAGCATAAAGAGGTAGAATGGTCAGATAAGGGTCTGATATCCAAGACCCCTAAGTAGCTAAGAGATAGCAACACGGTTGCTATTTTAATAGACCGGTTGCTATTTTAATAGACCGTTTCTGCAACCTTTAGCTTCCTGAAATCTACTGGTTCTCAACCAGTGAGCCACCATCCCCGCAGGGATCAAATATTTTACATATCGGATATTTACATTATGATTCACCACAGTAACAAAACTCCAGTTATGAAGTAGCAACAAAATAATTTTATGGTTTAGGGTCACCGCAACATGGAGGACCGTATTAAAAGGGTCGCAGCATTACAGAGGTTTATAGTCACTAGTATAAAAGATGTGACAATTGAATCTTTTTGTTTATTTTTATTTACTTATTTATAAGGCTTCCTATTATCAAGCCTGTCAGAGCCCCTCCATGTGTAATTCCCTCCTGGGCTTGCTGCAGGGGTACCCAGTGTCATTTCCAAAAACCACCTACTGCTTCCTGTCATGACTTGGGAAGAACACCAGTCCGTCAGAACGGGTATTTTACTATCCCTTTTCTCTTCTCTAGAGTATGCAATACTAAAATTATTAGTTTATCGTCTGAAGGAGACACTTGTAAAACCCACCGGAAAACGAAACCATGACTCAAGGCCACGGAGAGGCAACTGACCATGGAAAATACATCGCACCTTTAATATACTCTTAGGACTGCGCAGGAGAACGTCGCTGGGACCTGATCGCACAGACAGGCTCTGCTCTACTTCCTCTCTGTGCGGTTTTAGTCTCAGGTAAGTTGGAAGTCTGACAGGGAGGTGGAGGTGGTTCTCTTACATCACCTATGTAGCACCTCCCAGCCCCAGACGCTGGCCTTTCTGAATCACAAGGCAGTAACCAAGTAGCAGACAAGTGCAGATGGACTTGTTACAATTCCACGGCTTCATATCAACAGTCCCCGTTTTGCAGTGAGCTGGCTTACATGGGCAAAGCCATCAAACTGGGAGCCAGAGCCCATGCCAGGTTTGTTCTTATGGATAAAGTTTTATTGCAACACAGTCATGCACACTTACTTAGCATGTCTGTGCTCGCGGCTGTGTTCCAACACAACAGTGGTGTAGTTACGGAGCTGAGGGGTTCTGACAGACCACTGTATGATCTATACATCCGCTGGCTTGTGGCAGGCTCATTCTACATTCTATTATTTCCAGAAAAGTTATTCAGACCACCAGTGCCAGATTAATTTCAAAGATACTACAGTGACCCTATAACCACACAACGGTACTTATTTTTATTTGTTGGAGATGGGATTTCCTTTGCAGATTACAGGCTGTTTGAAGGGTGAAAACTAGAGCTTTGGAGTACTTGAATTTAAAGCACTTTGGAGACAAGTGTATTACACGACAAAGCACCAGGAAGATAAATACTTCCCCAAAGAGAAAAAGAACAAGAGTTTAAAGCCCAGAGAACTCATGTGAAAATCAAAACTCAAAATAGGTACAGTGGCACACACTTGTAAATCCTCCTGCTAAGGAATCAAGGGACAAGGGGCTGGCGCCCCCTTTCTAGAATACACTATGGCATGTTCTTATCCAGAGCCCCATTTTTCAGATGGAGAACGGGGCGGCCGTAAGACGTGACTTATCAACAGTCACACTACCATAGAGATATCAAGGTTGGATGGGACGGGTGCTGTTGCTGCTGCCTCGAGAGGAAAGAGGAAGAAGATGTTGAGGAAAGTTCCGGGTGGGTGTGAGAACAAGAAGGTCCAGACATCGAAGAGCTGCCGCTGTGGCCCAGACTGGGCACTATGAAATATGGCAGTGGATCTTGGAGGGGTGTGCAGTCAGTCACGTTTTGGTTAAACCCTGAAGGCAAGAAGCCTGGAGGTTATATTGAAGGAAAGGTTAAGTGCCAGCCTCAGCCTCTTCTTTCATCGCAGAAGACACTTTCCATCTTCCCAGCAGGCCCTGGACTACGTGTCCACATCAAGTCTTCCTAAGGGATTTAGGCAAATGGGGTCACTGCAGGAGTTGGAGGGGGAAGAGCCATGGAAGGAAAGACAAACAGATCCTGTAGGCACACAAGAACAATGCCTTGGGTTTCAGTCTCTCAGGCCATAAACTTTACTGGGATTCCACTCAGCAGGGCCAGATTCTGTCTGGCTACAGACATCTACCATTTGACATGGCGGGACCCACTCCAGGAGGGTATCTGTTTTAACATCACATCGGTGGAGAAGAGGACAGTGAGAGAGTCTGAAAGAGGAGTCAAGACAGTGCCTGAACCTCACGGTGAAGGACTCGGATGCCACACAGATGCGGAGAGGCAGAGCTCGGGGCTTTCGATGCGCCAGTGCAACGGCTGGGATGTAAAATATACAGTAGGGCTGGGGGTGGCTCACTCAGTAAAGTACTTGCCTTGTAAGAAAGAAGAAGACCTGCGTTTAATCCTCTGGACTCACATAAAAATGGAGGACTCTTGGGAGACGGAGACAAGGGGATCCCAGGAGGCTCACTGGCTGGTCAGCTTAGCTAACTGACTAGTGTCAGGCCAATGAGGTAGGTGATGTTCCTGAGAATACCACCTGAGGCTGTCCTCTGGCCATCGTATGCATTGTGCTTCTATGCGTACTCACACACACACACACACACACACACACACAATGTGAATCCACACACACACATAAGCCACTTCTACTATGAGCGTCTTCATGCAGAATAAACTGGGACATATCAACTGGATTGTCAACAACCTGAACCCTCCTTTCTCATTTTCACTTCCTGTCTCTGGCTGGCCACATCTTCAGCAAGGCGGGACTTCACACTTGATGCCCGGAAGTAGCTAAGGTTTCTTTCAATGACCAAAGGTATTACTAATATATTCTGCCTCAGCTGAAATTTAAACCCAGTTTGATATCCGACCCCCTCAGATGGGCCATGGACGAAGAACTTTTAAATAATGGGTGTTATTATTTAAGGCCCACACTACCCGATAGTATACATATTTCAAGGCTGAAATACTATAGCGACTCCTCACAATCAAGGTGATCCTAATAGTCTCTGAAAAACAGCCTGGGTATCTTAAAGTACGCTTAAATACCAGCAAAGATTACACTGTACAAAGTGCTGTTTGTGTCTCCATTTTCTTATACAAAAAAAAGATAACAACCCCACCGATGTTCTTTAGTCTGCTTGAGAGAAGAACAGAATAAAGGGTACTGGTCTCTGAGCTTTCCTAAAATTAACAATCCTCTTTAATATTTCTCTTTGCTGTTGACTGTTAAGATTTTGGGTCCATATTCTAAGCACAGTGGACACCTCAAACACCCTTCCCTCGGTCCATTGACAAATCTCGAAACTTCAAGGACTTTCAGAGACAATTGTCACAGGAGCTCTGTGAGGACTCCATCTGAGTACGGTGAGGAAGAAGCCAAGGCAAATGGTCTTAGGTCTCTAGGAAGGGAGCTCTTTCCACCTGGCAAGACATCTGATTGTTCAATGTGATCTTTGCTCTTTTTACTTAATCAGGATGACTTCTAAATCAATGAGCAACATCGGGAACCTCAGTTGTGTCCTTACTGCAAGCATTCCAACAGTGGTTGGCGCATGCCTTTGATCCCAGCACTTGCCAGGCAGAGGCAGGGGGATTTCTGAGTTCGAGGCCAGCCTGATCTACAGAGTGAGTTCCAGGACAGCCAGGGCTATACAGAGAAACCCTGTCTTGAAGAGAGGAAAAAAAAAAGGAAAACAAAAATCGATTCTTCCAAGTAGCTCCCACCCTGCCCCCACCCAGGACCTTCAAAAACCCTTCTGTAACAATGTGCTGAGAACACTTTCTCAGTCACAAACTAGTGAAAGAAGCACCTCAATAGCCTGTCCCCCACATGTTAGCTTGGATTACAATGTTCTGTGAATACAGTTGTTGCATCACCGGCAACCATTGCCGGACCATGGTCTTCACCTACAAGAAACAAGATGATCGATCTTCATGTCTTCACTCACCAATTCCTTAAAACTATTTTTTAAAAAATCCAGAACCAATAGACAAATAAATCTTTACCATAAATGACAACACAACAGGTCTCTTTATATCAAACCGTGTGTGTTCTTTCCAGAATTGAGGGGAAAATCGTTTGACCTGCTTAGTCTAAGGTTTCTGCTTCTCTTGAAAATCCTGTCAAACAACAGTCCTTTTATTTCTTCTTCTATATAATTTGCTTAGGACAGACACAAAACCATCCGGCCGATATGGAATGCTCAGACATGTCAGAGCGCACAGCAAGGAGAAGAGTTTGTGTGAAAATAAGCCGAGAGTTCACCCCAACTACCCAGCCATGACAGTAAGTACGTCTCCCGACACAGGAAGAAGTGAGAATGATTACATTTTTCTCTAAAGTGTCTCATTACGTCGTTTAAAATGAGATTTCTAAACCCGCAAAAAGGAAAAAAGAATCATAAAATACCATTCGTCTCAAACAAGACGTTAAAAAGACAGGGAGCAAAAACCTTCTTCGGAAATTCTAGTTAGTGAAGGGCGAAGCTTCCACAGCCGTGGACGGCTGACAGAGGCATAATAGAGTTTCGCGACACCCCGGTCTGGTGTTTCCACTTTTGCTTAATGCATCTTCAGTCATCAAACATCCGATAACGGACAGGTGTTAAGAGACCCGGGTAGCAGGATGTACATTGCGGCCGTTGAGATCTTCAACTTGACAGACCTGTTTCATCTCCGACGACACTCAAGAGCAAACAGACTCGGAAACACAGCCTACGGATCTCCCACACCTCGCCAGGTAAGACACGGTCCCGTTTGCGAGATGCCAGACGTGCTTCCTGGTGTTTAGTCACACGGCAGTCATCACAACACTTGACACCAGGCCTACAGACACAATGACAATCACATCCCAGGAGCCCGGCCAGGATGTTCAGTTATTGAGCACAATCGTGCCAGGAAACCGGTGCCTTTCGTGGAACATACCCTCTGGACAGGCAGGCGCTAAGCCTTCAGTGAGTCTTTAATCATAGTAGCAACCCCGGGAGGGATGCGTTTGCTGCTTCCGACTCACGCATGCGCGGAGAAAGTACAATTGCGAGAGATGATGCGGCTTGTTCAAGGCGACCTTACCCTGGACCCCAGGACTGTCTGATTCCACAGACCACTAAAGTGGAAGCTTCTAGCCAGGGAAACCTGTGATTCGAAGAGAGAGGGCACAAGCAGGCTCAGAATGGAGCAGCTCGCTGGGGTGGGAAACGCTCAGCAGAGGGATAACATTTGGGATCTAAGGATCGGAGGGACCAGAAGTCAGGAGTCATAACCCCGGAAAGCCAAGATCCTCCCTCTTCGGGTGCTGCCTTTGAAAAAAACCATCCGTCCACCTTGGAGAGTGCAGAACGTAGCTCCTTCTGGTTTCACCACTGATTCCATAGCTACCAGTTAAGTGAAAGCAGGTATTTACCTCGCCCACCCAAAGCTTCTGAGTTTAAGAGAGGCCACTGGAAACAGGAAGCCCCGTGAATTTTTGCAATCGGCAGCCATCTCTTCAAGGCCGTGAGCGTAATAATCCTATTTCATTTGCAGGTGGTTTAATGTGAACATTGTTTCAAAGAGATGAATAAAACAAGGGTCCCATCTCCTGCCTTCTGTCCTCCAGAGCCCTCCCCTGGTTCCACAGACATTTTGTTTTTAATTCATTAAAGCACAATTACATTATGGTTGGGGTAAAAGCAGCTCTAGAAGAAATTGTTTTAAGAAGAAACGGAGGGGGCTCTCCTTCAGTGGCCTAGTAAAGTACTGCTGTCCGTCATGGCCTGGCGAAGTTTCTTTTTGCAGTGGGCAATAATTAATACAGTGACTCATAGCTGGTGACATGCTGAGAATGAAGGACTGTTAAGTGGCCAGCCCTAAATAGTACGTCCGAATCACCCACTGTACAACTCAGGGGCCATCCCAAAGTGGAGGGGGTGGGGTGGGGTTGGAAAGAACCTAAGAGGTGGAGGATAGGGAGGTTCCTATGAAATACTGTCTTCTCAATAGGATCCTGAACACACCGTGTACACCCCAAAATAAGACATGAAGCAGGAGAAAGAAGGGGAATCTATAATAAATATCGAAATGCAAGGAGAGAGAGAACACCAGAGGAAGTCAATACAGTCACAGTACAAGTCAGACTTGTAAGAAGTTATAATAAGCTAAATTAAAATAATAGAAGAAGAGAGACAGAAATGGAGACAGTATCCCAGGAAGAAGCTATGTAGAAAGGAGTCATAGGGCGAGCTTTGGCTTTGCAGAGATGTGCTAGCTCCTGTCATGTCTGCACTTCCGTTTCTTGCTCTGCGCACAGACAGGGAGGTGGAGCCGGGAAGGGCAGCTGTGTTGTCACTTCTGGCAACCCAGAGTCACCGTTGCCTTCCTTAGCTTCTCCTGCATAGAAAAATCTTAACATTTATAAGGCAGAACTACCTGGGTAGAAAAACGAACGTGTCGTCATATATTCTAAATGGATGCCTAAGGTGTGTGGCAGTCAGTGGGGCTATGAGAACAGTCATGGTCGAAGTGAGGTCCTTCTTTTGGTCAAGTGTGGTAAACACTTCTGAGATATAGCACGTATATAAGTGCTCCAGAAGGGGAACCTAGGATACAGTAGAAATTGGCCAAGGTCAAGTTCCAGGAGGCGGAAGGAATTCTTCACAACCAGAAAAGACGGTAGGGTAAGAAGACGGACATATTGACCACCTGGCCACGGGAATGGGACACAATGCCTGTGATGCCCAGAGGTAGTCTGCCATCTCCTGGTTTGGAGAGCCCACAATGGTCCCTGAGAAAACAGGGAGTGTGACATCATCACAGAAGAAGAGGCTATGTTGACTCCCATAAGGCTCTGGAGGAGAAGGACAAAACCACACCCCTCTGTGGGGAATCCCTTTAAGAAGAAGGTTGGACTACAGTTCTCTTAGCCGTCAACTTCAACACACAACGATGTAGCTACTGTTGTCTGACTTTCTGCCTTAAAAAACCGGAAGGGGCACTGAAGTGTAGACGTCAATAAAAAATAAAAAATAAAAAGTAAAAAATAAAAGAAACAAAATATTGACTAAAACAAACAACTACAAAAGCAGTACATATTCAGAACGTTTTCTCTTCTGACTTAAAAGTCATGGTATTTTCTCCTGATTTGAAAAGCTGTGAAAGCATTGTTTGGTGGGGCCTTAAAGTTACTGTAGGCTTTAGCCCCTTACGGTGCCTGCTAGGGATCCCAGATAAAAAGGGTTGGGACCCTTGTGTCCAACAGGCCTGGAGCAGAAAGGGCACATTTGGAAGGGCTGGGTCCCTGTCAGGAAGAGGGTCTCTGTGGAGGGAGAAAAGTCAAGAAGAAAGGCCCGGTTGAGACTCCAGAGAGAAGGAAGTTCTCGGGTGGGAATGAGGACCTTTATCTGTGTGTGAAGTGTGGGAGGAAACCATTCCTCCACTTGTTTTTCCACCGATGCTTTTAAAATCCCCTATAATCCACATAGGCCACCATTCTTGGTAGAATTGTGGTATTATGATAGATAGATAGATAGATAGATAGATAGATAGATAGATGGATGGATAGATGGATGGATGGATGGATGGATGGATGGACGGACGGATGGATGGATGGACTGGAATTCCATGATGTTTAATGGCCTTCTCTTCCCACTTGAATGTTATGCAGTGCCAAAGGCTGCTACCTCTCTCAGAGGAGAGGTCTTGAGTGTAGGAAGCCCAGTAGCTAGAATGCTGGTCTAATGCTCCAGACGTTCAAGCGAGCCCTCTCTTGGCCAGACTCCACCCACATGGATATAGGAGGACCCATGGGCTCCGGTACTGTAGGTACACTGTAGGCACACTCTAGGAACAGTATAGACACACTATAGATACACTATACACACCCTGTAGGCACATTATAGACACACTATAGGCACACTGTAGGCATATTGTAGGTGCACTGTAGGTACACTTTGGTACAGTGTAGGCATACTTTAGGCACGCTTACACACCTAGCACTTCTGGGAGGTTTCTATGCCCCAGACACAAATGGATTTGAATACCTCAAAGTGAAACTGCTTCATGCTGCGACAAGATTCCTTCAAACCGCATGGGTCCACTAGACACGTATGCCCCTAAATCTCCTACTATTCACCAAAGGAACATTCTGAAGCTGGTTTGATAGGGGCTTCCTTCCAGCCAGATGGGGAAGGTTGCCTTCAATGGGAGGGTTGTCATTATTGCCAGCCTGCCAGGCTGAAACACTGTTTCAACACTATAGTCGCTTACCTCTACCAACCCCCGTCTGGACAACATGGATACTATAAAGCAATCCCTCCATTTCTCCCCCCTCCCCACTATGCTTCTCCAAACACTAACTTTTGGTATTTTGATATAGTGTTTCCTTGAGGGGCATAGAAACCCTCACTGGTTTGTTTCCTCAGACTCATGGAATATCCCACTTTACCTTCCCAGCCTGTAATTAAAGAAGGGGGTTTTGACTTCCCTGGCTGCCACGACATATATCCGCTAGCTGTGTGTGGCTATCTAGATTAAATTAGTTCAAACAAAGCATATCTAAGCATTCACAGTTCAGCTCCTGAGTTGTAGGAGCCTTCACACCTTGGAAGTTTGACAACACTGTGTAGGGATAGGAAACTGGAAAGCCCCCCACACGGGACAACCATGAGTCAAGAAAGTTCTACGAGCAAATGCCGAGCGAACATCCACAAAGCAACGGCTGCGCTCTTTTTGCCATTGGGTCCCTGGAGCCTCCTCTTGAAATGTAGCGAATGCTCCGATAAATGCCTAAGAGCTGCAAATTTTCCTCTCTAAATATGGAAACAAAATGTGATCCTCCAAAAAAATATTGACTTAAACAACAAATAACAAATATAGAAAAAATGGGGGGGATTGTTATATTGGGCAAATTGTTTTTATCTAACAAAACAAAAACAAAACAAAACAAAACCTACAGTAGTACTACGGTTAGCATAAAAATTATTTCTGGGCAGGGTGGTGGTGGCACACTCCTTTAATCCCAGCTCTTGGGAGGCAGACACAGGCAGATTTCTGAGTTTGAGGCCAGCCTGGTCTACAAAGTGAGTTCCAGGACAGCCAGGGCTACACAGAGAAGCCCTGTCTCGAAAAAAAACAAAAACCAAAACCAAAAGAAAAAAAATTATTTCTGGAACTTCTGGCTGTGAAAGTGGGTGATAGTTTCTCAGAGTACAACCCCCCCTCCCCCATGAGCCATTCACAGTATCAGATGGGCAATAAGCAGAGGCCATGCTGTGACCACACAGTAGCCTTGGGAAGGCAAGGAGAGTGCTCAGTCAACAGAGCACTTTATGCTCACCAAATCCTCCCACGATTTGGTGAATCTCAAAACAATGTTTCAAACATCATCCTTGTATCAGTTTTACGGGTTTACTGACAGGAACCAAAGATACAAAGACCTGTCTGGGGGTTTCCGGCAGGTGCATCAGGGGAACAGATACCTGGCCTTATGCTTTCTGGGGTAGGTTGTGCGGGGAGGCTGGAGGTGAATGCCTGCTGTCTGTCTTCTATCTCATGTCAGAGTCTCTTACTGGATCCTGAGCTCACACATTCACCTAGCAACCATTACGTTACTGCCCAGCACTGGCATTGTGGGCATTCACTGTTGCGTCTGTTTACAGAGATGCTGGCCCTGAACTCGGCCCTCATCCTTACACAAGAAGCACTTTCCCCATGGAGCGCCGGTGAGCCTTCCCCTGCCCCGCCAATGCAATGGCTACTACATTTCTTACCGTTCTGTATCAACTGTCTCTATCTATCTATCTATCTATCTATCCATCTATCTATCTATCTATCTATCTATCTATCTATCTACCTATCTATAATCATCCATCTCTATCATCTATCTCTGTTTATCATCTATTTGCATATATAGGTATATATAATCTATTTACCTACCTATCTTCTATTTTTCAGCTATCTATCTTCAGTTTTCTACCTTTCTATCATGTATATATTTATCCTCAATCACGTATCTTTTTATTATTTATTTCTCTGTCAACTTTCTGTCACCAATATATTTATCTATGCATCTTTATATGTATATATCTATCATTTATCTATCATCTGCCTAGATATATATCTATCATCAATCTCTCATCTATATATGTATCTATTGACTATCTATGTATATATCTATGATCTTTCTCTATCATCTATCTACCTATTATCTACATATCTATGTATCTATCTCTCTGTATGTATGTATGTATGTCTCTATGTATATATGCATGTATCTATGTATGTATATATGTATGAATGTATCTATCTATGTATCTATGTATGTATGTATATATGTATGTATGTCTCTATGTATATATGCATGTATCTATGTATGTATATATGTATGCATGTATCTATGTATGTATCTATGTATGTATGTATGTCTCTATGTATATATGCATATATCTATGTATGTATATATGTATGCATGTATCTATGTATGTATGTATATATGTATGTATGTATGTCTCTATGTATATATGCATGTATCTATGTATGTATATATGTATGCATGTATCTATCTATGTATCTATGTATGTATGTATATATGTATGTATGTATCTCTCTATGTATATATGCATATATCTATGTATGTATATATGTATGCATGTATCTATCTATGTATCTATGTATGTATGTATATATGTATGTATGTATGTATCTCTCTATGTATATATGCATGTATCTATGTATCTATGTATCTAAGTATTTATATATGTATGCATGTATCTATGTATCTATGTATGTATGCATGTATGTATGTATGTATGTATGTATCTATCTATCTATCTATCTTCTACATACCCATTACTTGTCCCTCCATAGATCTATCTCTATCTATCTATCTATCTATCTATCTATCTATCTATCTATCTTCTACATACCCATTACTTGTCCCTCCATAGATCTATCTATCTATCTATCTATCTATCTATCTATCTTCTACATACCCATTACTTGTCCCTCCATAGATCTATCTATCTATCTATCTATCTATCTATCTTCTACATACCCATTACTTGTCCCTCCACCGACGTCCGGAACACTGAAATGCCTCACCGAGGCAGACATGCTCTTCCAGTGCCGTGGAAAGCCGCTGATCAGTTGTCCTCCCTCCTTAATAATCACTCTCGGCTCTGCAGCTCTGCAAGGCTACTCTTTGGTAACCACGGGCTCCAGAAATATTACTAATTTATCACCCACGAAACCCTTCGCTCATGGGTCCTCCATTTCAAACCGTGTTTGTGAAGCCCGAGTGTGGCATACTGTGCTCTGGGCCGCACAGCTGCTTTGCGTTTTGAATTCTTTATTTATGGAACTAGTCAAATTAATAACTCAAAGACGTTGTTTCAGGCAAAGTAATGGACATACAATAAAACTATTCATTTCCTAAAAGGTCACTCCAGGAGATGCATACATTGTTTAAAAGTCTACCAACAATGCTATTATTGCCTGGAAAACCGAAAATGTATAATAAGCAGTTACAGCACGTATCTGCCCTAGAGACCCCGGGCTCATTGAAAGTACAATCAGAAGGCAATCAATCACACCCTGAAATTACTTCATTCTCCAAACTGTTTACACTTTTTAAGTTACAAATCTACTTTCTGCTATTTCGACTCACGATTTACAACGGCAGGTTTCGACCTCTTGGCAAACAGCCAAGCGCTCATCGTAATGATCTGAGCAGATCAGCCTTCTATCCTGGAGGGACACGCATGTACATTTCCAGTATGTCTGCAAGTAATCAACCCCGCTGACTACAAATGAGACCGTCTCGGATTTATTTTAGGAGAAATATCTTAGAGCTGTACGTTTTTATCCAGGCTTCCCCCCCCCACCCCCCAAAAAAAAGGTCTTTAAGAGGAACGCTGAGATTACTCAAATTATTGTAAATAAACGGTTATTCAAACAATATGGGGGGGGGGACCAGAGAAATACAAACCTTATTCTTAAGTGAATATTTCAGCATTCCTGTCCCACATTCTCTGGTGGGGGGGGGGGAAGGGAGTTGCCACAGCCTCCCTCTCTTCCCTTCCCCCAGCTTCCATCATTTAAGATGCTGTAGTTCACCAGAACAACAAATCAGCTTTGGATTAGCAACCAAAAATACCCAGAACATAACGGAAGGTCCCAGAGGACGGTGTTTAAAATTAAATATGACCTTTTATTGTTCCGTAACAAATAATCACTTTATGTTATTTGTACAAACATTGTACATTCATTTTCTTGGGAAAATAATTACCCTAGTCTATCATATCCTTCCTGCTCGTCACCAGAGCCGCCCTCTCTGCTGTCACTAAACATGTGCACTAGAGTCAGGAGACTAAATTTAGCCAAAGTTTCTTATGTTCTTACATGTTAAGGAAGAAATCTGGGTAACCATCTTCACACGTGTGTTTGCCTCATAGGGAGATGCTCAAAACTGCCTCGCCATATCAATGTTGAGAGAGTCGGCTTGCGGTGATTGATATTTTAGTTAGGGCAACATTACATGACTAAACTCAATTTTATAATTGGATAAGGCCAGAGACAATAAACTGGCCTTGTGCTACAGAAAGCATCCCACATCTCCAAGCTATCTGTTATCATAAATCAGCCTAATTATTTGAAATACTGTCACGAACTGGAAAAGAAAAGAAATTAAAATAAAGTAGCTGCTGGAATATCTCATTTTATTTTCAAAAGAACAACCCAGGCTTTTTATGAGCCTAAAAGTCCAGCCCCACAGTGGCTGCTAACTCAGACATGTATTTTCTACCTAGGCCTCCTAGTCTTCCCGGTTCCTCCTCCTCCTCTTCCTCCCCCTCCTCTCCCTCCTCCCTTTCCTCTCCCTCCTCCCCACTCCACCATCATTATCATCATTATGTTTTATTTTTGAGTCAAAGTCTTTTTGCGTAGTTCAGGCTAGACCAGAATTCACTCTGATGCCGAGGTTAGCCTGGAATTTGTGATCCTCCTGCCTCAGCCTTACAAGCACAATTACAAGGTGGTGCCTATAAATTATGCTTTTTGGACAAAATTGTGTATGCAGAAAGTCAGTAGTAAAAATTCAAAGTCTCAAGCCGGGCGGTGGTGGCGCATGCCTTTAATGCCAGCACTTGGGAGGCAGAGGCGGAGGCGGAGGCGGAGGCAGAAGCAGGTAGATTTCTGAGTTGGAGGCCAGCCTGGTCTACAGAGTGTGTTCCAGGACAGCTAGAGCTATACAGAGAAACCCTATCTCAAAAAACAAACAACAAAACAAAACAAAAACAAAAAAAACTACACGTTTTTTAGGGCCCAGAAGCAATACAAGCGGCTTCATTTCACTGAGAGTCCATTTTCCCCTCACCGGAAATGCTGTGCTAAACGCAGAAGGAATGTTTTCAGTTCTGAGTATTTCATAAGCAACACCCTGGAACCTCTGATGTCACTGTGGTGACATCATCAGGATGAACAATCATTGGCTGAAACAGTGATTACTTCCACAGGAGTCTTAACCTGTCACAGGTCAGCTCTGCTTCATGTCCACCCTTGTGTGTGCTCGAAGACAACGCAGGAGCCTTCCCTCCACACACCCACACTGTGGAGCTAGAGTATTCCAAAGGGCGGGGCATCACTCTAAAAGGGGTGTGGCTTCTCGCAGGTAGAGCAGGGAATAGCTGGGAACTGCATGGGGAAGCAGGCTATCTTTCCACAGGGACCTAGGACCTGGCTGCCTTTAGGTTCACACACCAGCCCACGATGGCTCAACTTCTCCATCACTCTGCTTCTTTTGAAACTTGAAGCCGGACTCGCATGTGTTTCATGGTTTTAGGGATGGTTTGGGAACACACAGTATCTACTGAAAATGTTGAGTGTATTAAACCTCCCTCCCCTTAGTAGACACCTCGGAATTCCCCTTTGACCTTATTTGTCCCGGGTTCTAGGCATTTTCCCTGAGGACATACAATGATACCTGTAACAGCATCTCTGAAATTTACCTAGCAGAAGCTGGGGATGTGGTGGGGTGGGAAGAAAATCAAATCTACAGGGATCGTTAACTGAATTAAGTCATAGTGAAGGCAGTTGAGCCAGAGATTCGAAGATGTTGTGCACGGAAGTGTACCGTAGGGTGTGGAAAGAGGGTATGAACACAGGGGAGATAATGAAAGAAAACCTCACACAGGCAGACACACCTGAAGCCCCAGATGTAAGTATGGATGTTAGATGACACCCCGGAGATCAACTCTTTTTTTCTCTGTCACAGTATTTTCTTTTAACATAATAAGTGGTCGTTAGTGTTATTATGATGAAATAAGTGTAATTAAGACAAATTAAGAAAAAACCTGGCCAAAAAAAGAAGGAAAACATCCCTCCAGCAGATTCCCTACTATTTCACTGTTCAAATATTTAGTCACAAGGTTTTGAGTAAGAGGCCCAACTTTTACGGATTGTAGCTGATTAAATCCCACACAACACGCCTTGTCAGGGAGTTACAATCCAGTGAATATATTCAGCTCTATTCAGCTTGTAACAATAATGACAGCGCTGTATCAACTTAAAGAGAAAAATAATGATTTAGATTTATGGGTTGCTGGTATGGGTTTTTTTTTTCTTTTTTCTTTTTTCTTTTTTTAAACAAAACCTTTTAAGCATCTCGTAGTATCACTGGTAAAATAACATTATCTCATTTCTACCTACCCCATACTTTACAGGAGGTTCACGTTCTGTCATATAGTTTGATGGGTGTTGCCACAAGCATAATTGTGTGTGTGTGTGTGTGTGTGATATAGAATACTTTCCTTACTTACGTATTTGTTTTCAAACTGAAGATTGAAATTTTTTCTTCAAATAACCCATATCGACTGAACTATTAGAATAGGAGCAAACACATCAGCTCCCTCAGTACAGTCCAAGGTACAAGGGCAGCTACTGAGTTTCGGCAAAGTCAAACATTCACTATGTTTGGATGCCAGTTCAAAGGGGGGAAGGAGCTGTAGATGAGATAAAACCTGAGCACTGGGCGCCCTTTCTCTGCAATAGGAGGGGTACGGGCGAGGAAGGGGAGGATAAGAGAGGAGTGGAGGAGAAAGGAGGAGGAAGGGGAGGAGGAAGGGAGAGGAGGGAGAGGAAGGGGAGAAGGAAAAGGGGAAAGAAGGAGGAGGGAGGGAGGAGGGAAAAGGTAGGAGGAAGAGGAGGAGGATGAGAAGGAAGGGGAAGAGAGGAAGAGGAGGGTGAGAAGGGAGAGAGGAGGGGAGGAGGAGGAAGAAGAGGAAGAAGAGGAGGAGGAAGAGGAGGAGGAGTAGCTTGACTTTTCTTCCTTTCCAAGCCAGGTCCAGAATTTGCTATTCAATTCCAAGACAGAATGTCAAGATGCAATAAAGTTGAATTGAACAAGGGAAGAGAAAATATGGTCCCTTTCCCTTACAAACGAAGTTCAGAGCTTTTGCCCATTAAAGTATGAGGACGAATAAGGTTCTCGCTAACATTCCAGCCAAAAGGCAGGACGCCAAACACACTTAACAGATAAATCACTGTCCCCGGGTCTCTGCTCTACTCTCCCCCAACCCCTCTTCTTTTTCTTTTGTTTTACACACACACACACACACACACACACAAACACCCGCAGTCCTGTAATGCCCTCCCCACCCCCCACTGATTTATAAAACAAAGGAAACAATTAGTTTTGTTGAAGAAAGTGTTCTTCCCTCCTCCTATTGTTTTGAGCAAAGTCACATCTACATCAGTCCTCTGGCCTCCCTGAGATTAGCGTTCCCTATCTTGGGGGTCATGCCATTGTCCCCACAATACCTATAAATTATTACAGTGATTGCTTATCACTGAGCTCCTTGTAAACTGGGAGGAAATCTGTAAACACAACTGAGTCACAGGTCTCAGGTTTTTTGGGGTTTTTTTTGTATCCTTTTCAAGCTGGAAGACCTCGCAGTATCCTGTTCCAACATACAAAATCGTACTGCTTCTATGATCCTCCGAGGTTCTTGCCAACGGTTTCCATTTAATTAAACTGACAGCAAAACAGAGCCCTCACTAATGGGATCCAGACCATTTTTCCTTCAGTGTAAATTTTCAGGCATGAAATTACATCTGAAGCAGACACAATGATCCTTCTATAGACATGCATTTAATCTGTAGGAACAATTCCTTTGCCCACACTACAGTGTGTTTTACATAGCATGGAACCCCATTCTGAGCCAGATTCTCCAGCAATATCTAATTTGAATTCACCTTAGCATCCCTCCACAGTCCTGGCTATGTCTCATGTACTTTATGCAAAAAAACAAAAAACAAAAAAAAAAAAACAAAACAAAAAAACAATGACAACACAACAACAACAAACCAAACACAAAACAAAACCAAACCTGGTGCCCAAGTATAAAGTTTATAGCAAGGAGGCACAGTTACAAAGGAAGTGAATCCAGGTTCTTTTTACATCCATGTTCTCATAGATAATTTAAGTAAGAGCTTTTTCATCAATTGTTGACTCTAGATAAAAGCTATTGGCATTTGAGATCTCAAGTATTTCAACATAGAATCAGGGAAAAGTATGTTGATTAAATACATCTTATAGATTTGATCATCTGAAGATACATATAAGCTGACTAAGTATTTTGGTCTGTTTGGATATTAGTCATTTTTTTTTTTTTTGGTGGGGACAAGCCACCATATGTTTCTTTCTTATGATTTAAAAGTTATTTTTTTAAATGTCTTTTAGGGGATTATCAGTTGTAAAGATGCAATCTTTGGTGATCTACCACAGAAATCATAAACTCTGAGAAGTAAATAAAATCTCACCAAATCTTAGAGTAATTCATAAAATTGAGTTATTTAGTAAATAGAGAGGAGGAAAAAAATTCAGATTCAGAGGAAAAAAATAGAAAAATAGTGATTCTGAAAATCTGTTGGGTCAAGGGTCCTTTAAGATTTAAGTTTTGGTCTGGAAAGATAGCTCAGAAGGTTAAAAAACAAAACAAAACAAAACAAAACAAAAAACCCATGAGCCCTGCAGCCTGGATGACTTCAGAAGCCTTGTAAAAGGTCAGATACTATGGTACACATCTGGAATTCCAGCACTCCTACTTGGAGATGGGAGGTGAAGACAGAAAAGTTTCTGTTGAGCTTGGAGTACACAGTGGGCAGAGAAAAGGAGAGATAATATTTCTAACAAGGTGGAAGGTGTGAACAGCTCCCAAAAGTTGTCCTCTGGCCTCCACACACACTTCTTACCTCTATGAGTACTCATAAGCACACACACACACACACACACACACACACACGTTTCAAGGTTGGGTCAGTGTTGGAGCATTGAGTCCAACCTCCATCACCACAAAATAACATCAGCAGCAAAGCCTTATCCTGTCTAGAAATTAGCATACCTGGTGTCTGAGATCCTAAATAATTTGACAGTGCCCAACCCAAGGGAAAAGAAAGGCTGATTAGTAACCTGGTGGTCCACTTCATCATCCATCATCTCCCCAAAATTACAAGACCTTTTGGTATAGTTGACCCGACTGTCAATAAAAGACCTGCTTATATTTTAGCCAAAGAAAACACTGTTGTAGATATTTCTTAATCTAATCCTATTGTGTATATCAATACATATACCTATACCTATACCCATACATCATATACCTATATATCATATACATATTACATATTACAAGTTCAATTCTTTCTCTGCATAGAGAAAATTCTTTCTCTGTCCCATTTGACCCATCACACAAAATATCAGACCTTAAGAGTTTGTGAACTGGACAGTGGTGGCATACGCCTTTAATCCCAGCACTTGGGAGGCAGAGGCAGGCAGATTTCTGAGTTTGGGGCCAACCTGGTCTACACAGTGAATTCCAGGACAGCCAGGACTACGCAGAGAAACCCTGTCTCAAAAACCAACCAACTAACCAACCAACCAAACAAACAAACAAACAAACAAACAAACAATAGAGTTTGTGAATCAAAGAAACAATCCTACAAACGACTTCACTTAAAGAAAGAACCTGCTAAGATGTAAGCAGGTTAGGAGTTACTGAAAATCCTTCTTTCCAAGAAAAGTAACACTGCCATGGTTCTCTTTGAAAACACAGAGCAGAGCACTTGGTGTTTAAAGGGGCCATCTTCAGGAAAACTGTCACTGTCCCCTTGAAAATGAAACACTTCATTTATAGAACAGTAGACAGTTGGGACAAGATTAGAAATCATTTCAAGTCTCCCAGGCAATCCACACTCGGTCTTTCTTGTGAGGACAGAAGATCTCCTGTTTTACAGAAAATGCTAAATAAACAATTCTACGGGCAGAAACTCAAAGGCGATTTATTATTGTTCTTTTTTTACTTTGGTTAAAACTCAAGGAACCACACGAAGCCTATAAATAGAAGCTCCCCTCTATCTTTGGGATGTTAAAAAGCAGTTTCTATTAGGTCCAGAGCAAAGAGGCAGGAAATGTCTGCTCCTTCTCCTCTGTGAGGAGGAATACACACGCTCAAATCATGCCTACAAGATGGATCCCTTCGAAACACAGCCCATGGGAAGAGCCAGCCTGTCCATGGGTTTTGAAAACTCAAGGGCAGCGGGCGGTGGTGGCGAGCGCCTATAATCCTAGCACTCTGGGAGGCAGAGGCAGGCGGATTTCTGAGTTTGAGGCCAGCCTAGTCTACAGAGTGAGTTCTAGGACAGCCAGGGCTATACAGAGAAACCCTGTCTTGAAAAAAACCAAAATCCAAAAAACCCAAAAATAAATAAATAAATAAATAAATAAATAAATAAATAAATAAATAGAAAGATAGAAAGAAAGAAAGAAAGAAAGAAAGAAAGAAAGAAAGAAAGAAACAACAAAGAAACAAAGAAAGACAGAAAACTCAAGGGCACTCATTCTGCCATAGATGAACTGTCTTTCTGCTTTAAACAAGGGCAGCTTAATAACATGTTAACAATATTTTGAGTTAGATTAACAAAAGAGCACAGACTTGAGCTCTATAGCACCATGGAACCCAGGGGAGCTCAGAAGGGTCTAAGTCTTTAGAAAACAAATGCCAATTCTGCCTGTATTGCTACAGGGTTGAGGGAACATCAGTTATCTTTTGACCCAAAAACATTTAACACTTACCCAGAAAGAAGACAAGGGGCTGCATGATTCCTTAGAGATCTATGTTTCCAACAGGATGCTTAAAGCTCATAGTAGGACTACAAACCCTGTGAGAAGTGTAACTGGGACCTTTTTTTAATTATTTTTATTTTTAAGGAATAAGATAGAATGGACAAGAATATCAGGGTTCCCCACTTGTAGGGGGAGTAGGTATTCTGGAGTTAAACTACTTACTATTTGTGTGTCTGTGTGTGCATGCATACATACATACAAATGCACTTACACACCTCGTGCGCGTACATCATCTTGCCATGGCAAATTTTTTGTTATTGAACAACATTAGGTAAATTTATAAAGATATCTAAAAATCTTTTTTCCTAAAAAAAAATATTTATTTTAAAATTACTTGTGTATGTTTGTGGGTATGTGCACACATGGATGCAGGTGCCCACGGAGTTTAGAAAAGGGAGTTGGATTCCCTGGAGCTGTAATTACAGAAAATGGTGAGGTGTTCGACAGGGGTGCAGGGAACTGAACTCCGGTCTTCTACCAAAGCATCGCAGGCTCTAATGGCTCAGCCAAGTCTCCAGTGCTAGGCACCAAGCCAAGGGAGGATTCATGGCATTGTTTCACACCACGCCTTCCTGTTTGGTCAGATACGGAGTATTGTGGTGGTACAGTAAGTAAGGCAGAGACAAGATTCACCACTGCCAATGGATTTGACTTACTCAGATGTGCTCAGAGCTGTGTGCCCTGCATGATATAAATACTTATTGACCAGTAACAAAAGCTTCCTCTAAAATATTTGGAATTGAGTTAGGAAGATAAACCTTAGGAAGAAATTCAAATAGAAATGGAGCACCATGGAAATGACAGGAGCCGACTGTGTGCAGTTGTTGCTGTGTTGATCAACTTGATTGAGTAAGGACCTAGGAGAGTTTTCAAACTTGCAAACAACATGGTTGGCAGATAGAATCTAAATGCATGCGCTCAAAGACAAAAAAGCTCTTAAAAAGCTGAAGAATGTCCCGAAGCTAATAGTACTAAATCTAATAAAAGAAAATGTAGTTTACACTTTGTTTTTGTGAAAGCTGATGTCTCTAGTTCACTATAATTCTTATATGAGCCAACGGAGAGTGCTGCTACTGAGAAACTTTGAGACATGGTTGGCAAATGGACGCAAGACTAAATAGCTTTTACCACGCCACATGGGTCAGATAAAATACAGGGTCTGCAGATGGTATTTTGACAATGAGCATTGAGAAGCTGAATCAACTGCATAGAAGGGGAGTGTGCAGAAGAAGAGGCTTCCCTGGATATTAGAGGATTCTACAAAGATCTCAAGAACTCCTGAGCAACAAGTGTTAAAGAGTTATAGTGAACTAGAGACTATTTTACTGAATTTGATCTAATATGACTGGTGAGGCAGTTCAGTTCATAGAGCACCTGTCTGCCATGCAGGGATGAATCCCTGGGTTCCATCCCTACCACAGCATAAACAAGGCATGATGATGTACACCTATAAATTCCAGCATTCAAGAGATAGAGATGCAAAATAAATAAGTAAATAAATAATAAAGGTTATTCTCCATTATATAGTGAGGTTGAAGCTACCTTGGTTATGTAAAATCCTGTCTCAAAAAATCAATCAATAAATAAAATCAATATGAAAATAATAAAAGTTCAAAATATATGGGGGGAAAATCTCTATAGTTGTGTAAATGTAGGGGAAGGCATCCCTGGGAGAGCAATTAAGGATACTTGTGCTGGGTATAAAATGGAACCAGATTGAATTTCAGAATTCTTTGTAGTTTTAAGGGTATGGGAATGTTATAAAGGGAGCTAGGGACTCCAGGAAGAATCAAGGCTCTGAGAGATTAAGTGTAGGTCTGGCCTTTTAAAATAGATTTTACAGGACTGGGAATATGGCTTATCACTTAGAGGGCTTGCTGTCCAAATATGAGGATTGGTGTTTGGCTCTCCAGAACCTAAGTAAATGCCTGGTAGGCATAGCCCAGTTGTAATTCTACCCCTAGTAGGTAGAGACAGTGGATTCTAAGAGCAAGCTGGCAAAGTGACTCTAAGTATATAGGCCATTTTTGGGTTTCACTGAGAGACCCTACCTAGAGGAATAAGATGCAAAGGGATGGTTATGAACATCAACCTTGGGCCTCCAGGTGCATGCGCACTTGTGCCCTCTACATGTGCATCCATACACAGGAAGAGTATGCATACACCTCCATTACCACTAACACCAGCACCAGCACCACCAGCACCACCAGCACCACCACCACCACCTGTCACCACCATCGCTTGGTAACCAAGTATGGGAAAGGGAAAACACATAGTTTACAGTGCTTCCATTGTCCTCCTTTGCTGTGACATGAAATCACTATGTGTCTTAAATGGCCTCATTGTTTCCTGTTCCCCCAAAGCTGTTCTAAAGACAATACACCCCTCCAGCCAGGAACACCTCTGGAAATCCAGCAGGCTGGAATTGAACTTTTGACAGTGCTAGTCTCTGAGCTTGGGGACTACGAATGACTTTTAACCCTTTCCCATCTCCACTTTCTGAATACAAACTGATGATATACTCACAACAGGGAAAACATTTTGTGAAGATGATTTAGAATGAGATTAGATTTTCATCTAAAAATGCTCTGCTGGCAAAAATGGAAATTATCTCTAAATGAAGATATTTCAATGTTTAGCAGAGAGCACGTATAACTCCAGGTCAGTGGGAGCATTTATTTTGGTGGGCCATGAAAAACATCCTCTGGCCAACCTCTTTTGAGATGATGGCCACAAAACAAGCAAGCAAAAAAAAACAAACAAAAAACCCAAAACAACAAGCCTGAATGATCTTTGTGTCTTCAAACACAGCCATATGTTGACAGTTTTGTGACCAGTGATCTGCTGACATTCATGTTTTTTACGGAAAAGAAAAAAGAGTTAATCTACAAGGACCGACTTCTCACCATCCACACTTTCTTCATATGCTCTTAAAAGATTAAAATGCTGCCTTTGTTTGTTTTTTAAGTTAATATAAGCTGTAAGACTCGATTCCTCAAGTAGTCCAAAAGCCATTTTAGTTGTACATACAGAAAACAAGTCTTCTTCTTCCTCCTCCTCTTCTTCCTCCTCTTCCTCTTCCTCCTCCTTTCCCTCCTTCCTCCCCTCTTCTTCCCCACCCCTTCTCAAGTTCACCTGTATGCCTAGAAGCCATTTACTTCACAGACACATATCTAGACTGTCTTTCAACAGTGAAGGACTGAAGGAACCTGAGAGTGATTGAACATATGTTAATTTTCAGGATGGCTGAGATGGGAGCTTGGAGTTCCTGATGTGTCATTATTATACCTCAAGCTGTGGGGTCCATGAATTAGATTTTAAAGTCTCTTCTGCTTTTTTAGGATAACATTATAACCCACATAAATTGAAAAGGCAATCTCTTTCTTCCTCCTCTTCTCCCTCTCTTTCCTACCTTCTCCCTCAGCCTCTTCTCCCTCTGTGATGTGGGACTATTTCCTATTATCTTAGAAGAAGGATGCTCAAAGGAGGTATAGACTTGAAATGTGTAACTGTGGTTGTACAGAATCTTTCAGTAAAGGCTGGGCAAGGGTCATAAAAGTATTTAAATAAAAAAAGCCTTGCCCTTTTGGACTGTAACAGCTAAGCATTAGCCATCCATTTGTAATGTTTACCTTTCAATCTGTGACTTTCATGTTTTTCTTTGTGAGGACCAACCATTAGTACCCCCCTAAGACTAACAAAACTACATTCGCTACCTGCTGACAAATGATTTCCGGGCCCCAAAACGTCTCTGGTAGAGAGGTGAAGTGGACATAGGATTATATTTCTATTATCGTTGGGTATTAGTAGTGGTATGAATTCCTCAGTTCCCAAAACTTTTTTTTTTACTGATTTACATATGATGGTCTAGAAAAGACTCCAAGCTCACACATGACTTACATGTATACAAATCAAATTCAGGAAAATCCTACATTTTAAATACAGTAGATAATTCATAAATACCTTACTGAATGGATACAGCTTAAATATTCTCAGTCACCCTCACTACACCACACTCCCAACACACACACACACACACACACACACATTAACATGCCAAAAAAATAACCATAAAGTATAATTGATTCCCAAATTAATATTCTTCTGCATTTTCAAAGGGAGAAATTATTTATATTTAAACAGGGTTGTGTAAACAAGGTGTTTGGCTGGGAGACGTTTTCAGGGCTGAGTACTCCAGAGCCGGCTGAAGCTATTTAAAGAATGGAGTACTGGATTCCGTAGGCCAGATGCTCGTATAAACGTGAAACTGCTCCCACCACAGATGAAACTATTTTTAGGCAGCGCACATGAAGAGCACCATTCACTTAAGCATTATGGGATGGGATTCCAGTTAAACTACATACAGATTCTAGACGGCCATGGTCTCCGGCACTCACTCAGGGACACCAGGCATACAGCGAGGACTACAGTGAGGACTACCTTTCCTCTCATCCACACTGGTAGCACCTCACCGAGTGAGAACAGCTAGGGCAGGGTTTACTGTTTGCTCTCTTAAGAGATGAGGTCCCGTCACTGAAGGGCTAGTTCCTGGCACACACCAGTGCTCCCCAGGTATGTTTCTGTCCCTGCTGACAAAAAGCCCACCGGGGACCCTCCACAGGTGTGCTGATGCTACAGTCTTCTTGGCCTCCTACCCTACTTCTACCAAGTTGGTTATTCTGCAAACCAGAATCTACCTCGAACCCAGAGTTCAAAACCAGGAAGGACTCGAATCTGAAAGAGATGGAGGAGGTACACAAGTCGAGCGCCCCTGGAATAGATCCTCAACGTGTTTTTGACACCAGTCACAAGGATTCTGGAATGTACGTCACTTTAACGACTACTAGGAATGCCACCAAAACTGTTGCTGGCTGCACAGGTCACAGGTACTTTTGCTTCCAGTATCGTGTGCATGTTACACATTCCATATGGTACCCATGTGCAGAAGGGCCTTAAGGAGTTTTGTCATTTCCTGAGATCCCGGGAAGTGAAGCCAGGACACAGGAAGCACTTGTCAAAACAAACCAACACTTAGCATGTATTACGTTCTGGGGGACATTCTGGAGAACTCATGGGCATTACGAGGAATTAGTCTGCTACTTATTCGAATAAGAGATGCTCTACCAAGCTGACCTATAGGCAGTGACTCTAGCCTGCAGAGAGTGCCTGCCTGTCTGGATCTTTACCTGAGGCAAGGCTATAATGTTATAGGTTCTGGCCACAGTCTTGACCTCAGTGACAGGCCACCCGCACTGTGAGGCTCATGTCAAGGTTAGTAGGCCGGGGAGGGCTGTTGCCCCTTTACCTATCTTCTCCGTAACAGACCAGAATGTAACAAGTCGAGATAATAGAGACTTCAAGAGGATGTGGACCAAGGCTCTGCTATGCTGTCAATTCACACCACAGAGAACTCATTGAGAACTCTTAAGAATGAAGACGGGCAGGCGGTGGGTGGTGGTGCACGCCTTTAATCCCAGAACTTGGGAGGCAGAGGCAGGCAGATTTCTGAGTTCAAGGCCAGCCTGGTCTACAGAGTGAGTTCCAGGACAGCCAGGGCTACACAGAGAAATCCTGTCTTGAAAAATCAAAAAAAAAAAAAAAAAAAAAAAAAGAATGAAGACGGAGACAGGAAGGGAAGATTTCCATTATGCCTACTTTCTCCTTCGTGAGGTAATGATGCGCTATATAACCAGGGAGCCTCATCCAAGCCCTCTCCTTGGCTCTAATGAAAAGGGGGCGCACCGTTTTTTAGTTTTAGCAAAAGTGCAGTCATTGGCTAACCCTACCTCCTGAAAAACACCAAAAACAAGGCTAATGTTACAAATGTGCACGTATCACTCATGGCTCTGTGAACATGAGAAGCTACCCTAGCTTCTCCAGTGGTTTCTTGTGGTGTCACCAGATCCTCCCACTCCGCCCCGTGTGTTTATGGACAGCCTTGTAAGTTATAATTATCCACCATTCCCTCTAAGATCATACATGATTTTTGGTGAGGCGATGTGGGTAACTCTGATTCAATGGATTTAGCATCTTGATCATAGACAGGAAAAATTGTATTCCAGTATGATCTTCTAATGACTCCTTTAATGTTAGATTATCTGTATGCATTTGTTTTCAGTCCACGATGGTATGCATGGCTGGCATGTAAATACTTTTCCTGGATAACAGGATGGCGTTGAAGATTTGACTTCAGAACACTGCTGCACTCCAAATGTCTGGCAAATACATTGTCATTTATTTCTCAGTCCACGTGTCATGCTCAGACCAGCAACGGTCTCTCCACTGAGTCCTAAACAAGCTTCCTAAAGCATACGTTGTGCACTTAAATAATTAGTGGGAACAGCAGGACCTTGAGGCTACTTCCAGTGGGCCTTGTGCTTTTATCAATTATGCAACAGGAGTGTTATGCAATGTGAACCTCACTTGTGTTTTGTGTGTGCCTGTGTGTGCGTGCGCGCATGCGCGCATGTGTGCTCGCTGCTAAACTATCCTTGTGTCTAAATCTGTGTTTATTTCCTTTTGCTTAGCTTAATCCCCACACTTAGGCAAGTAAGTTGTTCTAATGCAGCAGCCAGTTTGGGGAATTTGAAGTCAGCAAGTGACCCCTTGGCTAGCAAAATTGTGTAGAAACAGGTTATAGCCAGGACTAGTGTTCTGAAGTCATGCCGTGGCTGTAACTACCCCTGCATAAGCTAAGACTGAAACATCGGAGATAAAACAGTCTTAAAGGATGAAGGATTTATGTTCGCTCATGGTTTCTGTGGCTTCAGTCCATGGTACCCTGACCCTATGTTTATGGGCAGAGTGTCTTTATGGTGGGGCCGCAGGGCTGGAAAGAGTCTTCATTCTGTGGTGTTTGAGATGAAAGCAGGAGCAAGGTATGACCTTCAACCATTTGCCCTCATAACATGAGATTTCCTCCCACTAGACTCTCTAGCTACTGAAGTTTACAGAATATTCCAAACTAATAATGTTACCAGTCATCCCAAACTAATAATGTTACCAGTCGGCGACCCAGTGTTCTACCTTTGAGGCTATGTGGAAACATTTCACATTCAAACCACAACAGGTAACCATAATGATTAGCCTGTACTCACTCCAAGAAGTAAACAGTCTGGAGATTTTTCTGATTTCCTAGTCCTAGTCAGGAGCTGCGTATGAACCGGGCCATAAAAGTGCAGGTATTAAGAAGGTAAGATTGCTATTCACTGTTTCTACAGCTTCTAGCCTTCTGGTCCTTAAGGTATACAACAACTAAATCACAAAGGTTATGCTTGTGTGATGTTTGCTTTTAATCTTCTCACCTTGGGGCAGTTATGCCTCTGAGCTTATAGATCCATTCAGAAAAGCCTCAGAGAGAGAGAGAGAGAGAGAGAGAGAGAGAGAGAGAGAGAGAGAGAGAGAAAGGGAGAGAGAGAGATACATCAAGGGTATCCAGACTCAGGATTTGCCTATGAAACGATGCCCCAAGGGCTTCTGTGTTTGAACTGGGTGCTCACCAGTAGTTGGCAGTGTTTGGAAGATTATAGAACCTTTAAGAGGCGGAGCCTTTCTAGAGGAAGAACATCATTGGGGGTGGGCTTTGAAATGTTATCACCTTACCTCACTTCCTGTTCTGGCTCTCTGCTTCCTGTGTGGAGATGAAATGTGATCTCCCTGTTTCCTGCCTACCATTTTGGCCTTGCTGTCACACCTGCTCCCATGTTGAAGAGGCCAAATAAACTCTTTCCTCCTGAAAGGTGCTTTTTTTTTTTTTGATCAAATATTCTATCACACAGAAATGTAATCAATACATGTCAGCTTTATGTGGTGCAGGGATATATATATATATTTACTATTAATTATGGAAAATTATCTGAATTTTTCTATTAACAGCAGTAACATAGAGTTTCCCATTTAATATAATCATTTACGTAAAATGAGCACTTTACATAAAGGAAATTAATAATAAAATTGCCAATCACTAATATCATAAAAGATTGTGAGGTCAGCTTAAAAATGATGAGATTCTAGGATTTTCTAAGACCTCAGCTTTTGATAACACTTGTTACTCTCTACCAAACCCTACACTGAACCTGACAATCCTTCTGAGCACATGAAGTTCAGTGTGCTATTAAATCCCATGATACCTCACGAAGGCAGAATTGTTTTATGGGTGATGAAACTCTGCAACTTGCCGGAGGTCACGGAGAAAGCTCTGCCACTTGCTGGAGGTCATGGAGGCAGAAAACGAGGACTCTGGGTTCAAGGCTGAGCCTGCCAGACTTCTGAGCTGTTACCATTACATTATTTAGCCTCCAAGTGCAAGATTTAAATTCCATGCCTTCCTGCAACACACACCGGAAGCATCTGCTTCAGAGCAGACAATGTGCTCACTTAAAAGGTACAGGAGGTAAAGGAGGGATAGGGACATGTTCAGGAAAGTTTGTCACAAGGCCTGGTGACCTGATTAAATATCTGGTACTTTGCATGCGTAGGAGAACACTGGCCCCATAGAGTTGTCCTCTGACCTCTATACATGTGTTGTAGCCTATATACTAAGTCCTACTCTTCACATACTCATGTGATCACACACATAATACTCATACGCAAACTCAAAACACATACACACACACTCACATACTCATGTGCACATTCACACACTCATACATACATTCTTACACACACACACACATCAGTGCACACACTCAAACATACACCTACATATTGATACTGATACAATTGCTCAGACATGCTCTCAAACACAGATACTCATGTACACATTGACACACATAAACTCTTATACACTCGAACCCACACCCACTCACATCCATTCATGAATGGACTCACTCACACATTCATACTTACACACAGACACACACACATGCTCATATATACTCTCTCATACACACACACACACACACACAAACACACAGATACATATACATCTTGAAATGTGTTTTAAAGAGATGAAGGGGGGTTGATGCTCATTCCATGCCTTGAAATTGAGTCAATGGCAGATGAACTCTGATGTGAGACAGAAGAAGGAAAAGGAAGAAAGGGGAAGAAAAAGATTTTTCATCTACAGCTCACAGGAAACAAGTCAAATTTCCAGGAAAAACTATATTCAGCTCTCCCGACATAGAAGACAAAATCTTGGCCAAGCAGTGGTGGTACACACTTTTTAATCCCAGCGCTTGGAAGGCAGAGGCTGGCAGGTTTCTGAGTTTGAGGCCAGCCTGGTCTACAGAGTGAGTTCCAGGACAGCCAGGGCTACACAGAGAAACCCGGTCTCGAAAAACCAAAAAAGACTAAAATCTCACTGCTTTATAATTATTTAGAGTATTAAGCATGGCCATCATCCATATACACAGACCTGGGACAGTGGAGGAATGTCACCGACGGCCTGTCCCTGCTGACAGACAGTGTCTACCACTGGGAATGAGGAAAGAAGAAGGGAAGGCTTGCCTTGGCCTTCTGCCTCCACAGGTTGTCTTGGGTTCGTTCTTAAGCGATGGTGGTTTCGTACTTTAGAGTAAATCAACCTTGTCGAGTGTGCAAACACTGACTGACTTGAGGAGGCAGCATGTAACTGTTGTCAACCTACCCTCAATGCTCGTCAACTCCTCAAAGTGCCTGAGCCACACTCACCAGGGCTGGCTGATGGCTGGCTGTACTCCCGCCATCCCTGCCATTGTATCTGCATGGGCTGCTGGGAAATTTTTTTTAAAGGGACTTAGCTGAGATGATAGATGAGTAGATTTTAGCTGATTCACAATATTTTTGTAAAACAGAATCATTACAGATACCTTCCAGAGTCCAGTGAACGCTACTGTTGACTTCCCAAGAAAATACATATTACACGTTCTACATGGAGTTCGAGGCCCAAGTTTGGGAGAGGGACAACGTCCCATGAAAAGCTGTGTGTTAGTTCTTAATTAAGAGCCCAGGATTTGGGGTCCATCCAGAAGGACATGCAGACACCTGATCTATAGGCTAAGTTATAGTTTTCTAATATAATATAAAATATATAATAATACAATGCAAATATAATAATATATTATAATAACCTACATTAGAGTATTGAATAGTACACACATCTGCATATATATATTATTATGTTCTGATATGGGAGTGGGTGCAGCATGTGACTATGGAGATTGGAGGACAAGTTTGTGAAGTTGATTTTCTCTGTTTACCCTTGATCAGGACCCAGGGATCGAACTCCTATCTCCAGACTCCCTTTACCAGCTCTGCCGTCTTGCTGCCATCTTGCCTGCTCTGAACATATTTGGTTTTGGATGTGGAGTGCGGATGGTAATTATTCTCTCCATTCTGACTTCGGTATCTGTATTATAAATTCCAGTCTGTTCCTGATGTGGCTCTCAGGACAGCGGTGTGATAGAAATCTTATTCATCCAGAGCGTTCTGCCCAAGGTGAATTCTGTGCTTTTATGAACGTTCCCACGAGCACTGCCTTGGGGAGACATTTTCTATGAACTGGCTTGATTAAACACATTGTCTCCATCTGCAGCCATGAATAGTGTCCTGGGCAGAGAGCTGTCATTTCACGAAAAAAGTTCTATCATTTGTGATTTAAAATTGCCAACTCTCTTTTTGCCTCATAGGCTAGACTCTAAGAATATAATATGAAAATATTTCTGCGATGAGCCAGGGACACCCAATGAGAAGATGAAAAGGCTTGGTGCCTTGAGGTGGAACGGATTGCCATTTGTTGCCAGAACTCACATCAGCATGAGAAATCTCATAGTTCTGCAACAACTCAAAACCCCCAAAAATCCGAATGAAGAAATTACAAAAAAGCCTCAAGCTAAACTATTATCGTCTCTGCATCTCATAGACTCTCAGAGTCTGAGCTGTTCACAGAGAAGCGAATAGTTATGTGTTGTCTCTGCCAGCTCTTGATAGGAAACATCATGATATTTCTCAAATTTGTTTTTATTTATTCGCAAGAACGGGGTGAACCTGGAGCCTTGGGTGTGTTACACAAGCGCTATCGCTTAGCTCCACTCCCCGCCCGCCATGTTGTATTTATCAGAGTCACAGAGAGGTCATTTCCATCTGGGGAAAAAAAAAAAGTCTGACCCAAGTCCACGCCCCTTCAATAAAATACAAGAAAGAAATGACCATGACATCCTCCACGACAGCAATATCCTGACAGCAGAAAGGATGCTACTTATTAAAACATCACGGACACGAGACCTACAGAGATACAGCTCATGATTCCTGCTCTAAGCACTGATACATTTGCTTACTTACAGGACTCTTCTTTCATGATCACAGTCTGACCAAAGGCTACCTTACAATTGTACCTGTCTGCTCTACTCCACCATGAGACTCTTCCCCCAGAAAAAAGAGTGACACCTGAGCTTTATAAAGTGCTGTTTCTGCTTCAAAATAAAAGCCTGGGCTGCTAAACATCTCTCCTGTTCAAATCTCTCTAGCCCAGTCACACGACTTTGAAGCGTTTCCCTAAGGTCATCAAAAGTGGAACAGGGGCTAGAGAGATGGCTCAGCGGTTAAGGACACTGACCACTCTTCCGAAGGTCCTAAGTTCAAATCTCAGCAACCACAAGGTGGCTCACAACCATCCATAATGAGATCTGACTCCCTCTTCTGGAGTGTCTGAAGACAGCTACAGTGTACTTACATATAATAAATAAATAAATCTTTGGGCCTGCTCAGAGAGAGCAGAGGTCCTGAGTTCAATTCCTAGCAGCCAAATGATCACTCATCTATAGAACTATAGTATATTCATATACATAAAATAAATAAATATTTAAAAAATTGTAAAAAATAAAAAGTGGAACAGGTCAAAACAGCTGGAACAATACATTTAGTAAAATTAGTTATTACAACATATGATCAATATAAAATTATTTGTGAGATTTTTTTTTTTAGACTGTGTTTTTGTGAGCCAGGACATGGAAATTGAGTGTTGGAGGTTTTCATTGCTGGCATATCCAATCTGTACACTAAAGGTTCAACAGTTGCATGACATGTAGTCTCCTTAACAACAACAACAGGTTGCTCTAGCTTTTGAGATTTAGTGGAAGCCAGGCTCGGCTGCATACATTATCAGTTAAGCTCTTTGGAAGACAGGAAGTGGTTCAAGAGTTCAAGGTCATCTTCACTAAGTGGGGAGTTCAAGGCCAGCCCAGACTACAAAAGATCATATCTCAGGAAAACAAATGCATTCAAAGTAAATTAAATAATTCAATGTGGTCTGGGAACATGAGGCTCCAGTTCAATGCTTACAAAGAGAGTTGCAAAATGGTGCAGGAAAAAGTATGGGAAAATAGATTAAAGTTGTATTTTCTTTCAGTTTCCCGAGACTGTTTCTCTAGGAAGCCCAGGATAGCCCTGATCCAAGATCCTCCTCGTGCACTCATTTTGCAACTAACCCTTCCCTACCGGTCTGTTAAGTAGACACTAAAGCAGTTGTGATATAAGACCACTGGAGGGAACTCCTCAGACAAAGGCCGCCAGGAAGTACTAGTGATGGGAGAAGGGTGGAATTTGTTCCCCACGGGTAAAAGAGCACAATAAAAAAAAAAATCTGAATGAATTCTTTTCAAACAATTGAAATACCAATGAGAGCTGGGATATTTGATCCATTCTGTGAGTGTTTGTTATAAGAAAGGAAGCAGGACAATGTTAGTCAGAGAACATCTTGGCTTCTCCATGCATTCAAATTTAAGGAAAGTAATGATTTCTTTTTTTTTTCTAAAAGATTTATTTATTTTATGTATATGAGTATACTATCGCTGTCTTCAGACACACCAGAAGAAGGCATCTGATTCCATTACAGATGGTTGTGAGCCACCATGTGGTTGCTGGGAATTAAACTCAGAACCTCTGGAAGAACAGTCAGTGCTCTTAACCACTGAGCGATCTCGCCAGCCCACGATGTCTTATAAGGTGATGGAGTGAAGATAAAACTGACCTCTTTTATAAAGTCATGAAGTTCCAGTCATTGAAAAATAATACAACGTCAGCTGGTGGGGATTTCTGTGGCGGAAGTATAAGACAGGGCAGACATTGGAAATAAGCCCTAATTAGCCTCTTGTAACTAGGAAGGCTGGGGCTCTTTTCTCTCCTGAGACTTTATGGTCCTCTGATATCCATCATCACCCTAAATGCATAGCTGAGGCATGATTGATCCTAGCATCCAACTCCATTTCTTCCAAGAAGATTCTAGGACCTCTCCTCGGCCTTGAAGACTCAGACACAAGACACATCACGTGATTAATAAGTGAGGGGTGGAAATGACACCAGCCCACTGCACAAGTTTCTTGTCACAGCTCAGCCCTCAGCCCTTCCCTTGCCTTTTCGCCATCCTGCCTTGAACACAGAATCATATGTGACTATGGTGGGCCCCTGAAGAGATACTCACAGAGAAAGTCTCTTCTGGAGAAGTTTGCATAGGCTACACAGAACTGCTCCTAAGTAGGACAGGGGTCTATGGTGAAAGGCCCTCAAAAACTTTAGGTGCTTGCTACTACGATCTCACAGTGAGGTTATCCTAATACACATTAAGAATTCTTACTCATCTTCTCCAATGTTTTTAAAGATTTGTTTATTTATTTTATGTATATGAGTTCACTGTCACTGTACAGATGGCGGTGAGTCATCATGTGGTTGCTGGAAATTGAGCTCAGGACCTCTGCTCACTGGGGCCCCAAAGATTTATTTGTTATTATATGTAAGTACACCAGAAGAGGGCATCAGATCCCATTATGGAAGTTGTGAGCCACCATGTGGTTGCTGGGATTTAAACTCAGGGCCTTCAGAAGAGCAGTCAGTGCTCCTAACTACTGAGCCATCTCTCCAGCCCCATCCCCTCTGATTTAAACAGCACCCCAAACCATGGACAAACCAGCATGATATCCTTTCTTTTGAAATTATTAAACACCTCACGGATGCAAGATTTTCAGCTGCAACTGTGTCTCGCCACTAGCCCACAAGTTTATTCACATAGTGACCCCATGCAATGATCCACAAAACCCCCGGAACTGTCTGTTCTCTCTCAGAGAAACACCAGCGGAGGCCAGCGGATACTGATCAGGATCCCTCCAGAGTACACTCTGGAGGGCAGCTAGAGTTCTGACCAAGTAGGATCTCTGCTCATTATGATCAAAGAGAGATCAGAGAAAGGTCAAGGCAGGTGGTTTGCAGGGCAACACCTACTTGGGTAAATTTTAGAATCAGAAGGTTCAAAACATATTAAAAAGCACTTCAAAAGAACTCTCAAGGTTTTCTGTGGCCCTTAGAGAACCTCGGGTACAGCTCACACAGTCCCGAGTCTGTAATAGATAACCTGGTGTCTGGGAGTTAAGAATTAAGCCGCTCACTGCTGTTACCTATTAATATGTCTTCACATTCTTTTTATTCACAACCTTCAGCTGGGCTTGGGGAAAGGGGAGGAACCAGTAGTCTCAAAGGTTTGTTTTTTTCTGAAGGAAACACCAAAGGAAACTGGTCAGCGAATTGCACCTACTGTGTGCTGGTGCCTGCAAACAAACACGTGGTCTAACCAGGTCCACCCCAAGTCCCGTGACACCTGGTATTGTTGACCTTGCTTTCCAGATAAGCAATCAAGGTGCGTTTAAAACGTCGAGATCCTTACATTGTGCAGAAACAAAGAATGCAAGACCAGTCTGGCTTTTAAAAAATCTACCCCAGGGAGGGGTGGGGCTGGGAGCGGGGTCAGCACAGTTCTCGGAAAGAAGCTACTTTGTATCAGCCTATTCTGCCAAATCTTTGATGGAAAACACTGATACTGAACAATGGGAACGAAGTGAACATTGTCATTTTAAAACAACAGAAGAAGAAAAGGATAAAAGAAAGAAAGGCACACAGACTTCACCTGTGCAAAAGCCGGTATTTAGACACACAGCCATCATGTGGGTAAATTAGCCAGGTAACCAGTTTTTCCCCCACTTGAAAAGAATTATGTTTCGTTGTGCTTTGAACTCTCCCAAATTATCAGCATCATTATGAAAACAATGTTTTACTGAAGAGAATAGGCTAGGCCCAGAGCTTTGTTTCGGCAGGGCCTAATAGAATGTCATCTTTTCGAGCCAAAGGAATTGACTGGGTTGAAGGGAGATGGGGCCCGTGTTCCCCAAACGTTAGCAAGGAACCGTTTTAAGGGAGTGGAGAATTACAAAGGGGCAGTTGTTGCCTAGGAAAAGAAACATTACAGGCACAGCTAAAGCCTTCTCCTTAATAACCTGCCACCTACAAAGAAAGATAAATAAAAAGGCAGGTTACAAACTAGATGCTAATTAAAAAATAATAATAATAATGTAGAAGTGAGTTCAATCAGGATTTGTTTACTAACCTGAACCCTTTATGTCTAGGCTGTTTATCTGTAGGAAGATAAATATTCCCTGGAGAAATAGGGACATTAACAAGTGTCAGTATTAGGAGGTGGTGCATGCCTGTAATCCCTGCACTTGGGAGGCAGAGGCAGGCGGATTTCTGAGTTCAAGGCTAGCCTGGTCTACAGAGTGAGTTCCAGGACAGCCAGGGCTACACAGAGAAACCCTGTCTCGAAAAAACCAAACAAACAAAAAACAAAAACAAAAACAAAAAAACAACAAAAAAGTGCCAGTATTAATATGTAAAGTTTGTCACTCACTCACTCACACACACACACACACACACACACACACATATACACAGGCGTGCGCACACACATTAATGCCCCCACTGATCCTCAGATCGCCTGGACTGCGTTCAAGAGCTCCTTTGAAAAAAGTTTTTTCCAGAATGACAGACACTTGATTACTAATTAGCCTCCCTTTCCCCAAAAGTTTGCAGCAATATACCCCAAGGAGATGGCCCTCCCCAGCCCTACCCCCACCACCCCAGCCCCCACCACCACCGCAGGGTGTGTCGGGAAGTGCAGTAACAAAATCAAGTCAACCTTTGAATGTACATAGACCGCTCAGGTGGACTGAAAGAGATTTCAGGAGGGGCTGATTATAAAAGCCAAATGTTTGCTCAGCCTGCTAGATACAGCTTTGAAGTCCGGGCCTGGCCTTGTAGAGCTCAGGTTGTTCCTGGGAAGATAAGACAGAAGCATCTGCATACACTTAGGTGCTCCTCAAGGTGGTAGAGCCTTCCATGTGATTAGAGCCAATCAGGTGAGGTAAATGATCACTAACTCAATGACCAAGGGTTGCAGGAGCTAGGAGAACTCTCCCAAGTACGGCTCGGAAGGGGCATTCCTACAGTGTAGAGAGGCAGAAGTGAGTCAGAAGCGCCTTGGAGAATTTGGGAGCGTGGGGAGTGGTCAGGTTTGAAGTTTATACAGGCAGGGACAGGGTTAGATAAGGAAAAAGCAAGGCTGGTTTAACAGTCCCCAAGTGCTAGGAGCCAGAGATCCTTCCCCTCTGCAAATGTATAAACAGCTATGGAAGAGCTCAGAGTAAGTGAGAACCAGAAACCACTGGAAAGATCAACAGCAAGTAGTCAATGTATAAACCACCTCAACAGAGAATCACTCCCCGACCAGATAAAAGTGGATTATGTCACAAAGATATAGTTACATCGCTCTCTAGAAAATCCAGTGTGGGGGTGGGCTCCCAAATAGTACATTTTATTTTTGACTGCAGGGGAGGGGTGCCTGAATTCCAATCCCTCCCTATCCACACAGAAGCACACGTATAAATGCCAAAGGACTTGACTTTTAGTGGAAAGAGAAATCAACAATCACGTGTTTTCTATTTTGCCTACATTTTCCTTACATGAACACAGAAACAACCAATTCAAATGATTTAAAAAAAATAAATAAAGGAAAACAAGCTGGAGTCACACAGTTTACCAAAGGTGTCCCTCAATATCTGTGTGTTATCCTGTAGTGATGGACTTATCAAGGAAAGGGGTCGCTACAGAAGGTATTGACAAATGATTCAGAAGTATAAAAATGTATAGTACCAATTATTAAAAATAGCGGTGCAAAAAAAAAAAAGAAGAAGAAGAAGCCGGGCAGTGGTGGCGCACGCCTGTAATTCCAGCACTCTGGGAGGCAGAGGCAGGCGGATTTCTAAGTTCGAGGCCAGCCTGCTCTACAGAGTGAGTTCCAGGACAGCCAGGGCTATACAGAGAAACCCTGTCTCTAAAAAAAACAAATCCAAAAAACCAATAAATAAATAAATAAATAAATAAATAAATAATAGCAGTGCAGTGGTGGTGCATGCTTTCAATCCGAGCACTTGGGAGGCAGAGGCAGGCAGATTTCTGGGTTCGAGGCCAGCCTGGTCTACAGAGTGAGTTCCAGGACAGCCAGGGCTATACAGAAAAATCCGGTCTCGAAAAACCAAATACCGAAAACCAAAACAACAACAACAACAAAAAATTATTAAAAATATAAGTGAAGGAAGATATTCCCAGAAAAAAAAACATGCTAGACAAGGCACAGCCCAGGGATTTTTAGGAATGAAAGAAATTAGCACTCCCTAGCAATACAATATAAATATAGGCACCCAGAGAAGGGGAAAAGAGGAAAGCTCATATACACAATTATGTTTGTTTAGCCACACTGTGCACAAAGCACTTTGCAAAGCCTTTGAAAATCCACTTCTGTTCAAACCTGTCCTAAATAAATATATTTATTAATACGGGCTAAAAGCCCAAATTTCAGTTTTGCATTGCAGCGGCCTGCGTGAACCACACAGCCCTAACTACATAATGTCAGAGGAGAGAAAGGAAGGGAATCTTTGACATTTGGAGAATCGCATGTTTTGCAAGAAAGTCTCACATCGAAAGCACTCTGAAAGATACAGGAGCTGTTTAGAATCGGCGTCGATTCTAAATCGCATTAAGACGAGATGTTGAGCTCAAGTGTGGCCTAATGTCAAGTCACCAGCGGGACAGACACGTTTTTGCATTCTAAGACGGCAAAGACTGTGACAGCGGTCTCTCGTGGACACTCTCACCGTGGCTAGACAGGAGAGGCTGTAGGCGAGCAAGAAGAATCATCATAACTTGAAAGACTCATTGCAGACTGTAAGTAAAAAGAGAGCAAAGGTGAATCAAACCTCAAAAAAAAAAAAAAGTACCTGAAGAAGGGTCAGAGCTGCATTTTTTCAGGGGATGTTTAACAGACGACAATAGGCCAACTGAATTCTATCATGAACTGAATATGAACTGTCCCATAGAGGACTGTGGTCTCAGTGTTTGTGGTCTCAGTGGTTCCCAGACATTGGCATTATTTTAGGAGGTTGTGGGAATTTCAACGGGGTAGGGATGAGCTAGAAGACATGGGTCGTCGCCGGGAGGTGGTGGCGCACGCCTATAATCTCAGCACTTGGGGAGGCAGGCAGATTTCTGAGTTCAAGACCAGCCTGGTCTACAGATTGAGTTCCAGGACAGCCAGGGCTACACCGAGAGACCCTGTCTTGAGAAAAAAAAAAAAAAAGACATGGGTCAGTGGGTCGGGGTGGAGGAGACACACCCTCAGGGCTGTACTGTCTTTGGTGGCTTCAGGTCTGGCCTCCTGCTTTCTGGTTGGCTGTGACCGTCATTGCCAAGGGATGAAGTGAAGATGGATCTAACCCTCCAAAACCAGGAGCCAAATAGATCCCGCTTCCCTTACATTTTGTCCTAGAGACAAGACTAAAGGAAACCGGCAGTCACTACGCCCAGTGTGGAAGGTTGTCTTTGATCCTGGAGATGTATGAGCTCTTGTGAAGCCAAGGGTCTGCCCAAAGTAGATAGACGAGACAGAGGGATTCTGGGAGATGGGAGTTCAAGGACAGCCGAATCTTTCTTTCATTTTCCCATTACCTGACCATCCCACAGACATCATTGTAAAATTACCACATCTCACGAATGAAGCCAGAACACAAGCATGAGCTGGTTTCCTTCCCTGTCACAGATTCACGGGAGAAACAGCCACAAAGAATATGACTGGTGAAAAGGTACCAGTGTAAAGGGAAACCCGGGGGCTGGAGAGAGAGCTCTCGGTTAAGAGGGTTAAGAGCACTGCCTGCTCTTCCAGAGGTCCTGAGTTCAATTCCCAGCAACCACATGGTGGCTCCATCTGTACTGGGATCCGATGCCCTCTTCTAGTGTGTGTCTGAAGACAGCTGTGGTGTACTCAGATAAATAAAAAATAAATAAATCTTAAAAAAAAAAAGTAAAACCCGGAAACACCAACAGGGCTGAACAAAATACAAACGCAAGGATGTCAGAATCCAGAAGGGTGTTGTGAGTGTTGTGAGACAAACCTGCCACACTTGGTAAGGCCAAGAGGGCCTACCACACACCTCTGGCTCAAACCCAGCTTGTCCGGGTTACACTTCACACTCTGTGGCGTGCCATCACAGGGACACTAGTTGTTTCCCACAACGTAATTAGTGATGTTCATTAAGTAATAGCCCACACTTGGTATTACATAGAAAGAAGAACAATAACTCAAAAGTGGGCATGTAAACTGAGAGGAGAGGAGGAGGTGGTGGAGAAATAATGTTTATTTCTCAGAGGCGTAGAAAAGGCAAGACTGAGAAGAAGTCTAATCCTCACTGGGGTTGCAACATCTCTGGAAGCACCATAGCACAGCCTGACCGGACGTGAGGAACGCACTGTGGTCTCTATAGCCCTGAAAGCCCCTTTGACTCTGGCTGTAGGATTCTTAGCAAAACAGTACCTCACAATCTAAATGAATAAACCGCCGTAATATAAACACTGGCGATGCATCCTCAAATGAATAACCAGGAGGATGAGCACGCTTAAAACCCACATCCGGAGAAAGAATTGAAAACATTGGGGTTGTTTAGCTTAAACAGAGAGAGAAAACTCTGAAGACCGTCAGAGCAGAAGAGGGAAGAAACGTTCACTGGACCAATGTGTCCCGATGTCCCTATCACCTGAACAACCTCACAAAGAATTCCAAAAATGGTGCCCCATTCCTGTGTTAGGTTTCAGAATGGAAAACATAAATAATCCTTGAGGTTCTAACGTCACTTTTTTTTTTTTTACCTGCTTCTCAAACCAAGAAACCCCCAGGTTCTATGACTTTCTCTCTAGTCAGCTGCCCATCTTCAAAGGATGCATCAACAAAGAACATGTTTGGAGAGCTTTCGGGTCCATGGGAATTCCAAACGAAGGGATCTTGGCCAGGAGTGTGCTCTGTATGGCATGGCAGTGTGTGTGTGTAAAGTTGGGTCAACCAGCGCCTGTCAGTCGACTCAGACACTAGGAGACTTGCCAAAGACTTCCTTCCCAGCTGGGTTTGGGATAGATGAATATTTCTTATTGGAAAACTTTTTTTACTGGTCCTTTCTGCCACAGTCTCACTATTTCAACTATCTAGTGAGAGGGGCAAGTTGAATTTTTGATTTCAAATAAAATAAGTCATTCCCCCCCCCTCCCTTTTGTATTGCTAGTTTGTGGGTTCTGATTATTCTTAGATGATATTCTGAGCGTTTCGGTTGTTGATTTATGCATGCTGAATGCATTCATTTGTAAATTTTACTTATTTGGGGTGTGCGTGTGTGAAGAGAACACAACGTGGGAATTGGTTCTCTCTTTCCACCATATTGCCAGGGATGGAACTCAGCTCATCCGGCTTGGTGGCAAGCTCCCTGACTTGCTGAGCCATCTTGCCAGCCCCTTCATTTCCTTTAGAGAGTCAGAATCTTCCTATAGAGTTCAGACTGCCCTTGAATTCAGTCTGAGTCCAGGTTGGACTTGAACCCACGACTTTCCTACTTTAACCTAAAGGGTCTCTGGGTTATCACTCTACAATTTCAAGTGGCAACTCCTGGGGGAGTTATACTGATACTGTAGCAGCATGCTTCTTGGGGTTGGGGGTAGGGGTGGGGGTGATTAACTGTGCTATGATCTGATTCTGTAACGAACCACAGTAAACACAGACTGCTGTCTAATTCTCCTAAGAGAATTCCCCCAGAAGGGTCTTTCTAGTTTGAAAGTAAGGACATTAGAAAGGCCAAAGTGGCCAGACGGTGGTGGCACACGCCTTTAATCCCAGCACTTGGGAGACAGAGGCAGGTGGATTTCTGAGTTCAAGGCCAGCTTTGTCTACAAAGTGAGTTCCAGGACAGCCAAGGCTACACAGAGAAACCCTGTCTTGAAAAAAAAAGAAAAAAAGAAAAAAGAAAGAAAGAAAGAAAGAAAGGCCAAAGTGTTTCGAGCTGTCCTGTAGGGCTTCTCAAATTATCCACAAATAGAATATTGCAAACATATATCATCTGAGAAAACTCTCACATTTCAGTTGGAAACAGTTCAGTCAAGCAACTGAGACTATATAACACATTCTGCTGAGGTAATTTCTTATCCCAATAAGCCCATATAAAAAAATATACCACCAGTTATTATATTTATAAGCTACATGCCTAGATTGGGTAGATGTATCACTATACTAATTTATTCCCCAGCTACAAGACCCCTTGGTACTTACAGCTTCTCCGGGTCATCTAGTTCTGCTCCATCTTTCTTCCTCATTCTCTCACACGCACGTGCGCATGCGCACACACGCGCGCGCGCGCACACGCACATGCACACGCACACGCACACGCACACACGCACGCACACTCACACGCGCACACCTCCAGTCCTGCCTTTCCCTTACACTACCCAGTCATCAACTCTAGCCTCTATTTAACCAGTCAGAATGGAGAGAAGGGTCAGTGAGATCACCTGAGCATGATGGGCTTCTGGGGCAGCCCTGCTTGAGGAAGCAGAATTAGCATCAAATTGCAAACAGCACCAGGACAACCCACAACACATTCAGAAGACACCCCCGCTTCCTACATGAAGAGAGAGAAGAAAGAAGGTGGGACTTGGAGGGGTTCTTACTGAGGAGCCCCCAGTCCTAATGAGTTGATTAGACAACTCACGTTTGTAATGTGTTTTGAATAGGAAACTCTCATGCCCTTTCTTTATAGCAAAGAGTAAGTCTTTGCCTTGAGTACTCCAGGAAGCCACTGGACTCTCCTCCGTACCTAGAGGTGACTACAAAGGACTGTTTGTAATACCAGGCCTCAAGAATTTCTAAGCCACAACTCCAGTCAGTTTTCAACATAGAACCTGAGAGGCTCCTTATATTACTGGCCATGGACGGCACAGCCTGTTTTAATACCAATGGTGTAATTTATAATATAAAGAAAAACATACATGCGTGTCATCTCTCAATTGCGGATTATATATTAGGTATTACTATGTGGAATATTATCAGTTTAAGTATGTAAATAATACAATGATTAATGTACATATATAGTACATTACATTGATAAGTTTGTGCCTAGATTAAAAATAAGCAGGAGCATTATATTATATATATATTTAATTTATATATAGGCGACATATGTATGCTTTGGTGTGTCTTCTATTGGGAGAGACAATGTGGGGGAAAAACCCTACTCTTTGTCCAGATTGTGTGATCAATCAAACTGTGATTGATGAGGGAATCAGAAACAAACCATGGTGCTCACATGATTCCACATAACTCCTGATCAGACGCACCTTCCGTCTGATTACGCTATCACTGACAAAAGTTAACGTAGACTCCAGGGTCACAAATGCTCCTGAAGCCGGTGGAGTCTGTCCAGGGTTGGTCTCCTCCCAAATCCAACATCTGAAAGCCAGGTGTAAATTATTATTCATGTTAACCACAAAGAACCTGAAGGCTTGAGCAGGGGTGAGCTCGGGGGTTTTCCGCGAGAGAAGCAGATCTTTAGGTAGAGGCAGCATCCACTGCGTGGTGCATGCACGATACCATCTCCTACCCAAAGTATAGCGGAAGCCTCTGCTGGGGCAGGGAAAGGGGGGGTCATTCTGCAGAAGACACTTAGGGAACATTAAATTCAGGCAGGACCTATGTGCACGTGCACAGGGCATGCGTGTTCTCTCTCTCTCTCTCTCTCTCTCTCTCTCTCTCTCTCTCACATTCAGCCTCCCCGATTTTTTTCATTCATTCACTAATTTACACTACATCTAGATTTCAGCTTCCCCTTCTTCCTCTCCTCCCAGTCCTTCCCTCTCCCCTTCCCCCAGACCCCTTTCTTTCTCCTCAAAAAAGAGACCGACCACCTCCCCCTCTTTTAAATATTTTTCTTCTAAAGACATACTTAGAGACTTGAGCATTCATAACCGCCCATCCGCAGACAGTCAGCGGTATGGTAATTGACATTGAGTCTGTTTTTTAAAAAAAGGGGGGTGGGGAGAAAAAGCTGTTTTAATAACCTTGGCCTAAAACGCATTTTGCTGTATCCCTCAAAGGGTTTCAAAAAAAAAAAAAAATCAACCTGTAGAGACATATTTTCTTGGCTTAAACAACAATCTGAAGCATATAAATGTAGTCCAACTATAATGACATATTTATAGGCCAATAAAGCTTACACTGGCTTTCATACCTCACTTAAAGGGACTCTGTGAGAAACAGTGTAGTATAAAATAATTTGATTTTTCCCCCCCAAATGATAGCCCAAGGAATAAAAAAATGCAACTTTGCTATGTTTAACTGATAGTATTTATACTCCTAAGTTGCTAAAATTTTTGTAAAATGAAATAAGTCTTCATTTGACGACTCCCAAGTGCCATACCAAATATGGGTATCAGGTCCACTTTATTACAAAGCTAAGTACTGTAATTCTGAAGACAAAAATAAATAACTAGAGGCTTGGGTAGTGAATGATTTAATCAGTCTGATTCTTCTGGAAGAACAGGTTTTGTGTTCGTTATGCTTATGAATAACACATTCCTTAACCCTTCTGTTCCCACACGGAGATATTTCTTCACTTTAAAAACATAAAAACAAACAAAAAAACAAAACGAGAAAACAAACAAAAACACCCCACCCTGCAGTCTGAAATGGGCTGCAGTAGCCCCCACCCCAGGAGACCCCCACCCCAGGAGAGCCCACCCCCCCCCAGTTGGTGTTGGTCTTATGTGAAACTTTCTTTTTAAGGGGAAAGGGAGGTGGTGGGGGGGGACCAATAAATGTGTTGCATCAAGTGGAAGAAATGTTTATTGTTTTAATGATTAGCCTTTTCACTAGCAGCATCTGTAGTTGTTGTCAGCAACCATTTAAGAGCCTTAAATGAAGACTCTAGAAGGTTTTAAAAAAACAGACAGGCTGCCCTCAAGGGGAAAGGTGATTTAAAAAAAAGAAAAAAAAAAAAAAAAAAACAGGCCAGGATGATGAAGAAAGTTGCTGTAGCCACTGGGAGGTACCAATGGGCAAAGCTTTTCTTGGTTCAGCGTTAATTTGTTGCCAGACACACATTTGTGTTGTTTTAATTCTGTTCTTTCACTATTCACAGAGAGACAGGAAATGACACAAGCGGGCAGAGGAGGAAACTTAGTAACTCTGAGCAAGAGAAGCACTTTCATTTAGTTGGTTTTTATATTGTAACAAAAAAAAAAAAAGCTGCCTTTGAGAGTTTGAGAGTCAACCTAATTCTTTCGTTATTATTGATGTTTTTTAACAGGATAGAGGAACTGGGCTTTAAAAAAAAAATTGTACACTCTGAACGGAGAGGTGAGTTTTTCCATTCTTTGCCCGTTTCCGGGCTAGCGGGAGGGTCCGTAAGCAATCTCAAAAGTTCATCTTTCTTTGATGAGAACAATGAGGAAGGTTCTACAGAAGGAAAGGCCCTGCAAGTTGAGAGATTCCACTAACAGTGTGGTATTGGGGGTGGTTTGGGTGTTTTTGGTGTGGCAGAGAGAAAGACAGAGACACAGAGAGAGACAGAAACAGAGATGTAGAGACAGAGATAGAGACAGAGAGACACAGAGAGAAAGACACACACAGAGTCTGACAGAGACAGAAATAGAGAGAAACAGAAGCACAGAGAGACTGACACTGAGTGAGAAAGAGAACACTGAGGTAGAAAGAAAGGCCAACAAATCCTTTGATGTGACAGCCAGAGAAAAGAAGAGTCAATCTCTGGGACCCAGCAATGCGTGGCCAAAGACATCCACAGTGTTCTTGGTCAACAGGTCCCCAGTCTAAAGCCCAACAATGTGGATTCACAAAAACTTCAGATCAGACAGATAATGAAAACTCATTACATTAAGGAAAGTTTTTGTTTCTCTTTGCACATTATTACAACACAGCGTGCATTCCAATTACGAAAGCTATTTGTCTCAAATTCCCCACAGTTCATACCAACCCAGTAGAATTTCAAGGCCCTGCATTCTGTCCTTAAAGGGGTACTTTACATTTACAAAAAGGAAAGGTATGTGGTCTCTCTTGTTCCCCCCAGGGTCTCTCAATCAATCTCTTGTTGAGTATCTCCCTTCCCAAACTAACCTCACAAACGGGTCCCAAATCACACACACACACACACACACACACACACACACACACACACACGGGTCCCAAATGACAGACAGACACACACACACACACACACACACACACAACACACACACACACACACACACACCAAATCATCTGGGAAGCCTTTTATCAGTCTACAGTTTTGGGCTTCATCTCAGCCCCACTGAGAAGATTCTAGGGCAACTACACTTTGCCATTAACCAGGTTCTCCTTGGTAAATCCAAATTCAATTTGATTTCAAAAGCTGCTAATCTGCATATTCAAGACCAAACCTTTAGCAAGGGCTTTGAAGAGTTAGGCAAAACCTGTTTCTTCTGGAACCAAGGGAGGGAAGGGAGAGGGAGGGAGGGAGGAAGGGGGTGGGGGGAGGGAGGGAACCACAAAGATTATGAACTTTTTTTTTTTTTGAAAGAATCCAAGATTCTCAAACTCTCCTTAGATGGAGTTAAGAAATTGGGCTGTGTGTGTGTGTGTGTGCTCATTAATAAACCATCCCTTTGAAACACAAAACAACCCTGCTATAAATACTCTGGTTTACATGTGTGACATCAACCTTAACCATTTACATAGCCTTTTGTCCCCCTCGGGTTTCCTGTTTAATGTTTTATTAGTAACACTATATTCCATAACTCAAGGGAAAAAAAAAAGTCAGACAAAGAAAGGCTTTAATGTTGAGGTAAAAGCCAGAAAATGGAGACACAATGGTGGTCACACATGAAGAAGGTGACCTAGCAGATTCACTGCTAGTCAACATTTTCACACATTATAAAAGTAGTCAGGGTGGGTTGATAAAACCAGGCCTGTGTGAACAGGAAATACGTAGAGACTATTTTTAAAAATATTCCTCGGCTGAGAAGAAAGAATGCTACCTTAATAATTTTCTCTAATTGTGCACATGACAAGTGAGCTTGTGGGTCTAAAATGCCACCGTCCAGCATCTATCCAAGAGCTGCCAGGCGACAGGTGGTATGAAACGGCAGGATGGTCTCGACGACACGACACGACACTGCTGCTGAAACAGCACACCTCACCACAAACCAGACTCACATGAAAGAGAGTCAGTTCCCTGGTGTTATGCAGTCTATGTCCGTTAAAAGAAATCATCAAGGTTTCTTGTAAAAGTTAAGTACTAGGTTTAAAAACAAAACAAAAAAACCCCAGGAAGCTGTCATGTGAAGGCATCAGAAAATCATCACTGTGGACAAATGAAAAGAAAAAGATACCTCACAAAGTTAAAAATGAAGTTCCTCTTTGCATGAAGAGGAAACAAGCAGGCCAAAGAGGAGGTCAATAGCATTGGTCTTGAGCAACACCAGAAGAGTCAGGCCCTGAAGGCCACTTAGGGTAGAAACAGGTCCAGACAAAGGGTGGACGGGGGTCACATAGTCACGGGAGAAGTGACTGCTGAGGCAGGAGAATGCCTTCACCGTGTCCCAGTTTGTATGAAGATTAGACCATACATATTTACCTAAGGGCAGAGTTGGTGTTCAGATATGGTCCAGAACACTCCAAAGCTGGAGAGAAAAGAAATCTAAAGTCCAGACACTCCTTTGTAGGAGACCAGAAGGAGGGATAACCACAGAGTAGAGGGAGGAAAGGCGGGGGACACCCACCCCAGCAGTTTCTAGCTCATTCTCTTACCCTGGAAGTAAATGAGTCACCATTTTGCTTCAGGTTACTACATACCTGAAATTCTGACTTGAACCCCTACTACCCAACTACAGCAAACATTTCAAGTCTCCGTTAATTCACTGTTAACCCTAATTAAGCCTTAGATCTTGAAGGCACATAGACCATTATTTGAGGCCATGTGCTATGTCACCCAGTAAGAGCCTTTACACAAAAGAGACCCTGTAATACAACAGGCCACACGTTTTCCCCTCCTGCCCAGGCAATTCACAGTCTTGGGCCCCATTAAAATCAATCAATTACAAACACGCATACATAATATACATATTTACAATTTTTTAATAAAAATTACATACTATAATGCTATGTGATCATGTAATTTTATAAGATGTAATTCTTTGTGTGTGTATTTCTAGGGACACTTTGTGTGCATGTGGCTCCCTGTGGCGGTCAGATGATAACATTCAGTATTATTCCTTAGAAGCCACGCTTCTTGGCTTTTTTTTCCCCCTCCATTGTCCCGTAGCTCATCTATTTGATTGGCAGGGTAGCTTTAGCGATCCTCTTGACTTAGCTATATAATTCTTAAATAATATATAGCTTTTACATATTGCATCATTCTTCATACATCGTTTTTCATTTCATGTAAATATATTGATATTAAGGGGTTCCAGGATAATTCTTAAATAATATATTACTCTTAGCTATTGCATCGTTCTTACATACATAGTTCTTACTATAGTAAGATTTATATTTATATATAAATAGTTACGTTTCGTGTAAATATATTGATAGTAAGGGGTTCCAGGATAATCAATGGACAGAGTGAATGTAGCTCATTGCACACTGAATTTAGAAGCAGGAGCCATGCTTACCCAGATCAGCCTTTTCCTTGAGAACGTCTTTGAAGTTGAGCCCACTGTTGAGGGTTGACTGCCTGTACCTGAGCAGAGCCTCCTTCTGTCCATTTCTCCCAAAGGCCTCGGTTTTCACCGGAGTGGCTCGGAGCCCACACCTCCACTTGGAGAAATCAGAATGCGCCCATTTGACAAGGTCCTCTAATTTTACAATCACCTTTTCAGAGACAGCGATGACCTCATCCTACAAGAGGTGGGAAAGAACAGAAAATGTTATTCTGGGTTTGAAAAAATAAAAAATTAAAAAGATCCATTCTTAACCAAGCCCACCTGGATACCATGGGTCTAGCCTCACCTTTCAGAGAATGGTCTAACCTTGGACAAGCAGATTATGTGTAGCTTTTAGGATGAGAAGAGCACCGGGAACTCATTTTAGCTCAGTGGCTTCCCAGGCCTCTTTGTTTAAAGAATAATTTATAAGATGTGTTTTGCTGTGAGTTAGGAGGTTTCCAGAAACAGGAGACAGTAATTCTAAAAGGCATTTTTAATGCTAGACACAAAGCCCCATCTACCAATCTAACTCCTTGGGTGAAAGCTAATTTTTAGGTGCAATTAATTGCAAATAAAAAAAAAGTAAGGTTTAATGACTAATGGTTAGCCTGTCTTCATATAAATGGCCTAAGTAAATCTAGAATTCTTGGAACTCTGACTCACCCCTAAATTCCTATGTTTATGGTACATTTTCCCTTGGCTTATACACAAATATTGAATTTAACTTTTGTCCTAAAAAATTAAATAAAACTGTGATGTAATCCCCAAAGAAATACTCCATAAATGTTATGTGCTTCCCACTGAAAGCAACTTACACATTCTCGTGTTTCTGAAAAACTTTGCAAGCTGAGAAATGAGGGGACTTTTTTTTTCTCTTTTAATACATATGAGGGGGAGGGGCAGGAGGGGGGTGAGAAAGCCTTTGAATCTAAGAAAAGTCGTTGAAGCTTCGGTTCCTCCCAAGGATCATAAATTTGAATTTTAAGCATCTCTAATTGCTTCCAGGAAACAAGTTTTCTGTCTCAGAATTAGCCCAGCAAGATATTTAGTGGATATCTCTATGAGGAACAAAAAGGAGGCCCCTGGCTCAGAGATTCTCTGGAAAAGACTTATGGAAGCCTCTCCCTGGGCTCTGAATGAACTGATTTGAAGCATTTGACAGTTTAACTGGAGCTGACTCTCTCCCTTTCTCTGACTGAACATTTCTGAAGAAGGCTTAGCTGTGAAAAACCCCTAAAGCTTACAGAAAAATTTCAAAATAGTTCTGACAAAAGAACAACAGGAAGATGTCTCTGAACTATTAGACAGAAAGGAATTCACAACGAAACTTAGCTAATTTTGCTGTTAGATACAACTCTCTCTACCCTGCACACACACACACACACACACACACACACACACGCATGCATTCCTCCATACATACACCACACCACATACACACACCACACACTTTACACATAAACCACCACACACACATAACCACACACTGCACACACATTAACAGCCTCTCTCACACACACTGTTCCAACTCAAACAAAAAAGAGTTTTATTAAAATGATGTTTGCAGAGTAAGAGGGACTCAGCTTTGTTCTGTTGAACGTTTTAAGGTAAGAGGTAAATTTCACTTTTCCTTGTCCTGTTCAGGACTGCTTCTAAGAAAAAGAAGGTTGTTAAAAAGAGCAGTTACAAGAACTCTCTTAAGAATGGAACTCAAGACTGGGTAACGGGATCACCTCTCTTATCTTGATCAAATATGAACTTCTCGTAAAGGCAGACAAAGTGGAAATTGTGTTTTGCCCTCTTCTCAAGAAAATACCTCAAGACTTTATAAACTGTGGGGCACATTTAAAAAAAAAAAGCCATTTGCAGGGGCTGATTTCACCCACATTCAACTCTCCTATTTCTTCTTGAAATAGAAGACCTCTGCTCGTCCTGAATTTATAGCTATTACATGATGATTATGAAATGTCAGAATTTAAAAAAAAAAAAAAAGTCCAGGCTGGGTATTGTTTCAAAGCATATGGGACAGCTTCTGTGATGGGGGATGGGGCATACCAGGGACAGCATTTAGAATGTTCTGGAAAATAATCAAGCATCATGGTATATTAGTCTCCACATGAACACAGATGGAATTTGGCAACGTTTTGACCAAATAAGGCTTCGTAGAATAGACAACTTTGGAGATGAGTGTTATTCTCAAATAGATCAAATGATTATTATCATTTCAATTACCAGTTGCTTCAGATCTTTTCCGAGAAACGACATGACTCGTCCTGGCTGCCTTTCAGCAGCCGCCGAACAAATAGTTTATTAACCAAGAGAAAAATACAATCCTTATGATGTCATTAATGAATAAACTCGTCTTTCAAGATTATCTTTCTAGATTTGCCCTAGACTCTCCCTTCACTCACTTAGACACACACACACACACACACACAGAGAGAGAGAGAGAGAGAGAGAGAGAGAGAGGACAAAGAGACAGAGACACAGACAGAGAGACAGAGGCGGGGGCAGGAATTCACACAAACATATAAGGCAAAAAACCCAACTTGGGCTTAACTGTGAACACAGCCTTGTATTTTACTGTGGATTTAGAGAGATGGGCATCTCTTCACCATTGTTCGATGTGAGGATTTTAAAGGAAATCTGATAAGAACTGGAAACAGCACACAACTCTCTGAAACAAAACGACCCACGTGCACATGGAAAAATGTGTCGGGAAGCCTTCCTTTGAGCACACAATGGTATCTGTCACATGTTCATACTTATTATTCTGAGTCAGGGCTGACTAACTTTCTCATAGTGCCCGTTCTTGGGCAAGTCTCTCTGTGTCTATGAAAAGAATTCCAATAAGTTCATACCATGATTCCATGAGCTCTCCGCAAACTGAGAATTAGTACTGAATAAATATTGAATAAATATCCCTGATTCACTCTCACAGACAACACAGAAGGATTACAAAGAAATACACGTTGTTATTTTGTTAATGGACCCTGACTTTTCAATTAACCCGGTGTTTAATCAATATTTATGTCGCCCATGTTAAGAAACTTGCTAGGTCTTTTTCCTCTTCGTCATTGCTTTAAACTGTTTCTGTAATTGGGATTTGATGTCTATGACTGTACAAAAAAAAAAAATCAGTTCACTGGAGCACAAATTTTCTAAAGTCAGAAAAGATAATCCAGGCCAGAAGTCACACAGCAGCCAACCCCAAGGCCAGGGCTGGCCCTTCCGCATGTGATAAAGGTTGGAAAATTTACACACAAAAACCTAGACTTCAATCTTTTCTTATAAAACAAAACAAGGAAGGAGATGAAAAAAAAGGAACAAGCAAGAGTGAACCAACTGAAACCACCAGAAACTGAATAGCACATGCTTTTTTTATTTTTCAAGATGTGAAATCCCCTCTAGGCTAAGAGTTTCATCCCGGCCAGTCCCCAAGCTGCTCAGCTCAGAGCTGACACCAGCTATTTCAGTGGACACATCTTGATCTGTTCCATCTCCTTTTGTGTACCTGAGGAGGGCCCTGAAGGTCAGTGACACACCCTAGTGCTGACTCACTGCCAGGCTCCGAAGGCAATCAAGAATTCCCATCTGGTGACTTTGCAGCCTGGGTGCCTGGGTTCAAATCCCAGGCCTGAACTTTGTTGCTGTGAAACATATAGTAACTTCCCTAACCTTCTAGGGCTGCAATTATTTTGAACGGTATTTTCTTTTAAAGGATAAGGATACCAGCTACTGGCCATAGTCAGGGCTAGGATTCACGGGGTCTGTACAAGAGGCTTAGCACAGGAAAACACACACACACACACACACACACACACACACACACACACGCACATGCGCACACACACACACGCACATGCGCGCACACACGCACACGCATACACACATGTATGTATGTGCATGCCCACCCACAATTCATGTATCATTTGAAACAAGGGGTAAGGACATAAAGAGTATCATTGAGGCTCACATACATATTGAGTACATGCTAGATTAATTGCACAGTCAAGAGATATGTGTGCATATATATTATGTGTGTATATATAATATGTACGTATATACAACAGATACAATTAATCAAAGAAGATTACATAATATCACATAATTCCCTGCTTAATTATTTTGTGGTTATTTAGATAACTGGAAACAGATACTTTTTTTCTAGTTGTATGTTGTATGAAATATAGAGATATCTTTCTTTAAATAAATTTCATTTTTAAAAAGGATCAATTTGAACCAAGTCATGAAGCAAACCCAGGGACATGTGGACACAGTGGGGGGAAAGACAGGATAGTTAGAAGATGACTAAAATATGGCAAGAGCATTGAAGGGTTTCCCTGAACCTGCTGCTCACGGTGGGCGCCATATTGGAGTGGGGATGGGAGCAGGTACCAGATCTAACTATGAAGCTACATAGTAAAGAGATTAACAAAATCCATATGACTGTGTAAGCGTTCTCATTGATCCACTAGTATCTGAGAATGTATTTCATCACCCCTGACTTCCACGAAAATGTTACACGTTCACAAAGTTCTTCACCAACTCTTATATCCACCAATACTGTGATCACAAGACAAGAAAGGTTCCTTTTAAAAACACTTTTTAAAAGTCCCTCATATTTCATGGTCATGACCCCTCTCCCATCAGCTTCCGGCAACCCCTGACCATCCTGCCTTAAAGTGTCACACACCTTGAACCCTGTCACAGGACCCTTTCTGTGATGGCTTTTCTCACACATCACAGGGCCTTGTGAGCCTTGTCATGTTGTTGCCTGAAGAGACACAGCTTGAATCTCCTTACAATGAGCAGGTGCCCGCTGGGTAGACAGACTCAAAGTTCTATTCAACCAATCACAGTCACAGGGACTTCTGAGATGTTCCAGTTTGGGTAATTACAAACAGAACCGAATCTTCCATTCCCGGGTCTTTTGGCAAACACACATTCTTGGGTTTCTTAACACATGGGTGAAGAAGGATCACAACCACCCAAGTGATTTCTGGGATAGTTCTACCATTTTGCATTCTGACTGATAGCCAGCCTCTCCTCATCCCTGCCATCACTAGACACTGTCACTGCTAATTAACTGTGTGCATGGTAGTTTCTCGCCTCTTGTCAGTTTCCAGTTCTATTTCACCACATGACTAGCGATGCCAAAATATTATTTTTCAGGAGTTAGGGTTTTTTGGCTTTCTTTTTCTTTTTTCTTTTTGATTATGTATTTAAATCTTACAGTCGTAAATTTTGGTTTTAAAATTTGAGCTTTGAGTGGTTTCATAACTTCTGGACTCAAGTCTTTTGTCAGATTTGTTGATTGAAAATATATACCCTCTCGGGCCAGGAAGATAGCTCAGCCATTATGAGGAGAGCTTGCTGAACTTCCATAGTACTGACTTTGGTTCCCAGCACTGATGTTAGACACTTCACAAACACCTAGTGGTACAGCTCTGAACGACCTCATGCCTCTCCTGGACTCTGTGGGTACCTGGCCACACATGTGAGCATTTGTACACAGACACACATACAAGCATGCATACAAATATAGAATGATACAAATCTTTGGAAAAAAAATAATGTCTTCTGGCTATAACAGAACAAGCATTTCATTGAAGAATTCATGTGTATCTCACTGGCTTAGTTTTTTACTGTTATGGATTGTGAGTTGTTTTATTTTATTTTTGCCTCTGAATACTTTGCCTAATCTCATGTCACACAAAAAAGTCAGTGTTCTTCTCCAAACGTTTTATACTTTTTACATCAGAGGTGCGACATGATGCTGTGTTAAGTGATAAAATTCCCCGGGACAGCCACCGTCTTCACCTGTGGGTAGTGCACTATTATTTTGTAATGAATGTTGTATTTCAATAATTTATGTTTCATTTTTTGTTTGTTTGCTTGTTTTGAGAAAAGGTTTCTCTGCACAGCCTTGGCTGTCCTGGAACTCACTTTGTAGACCAGGCTGGCCTCAAACCCACAGAGAACCACCAGCTTCTGCCTTCTGAGTGCTGGGATCAAGGGTGTGTGCCACCACTGCCCAGCCTGTTTTACTTTGAATACAGTAAGAACCAACCGCTACAGTTCACATAAACAGATTTTCAGTGAGGTTTCTATACTTTTACTATAAAGGATCCTTCATTTAAATAAACAGACATAGCAAGGCAGTGGTGGCACATGCCTTTAATCCCAGCACTTCAGAGGCAGAAGCAGGTGAATTTCTGAGTTCAAGGCCAGCCTGGTCTATAGAAAGAAACCATCTTGAAAACCAAAAAAACCAAACAAACAAACAAACAAATAAACAAAAAACACCAGAGAGAGAGAGACCCTATCTCAAACAAGCAAAACAAACAACAACAAAAAAAATGAGCAAAAAATAAGCAAAAACAACCCAAAAAACAAAAAGAAAGAACAAAGTTATTAAGAATTCTGTATCATACCACTGGGGCAAGGTATTATCTTATTCTTTGTTTTCCTTGACTTCCTTGTAAGCTTGTGACTTAAATTACCCTTGAAGTAAAATCCTTTGTGTTAAGAACTCAGTGGTATGTGCACCCCTCCCACGGGTCCACTTTCACAGGTCTGTGGCAGTTTTTCTATGCTCCACCTCCTTGGGGGAGGGGGACACAGATAAGGACCGAGCTGCCCATTTTTGGGGCGCCTTGCTGAGAAGAGACAAGCTTAGGGGGACCTAGGTGTCTGGTGCTGGACCTGTGCTTTGGTTTGGAGTCAAACTCTGTCTTTGAGTCCCAAGGCTGTTGACTCTATGTACATCTTTGAGAAGAGAGTCTGGTCTGGAGCGAAGGTGATCGATCGGCTCACAGATAGGAAGGAGAGGCCTGAGGACTGCTCCCCCAGCCCCGCCCCCCACAGCTGCCCCCACAGCTGTCCCCACAGCTGCCCGCACAGCTGCTGATACCTGAGGGCTCCACTCAGCTTTCCTGGCTCCTGTTTGTCTACTTCCTCATTCCACAACCCCGGGAGAAGGTCGAGGAGACATAGTCTTAGTTCCCGTCAAGGACCAGATTTTCCTTTTCTGTGTTTCAATCTTTGAAGAAGCCACTCCCGATGGGGATGGGGTTTTCGCACATTCATCTCGAATGCCCATGAAGACATCCTAAAGTTTGATTCCATACAGTCAGCCACGCTCCAGCTTTCTGGACCTAAGCATCAACTCTAGTGGACTACATAGCTGGTTTTGCTCACGTGATCAACAATACTTCCCTTGACATGAGGAGAGTTAAATACACTCCAGCTATGGCTAACGTTTCCTCGATGAGTACTCTTCATTTCCTTCCCATAGATAACCTGCAAGGCAGAGAGACCCATCTCTAGTCCCTTACAGCATCCTTGTGACGAAGTCACGAGCAGTGACACATAGAAGTGAAACTGGAACCTTCCAGCTCTTGTCCACAGAACGAACAAGCATTGCTTCCGATTATAATATTGAAAAATGACACCAGGAGCCTCACAGCTCACACCGCTCATAGCCTGGGACCACCTGGAGACCTAGACCAGAGAGAGATTTTGAACTCTCAATGCCTTTTTAAACAATTGCAATGAATTTTTGATACGAAGAGCTAAGCCTATGTCTTTGATAACAAAGTCTGTGCCAACAGAGAGAGATTCTCCCACCCCCTCCCACTACCACCACCATGGCGGACCTCAGCTAAGCCCCAAGGACACAGTCCTGCAAATCATAGCTGAAGGCTCTTCAGGGACCTGGAGGTGGGCAGGGATAAGAGCAGGGGCTGTTCTTCTCAAACTGCCAGGAACAGCTCAGATTTCACAATACGCCCCATAGCGCTTAAAACAGCAGAACATGGAGACACAAAAACAGTAAATCATGGTAGTAACTACACAAACTGGAAGGCCGAACTAAGAGCCCATTGGGTTCCACAAATGCCGGGTCAACGTGCTGAGGACTGAGAGACTGGTATACTTGGCTTTAAAAGAAACCTACACACCGCACCCTTCCCCTCCCCCTCCCCACCCTTTCCCCTCAGAGCTCTGGGATAAACCATGGGAGAGAGGGAGTTGGACCGATTACGGGTCAGAGGTGGTAGATAACATCAAGGAAACTGTTTTTCTGGACACAACAGGGGCAGCTGCTCGTAAGAACTCACAGCAGCTGTAACCGCATACGTAATACCTTCGGGCAAGCTCAAGCCAAAGAGGATCCCTGCGTGAAAGTGGGGGTGTGTGGGCGTGGCAATCTACTACTAGGTAAGGGGTGGTTGGCTTTTCATAGCTGCGGGGGCGGGGGAAGGCAGGGGTCCTTTTGCTCTAATAAGGTGATCCCTGGTAGACTGACTACAAGCCAGAACAGGCCCCACTCCCCAAAACTAGTTGAGCAATACAAAGTAGACTTGATGGGGAGAAAACTCAAAAATTAGGTGGTAGGAAGAGAGAGAGAGTGGTTAAGGGAAGGCCTGGGGGGGGGGGGGATGAATCAATGTTCAAAAACGCGTTGTGAAATTCTCAAAAAGAATAATCTTTTTTTTTTTTTTTTAGGATGAAACATTTTCATCCTTACGGGATCCAAGAATGAAGAGACCGATCGTGTCAACTCTTAGGACGCTTGGGCAAGCATATGTGGTGGAGAGCTTGTCACCTGAGTGCCCAGCTCTGATCACACCCCCTGATTTACAAGGCCCCCCCCCCTTCAAAATTCTCTAGCATGAGGCCCTTCCCACACTGTTCAATTGCTGTCCCTGATGTTGTGATGTGCTTAAGAGACACTCAGGGTGAACACAAACACGTACACGTCAGGTAAAGGGATAGAGATAGGGAAGCTTTTGTAGGTCAGTGGTACGGGCGGGAAGATGAGGGAAACGTAGAGCTTCATCATGCTACTGTCCTTGTAGCTCCCAGGACCCCAGCAAAAGAGAGAGGATGCTTCATCAAGACAACCCAATGGGTCACAAAGGAAAGAGCCAAAAACTGAGGCGGCGCACCATAGAGGAAACACAAGAGAGGGGCTGAAGAGATGGCTCAGCGGTTAAGAACACTGGCTGCTCTTCCGAAGGTTCTGAGTTCAAATCCCAGCAAGCACATGGTGGCTCACAACCATCTGTATGGCTACAGTGTTCTCATATGCATAAAATAAGTAAATAAAAACAAAATAAGAAATAAAAAAATAATTGTTTTAAAAAAGGAAACACAAGAGATGGCTAACACAGGAATCTAGGCTGGTACCAACTCAGTAGCACTTTCTAGAAGGTCACAGAAGGGCGGGGTTAGTGACTAGGATGGGCAGACCCTTTCACCATCAGCTTAGATAGTCCTAGGAAGGGAAAAAGAAAACACAACTGCCTTCAGACGCCTCTCAATCCTGGAGGACACCATTATAGCTGAAATCCATGGAACCACAAGGGCTCAGGGGCTCTGACGATGAAGACAAAGGCTGATGGAGAGAAGAAATGGGTGCCCAGACAAGGACCGAACCCACAGACATACTCTATTCCAGTCCTTATCTGTCGTCTGGGTTAATATCATCCTCTCTGATACAAGAACGGCAATAGATGGTAGCTATCATTTCCTAATGTCCTTATGAAGCAAAATAACAAGCTATTGGCTCTAAGCTGGTGCCCCCAGTGGGAATCGCTGCTATTATTACCTGAAACATAATGCTAAGCCTTCCTTTGGCATCAGTCTTTGCTGCTGAATTGCATGATTCTGTCTTCTTCAGTAAGAGCTCAGATGGTTAGGTTTTTTTTTTTTTTGTGGAATCACAACTGTACCCTTGCTTAACTCTCTTTTCCTTCCCAAAGTGACAGTGACAGGTGTCATCCTTGTGTCTCTTGGGATCTCTGTTATGTCTCAGGACCTTAGACATAGGAGCACAGGCAATATTTGAAAAATATCTTCATGAAAAATGTTTACTACTGTGTGTGTGTGTGTGTGTGTGTGTGTGTGTGTGTGTGTGTGTGATGATGGAGTAGGGGAGAGAGAAAAAGAGAGAGAGACAGGAGGAGGAAGCACACGCCAGCTACAGTATGCAAGTAGAGGTGAGAAGACAACTTGTGAAAATTTATTCCTTCCTTCCATCTTGTGGGTTTTGGGATAGAACCTGGTTGTCAGGTCTGGAGGTAAGAGCCTCTATCCACTGAGTCATCTTGCCATCCCTTTAAAAAATTATTGTTTATCTGTTTATTATATATTTATCTATATATCCATGTATCTATAAATATATGTATGTATCTATGTAGCTAAGTATCTATGTATCTATATTTTTCTTTCTTTTCTTTCTATCTTTCTCTTATTTTTTTTCTTTCTATTCATCCACCCATTGGCCTTTTCCTGAGATGTCTCATTTGCCTCCAAAATAAGTTAGACATTGCTGTTCACGTTCTAGTTAAAAACACAGAGATCTTCCTCTCTGGGTGGTGAAGATAGTTCTTACTGTATGCTAGGATTTGTCTTAACCTTTGAGCTCCATGGAAAAGATTCACCATGAAGGTTTTTTAGCCACTGAGTTCCTGTTTTCTATCCCAGCCTCTCCTCTTCCACCATCTTCACTACCCTCAACAGTCACTCAACAGGAAAGGCCCCATAGCTCCAGGAACTATGGGAATCTGTCCAGGCTCAATCAAGTTAAGGAGCACTGCTCCGAGGTAGCAATGTGTTATGTGTCATGTGATCAGTAATGAGACCATCCTTCAGGGTAAGGCCCACAGACAGCACTTGCATATGAACAAGCAATCAAACAACAACAACAACAACAAACTTAAGTATTGTGTGTTCATAACTACATCTTAAGGCATGCCAAGTGAAATCCTGTTAGGTGACAGACTGCTCCCCCTGAGCAGCAGAACATGTCTCTTCTTCCATCAAAGAAAGTGTCAAGGGGAACAAACCTCCCAAAATAGCCTCCAATTAGTTTCCGTTTCTTCTCTTTTGTGTTTTTGTCTCCTTAAAGTTAAGGACAATTTTCACGGAGAAGAAGAAATTATATCTGAGTTGGAGGAAAACTGAGTTGGAGGCCTGAGTTTGGCTGGGTTTCCTTCAGATAAATTAATGGATTGTTAACTCCACAATCTATTCTTTAACTGCTTTCAGATTGCCTTATCTAGCTTGGCACCCATATACTTAGCTCTGGACACTAAAACAGTAACAAAACAAAAAAGATAAATGGGGGTAATTCTCACCTGAGCTACTGATAAGAGTATTTTGTCTGTATGTGTGTGTGCACACGCACAATGATGAACACAACCACACACACACACACACATACATACCAGTTGTCTCCCTAAATCACCATCTACTTAGCTTTTAAGATACACTCTCTAACTGTTATGTGAAATAACTCAAAAACATTCATTCTTAGGGCTCCTGTTTGTGTGTGTGTATGTGTGTGTGTGTGTGTTTTGTTGCATGTTTGTTTAAAATCAATACATGACTCTCTCTAGTACTCTCATATACAGTTCAGGAGGACTGACCTTGCACAAACTCTCAAAGGAACGGGTTACCTCATTCGGTAGCATGTTTGCCTGGTGTGTGTGAAGCCCTATCCCAGAACCTCATCCATTGGGCCTGGTGACTCACAGCTGTCATGGCCGCACACAGGGTGTAGTGGCCAGAGAATGGGCAGTTCAAGGTCACCTTTGGCCGTATAGTAAGTTTGAAGCTTGTCTGGGCCTTAAGAAACCATACCGCAAAACAGCATTGTCTCAGACGAATAAAGATGAAAGAATTTTGCCTCCCTTGGTACGGGATAGAGGTGGAGGACACCTGAATTACAGCTCACTGTTATCTGGCCTGGCCTCTTGCTCTTATTGTCCTTAATGGGGACAGAATCACTGCAAGACTGAACTGCACCCATTCAGGAAACTTTTATGTAGACACCTAGGAAATCCCCTTTCTGTTGTCTCTGGTTACACACACACACACACACACACACACACACACACACACACACACACACACACGATCTGGGCATGCTCCCTCTTGTTAATCACTTTTTAACTGTCTCACTCACCAGTTCACACACGCACAATGACGACGGCACCTGGCTAATTTGAAGCCTCCAGCTTTGTGCAGCAATGTCAATTGTCCTATCACTTAAAGAGCTTTGTATTTTTCTGTCCTAGTTTCTACTTTTCCGGAGCCTGGTGATATGCTCTGCCTCGATAAAGGAGCCAGCCTTCCATCAAAACCCTCTTCGATCAAACCCCCTCAACTCCGTATGGAAAAAGAAATAACTCTTGCACATTTTTGAATAAGCCTGGATTGAGGAGAGAGTCGATCTGAAACTGCTATGGATATTTCTGCTTACGTTTAGAAGTTGTGGTGTGGGGCCCAAAGCAGAGAACACACCTGGGCATCTAGAACTTTCTAGGTCCAGCTCTGGTGATCTTAGGGAGATGGTATAAACTACAGAATACAGTCTACATTTTCCTTAGTGAATTGTGAAAGGTGGGGTTCAAACTTATAGAGTGTCCCTTTCTCTTCTAATGTCCTGTGTATTCCAGGTGGAGCTTGAGAATGGCTGAATCAATGTGTGGATGAATGAGTGAATTCTACTGGACATTCTCATAATCAGGCCCAGAAGGTAACTCAGAGGGCAGCATCTTTGCATGGAAATGTTCCCGAGATGAACTTTACCCCATGTAGTCAGGAGAGATTTTTATTGTAGCATTCATTCCCTGACTGAATTTTAGCTGATCCCAGGATGCTGCCCCATCTCTCTGCATCCAGCACCCAGCTGAGGATCAACTAAGGAGAGAAATGGATGAATAAATAAAAAAAAAAATGCCCTTCGTCAAGGGCGTATTGCCTGAAGAGGCTAAAATTGATCTGCACTTCCATCCTTGATGCTGGCTTCACCAGACAGGAAAGATCTGGAAGTAAGACTCTGACTCTTGGAACACCAGTATAGTGGTAGGGGAGTAACCAGGAACCAGTCGGGCCTCAGTTGAGTGCGCCAAATGTCAAGTGGTCATAAGCAATGTTCTTCATCCGTTAAATACTGAACATCAACTATGTATCAGGCATGGTGGCTTTTGGTTGAGAATGAAAGAGACAAAAATCACTGTCTTTCTGGTCCCCATGGTTACCTCTGAGTATATAAACTGGGGGTAGGAATGGGGGTGGGGGTAGGGGTAGGGATGAGGGTGGGGATGGGGTGGAAATGGGGGTGGGGGAGTAGAACAGAAAAGCCAGAAAGTAAACAAAATCACAAACAAGGAGCTACTGGGGGAGGGGCAGAGAGTGTCAGCTGAGGGCCAGGATGTGGGGTAGAGCCAGGGAAGGTCCTGGGAGACAGAGAAACTGAGCAGTGGCTGAAGGTCCGCGGTCAACTTCAAAGACAGAGGAAGACTTTGAGGAGAGCGTCCAGCCTAACTGTGTCCTTTGCAACTGAGGCGGGCTCTCTTTTGAGTCTAGACCCATTTGGTCAACGTACCCCTAGGTTTTGCACAAATACTTTCCCAGGAGTCATTTACAATAAATATTAAACATTGATCAGGGGCTACCAAGATGACTTAGTGGGTAAAAGTGCCTCCTGATCTGAATTCAGTCTCCTGAACCCAAATGGTACAAGGAGTGAACGGAAGTCTCAAAAGTTGTCTTCTCTGACCTTCAGGTGTATACATTGTGACACCTACACACACAACCCTGACCCAAAGTAAGCCAATAAAATGTACATCATTGTTTTGTTCGAAGCTGGCAGAAATCGACTTCCTCTTCGAACATTTAGTGCCTTTGTATATCTGAAACACATTGCTGAAAATCAACTCGCATTATTCCTTAAAGAGAAATATAGGTCAGTCTCCACAGGGGAAAGGCTGATTTCCATGGAATTCAGGGGACGGAAGGCCAGCTGTTCCTCAGTTGGTGCACTGAGGTTGAAGGGCATGGGGGAAGGGGTCATTTGTTCCTCTTTCCTCAACAATGATCTTGTTCATTAGAAACACAAATCCAAGGAACAATGCCTTTTATCTGGATTTTTAGTTGTCTTTCAGAACCATCCTGATTTAATGTCCTATCTCAGTGACTCTACCAGACAGATTCCTCTTTCTTATGCTGTGTGGCACCTGCTTCTACCAGCTACTGGCTTTCCTGTCCCTCTAGCTAGATTTACCCACATCAGATACAATGCCCCTTTGAGCTAAACTCCTCAAATGTATTGATCAAGACATTAGGTTTTAAAAAAGACTCAATATGGCTTGTTGACATGCTGTAAGACTAACAAATCTTTAAAAGATTAAAGCAATCTGCTGTCTGGTGTGTATGTCATCTATAATTACATGCCTACAAGAGGGAGGCGGTGTTTGGGGAGAGGGAGCAAGAACTGCCCAAGAAGGCTGCCTAATAAGAGGAAAGAAAGGGCAAGACAGAGCAAGACCGTCCTTCAACCCACAGAACAGCTGTGCGAGATGAAAACCAGCTCTGTTCCTGAAGGTCATAGAAGGTCACTTAGAGGTCTCCAAGCCCCCAACTCTCTTCCCTCCAGATCTATGTCTGAGCATGGATGACGCATAAGTTCTCATTCTGATCAACAGAATTAAGCAGAGAGGAATGAGATACCACTTCTGGAACCGGCTTACCATGTGTGATGGGATACACACAGGTGCCCATGTGTCATAGCAAGAGACCACTTGATATTCAGGTTAACAGTCCTTGGGGATGTCAGACCTTCCAGGGGAACAAGGGAATGAACCTGGAAGCCCATTCACCTTCAGCAGAGTTTGTGGTAGCAAAAGCCCCAGCTCACACTGTGGTTGTAGTTTTGAGAGATGTCAAGCCAGAGACTCCCAGGTAACCTCCGCTCAGCCCTCCCCCCCCCTCCAACCCACAAAAACGGAGAAGAGTAAGTGTTGCCTAAGATGGCAAAGCTAGAATAATTTGCTGTGTGAGAAATGGATAAGCAAACCCAAGATCTGTGACACAGGACACACTGTGTGCTACCACACGGTGACAAAATGGGATATCTGTGCAGCAAGGTGCTAAACTCCAGTTTCAACCGTCTCTGGAGAGGACACTGCTTTCTTCTAAACAGATGATAAGCCAATGGAAAAATATTTCATGCCTCTGCCTACATGCAGGATCAGGGGACGATATCTCTGAACATTTTCAAGGACTACATACTAATGCCCGCGGACATTTCAAGATTGGAGGGGGGAAAATATCTCATGTTACCAATGAAAGAAGCACCTACATAAAAATGGGCTGGTATCACTCTTATCTTTGGCCTCCTCAACGATCCCCTCATAATACTAATAAATATTGATTAGGTTTAATTCAGTGGAAATCAAAGATTTATAACTGAAAAATAGAAAGGTTATATTTTTCTAGAGTAATAATGTATTTTGTTCTTAGATACCACAAAAGGATTCTATGGCTCATGGCTTTTCTTTTCTTTCTAGCTTGTCAATCAAAAATCATCTTCTAAAGACTGCTGGTCTGGGGGAGCAGCTGGCAATGTGTGAGCCTGAGATCTATAAGGCCATGAGCACAAAACTCTGCAAGATCTCTGGCCAAAATTTAGACAAGGTTGCTCTTTTTTATAAAAAAGAAAAAGGGAGAGGGAGAGGCACGCCCACTACACACACACACACACACACACACACACACACACACACACACACACACACACCCCACACACACACACATAAATTGATTAATTAAGGCAATCGAGGCATCTTCATATTTTGGCATGACAGGAATATTTTTCACTCTGCCAATCAGATAGGTTCTTTAAGGGATTCTTTGAATACCTGCTTGACTATTAAATTACTGACAGTAACATCAAAAATGTGAAGAAACAGAACAAATACTATAACAAAACAGGAAGCAGAGCCCACTGATAATTTTAAAAGATATCACCGTTTATGTAACACATACAAAAATTATATTAGAAAAACATATTCAGCTCCTCTTATTAGAACCTTCTTATATATAGTTTGTTTTGGTTTTGGTTTTGGTTTTGGTTTTCGAGAAAGGTTTTTCTGTATAGCCCTGGCTGTCCTAGAACTCACTCTGTAGACCTCGAACTCAGAAATACGCCTGCCTCTGCCTCCAAAGTACTGGGATTAAAAGCATGCGCCACCACTGCCCAACCATGATAGATATTTTACAACCCAATACATTATTGCTGAAGGCATATTCAACTTTTAGGAGCACAAAACACAATCCAACTCCTATGGTGAATATTCGCTGGCAACAGAAAGGGGGACAAATAATTTCACTTAAGACACAGTAAATCTGATGACCTTTTGGTATTTATGACATTCCATATATTTTGGAATAATTTGACAAGGAGTACCACAACAGTAATTCCAACTGAATTCGAATAACCTGATATACACTGTGGGATTAGCCCAAAGCAAAGGACACAATGTCCCAGCTGGCATGCAATCTCTATTTAGAATAGTGGTTCTCAGCCTTCCTAATGCTGACACACACCCTTTAGGACAGTTCCTCATGTCATGGTGACCTCCAGCCATAAAATTTCTTTTGTCGCTACTTCAATTTCTTTCGTTGCCACTTCATAACTGCAATTCTGCTACCATTATGAATTGTAATTTAAATATCTGTTTCCCTGATGGTCTTGGGTGATCCCTGTGAAAGGGTCAGGAGACCTCCAAAGGGGTCAAGACAGGATCCCAGGTTGAGAGCCCTTGTTTTAGAGAATCCTTCCCCTAACTATGGTGCACCCAAGGCATCCTGGCTGGGCTACATCCTTCTGCTGTGTTTGCGTCTTCGAAAGGATTTTGGACCGGGGTAGAGCCTTTTATATATTACTACCAAGAAAAGAGATGAAGAAAGAGGAGGAGGAGGAGGAGGAGAATAAAAAGAGAAGGAAGAAAGAAGGGAGGAGGAGGAAGAGAAAGAACAGAAGGAGGAAGGGAAGCAGGAAACAGGGAAGAAACAAGAAGAGAGAAGGGCATTGAGAAGAGGAGGAAGAGGCAGGCAGGGAACCAAAAACAGACTTTCAAATGAAGAAGCTGGCAATTTGCAGATACTTGTTTTGAGCAGCGGGAAAGTGGAAATATCTAAAATAAATGCCTGTTACACACTCAGGAGACACCAGGTTTCCCGGCGGTTGCATCATGACAGAGGGGTAGGGGGATGGTATGTGGGAAGCTGTAGGTATGACCTTTGGCCTACTGAGGAGGAAGCTCTGGGACGCAGGTGGTGTCCCGTGACCTCATCTGTCTCCTTGGATTTTGTTACAGCTGATACAGAGATGTCCCCTACAGCTCCTTTTAATGCCTCAAGTAGCCAGAAGAGAATGGATCTGAGCGAGTCAGCTTCGGAGTCCAGAAATCTCAAACCCAGATCAAAACCTTTGAACCTCACTCTCACGTGTCTCCTGGGACAGGTGATACCCCTCCAGGATTTAGTGTCATGGGTTTCTTGGTTATTGTTTTTCAAACAATAGCCCAGTGACTCAAGCCAATAAATTACTTATTAAGGAACCGTTAACAGGTTGTCTAACTCGGTGGCAGACTTCAAAAAGCTAGGATTAGTCAAGGACCAGGAAGAGCAGGGTATATGCCAAAGACCTACCAAGAGCTCAGGGTACGCCAGGTCCTAATTTGGTTCTGACCCCCTTGTGGATTTTATTTGAGATTCCCAGCCCAGTTCCGTTCACCCATTTCAGTAAAAAAAAATTCTCAGATGCCAAAGACATGAGGCCAGCTGGCCAGAACGGCACAGTGACCGACCGACCGACCGACAGAGTAAACATTCACTGTTTTACCGGGAGCCTGCACTGACAGTTTGTATTTTAACCTCCAAGAAGAAAACACACTTGTGGAATTATTAATCAACACTGGCTCCAGATTTAAGCCCTAGTGACACACCAGAAAGCCTCGCCTCAGTCTACCCTGTTTCTGGGCTGCCCATTAGAACTCAAGTCCTCTAACCAAATGTAGCACACATCCAGCATCGACACACTGTTGTGTGCCTGTGGCTTGCCTTCTGCCTCAATTTCCCCTTTTCACAGTGTCTACCCTACCCAAGTCCTAATGTTTTCAGAGGTTCTTCCATCACCATCCTCTCTCTCCTTGATGCCTTCAGGATATCCAACCTCTGACAGCTCCTACTTCCCTTTCACACCTCAGTCAACAATCAACACACCCTTCCTGTGACCTCACAGGCGTGAGGGAAAGTCAGACTCACTATGCACAGTCCTGCTATTATTCCTCAGGATCCCTGTTCTTCACTCCGGATGCCGAAAGCTGGCTACAAAGAATGGGAAAGCAGGGCTTGGATCTAAGTGACAACTCAATTCACTCCCCACCCACCCCCACCCCCCATTTCCTGCTGCCTCCTTTAAGCCAACAGGTTCCTTCTGGTTTAATTACAGAAAACCAAATCTGATAACATAATTTAAAGCTCTAGACACTGCAGGGTGGCGGTCCATGGGTCACAGCTGGACTAAAGGTCGTGTTTTGTTTGGCCCGCGGAGCATGTCAAAAAGTGGATTAAACGGCCAATGAACATCACGCAGAATTCCAGCTTCTCATACAAAGTTGAAGGTTTGACAAAACTGAGACTATTCCTGCCTGGCAATCACAGGTAGAGCCTGGGGAGCAATGGTTTAGAGCCACACAGCAAGTGAGCTTTACAGGTTCTGGCTCCCCATTGGAACGCCATATTGTCCCTTAGATGTGTCTACCTTCAATGGTTGGTTTCCACACTGGCCTGTGTGAGCTCCACAGGCGTTCCTTTCCTCTGGACATCCATGGAAGGCTTCTTGGAGGAAGTGGCTTTGGATGGAAGATGGAAAGACGGGAAGCTGTTTGTGTGCCGTCTAGGTCTTTAGAGCATTCTTCATCTCTGATACCACCATTTCTCCACCCATAACTGGAACAGTCCAAGGTTTCTCCATCTAGACCATCAGTAACTTGGAATCAGGAAAACTCAAGTTCCTGTTCAGTCCTTGTCATTTTTTTTCCTGATGGATGGATAATCTTAGAAACCTGAAGCATTCACACAGGTGCTCAAATGATCCTTTTGCAAGATGGGAGATGACAGGAATACATTCTTCAGTCTTACTGTTGTGAGATGTATACAAAAAGTAACATATAAAGCCATGCATGGGCGGTGAGTTTTAAGATGAATTCAGACAACATTATTTTAGATCAGGATTTGGCAAGCTTTTTTCTGGAAAGGCTCAGGCACCAAATACTTTAATCTCAGTGAGTCTCTGTCATAACTTCTTGGTCACTGTAGCGTGAACACTGTAAAGTGACTTTTGTAAACATCTTGGGGTGTTATGTACTAATAAAACTTTATTGATTTAAACAAACAAACAAACAAAAAGAAGCAGGCAACAAGACAGATTATGGCACATGGGCCTTAGGTTTCCATCACTGCTGCAGCCAGGTGGTGTAGTCATCAAAATGATGTTCGACATGTGTCTGGATTAGGCATAGATATCCCCACATGGCATCTGTAGTCCTGAGAACTGGGTCACTAGACTCATGAGGTCATGTCTTTTCCCATCATCCTCCAGGAATGCTGCTTTTGCCTTCCCTTGTCAAGAAAGGTCTTGTTAGGCTTCCCCATCGAAATCTCATTAGGCCTCAGTTCAGAAGTAACTTTTCCCATAGTGTCTTGGCAGGCCTTTCCAAGATGGACGGTCACCCATGTCACAGGAGTCTCTATTTTTCTTCCATCACTCTGACCATGACACAGGATTTGGTAGTTTGATGAACCACGTGTGTACTTCCTAATTGCCTGTGTGCTTCCATGCTAGCTAGACTACACTCAGAACTGCTCCCTAGAGGTTCTGAGGCTGAGCCTCCTCTCCTGGGATGCTGGACTCCAGGTAAAGTCTAAGGAACATTTAAATTCCCTTACACAGCATGTGATATTACCATAGACTTGAATGGGTACCAATCCGCCACCAACAGATAACTACAGATTTCTAGAAGTTCAAAGAAATACCAAGTCCATGCTTAGTAAAGGCCCCAATATTTGGAGTTTGATAGTATATCCTAAAGTTATAGGGATTCACATTGAAATAATAAAATTGCTTACCCTTCATCTTTGGAAGAATTAGGGGAAGTCTAAGGCTCAGTCTTTGGTCTAAGTCTCACCTCTACGTGAACTTGGTCATGTTACTTCACCTGACTTAGTCCCACTACACCAATTTTCTTAGTAGAGAAATAGTATCAAAATACTCCTAACCTTAAAGAATCCCAGATAATTAAATGAGCCGCACTATGTATGATTGACAGATAAATACCAAAGCACAGCCACACAATGGTTAAGCTGTGGGAAATGTTGCAACTTTGATTTCGGCGGTAACAATGTAGGGGAAACTGGACTCCCGTCTCAGAGTTCCTGCTACCTGAGATTCTATCAAAATGCCCAGGGAAATTAGACAAGAGCCTTTGTCTTAAGGAACCCAGGCAATTAGCAGTGCCAAGAGACCCAGAGCTAGTCATGTCTAAACTCAAAAATGTCTCTTGATGGCAGTGGAGCCAGAGAACCCACCTGACCAAGGGACAGTCATCGATCCTTTTAAGCAGGGAAAGTCTGAGAGAATCTTATCTTTAACTTTCTACACGTTGCTTCCATTGGAGTGATATTTGTAGACACAACAGAAAGGTCCACCCTGGACTTGACCAACGTTAGGAAGCCATCTTAACTAAACAGCAAGACTGAAGCCAGCTGATCAGAGCATCTTGAAAAGTATAGAGATACTCATTTTTTTTTCTCCTACAGAATATGGCTAAGCTGTTTTTCTCCCAAATGGTTCCCTGAACTGAGTCCTAGCCAGTCAACAAATCGAGGTTGGACCAAAAGAGAACTCAGGATTCTGTCAAAACCTCTAGTGCCTGATATTCCTTAGGAAGATCACAATGAACCCAGCTTACAAATAACAGGGCAGGGACTTGGCCAATCACCTCTGCAGTGATTAAGCAGTCCCCATAGAGGCCCGGAAGCAATGCATATGTATCCACATCTACATAAGCATGTATCAGTACATGTGTATCAGTACATATGCTATTTTTCACTGTTAATATCTCTAGATTCATTAAATTGTGGTTAGCACACAAAATTATGTATTTAAGGTTTAGACGGTAACAATTTGAAGCATGCATGCATACCATACAAAAACATTGATTGCCATCCATTCAACACCTCGTAGACTTCCCCACTTGGGGACCATGAGAACTTTTTTTTTTTTCTTTTTTTGAGACAGAGTTTCTCTGTGTAGCCCTGGCTGTCCTAGAACTCACTCTGTAGACCAGGCTGGCCTCGAACTCAGATATCCACCTGCCTCTGCCTCCCAAGTGCTGGGATTAAAGGCGTGCGCCACCACACCCGGCCCACGAGAACTTTTAAGGATTTCTGTTCTCTTACAGTTGGCAGGCACCATGCTGTCCGGGAACACCTCCGACCTCAGCCATCTTCTGACTGAGATCCTGTTACCCTCTGCTCACTCCCCTGCCCTCTATCAACACAGTTTCAGGACACATTTCTCAGGCCAGCAAGATGACTCGGGGAGTCAAGACACTTGCTACAAAGTCTGCCAACCTGAGTTCAATCCTCAGGGCCCATGGGGTGGGAGAAGAGAACTGACTCCTTAAGGTTGACCTGTGACCTGCACTGGGTGCCCCTGTGACAGCCACTTGTCATCACTCACAAAATAAAAAATAAATGTAAAATAAAATTATATAGATTATACACACATATTCATATATATGTATATGTGTACACACACACACACACACATTTCTCCTTTAAGAACACACAGAATTAGTGAGACTGAAATATTTGCACTCAGCTCGGTCTCCAGTTAGTCTGTGTTCTTTTGTCCCGGTTAAATGTGCTTTAATTAGCAAATATCTGTAAATAATTTACTTGCTTTTCAAACACAATAGAACAATGGGGTCAGTTTTTACATACATTTACCAAGCCTGTATCTGGTTCTTAGGCCAGGCTCAGCCATTGTTCAATAACTGTATTAAGCTGCCGCCTTCTTGCTGTCTTCCTTGAAGGAGGTTGGGGACGGCGGGGATAGGACATCGTCGGATTCTACAGGACCCCAGAAGCTTAGAACAAAAACGTCATCCAGTTCAAGCCCCCAAATGAAAAATAAGGAAATATGCCAAGAGTAGGCCATGGGGGGGGGGGAATTGTTCTAGGATGACAGGTACCCATCAAATCCTGTCATCCCCCTAAATCCTTACATGTGAGCCCCTGCTCCCCCAAGACAGCAAGCATGACACTCGGGGAAATCTCAGCCCCTCATCTGGGCTCTGCAGGGGTTAAAACAGCGCCCTACATGCTGTGCAAAGCAAGACGCTAAATCAAATGAGAGACACCGCTCCGAGACCAGAGGCATATTATTTTGAATAAGATTGAAAAGGCCAGAAAAAGCAATTCAAAAACATTTCAATTATGTATTTCCCAGAAACTACATCTTCGAGCGACCAATGCAAGTGCTACCGACCACAATAAAACTTCTTCCCCCATAAAAGCGTATAAAACAGGTTGAGCAGCACATACTTTATAGATCATATGCATATTTCGGACTATTAATAAAAAATGCAAAAAAAATCTATGTGTGCTTTACTCTCCGAAGCAATACAGTAATTATGATTAAGGGACACACAGCACGGAGAGAGCCAATTTATCTTTCCTGGTGCTCAGGAATATGCTATTGTGTAACTAGGCAACTAAAGACAAACTATGGTTGTAATTAATTCACTCCTATGCTTATTTAAAAGACACAATTAGAACATTTTTATTTTCCGGCTTGCACAGTAGCTCAACATGCTTGAGGCTGTGGAAAGCAAAGCCTAATTCGCAGAGGCAAGAGTTTAATGTTTAAGCCAAGCGTAGGCTTTGGAATTGAGCGGTAGAGGACTGGTGGCTTTTAGGGCCCCGGGGTGCTGGGAGTCATGAGAAAGGAAGATGGGGGAGGGGTCGATAGGCGGGGCTAGCAACACGTGGCCGTGGCCTCTGCTGTCTGTTTTTTGTGATCCGTGATTATCCTCTGCACCAGAATGTAGGTCCCTGTACCTATATAGCCATAAAGAGTCTATAGACAAATTCATACCATCAAGGCACCATCCTATGCGAATGGTAACGCCCAATCTCCATTTTTCTGGTTGTGGATGGATACCGGTCTGATGTGACCTGGATGCCCTCCGCTTGACTTCGGAGCCCTCTTTTCAATAATGGTTATCTGAATGTTTTCCAGTAAATTTATATGGCGTATATACATGCGTGTGTGGGCGTTCGCACTTCTCCATAAGAGTGTTCATGTGTGTGTGTGTGTACATGTGAGTGTGTGTACACGTGAGAATGTAGGCCAGATGTTGAATTCAGATGTCCTCCTCCATCATCCTCTACTCTTTGAGAGGTGGTAGTCTTACTCCAGAGCTCATCAATTTGTTAGAGTAACTGCTCAATAAACCCCAGGGATCCCCCTGTCTTCCTCTCCTGGAGTTGGGCTTGCAGACATGCCTTTTACCTGCATGCTGGATATCTTAATTCCTCTGTTACCCACTGAGCCATCTTCCAAACCCACATATTTTGAAACGTGTTGTCAATATAATGACAATATAATGTCAAAATAATGACAATATAAATCCAGGGTCCAGGATTTGCATGCACGTGCTCGAAGGGCCAAAGTTCTGATCCATGGAAACACAGTGAGGATTATGCTACACCCTGAAAGAGTCCACAGTACGCAAGGACTCAGGGACAGATTCTTCCAGAAACAAAAGATCCATGACCACATCTCTCAGAGGCAAACAAATCTCTTAGGCAACAATCGATAAATTTGTTTTAAATACCCTTAAAAGCAGAGCCACCAAGTAATCGTTGGTTACAATATTATTCTGAGTAGAGCATGGCAAATATCCAACTGCCCTGCTATGAGAAATGACAAGCGAACGCTTTCGATTCAAGCAATTATATGCTGGATATTGGTTAAAACGAGACTTTGATAAATGAGCCCGGGTTGCGTGTTACCAGATGCCACTATGAACAACGGCATGCTTTATTAATAATTAATAACCAAGTATTTACATGTGTGGACTCTTGTACTTCATAAAAAAAAAATAACATTTCCTGACTATGGGCCTGACCGTTTAAATGTCAATGTTTTAATTGCCTTCAGTATGGAGTCACTCTTAAACCTTGGTTAAGGCCAACCATTTGAAAAGAGTGCTATCTTTTGTGAACTGCCAACTTGACTGGGGTGGGGCTTGACTCTCCTTCTCTTCAGAAGTCTAGGTTTCAGTTTGTCACTACAAAGTCCCTAATTTCAACGAGCTGATGGTTGGAGATCAGAAAGGTGCCCGGAGAGACTGTCATGGCGGTTCCAGGCTGAGCCCTCGCTCTAAAACGTTGGCTTATCTCTTTGGACAGAGCGACTCACAACATCTGGTCATGTATTTTGGCATCCTTTGGGTGGGATGTGGGTTTCAGTAGCAAAGGAGAAAGTGTGAGATGGGGTCCTGAGGTAAGCTAACAAATGACTGACCAACCAGTGGGGTCACACTAAATGAAGGCAGGCTGCTAGCCAAAAAAAAATAAAATAAAATAAAAAAAAGATTTACTTTGTTATTTGTTATTTATGTGTGTGAGCCTGCAAGAGTGCATGTACACCACATGTGTGCAGGAGCCCACAGAGGGTAGAAAGAGGGCGTCACACACAACTGGTGAGCCATCTGATGTGGGTGCTGGGAAGGAATCAAAGCCAGGTTATCTACAAGAACAGTAAGCACTCTGCGCGGCTAAGCCTTTTCTTAGCTTTCAAAGGGGTATTTCAAAGATATTTTTCTAAAGTTTAAATTAGGTGCCTGGGTACGTTTGTGTATGCAAATATAAGTATGGCCTGCTTAGGAGGCCAGAAGAGGGTTGCAGATCTCCTGGGTTTGCAGTTACAGGTGGCTCAGTCTTCGTAAGAAAATTGTATGATCTGAAATGACGATCTTTTCAGCTCCTCCCCATGATATAATAATACAAGGCTCAGTTGTTCTGAACTCAGTGAACTCCAGGGAAGAGGAGAATCCTGCTAGCTATATTACCATACAAAACAGAAAGAACCCTGAGGTGTGCCAAGCTAAAGGGAGATATAAAGCACCAGTAACTCACAGGTTCTTAAGAAGAAGGGATTCATGTCCCTGAGCAGAATGGCCCTCAGTACACAGTGGGTGTTCTATAAATGGGTATGCGGCTCCAGCGCACAGTAGGTATTCTGTAAATGTGTCTCTGGCAAATGAGACTCCAAAGATGAAGACCTTGCTTTCTACTTTTCTAGAAAAGGAGTAGGAAATATCCAGAGAGACCTTAGCTCGTTTGGACTTCAACTCAGGACCACAGCTGGAAAGCCTGATGCTATTTCGTATTGACCAGTATCTGTCAAATCAGGGTGGGATAGTCTGTGAGGTCCCCAAAGGGGAGATTCCCTTTCACTTCCACTGTGTTTAAGGGCTCAGTACATACTAGTACACATGGATGGCATGTGTTCAAGTTGACTCACGTGACAGGGCATCTCCATTTGTGACTCTGATTGTGTCTATACATCTTTAGGCATACTGACCTCACCTTTTTTTTTTTTTTAATTAAGATTGATCAACTTCTGGAGGAAAAAGGGCCAGGTTGCCAAGTATTTTTTCCAGTCATCTCTTTCTTGCCTACAAGGTTAACACTCAACCAGTAGGTTGTTTTTGATGAGCCCAAGCCAGATAATATCTTTATTGCCTGGAGCTTGGATCTTAGCCATTCAAAATAGACTTCAATGTAAACTGTATTTATTCACAAAAAAATGGATGTCCTAGACTCAATAGTAAAACCTGTTTATACAAGTAAATGATAATGACATTATTATACTGATATTAATATGTCTATAACATGAGATCTTGTTTGGAGTAAGAAAGAGGAATAGGGTTTGAGGAAACAGCTCTGTGAGAAGAGCATCTGCTAAACAAGTGTAACATCTTGAGCTCAATTCCCAACCCTGAAGAACTGAAGAGTAGAAATGTAGAAACATCTTCCACATCAACCTTGTGGGCCAGAGGTCAGCAGACTTTTTCCGTAAAGGATCAGGTCAGAAGATAAGTATTTCTACTCTGTTCATCATCTGGCAGCCATCAGAAGTACTAGCTGGGTTGTTCTGGCCAAAGAGTTTCAAATACTATATAAATAAATGACTTTGGCTGCATCCCAATAAGACTTTATTCACAAACTATCAGTGGGGGCCAGATTTGGCCTTTGAGTTTTAGCTAACTGACCATTAGGGCACACCAGTTGAGTGGTCTCCATGTAATGCTTTAGCTATTGTTCTGAACATGGTTAGAGATGTCCCTTCTTTTAGTTTAAAGGAATGAGTGACTAGGAGTAGACAGTAGGCAGAGTAACTACCCCCATCGGCGACTGACTTCCCATGTGTACCGATTCTAGATGAAAATAGCCACTACCAGCAGAGACTGAGTTTTCCTAAGTCCTGAGCCTGTTGGACCTCTCCTTTTTTACTTTTTAAACCATCATCTCTGATTTCCTCAGGTAGACTCAAGATCAGCAATTCCATTGTACAGATGAAAACATTGAGTCTTGGGTAAGGCAGAGCACCATTGAAGGACAGCTAGATAAGTCAAGGACACTCAGAGATCTCTAAAATCACCTTAAGGGCTTTGCAAATACAAAGACAGCCAGGGGCAGAACCATCTAGATTCCAGAGCGCATCTGCCTGCCCCTCAGGTAGGATCAAATCAGATAATCTTTTGAAAAATGTGGCCGGTCCAGTAGGTAACATTTTTCAGTAGCAGAATAAAAATTCTTAAGAGACCTGTTGTGATGACACAGCTAAACTCAACACACATAGGAAAAACAGCCCCAGAGGAAGGAACCAGAACCACCAGGGATTTTTTAGCAAAGTAACTCAGGAGTTGCCAGGAACGACTCAAATTCCAATGAGAAAAGCACATACCAATATCAATGATAATGATCACAGACAATCTATGTAGTAGCTCATTTAGTCCATAAAATAATCCCAGGAAGTAGATACCACATGTCCATATATGGATGAAAATACTGAGACACAGAATGCCTAAGAAATCTTCCAAGAGTGTGTCGCTCGACTGAGACTGTTGAAAGTCTTCAAAGTCTTAGATCCAACTCCAACTGCCCTCTCTATACGGCTTTCAGTAGAACAGGCATCTCTGAAGCAGTTTCTAAGTGCACCACCACTTACAGTGTATCCTGGAAGATGACAACTACATACTGTTAGAAATCCTGAAAGCAAGCTGGGAGTCTAAAACACCCAGGCATGCTTGGTCACGACTCAGTGACATCATTAGCTTAACCTCCCCCTTCCAGGCCATCAACAAACCTTCACGTAAAACCCCAAGCCTGCACATGCACACGCATTTGAAAGCCAACTGGCAATAGAATAAGTGCTTGGCAATTTGAGAATGAGCATGATCAGAAGTTACCCAGTAACAGGACCAGTTACCCACCTCTATTGCCAAGTCTTCCCCTACTGGACACAGGTGCCCATTGAGGGTGGTCACCAAAGACACTGCCTAGGCCCTGCTCTTTCCTCCCATGCAGCTTAAGACAACATCATCATTAAATCCAATGGAATCCACATGAATGTTATTATGACTTGCTATTGTTTACAAAATAAAAAAAATGTTCATAACGTTCTTATCCCGAGTCCTTCTCATTTTAAGTATTTTGAAATATCTAAAGCGCTTTCCCCTATATCATGTCTCTTGATTCCCCCAAATTTTTCAGTTTTTGCTGTCATTCCCATTTTATGGGTGAATAAACTGAGGCTCAGATCCTTATAGTTATTTAAGGTCAGACTGAGGCTAAAATGTAGAATAGAAATGTGCCTATTCTCTCTCTCTCTTTCTCTCTCCCTCTCTCTCTCTCTCTCTCTCTCTCTGTGTGTGTGTGAGACAGACATATATATGCATTTGCATATGTGGGGCACTTTGCTAGTGGAAGAGACAACCTCAAACGTTAGTTCTTACCATCTGTCTAAGGCATTGTTCACTGCTGTGTACTACCTCATGCTAGGATTACTGCTTCCAGCTTATGAGGCTCTGAGGATTTGAACTCTGCTCCTTAATCTTGCCCAGTAGATGCTTCAGCCACTGAGCCCTCTCAGCCTCAAATGTCCCTCTTTGGCAAATGCCTTTCCTCACTGCAGGTAACCAGCACTGGCAATGTCTGATGTCACCATCACCCTGGAAACCAATCGATAGCTAATTATTAATAACTGAAAATATTTTTTGCTCTATAGCTTCCGTTAGAATTACTTGAACTACATAAAATAAAATCTCATGACCCTGACTATCTGACCTTTGAGAGCTGACTGAATAGCCTCATTTTAAAATGATCCAGGGACGGCCTTTCATGGTACATGTTCTAGAATCTACTAGGATGTGTTTTCTTGTTTCAAGAATAGGTTTTTATTGAAGGAGGCAAGCTGAAACTTTAGGAAGGACTGGGTGACACTGGCCACATTTGACAGGCACCATGACCTTGGCATGTTCCTGTCCCCATCTATAAAATGGGTAGGTACAATCCTATACCACCCAGCCTCCTGCAGTGACTGCGAAGATTCATGTGGAATTAAAAAAAAAAATCTGCTGCAAACCACAGTGAACCACACAGGGACGCTATTTCTAAACTAGCACAATGATCATGTTCCTGCTTTTAGAACTGACGTCTTCCCATTTCAAGAAATCAGAAAAAGGCAGAAGGACTCTTTTTCAATAGAGAGTTGCGAGTCCTGGTTGTCCTTTTCAGATAGGTTGCCGATGTCAGCTCAATCAGGAAATTATTAACCTCCATTTGGTTACTTAAAATAAACTCTACTGGCTGATTAAATGTTCTTGAACACCAAGAAAACATTCCCCTGCATTTAGCAACGGCAGAGGCATCCTTCAAAACTATTTAAAATCAATAATAAAAACCATTTCAATGTATATAAACAAGTTAATGGAGTAGGCGAAAATAAAGCAAATGTCTTAATGAGAGGCCCTGTTGCCCCCTCTAGGCGCCTGCAGTAAATGCTGGTCTGTGACTCTCCTCCCCAGGAGCCTGCCTGCTGCTGTTCTGCTAATGTCTGACTTAGGCCAGGGGGGAAATGACATCACCGGGGTGGAAAACCGATCCTGCACCGGGAAACTTTCTACCTGCTTTCCATTTGTCATAATTATTTTTGCACAATGCAGCTTCCATTTGCATAATTTTGAGGCGTGTCATTATCTCAATTGAAAATTGTTTTAATATGGCTGAATAACTCACAATGACATCAGCCGAAGTCCTAATGAAATATACAAGTATAATCATACAGCTAATTACCAGCCGTGTTAGCATTAAAAAACAAATCATGCATAATATTAGACTATGTATAAGCAGCTGAGGATTATAAATAGAGCCGCCCTCTCTCCACAAACCCCCTAGAGTTTACTTTTAAATGGCAAGATTAATTTTCCGAGGTATGGCTCATACAGTAGATACGAAATGCCTAGATCATTACAACTCCCCATAAGGAACAATTAAAAAGAGATCGTGTGTTTAAAAACGTATCTATTCTTTGTCAACAGTTCTGACAGACAGATGGGATCGTCTGTGGACTTTATTCTTAAGTCAGAATTCGCCAGTTAGTTATATCCACAGAAATTAAAGAGGATCTAGTGAGGTCAACTCGGGGTCTTTTAAACAAATATTCCAATTTCAATTAAAAAAAAAAAAGAGTGACCACAAATATCCCATAAAACACTGAATGATTTCCTCCTGGGTTTAGTCCGAAGTCTGTTAGGCACCAGCTCTTTTCTGGATATTTAATCCTTTCCTTCTCCAGATCACAGGCCATGTTGAAGTAATAAATTTGAAAAGCAAATAATAAGAAATCAGGAAGGGGGAGGGAGAAGGAAGACAGCTGCGCCGCGAAGTTGGGTCGGGGGAGGGGCTTGAGCCCGGTGGGAGGGGGGGAGGCGCTCAACCTGTTGGTGGGCTGCAGGGGTCCCACTTAGCATCCACACAGCACCTTAGTCAGGCTGCAGGCGGAGCCCGGGAAACCGAATGCTTACACCCGAGGCTGGTCGGGGAGGGCGGGGGAGGGGTGTGTGCCGGGAGGAGGGCGGAGCTTATTTCCGAAAAGGCAGATTCCTGGGCCGAGGTTCTGACGAACTCCCTTAATTAAGCAGCCGCGGACCACTGAGGGGTAATTCGATCCGGGGGAGAGGGAGTGAGCTAGCAAGGCCAAAAGTGCAATCAACTCCATCAGCTCCAGGAATTTCTGCCTGGGCTGGCAGCTCTAGGGCCCCGGAGGAGTTCAGCACCGAACCATTCATTTAACAACAGACCTACCTCGAAAGCTCGCGAGCCTGGCGCCGAGCTAGCTGCCCTCAAAAGTCTCAGTCTGATCACCCTGCTCTGTCTCGGGAGACACAAAGCCTGGCCAGGGGGGGCCGTGCGCCCTCCCTCCCGCCGCGCCCTGGGCGCTGACTCCCCAAAATAGTTCCCGAGTGTGTGTGTGTGTGTGTGTGTGTGTGTGTGTGTAGGGGGGTAACGATCGCTCCACTAAGCTCGGCCCTCGGACCCGGGGAGACCAGAGAGGTGCGGTTACACCCGCAGTGACAGAGCCCGAGGGAGGTGGCCCGCTGGCGGCGCCGTGGGGTCCTCTCAGCGTCCACCCCGCGCGCAGCCTCGCACCTCACCGCAGAGGCCCCTGCACCCGGCCCCACACCCCACTGGAAGACGTCCACTTCGCGTGGAGTCACTGGAAACCAGAACATCAAATGGCTCCGGGAGGAGGGGGAGTAGGCGCGAGATAGTTCTTAATGCCGAACGTGTTTGTGCCGGTTACACGACCGCTTTGAAATCCGCCCGGGCAGATGCGCAAGTTATTTGAATGTATTATCCCAGTACCTGTCATTTATCACTTCAGTCAACACGCCTTTGCCAACTCAATTGCTTTTGATCTCATTCTGCCTCCGTTTCGTAATTTCCGCCCTCTTAAACATATCAAATACTTAAAAGAAAAAAAAAACCGTGAACAATATCAAAACCCACTAAAAGAAAGCTACCCAGCCCAGGAGCCAGGCATGAAGGTAGAACTAAAAAAAATAAAAATAAAAATAAATTAAAAAAATAAAAAAGCAAAAAATGTATATTAAAATATCTATATTAAAGCATGGGATATTAATCTTCAAGAGGAGGTAGCTAAACGAACACACACACACACACACCCTGGAACAAAACCCTTCTCGACAAGTTATTTGATCTTGACTAAAATCAGCAGTTGGACGGTCTTTGTAAAGCTGACAGCCAAACTCTGACAATGGTAAAATACTCCAGCCCCAGTTAGTGGCGCTACCCCTTTAAAAAACGAGTGGATTCTGCTCACCGCAGAACTGAATACAGTATTTTCAAGCTTGCCTTATAATACGCATTACTGGAGGGGGGGGGTTAGATAATAAAGAAGGAAGAGGGGGAGAGATAGGTTTACCACCTCGCCATGGTCGCTATTTCTGCCCTGGGGAGTGTCTTCGGGGAGGAAATAAAGTTTCGAGCTGGATAAAAGTTGCCGGCTGGTCCTTTCTTCCCACAACAGCTGGAGCTCCGCTATGCAAATCGGATCCTTTGGCGTACATCTTACAAAGAAAAAGTCGCCAAGGGACAAGATTCTTGGTTTGCCTTCAAGGTGGAATTGAAAAGCCTTATAAAAAATATAAGGTCCGTGCAAACCACACGGTGAGCCGACCCACTGCAGGAGGGGGAGAGAGAGGGAGAGAAAAAAAAAAGCACTACGTAAATAATGTAGCCATCAAGCACAAATATCTATTACCAGGCACATTCACACACAAGACTCTCAATACAGACCGGCCCACAGATAGAACGCTGGGTGAAAAATATTACAAAACCCACTAATTTTCTGCCTCCCTTAAAAAAAAGAAAAAAAAAAAAAAAGCCCTCCGGGTCCCCACCACCACCCCTCCCCAGTTCCCCATATGAGGCGATAAAATTACATTATGTAGGTATGATCAGCGCAGGGATTTTTAAAAAAACAATAAAAAATTATTTTGGGGGGATGTAGAGGGTAAAAGTTTGGTAAAAAGTTTGTGGGGGGTGTGGGGGGGTGTGAGGGGGTGGGTGAGCTGGGGGGCTGGGGGGTGCCGGGGGGCGCCGGGACCGCAGGAGCGGAGGAGAACGAAATACCTGGAGTGAGTTGGGCTCCATCTCGACGTTCTGAATTGATTGAACTCAACATTCTCTCCAAACTTGTTGGCTTGAATGGATTGCATCAGGTCCTGGCAGGGGAAAGCATTCTCTGCTTGCAGCCGGCGTGATGTCTCAATATAAAACTAAGCTCCAGCATCCCCTTCAGCACCAAAATGATTGAAAATATATCCTAATATTTCTTCGAAGACTCAATTTTCATCTCCTGTAAAAAAGAGGTGGGTTTGCTGCCAAAGATGGGTTGATCAAATTCGAAATAGGGAGAAGGGTGAAGTCCGACCTCGGCGGGAAGCGAATGGATCAAGGCAAAAAGCAGACAGGAAGATGTAAAAAAAATTGAAACCCACCCTAAAACCAAGCCACGAGGGTATCTTTCTCTTCTCAGTTCCTCGTGACTGTGGGTAAGGTCGGCTGAGATTTTTGGAGCAGACCAAGTCTCCCGAGCTGCGTTGTGCATCTGACAGGACCTGCTTGTATATGTCTAATATAAAGAACATTTCCTGCAGAGATTCCGGGGCGCCGCTCCTCTTTCTAATGCTCCTTAGCAGATTTGCTGTTATTAGACATGTAGATTTGTTTGATAGTTAAATTACGTTTCCTCACTGCCATGTTTGAGAGAACTAATCTGTTAAATTATCTTCTGATGCCTATTTACACGGAAGGGAAAAGTGGGTTATCGATTATATAAACATATAAATATTAATGCATTTGTTCGCTTCGCAAAAAAAAAATACTCAGCAGGGGAAAAAAAGGAAGAAGAGCAGAAAGACAAGTGAGCAGTGCACACACGTCTCGTGATTTTGCAACAATATTGAACGGACAGCAACTGCATTTAGGGAGAGGAACAATAAACCGTGCATGATAAATCAATACATGCGAGCCGCGAGTCTGCTCGGAATATGAATTCGGGCTCCGGGTTCTGCGTGTGCATTCTTTAATTTTGAAGTATATACACTCGTACGTGTTTACAATGCTGATGGACGCCAAGGGCTCTCTCAAATGATAATGTGTTTATATAACCCGGCGCTACAGGAATAATATACCGACTTCTACCCCACCCCCAATCCTTCCCGTGCCCCCCCTCCTCCCAAGAGGGAGGGGGAGCTTTCTCGGTAATAGTTTGAAACTGAAAAAATAATCCATTTGCAAACTAGTTAAATACCATCAGAAATTAAGCTGTTGGAAACGGAGGGGAGGGGTTAACACGTCGTAAGACAATAAAGGTTTTAAATGTGTATATTTATTGTTCTGGAGCCCTGGAGCATTGAGCGGTTTGCATGCACGGCTATTATGCAAACAGAGAAACTTAAGAGCCACAGAACAAGGAACAGGCAGGGACTGCAAAGCCCTCGCTCGCTGCGACCCAGCTGCCGGTCCTCAGCCTGGCTCGCTTGCATTTTCGCAGCGTTGATGTAAAATGGTGTGCTCGCTTCCCCCCACCCCTTCCCGGCTCTCCTCCCACTCTTTCCAGCACCCCTCCCCACCCCCACCCCCCCAGCGATTTTATTATATTGGCACCAATCTTTCCAGAGTGGGTCTGGCAGGCTAAAAAAGTAAACATGTACTATATGGGGGATAAGGTTTGTATAGTACGACAGTTGAAACTCGATCCGCGATAAAATTACAGGATGTTGAAATTACTAGCAAGCTATTTTTAACGCTTTCGCAACGTTTCACCTCTACCCGCAGCATCGAGTTGAGACAGGATTACTTTAATGAAAATTATATTCACATGGCTGAAGTTAATACACCCAGCAGAGCACAAACGCCTCGTCTTCGGTGATCTGGCGGTGGAAGGACCCTCTATGTGTTTTGACGCTTTTTTTCCATAACGTCTGCCTCCTCCGCTGCAGCAAGAATTAGGGAGCTTAACATTATCTAAAACACATTTTTTGATTCAGAACATGGAGAAGTCATAAAAAAAAAGGCAAGATGTATCTTGTTTCTATATACACAGAGATAAACGAAAGAAAATGGCAGATCCTCCAATTACAATAAGTAATAAAAGCCCATGCCAAAAAGCCCGTATTCTGGAAGCTGTCGAAAAGCTATTTTAATAATTTAAAGTAATATTCCAACTCTGCACAGTGGGGGAGGACAGTGTACCAATTTACAGTCCTCCATCTTTTGCATTAGCCAAATTATGACTTGCACATCGCTCCTTAATTATCTTCCTTGAAATTTCATCTGATCTTACCATTTCATAAACATGGGTTAGAGAGAGAAATTACAGCCCTTTCGCCCTCTCTTTTTAACTTTATGCTGCACACTGCAGACATTTGATTAGAATAACCCATTTTGTTCATTTTTAACATATGAATGGATTTGACTGAAGGGCATTTTACATATTTAAAAAAATATTCATGAGCTGCCTCCGGCTTCTGTTAGCCTCTGTCCTGTTAGTGTAAATATATACATTCAATTCAAAAGATGATATATTAAAAAAAAAAAAACAAAACTTGAGTTGCTGTATTTTGACAAGATTTTTCTTTGAGATCTTCTATGAGTCAGTTTCCTGCCTGACCATGGCGGCTGCGTTTATGCAGGAAACCTCGACACAGGGCCTGAGGGCATCCCTGGATTGTGTATTAAACCTCTCTTAAAAACACACAGCTTTCCACAGCATTTGAGCAACTTGGGTAGTCTTTAAGTGTCTGTAAATGACTTCACCTAATTAGAACCCTTCTTCTACGTCTCTTGAAGGGAAGCACTACACCAGCCAGGCTCCAGTGGTTAATCTCCCTTGATAAGGTCTTCCAAACCCAGCTCTGAATATTTCTGAATATTTGCATTTTTATAATCAGATCCCTGCTAAATCTCCAAACTGGGTCTGTCTCCCACCATGAGCTCCACTCCTAGGAACATAATAAATCTACTAAATCAATGGTCTACCCGATACTGAGAAAGGCCTTTAAAATTACAGATCACTGTTAGTGTCCCCCCCACCCCCACCTCAAAAGAAAAAAAAAATCTGTTCTTACCTCTTTAATGTGATGTTTGATAGACACCTGTAAATTATCTGGGTAGCAACTATCCATACAAAGAAAGTTTCAATTAAGATAAGGAGATTGTATTGAAACAGTTCTTTGAAGTAATGTAGTTAATAGCCTGTTTGATTTCTGCTTGTGAGAGTATTAACATGGGCTCAGGCTCCATCAATCACAGAGCAGATGTAAGACTTGAGACCCGACACCCAGGGGAATAGAGGCAAACTCCAGCAGTGCGGGGTCCCTGGGCTGATGGAAAGCAAATACTCATAAACAGATTGAATGTTGTAAGAAGACAATCCATTCAAGACAGTTATAATCATGAAAGCAACTGCTTTATTTATCTATATAAAAAAAAAAGGCTTGTAGCGGGGACTGGCTGGGCCTAAGAAGAAGAAGAGGAGGGTGGATCAGTATATGTTTATATGAACCAATATTTCTTTTTTTTCCCTTGTACTGAAACAGTAACCTCCACCCACACATCTATGTTCCTGCTGCATTGTGAGCTCCCAATTCAACTAAGTTACTTAATATATTTAAAAGGTTTAAAATGTATACACACACACACACACACACACACACACACACACCTGGGCCTCAAGGGGCTGGGGGGGGGGGGCGGAGAGACACTTTATTCGGTGCGTGTGAATCGTTCCATAAGGATCAGGGGGATTAAGTTAGCTGCAAAAACCCAGCAGTGACATAATTAGGCAGCTCGGGCTATAATAAACAGGATCATAAAAAAAAAAAAAAGTGCAGTTTGAAGAAAGAAGGCGTCCATTTCGAAACCTCCAATCTCTCTACTCACCTCTGGGCCTCCCCTCCCCCCAGCCCCCACCCCCAAAAAAAAAAAATTGCAAAAGGCAACTGAAGCATTTTTGACCTTGGCTACAATAATACTTCATGTTTTAGCACTTTAGTCAGCATTTTATCTACTAATTGCTACACACTACCGCGTGTGGCTCGAATCTGCCACTGCAGCTTGCTTTCACTGCTGAGCGAATTGCTTGATAAAAACTGGGAACTCAACCTGGTTATTTCCTTTCTGACTCCCCTCGGTGCCCCCACCTCCTCCATTTCTCTCTCTCTCTCTCTCTCTCTCTCTCTCTCTCTCTCTCTCTCTCTCTCTTACAGCTAGACAACACTATTTTTCTAGAAACCTCCCACACGGATGAAAACAGGGTCGGTGAATGGAACCCCCATGTCCTTCCCCAGGGCAGGGGGGTGGGCGAAAGAGGAGTGTGGGGGAGCACTGGGAAAGGGGTTGGGAGCGGGGCAAAACAGGGAGGTGGATCCGGGCCTGCTGAGGGACCTGATGCCAGGTGACTCAGAACGCCCAGACCTTGGCTAGTGCTGGGCAGGGTGACCCGATAGAGGGGTCCCAGCTGCCCACCTGGGGCTCTCCCCTTACTTGATTGGCCAAGAAGTGGGGAATCCAGAGGTAACCCCTAAATCGTGTGGATGGAGTCCTGACTTAAAAAGTCAGCCCGGGGTGATGGTCAGCCCCCGCCTGGCCCATCCCCCCTGCTCGGCTGGCGCCACGGCGAGCCAGGGCTGGTTGGCGACCGTCAGAAGGCGGCCTCCAGCAGAGCGGGCTCGCCGGGCTGTGCAACAAGTCTACAGTTAGGATGATAAACAGGGTTATACGGGTCAGTGCTTTTCCGGAGACCTCTAGTGGTCAAAGGTTGAGCTACACCTTAAATGTGGGATTCCTAGCTGCCTCAGCGGGCTTCAGGGCTGGGGTGGGTGTGGGATACCAGCCCTTAAGCAGGCTGGGGAGAGGGTTCTGTATGGATTTCTGAGAAGGACACAGGAATGGCGTGGGAAACTTGGAGAAAAGGCATCCTTGGGCAAAGGTCGCATGATGGTCTTTGCGGACAGGGGAAGCCCCAAGCTCCTTTCTTACCTCGGAGGAGTCGCACAGTTTCAGCGAAACTGGGCTGAAGGAGCAAATAATTTCCATTCCTAGCATCGATGTGGATGGAGCCTGTTTCGTTTTTTTTTTTTCTAATGTTTGTAAATTAATTTGAGTCCTAACTTACCTCAATCACCGAAACACTTAATTTTAACTGCCCATCACCAGTAAATGCCCCTGATATTTATGCCTTACTTAGCGAACAAACACTAAACTTCGTTGTTTGTTTTTTAATGCTGCCTGCTCTGCAGGGATGTATATAACACACATAACTTTTAACTGACACACAATCTCCTTTTATTCTGGGATGTCTTGCTTCCACAAAGGACGGTGCTCATTCACAGACCCCAGGCTCTTTAGATTTACTTGTGACGCAGCTGGCCCTGGCTGACCCGGAACTTCGAGACCTGCCTGCCTCTGCCTTCCAAGTTCCAGTGTTAATGATGTGAGCCATTTAGATCATCTGACCTTAGTAAGATATATTTTTTTTAAATCATGGACAATTATTTTAGCTAATAAAAAAATATAAGCCCCAGGCATATGAGGTTATCAAAAATCTTGCTGTCTATCCATCTATATACCACACACACACACACACACACACACACGAACACACATACATACACACACCACACCACACATACACTCACACATTCATACACGCACCACACACTCACTCACACACACCACACACATACCACACCACACATACACTCACACATTCACACACACCACACACACACCACATACACACACACACTGACTGAGCACACACACACACACAGCAGACACACCACACACACAAACACACATACATACACACACCACACCACACATACACTCATACATTTATACACGCACCACACACTTACACACACACCACACACCACACACACCACACACACTCACTCACACACGCCACACACACACCACACCACACATACACTCACACATACATACACACCACACACACCACACACCACACCACACATACACTCACACATTCACACATACCACACACACACACCACATACCACATACACTCTCACACACACACTGAGCACACACACAGCAAACACACCACACACTCACACACACACCACAAATTCACATGCTCATACTCACACCACACCAAGAACACACATACACTTACACAGAGCACACTCCCATTCACTTACACACTTACACTCACATACACCACACACTCACACATACATCATACACTTACATACACACTCCACACTCACTCAAACACTTATGCACATTCAAACACACACCACACACACCATACACACACGCATGCACTCACATACCACACACTCACATACACATCACACACACACGCACCCCATACTCACTCACACACTTATGTACACTTACACATCACACACACCACACATACACACGGTGTCTTTGCTCTCCTTGGGGTGAGGACGACCTCTGTAGTTTCAAATGGACATTAATAGTGCTTTGAACTTGGCGATGTACAACTTGAATTCATTTAACAAGCATTCTTATGCAGAAGCACAGTGGGTTTGGCCGATGAATCACCACAGCGAAAGTCAAGAAATGATCTTTAACTATTTTCTGTGTCTCTGAGTCCATCGCTGTAATTATGTGCCAGAAGTAAAGCCTAATTCTGATTTCGCTGAAATCTCTCAGATAATTGTGGTACAATTATCTAGACTGGCTATCTATGTGTGGAATTCACGGCTGTTGGGTTGTCCTACAAACCCAAGGGAGTGCCGCACCCACCCACATTCAAAGTGCCCCAGATTAACAAAGCTAAGGCCTTTTTCTTTCTTTTTTTTTTTCTTTTTTCTTTTTTTTTTTTTTTTTTTAGTTTGGAGGCTAACATATGTAAATGTGGTTCAACCCAGAAAAAGGTCGTGTCCTTGGCCAAGAATAGCCTGGGGGTGACAATCCTCTTTGTCTATGACTTTGGATCAACATAAAACTGGGTAAGCTTCCGCTGAGTAAAGCAGAACTAGCTGAATCTTCAAAGAGTTTCCCAACGCGTTCTTTAAATTAGCAATAAAGGGATGGAGAGATGGCTCAGTGGTTAAGAGCGCTGACTACTCTTCCAGAGGTCCTGAGTTCAAATCCCACCAACCACATGGTGGCTCATCTGTAATGGGATCCTATACCCTCTTCTGGTGTGTCTGAAGACAGTGACAGTGGACTCATAGGCATAAAATAAATCTAAAAAAGAGCTGGGCGGTGGTGGCGCACGCCTGTAATCCCAGCAGATTTCTGAGTTTGAGGCCAGCCTGGTCTACAGAGTGAGTTCCAGGACAGCCAGAGCTATACAGAGAAACCCTGTCTTGAAAAAAACAAATCCAAAACCAAAAAAAAAAAAAAAATCTAAAAAAGATAGAAAAAAGTAATTTTTATTGTTTTCTATGTATGGGTATATGGTTTGTATATGTGTGCTTGTGATTATGTTCACGTGTGAGTATGTATGTGTGTGTGTGTGTGTGTGTGAAAGTCCATGTTCACACTGGGTGTTTTCCTCCATTATTTTTCTCTTTACTTATTGATTCGGGGTCTCCTGCTGAACCTAGCCAATTCTAGCAATCCTAGCTTAATTTATCACCCGTGTGTCCCCATAATCCCTCCCCCACAACCCTCTATCTTCTCCTCTGGAGTTCTGGGATTACTGCCACGCCTGCCTGACATTTGTATAGGTGCTGGGGTTTTGAAGTCCAGTGCTCAAGGCCTGCTTGCCAAGCGCCTCGTCCATGGAGCCCACCCCCTCCCCAGGTGACACCACCTAAATGGTGTACTCACACCAGTTCCCACCAGGACCCCAGAGTTCATTATTACATTTTGGGTGGGGGAATTTTCCAAGCAGGCTATTGAACACATTCACTATTAAACTTAAATAAATTTCACATAGATAATTCTTCTTCTTCTTCTTCTTCTTCTTCTTCTTCTTCTTCTTCTTCTTCTTCTTCTTCTTCTCCTCTCTTCTCACTCCGGCCCCCCTCGCTCTGACCCAAAGATGTATTTATTATTATATGTAAGTACACTGTAGCTGTCTTCAGACACTCCAGAGCAATTCATCAGATCCCATTACAGATGGTTGTGAGCCACCATGTGGTTGCTGGGATTTGAACTCAGGACCTCCAGAAGAACAGTCGTGCTCTTAACCACTGAGCCATCTCTCCAGCCCGATTGTCTATATTCTTGAGGCTAATGCCACGCCATATTTTCCTGTTCCCAAATGTTGAGTGATGACATCCTTACTACTGCATATCTCTTCTGTACCCACTGGTATGACGATGGTGCCTTGAAATGAGAAAGGGCAGCATTTGTACTACGGGGCTCAATAAAGATTGTAAAGCAGACTATAACTTATTCCTTATTGACAGGTCAGATTGAAGAGAGAGCTATGTTTTTACTCTGAACTATCCCTTATAGGCAAACTTGCCGGCTGGTGGCACTTGGGGGAAGTGACTGGGTTTTAACTCCATCCATGGGTTAATTCATAGATGCGTTCTTTAATCTCTTGCTGGATGGTTGTAGAGACTTTGGAAATAAACAGAGACCAGTCCTAGAGCAAAGACACTGAGTGCTTGCCTTTAAAGGTAGCTGTTCTTGGTCACCATCTCTGTGTTTCCTGGAGCCAGGATGTGAGACTCTTTGCTCTCTACCATGTGCCTGCTGTTTGCTAAGACCTTTGCCTTCCCTTTGGGCCTAAGTGACAGGAACTTTGTGACCCTAAACTGAGACCTGAGAAACTGCGAACTCCAATAAATCGTCCTCCCTTCAAACCCCCCACTCCCACCCCCTAAGCATTAGTCCCAGTAAAAGGACACTTAACTCAGTGGGATAAGGACAGAGGGAATTCAGTAGATTATGATAGATCATTTGAGGTGTGAACTGGGTCCTGGGGTGAGCACATTTATGGTCAAACATGGTCTTGGCTGTGTTTGGAAGGAAGTTACTGAATGGGATTCACATTTGACTCATAAATGGACTGTGTCCCCTAAAACAGATGGAAGAGAAGTCAGAGCCACAATTAGGACAAACAGGATAAGGAAGGGGGAGTACCTGTTCCCCGTGTGAGTTGGGAATTTGGTCTTCTTAGGCCTTCGGTGTGAGCCCAAAACATTGGCTTCCCTGATCCACAGGCCTCTGGACTTGAACTGGATGTAACACCAGCAATCCCGAGTTTCTTCACATTCTCACGCGTTCTTAGTGTCTGTTAATGCCCATTAGCCGTCACATACATTGATGCTTTATAATGCAATAGTGCTCTCTCTCTCATACACACACACACACACACACACACACACACACACACACATACACACATACATATACCACACCCACACCCATACCACACATACACCCACACCATACCCCCCACACACATACCACACATACACACATCACACATATACACACCCACACACCACACACCCCCCACACCACACACATACCACACATACACACACATACACACACACACACCACATACACACACCCACACCCATACCACACATACACATACACCCACACCATACCCCCCACACACATACCACACATACACACATCACACATATGCATACCCACACACCACAACCCCCCCACACCACACACATACCACACATACACACACACACCACATATACACACCCACACACCACACACATACCACATACACACACACACCACACACACACACCACATACACACATACCACACACATACACACCACACAAACACTACACACACACACACACACACACACACACACACTGTACTTTATTGGTCCTCTTCCCCTGGAGACCCTTGACTAATCCGCAAATTAAACTTAAAAGTAAGAATGCTCAAATCTGTTTCCAATTATTTTGTGACTAGCAAAAAAAAAATGGAGAAAATATTTGAAACCCATCATTTAATATTGTACGAAGTTGCTTGTATTATTAAAGAAAGAATGAAATTCAGGGACTGCATCCTGATGTATTTATTATTTATTTATTTATTACTTCTGTTTTACTCTTTGGAAGAGATAAAAATGTCAATCAGCCCTCATTTTGAGACTATAGCTCTGAATAGAGTTAGCAAATACATACAAAAGATACAGGGAGAATAAATTGCTGTATTTAATGAGCAGAATTGCTAATATTGTTACTGTTTGGGCCTTTCTTTCATGTCAGTAGAATGTATGTATTAGTACTTTGTCTGCTGATGTAATTAGATGTCTGACAGAAAAAAAAAAAGCCTTCTAAGGGATAAAGGCTGTCTTAGTCAGGGTTTCTATTCCTGCACAAACATCATGACCAAGAAGCAAGTTGGGGAGGAAAGAGTTTATTCAGCTTACACTTCCACACTGCTGTTCATCACCAAAGGAAGTCAGGACTGGAACTCAAGCAGGTCAGGAAGCAGGAGCTGAGTCAGAGGCCATGGGGGGATGTTCCTTACTGGCTTGCTTCCCCAGGCTTGCTCAGCCTGCTCTCTTATAGAACCCAGGACTACCAGTCCAGGGATGGCACCACCCACAAGGGGTATCCCCCTATCACTAATTGAGAAAATGCCCCACAGCTGGATCTCATGGAGGCCCAACTGAAGCTCCTCCTTTCTCTGTGATAACTCCAGCCTGTGTCAAGTTGACACACAAAACCAGCCAGTACAAAGGCCTTATCATTTACATCATATCTTCAGTGTTTTGACTTGTATTTTGAAGGGATGTTGCATCTGCAGACTGGAGGCAAAGACCAGGCAAAAAATGGGGCTGGGCTGTTAAACGTTAAGGCCCGCCCATGGTGACTCACTTCCTCTTGGAGGCTTCCTCTTCTAAAGATTCAGCAACCTTCCCAGCTGGGGACCAATATTCAAACTTATGAGCCCACGGGGGTGGGGGTAATTGGGGGTGGGGTGGGGGGTGGGGGATGAGGGAATGGGGTGGGGGGTGGGGGCGCATTTTACATTCAAATCACAACAATGTATAACAAACCTATGCCTCCCCATATATGTATATAATTATAGATACATACATAGATGTGTAGACATCTTTGTAGTATATGCATGTATATAGATGTATAGACATCTAGATAGTATGTGTATATATATATATATGTACATATTTATATATACACAGACACATGCACATTTTTTGAGGTGAAGGAAGAACTAGTTGTTAAATGATTAAAAGTCCACTGCTCTCTAAACATGGCCCTGAGGACATGCTGCTTCTTCAGATTCCAATGCAAGACTCAGCTTCCTGTAGTCTACCATCATTTTAAATGAGCCAAAGCTCATTTGGAGAACAGTCGTATGTGCTATATGATAGCCATATGAAATTTGAAGTTTGGAGTCCAGAAATAAACTTTATTCGGAGGCGTGCTTGTTTAGGTATACATCGTCTATGGCTGTTTCTGTGCTCAGGTGGCGTGGTGCGTGGTTGGGAGGGAGACAGAGTCTCCCTCAGAGTCTTTGCCCTCTCTATTAGAGGCTGGAGGAGCCCATTCAAAGCTGAAGGGATTCATTTCCCAGGTTGGGAAGAGTAGACTCACTCAGGTGACCTTCCAGAGGGTATTCTTTGTCACGAGCTCTAGAAAAATCTTTCTGGTAGACAGAGGTGGTAAATATCTATAGTTCTGAGAGATGCAGTTCATTGGCTGAATACCAAGGATCTTGTTACTGCCACCAAAGACGTAGGAACAGAATCACTGTTTGATTTTAGTTCCACCCAGTGGACGACAGTGTCTTTCCTCCTTGGTGCTTGTCCTAAAGCACTGTATACTTTTGTTGGGTATTGTTAAATATTTATTGAGTTTTCTTGCCCAATGTGGTTCAGTTACTGCCTGCCTGGTAAGGGGGGGCCTTCAGAATGAAAGATGCTATATACATAGAGGATCGTTTCATTAATTCTTGCAGGTTTCAATATGGAAATGGGGTAATTCACTAATGCTATATCAGCCTGTATTCCTGGGAACCTGCCTTGCTTCAGCCTACCATTTGAATCAAACACCATTTATATCTTTTTTTTTTTAAGATGTCCAATCAATTTTTTTTTAAATGAGGAGAAGCAGTAGAGAGAGAAAGAGAGAAAAGGGGAAAAAAAAACCTCCTTTAATGCAGTGCTTCAGCTGAAAGTTTAATGACACAAAAGGCAGGCAATTCAAACTTACAGTTCCCACAGCAACTGTAACTCCGCTATATAGCACATTTAGGCATAGATTTCACAGCATGTACCTCGATACAAAATACTCCTCACTGGGCATGCAAGGGGGCAGAGTTATGGTTGCTATGGGTACCATGACTTTGAATTTCCAGATTTTTGGAGAGTTTAAATTCTCAACCAGAACAGCACATTAATAGTTCATTTTTTTTGCACTGAAAATAATAAAGGCCACACTATTGTTTTCTCTGACAAACCTGTCCCTAGCTCAGTATTCATTGAACAGTATAAATACCTCCCCAAACACACTCACCCTTCTTGCTAAAATTAAACATATGACCTCAGCCAAGGGAATATTTTAGTTTGCAAATTTAAACGCAAAGATGACTTTCCCTGGATTAACTAAATCTGCTCTCTCATCCTTTCTTGAAATCACCAATAAATTCAGGTTAACTCTTTCAGAGTTTGGACATGTTTTTATCTGGTATTCATAGCCGAGAGGATGTGATAATCGTATTCATTGTATATGAAATATGCAATGTGTGTATTTATAATTTATACTCTGTCTACTTCCAAAAGGAACGGGAGCCAGCTAACCGTCGTCATTCATTTATTCATTTATTCATTTATTCCTTGAACACACCAGGCAACTTTACATCTTTATATTGATGGTCTCTCGATTTCTCCTCACTTTTGACGATCACTGGGGACTCTAGAGTCTTTGTTTATGGTAGAGATGTCTGTGTGTATCTAACTAGGAACACGTATGTAAACACATAGCTATACACAGACCCCAGTCCTGGAGATTAAAGAAGAAATAGTTACAATTATTTATTCACTAATTTACATTAGAGTAATAAATTCATGAGAAAACAAGTTTTTAATGAATATAATTGTCCTTCCCAAAATAAACCATAATGGAAAAAGATACTATTAAAGTCTGCCACGAGCCACAGGGTTGCTGGGAAACTCCGTGGTGGTTTTGTGGCAGATAAATAGCGAAGAGAAGCAAATGATGTCTTGGTGTTGTGATTATTGTCTTGACCTAAAAGACCTCTTGGAAGTGTGTCAGATGCCCATGCCGTACCTGGAGAGCTAGCCTTGTGTATATTTGCTTGTGCTGACCTGTCAAGCCTTATGGTTCTTCCCTGCCTACAGGAAGCTCCAGTTTGTACCTCAAAGCATGAGGGAGGATGACTTTTAGCTGATAGAACTTTCTGTTACTCCAACCAGACTCTTCACTATGTAGCACGGAGCACACGTTTAATTATCTGCTCACTGCAGATCTTTTTTTTTTTCCTGAGACAGGGTTTCTCTGTGTAGCCCTGGCTGTCCTGGAACTCACTCTGTAGACTTTGGCTGGCCTTGAACTCAGAAATCCACCTGCCTCTGCCTCCCAGAGTGCTGGGATTACAGGCGTGCGCCACCACCACCGCACAGCCTTACTGTAGATCTTAAGCTTTATACTTGATATGGAGGAGCCGTATCTCTTTTTTGTTGTTGTTGTTGTTGTTTGTTTTTATTTTTTTTGTCTCCTGACAATGGTACCTGGCATCCCATATACACAGAATATGAGAATTTAATCCAACCTGTGTTAAATGTTAAACCTAACTCCCAATCACTGAGCCTCAAACATATTATTAGTAACTTTGCACAACTCTTTCAAAATATAGTCTGCACTGTTAACACGGTGCTCTTATTTTCAATATTTGGGGGGAAGGGAGAGGGAGAGACTGAGGCATTGTCATAGTTTAATAGCTAGCAAGTGGCAGAGTTGGATGGGTCCTAGCACCATGCTGAGAAAGAGGGGAAGAGGCTAAAGCAGCAAGCAGTCTCTGCCTGTAAGACATCTATAACCTAGCTTGGGAGACAAGACACAGAGCACAAAAGTCATATAGAAGCCTGTGTACAGACGGCGGTAATTAAAGCAGTGTCTACTTTGCAGAAATAGCTACTGCCCTGATGAGATATTTAGGGTCAAGTCTTTGAAGCATCAATGTCTCTCACCAGACCCTTGACTGAGGATGCATGTCAGATAAATATATATTTATTTATAATATTGGCTATTGCACTACCTCATAGTTTGTTTTTTTTTTTCTGTTATCCATATGCCACTTGTATCAATATGTTCAAAGCTATTGATCACAAATAAATGTGTAAGACTGGAGCAGATATATTTACTTTTATATATGTGAACAATCTGATTTTTTTTTCAGAATGTTGATTAATTATACATCCTGCTTTGGAAACAGTTCATCTAGACTTCTACAGCTTAATGTAGGCTACAAGTATGCTCCTCCAGGATCCCCTTTAAGTCACTAAAGTCTGGGTGACATGTAGAGATGGGTGGACTGAAGCCAGAGAAGACAAGGTTGAAGTCCATCATGATATCTTTTTTTTAAGATTTATTTATTTATTTATTATATGTAAGTACACTGTATGCAAGTACGCTGTAGCTGTCTTCAGACACACCAGAAGAGGGTGTCATATCTCATTATGGATGGTTGTGAGCCACCATGTGGTTGCTGGGATTTGAACTCAGAACCTTCAGAAGTGCAGTCAATGCTCTTAACCGCTGAGCCATCTCTCCAGCCCATGATATCTTAAAATTGAAAAAAAGTTATGTTTTGCAAAGTAAGGAACCTTTTTTTTTTACATCCAATATACCTGTCAGTGCCTATACTTATTTTTTTTTTAAGATTTATTTACTTATTTATTGTATATGAGTACACTGTCACTGTTTTCAGACACACCAGAAGAGGGCATCAGATCCCATTACAGATAGTTGCGAGCCACCATGTGGTTGCTGGGAATTGAACTCGGGACCTCTGGAAGAGCAGTTAGTACTCTTAACTGAGTCATCTCTCCAGCCTGCCTATACTTTACCTAACAGTGTTTGCATTTGATGTATTGAAGCAGTCTCTATTTTGGGTGTACCTGGCTTATCAAAGTCTGGGAACAAAATGTCTTGAGTTGTGTGTCGCAGGACATTGGATCAAGCTGTGAATCTCAAGATGGTGGTTTTTTTTTTTACTGAAAACTCTGTGTCTAGTTGTGGTGTGCTCAGCCTTAGCACACACTTAAAGTCTTTGGCTGGAATACAGGCCTTAGTATACGCCCTTAATCCCAAACAATGAAGGTGAAGTTAATTTGCAGAAGGAAACAGCCATGTTTGAAAGTGATGTCTAACTGAGGGGCAGACAAAGTGATGAATCAGAGAAAGATTTGACCAAATAGGATCTGCTTAACTCTCATGAACAGAAAGGGAAGCTGCTTGAGGGACAGTGCAGAGAGTGGGGAGGTAGTTTTACCAGGAGAGCTTTAGAGAGACAGATTGAAAAGAGACATTGGTGAAGACAGAATGAGCCGGAGAATGAGAAGTGGCTAGAAGGTTAGATCAGACTGCCAAAAATAGTATGAGGCCAAGCCAATCAATTCAGCAGAAGCAGAGAGAAGCCAGATTGAATCAGTCAGCTTGGAGAGGTGTTTCAGTCATAGCAGCTGCATTTCACCAGTGAACCAGAACTCAGAACTAAGTCTCAAAGGCTGGAAACATTCAAGGCCTAGATCAGCTTGTACACAGACTAGAAGCTTTCAGGACTAGGCCTAGGATTGCAGACTAAGGCAATAAGCCTCAGAGACGACCATTACCACAGGTGAATAAAAGCTACTTTTACAATTAAATCTTGTTCCTTTCTCTCTCTCTCTCTCTCTCTCTCTCTCTCTCTCTCTCTCTCTCTCTCTCTGTGTGTGTGTGTGTGTGTGTGTGTGTGCGTGCGTGTGTGTGTGTGTGTGTGTGTGTGTGTGTGTGTGTGTGTGTGTATGTGTATGTAGGTAAAGACCAGAGGACAGTCTCCTATGCCATCTTTTTTTTTTTTTTTTTAAACAAACCCTTTTGTTGGTCTGAGATTTGCAAAATAAACTAGGCTGGCTAGGCTCCACCACTCTTTGCCTCCTTAGCACTTGGATTACAAGCATGCACTATAAATTACTTTTTTTTTTTTTTTTTAGAGGTTCTGGGGATTGAACCAAAGTGCTCATGCTTTCAAGATAAGCACTTTACCAACTGAGCTGCCTCCCCAATCCTGACTGAGAACTTTTGCTGGGCTTTGAGCTCTTTGTTTGTTTGTTTGTTTGTTTGTTTGTTTCTGTCTTTCTTTCTTTCTTTCTTTCTTTCTTTCTTTCTTTCTTTCTTTCTTTCTTTCTTTCTTTCTTTCTCTCTTTCTTTCCTTTAAAGATTTATTTAGATGTTCCGCAGTGGTGGCACACACCTTTAATCCCAGCACTTGGGAGACAGAGGCAGAGGGAGGCGGATTTCTGATTTCGAGGCCAGCCTGGTCTACAGAGTGAGTTCCAGGACACCCAGGGCTACACAGAGAAACCCTGTCTTGGAAAAACAAAACCACCTCCCCCCCCCCCCAAAAAACCAACAACAACAAATGTGAGTACATCGTAGCCATTATCAGATCTTGTTATGAATGGTTGTGAGCCACCATGTGGTTGCTGGGATTTGAACTCAGGACCTTTGGAAGAGCAGTCAATGCCCTTAATCACTGAGCCATCTCTCCAGCCCCGAGCTCACTTTCGATCATGGAGCATATGAAGGTGGTAATCCTCTGAGGTCCTATCTCATTAATCTTGGGTCGATATATAGGTATACATATAGAAGTGTGGAGTTTATCCCAGAAGGCCTTTGAAACAGCAACTTTCATCCCAATTAAAAGGATGCTAAAATACGGATGCTAAGTGAGGATACAAGAGTTAGGTCAGGTGAAGCACTGAGAAAGATGCTTTGGGATTGACTCGGGGAGTAAGAGGGTGCTGATTCCATCAGACTCGCTTCTATGCTATGGGATTCCTCCTTTCCAGCCATTACTGACAGTGTGTGTGTTTGAACAGAACAGGGTAGAGTCGTCATGGCTTCTCCATCACTAGCTGACTCCTTCAATCCAGGGATTCACTTTGAATGTTGCTAATTAATAAGACATAGATCTCCACACCCTAAGGTTAGCAAGCTCCTTGGATTTATCATGGGAGAAGTGATCCAGAACCTCTGTGAAGTAGGGGATTGAGCTATGTGCTCTGAAGTTTCCTTTAAGCCCCCGTAGATGGGTAATGTGTGTAGTCTAGACCAGAGGTTCTCAACCTGCCGGTCGTGACCCCTGGAGGGGTGGCATAACAGAGATATTACATAGTCTACCTTAACATTATGATTCTTAATAGCAGCAAAATTCCAGTTATGAAATATCAGTGAAATAATTTTCTGGCTGGGGGTCACCACAACACGAGGAACTGTATTGAAGGGTCACAGCATTAGGAAGGTTGAAAACCACTGATGTAGACAGAGTCACTCAAATCGAAGCCAGCAGGAGAGCACAGGTTTGGATTGCAAGATCTCCTCTGTGCCACAGAGAGTGAAGGGGCACCTGAGAATCCAGGAGCCTCAACCAATGGAATCTTTTGGGGGTGAATGTAGTTACCCTTAAACGTGCCTGTTCGATGTCTATTGTTAGGTGGAACAAGTCGACTATGGGACAGTCATGTGTAGACAGAAAACACGTCATATTGATACCTTCCTCAGACTTAAAGTGGGCTTTTAATCAAGTACAGAGCAGTGTATAAACCATGTCATACTTCAGTCTACATGGCCACATTGGAAGGCCTCAAAAGTCAGAGCTGTCACCGTGCCTCCCAGCTCTTCCTGCTTCCTGCATGCTGCTCCTTCTGGATGGTCCTCACCTTGCACTCTGTAGCACACACACCCCCTTCCAAAAAAGCTTGGCATAGTCAAACAAAAACAGTAGTTTATTGTCCCCAACGCTCTCATGCACCGCTCCCTGCAGAAAAGCACTGGTCTTGGCCCCACTGCAATGACTCAGTGTAGACTGAGGCTGCGTGGTCAGTCTTGAGTTTATTTTATTTGTGTGTATGTGCATGTAGTGTATGTGTGCATGTGTATGTGTGTGTGTGCATGTATGTGTGTGTATGTGTGTATTCATGTATATGTGTGTATGTGTGTGTATGTGTATATGTGTGTATGCATGTGTGTGTATGTGTGTATATGTGTGTGCATGAATGTGTGTATGTATGTGTGTGCACATGTGTGCGCATATATGTGTGTGTGAGAGTATGTGTGTGTGTATACGTGTGTGTGTGTGTGTGTGTGTGTGTGTGTGTGTGTGTGTGCATGCATAGATGCCAAAGGAGGTCATCGGATATCCTGCTTTATTTCTTTGAGACTGGGTCTCTCGTTGAACCTGGAGCTAGGCTAGTGGCCAGAAAACTCCCAGCCATATTTCTCTCCCTGCCCCCTACAGCATCCCTTCTTACTTGGGTGTTGGGATTAGAGCTCAGGTCCCTTTCCTTGAGGAGCAAGTGGTCTTACCTACTGACCCTGTTCTCTTAACAACACCCTTATTTTTTGATGACAATGTCCTGGATGTTAAGAAAGAAAAAAGAAAGCTCACACACTTGATGAATGGGTGTTTTAAAAATTTCCATCCCTCCATCTGATAAAAAAATTAAATTAAAATATGAAATTACATTAATAACCTATCAACTTGGCAAAGATTTTCAATTGTAGTCAGGGTTGGGGGTGGAAGTGAGAAAATAGAATTTTCTCAGCTGGCGGGACTGGCAGCACTGGCAGCACTGGTGGGACTGGTGGGCTTCCAATTCACACAATGCCCTGCAGCCCAACTTGCGTACACAGACTTACAAGAGCTCTCTTGGATACAGCGGACCATCAGAGTCAAAATTTCATTTCTATGAAATTCTCCATTTGTGCTAAAAAAAAATGATGTGCAAAATTTACAGAACACTTTAAAATGGAAGAAAAGAACATCGGAAACAAACATGAATACTTAACGCAAATGAATAATTAATATGAATAATTAAGGACAGGCTAAATAGTTCATGGTATCTCTCCAAGAAGGAAATGTTCACAGATAGTAAGGATGTTATAGAAACACATTTATTGACCTGGACAGATATTTAAAATAACGTTAAATTTAAAAGGTAATTTTTTAAAAAGTTAAAATATAATTTTTAACGATATGAGTGATTACACATCTCTATATATTTTTTAGTAGCCTTCCATTTCCCAAGTTAAAATATAAATTTTGACAATATAAGCAAGGTGATTATAAGTCTCTAAATTTTTTGGTACCCCTCCACTCCTTCCCCACCCCCTCCTCCAATGCATTGCTTATGGTGTGTCCAAGAACACAGACAATGCTTGGCCTCCCTGCCTCAGTCATTAGAAAAGTTTTCTCCATGCATGCAATGAGTCTAGACAGAGTATGTCTGGAGCCAAATTAACAGCTAACATTACAGAACGCTCATCGCTCACTGTGGCCAAGGAGAACTGCAAAGTGCTCTGTGTTATCTCTTTTTATCCTCGCAACCTTTTGGATACGAGTCTCCCTCCGTCATGTGTTTTATCCTCCAAGAAGCGGAAGCACAAAGAGACTGACTAACTTGCCAAGGTTCGCGGAGGAGGCAGCTTCTAAATGGCTGTGAATAATTTGTAGGAGTTAGAGATTAAGAAATGGAATTGACCCTGGGGTATTAAGTTACTGGTTCCTGGGGGGAAAGAACATTTGCTGGTTACCCCAACACAGAGGGTCAGTTTATCCGACTGAAAAAAAAAAAAAAACCCATCCCTTGTGTAGATGGAACACCCCAGGAGACCAAGACGGATAAATAATAACTGTCATGTCTGCCAGGCATTTCTCTACCAGATATCAAATTATTATTATTATTATTATTATTATTATTGTGTAATTTGGGAATTTTGCTTGGATTGTCCTTCCTCCATCCCTTTCCCGTAGTTTTCTTTTCTTTTTCTTCCTTATTTTTATTTTTTTTTATTTTTGGTTTTTTGGATTTGGTTTTTTTTTTGAGACAGGGTTTCTCTTTGTAGCAGCCCTGGCTGTCCTGGAACTCACTCTGTAGACTAGTCTGGTCGCGAACTCAGAAATCCGCCAGCCTCTGCCTCCCAAGTGCTGGGATTAAAGGCGTGTGCCACCACGTCCGGCTCGTAGTTTTCTTTATACTCATTGGTTTGCATGGTCTTTGGGTTTTCCAGCTTTGCCATGTGGCTTTTCTCCACCGCTTACAATCTGAGAAACATAGACACAAAAGTCCCAAGTGCTGAGTGGATGCTAGAGCTTTTAGGAGCCTGGTCCTCCTCTGTGGTGGAGAGGTAGTGCAATTGGAGGGAAGGCTGTGCTAGCCTTGTATTTGCAGAGTACTTAGCATAAAAATGACATTTATTGTGTTAAATGAAAAGAATGGGTCAGTACATAAGTGACCTAGCCCTTAGGACAAGTAGGGGACAACAGAAAACCCTGCACAGCGCTCTAGCTCTAACTCTTAGGTCTCTGTTGTAGAGCCTAAGGCATGTTCAGAGAATGCTCCCTGCTCTGCGCATGCTCCCTCCAAGGGTCTCTAGGTGCCGAGCACGGTGTTTCAGAAGGATGGGAAAACCTTAAAGTTTGTCATCTCATTGTAATATTTCGGTTTCTCTAAATGCCTCTACTTCCCCTCCTCCTCGTTAAAGGAACAAATTCCAAGTCCTCATCTTTTGTAAAGGATTCTCTGTTGTTACCAGCCGACAAGGCTCTCTGTCTACCAATGACTCCAGGGGAAGCTTGTGTTCTTTTCCTTGGCTGGGACTTTACAATGGTGTGCTGCTAGACCTGCTAAGGAACCACAGTGATAGGACAGCAATGGCCACCAAAAAAGAGCTTGGACTGATTTATTCCAACAGAATGAAGCCCAGTGGCCTAGACGTACCTTCGATCCACCAGGTTTTTTGTGGATTGAAAAGTTCACGCCGAGAATCCAAAGTGGGAGGACTGATGAGAGAGCTTTGGCTCCTTCAAAGACAAGCAACGCTCTCGGCCGCTTCTGAGGGCTTCAGTGTACTCATAGGTCGTTAGAGTCGATTGCGCGCGCCGGGCTACATTGTGCTAAGGCGTGCCACGCAGCAGATACAAAACTACCCACTCTTACTGGACACACTTTGAGAGCAAATTAATAGGTGTGGACAGGCCTACAGTGGTTTAAGGCGCTGGCAAAACTACGGCGTCCTTTGGTATTGTTGAAAACCAACAATAAAACTGCCCAGTCCTAGTCCTGTGGGCAGAGCAGAAGGCAATGAACACTGGTACCCAAAACCCTAGAAATCCTTGGAGATGGTGGTACTTCACGTGATGGGCAGGAGGTGGCCCTTCCTAGGGACTTAAGTGGTTGTAATCAATGAGCATACCTCTGCCTGTTGTCAGAATTTCCAACTCTAATAAGCCCACATAAAAAACTACACAATCAGGGCTGGAGAGATGGCTCAGTGGTTAAGAGCACTGACTGCTCTTCCGGAGGTCCTGAGTTCAAATCCCAGCAACCACATGGTGACTCACAACCATCCGTAATGAGATTTGATGCCCTCTTCTAGGGTGTCTGAAGACAGCTACAGTGTACTCACATATAATAAATAAATAAATCTTTAAAAACACATACACACGCATACAATTCAGGTATTATAATCATAAGCTACCTACAACTCTACTAACTTGTTCCCCAGCTATCAGACCCTTTGCTCGCTTTCGAGCTTCCAGTCCCACTTCCCCCTCCTCCACTGCCTAATTCCTTTTATTCTCCAAAATGGGAAGAAGGTTCACGTGACATCACTTGAGTACGTGATTGACTGCTCAAGGGGGGGGGGGGGGCAACCCGTCCTGAGGAAGCAGCATACAAACAACGTCAAGACAACCTACTGCACCTTTCTGGAGATGTCATCCCGCATGGAGAAAGCCCAAGTGGATGAGACACTTATAGAACAATGGGGACATCTCATGTTAGTCTAGGGAGGGGCTCAATGCTGTTGAAGGAGACGGCGTGGAGAGTCAGTGGGTAAAACCCTTGCCACTGAAGCCTGGAATGAGATCCATCAGTGGAACCCACAGGAAAGGTAGAGAGGAGAACCAACTCCACCAAGTTGCCCTTTGACCTCTGTACATGCCCCTCCTTCTCATGTACCATGTATACACATAGCAAAAACAAGAAATAAATAGAATTGTTTTTAAAGATTTATTCATTTATTATATGTAAGTACACTGTAGCTGTCTTCAGACACACCAGAAGAGGGCATCAAGTCTCATTACGGATGGTTGTTAGCCACCATATGGTTGCTGAGATTTGAACTCAGGACCTCTGGAAGAGCAGTCAGTGCTCTCAACCGCTGAGCCATCTCTCCTGCACCCAGAATTTTTTTTAAAAGAAATTTAAATGTGTCCATTTTTTGTTTCTAAAGCTCTCTCTGAAATCTTTTCTGTAGCTGTGACTTGGACTTAAAACTTGAATGGAGGCAGTCTCTGGTCATGATGTGCTTGGGCATTCTGAAGTGAGAAGCAGAATGGAAATCTTGAATGGTGTTCGTCTCTTACCTTAAAAGTTAAGGGCATTGGAGAGGTGGCTCTGCAGTTAAGGGCACTGGCTGCTCTTGTGAAGGACCTGGGTTCAGTTCCCAGCACCCACATCGCAGCTCACAACCATCTGTAACTCCAGTTCCAGGGGATCTGACTTCTCTTCCAACTATGTGTGTGTGTGTGTGTGTGTGTATTCAACCATATACACACACATATGTATATATATATATATGCCCACACATACCATATATGTATATATGTAAATATGTAGATGCATATACATACATAAACATATACACATACACATATACAGACACAATCAAGAATACTGGTTCCCTCAGTCATGACCATCTTGGGCTTGCAGTAGGATAAAGGGGTTTCCAGGACATGCACAGGGCTGGCCAAAGTCTTTCTCCTGACAACTCGGGTCCCAGGTCTATCAGCTAGCACCCTTTGTGTCACCTGTTCAGCTTCTAGGCTCAGTGATGGGAGCATTCTAAATGATATCACAGCAGGATCTCAGAAAAAATGATTATGAATTAACATCATGACATCAGTGTTCATTTTTATTAGTTGTTAGTTGTACAGTGACAACAGATTCATTTAACACTTGAGGTGGAAGAAATGCAGAATTACAGGTAGGTATTTCTTTTCCTCTTGTCTCCAGCTCACTCACTGAGACACAATACAATACACTTAATTCAAAATGCTAACCGCTAGAATCCAAGTCATAATATTCACAGCTATTTAAGTTATGGCTTGGGATTTAGAGGGTGTCAATTTTTCCATCATTACAATAGGTTTTGCAATGAACTCAGGCATTTATTTTTGTGCAAACATCGTCTGTGAGATAGATCCACAGAAGTGGAATTTCCATGACAACGTGTAAGTAAATTTACAATGTGGCTGTACTGTCAAATTAGGCCCCCTCAAAAGGTGGTATCAATTTACATTTCTGCCAGGAGTGTGCATCTATAAGGAGTCTGAATTAGGAGATTTACCCATTGGATAAGTTGCTGGGATAAGTCAGCATTTAGGACAAAACTGGTGATCTCCTTTGGAATCTTAGGTTTTTGATTACAAGAGAGCTTTTCTTATGCAGGGTCTAGTCATCAGATCGCCCTAAACAACACTGATGTCACAGACCTTCATAGCTATCAATAGAGTCATATTATAGCTCTAGAAATGTACGATATTGCACTTGGGTTCCCAGAACTCTAATCAATAGCTACAGGGAATGGGATTTGGGGACTTCAAAATATCTTCCTTCTTCTCTGCCTCCGAATCTGAATCTGTTCAAGAAAGCAGTAGCAAGCAAGAGAAGACACTTCATTTGCTACTGTTACAATGTCGATCGGTTTGCTACATAAGTAGACCTTCTTTTTCTTAATAAAGCCAGTCTGAGATCCTCACTGAGACTTCAGGTAGCACCACCCTGTTGTTCTTCCTAAAGTCCAGGGAGAAAACTGGCTGAAAAATGTACAGGCATTGGAACCATGCTCTGGAAAGTAGTATGCCTCCTCCCAAAAAGAAGATGCTGGCAACTCATGGATAGTCTTCCTTTCAAAGCTCACCAATAAGATTAGATCTCTTTTGTCTGTCAGGGAGACAAAGAAGGAAATGTTAGGAGAGACTGATGAAACTTCCTCTTATGAGAACAAAACGTCAGTGTCTGTTAAGGATGTTTAGTATGACCGAGTTCCTTGCTTGATTAGTCATGTCTGCTGTGGGAGTGAGTGGGTGGGGGAGCGCGTGGCACATTTGTCATACATTTTGTAATAACTACGAAATGAGTGATATTCAGAGAGTATAACAGTTAATCACACATGTATCTTCTGAATTCTAAAGGGGTTAGAACAGACCAACCATTCCTCCTAGACTTTCTGTCTCTGTTTGCTGAACATTTCCTTACCAGGCAAGCTCATCTGCTCCCAAAGAGTTCACAACAGCTCATGTCTATTATACTTCTTGGGGAGAGCGGGAGGGTATTCCCAGTACAGGGTTGTCATTTTTATTGTAATAGTTCATAATTAAGGATTAAGGACTACTTTATCCAAATTTCCAGTTGTACACTGGGGTAGGAGAGGCAGAAAAGTAAAAGAAGAAAGCCAATGTTTGCCAAGTAGCCAAGAAAAGACTTAACAGGGGAAAATAAAAATAGAGTTCAAGCTATTAAGAATTTATTGCTAACCCTGGAGCATTTAAATACACGGAAGCTGTATGTGTCATTTCACACAATTGAGTTTTCTACTCTGTGCTCTTGATGGTTTTCCTTAAGGAGAACTTGGCTTATTCATCTTGCTTTTTGACAAGTCAGTATTATTATTATTATTTGATTGGGTGGCTTTGGGGTTAAAGAGAGTCACTAGATGTGCGAGTGACTAGTTAGGGTTAATGTGATGATCATGAGCTTTATACCAGAGAAATGGGGCTTTGGATGGGATGGACCATATATTTGGAGTGGGATGGTTGTATATTGAGAAGAACGAATGGAGAAGGGGTGAAGAGATCTTGTCTGTGTGGCTAATATAGTTCCTTGTTTCTGACCCCTTTCCATGTTCAGTGTGCCTCCCCCCAATGGCTTTGCCTGGGATGGGACTTAACCCAGAGATGAAGACAGTCCTTGAAGAGCATCTTGATCTTCCTCATTTGGGTTGGTGTGCCTGGAACTTTAGATGTTGGCATGTCTTCCCACTGACTTTCGCCCTGTCCGTTGGGGTTGAAGAGATGGCTCATCTGGCAGGGTGGTTCTTTCCCAAGTATAAGGACCTAGGTTTGGATCAGCAGGGCCAGTGTGAAAAGCCGGGCACATTATCACACTCCTGGAACCCCAGTGCTGGGAAAGTGGAGACAAGAGGGTCCCTGGGGCTTGCTGTCCATCTACTCTAACCAAATTGGTGATCTCCAGGTACAGGGAAAAACTCTACCTCAAAAGCTAAGGTGGGGAGAGATTGAGGAAGACAGTGATATTGATCATTGGCCTTTCCATGGACCTTTAGACACACATATATACACACATACACACACACAAAATTTGTCAATGAGTCTGAATGAGATAAAACAAATATTAATGTGCAATAGAAGAATTGTAAGCATAAAATAAGTACAATGGAAATGAAGTATTATTTAGAAGTTTGGTTTTTAAAATTGTCACTGTTATTGTTGTTTGTAGCCAAGATTGACCCCATACCCACGACAGTCCCATCAAGGCACACACTTACTTTAAATCATCAACTTCTCTTCTCCTCCTCCTCCTCTTCCTTCTCCTCCTCCTCATTCTCTTCCTTCTCCTCCTCCTCCTTCTTTTGTTCCTCTTCTTTTGTTCTTGTTCATCTCCTTCTCCCCCTCCTTCTCTTCTTCCTTCTTCCTCCTCCTCCTTACCCTCTTCCTCCTCCCTCTCTTCTTCCTTCTCTCCCTCCTCCCCCTCTTCCCCTTCTCCTACCCTTTCTCCTCTTCCTTTTCCTCTTGCTCCTCTTCAAGCAAAATTCATCTAATTGGCTGGGCTATAGCTTAGCTGGCACAGCAAGTGCTTGCCTGTTATACACAAGACCCTAGGTTCCATCCCCAGCACTCAATAAACCTATAATCTCAGGCCTTCTGGGATGGAGTCAAGAGAATTGAGAGTCCATGCTCATTCTTCGCTATGGGCCTAGTTCTGTGGTTTCTGGGTTATGTGAGATCCTATCTCAGAAAGCAAACAGTCACTAAAGATAAGCAGGAGAAATGAACATATATCTATCTATGCATGAAACAAGTTCCCCCAACAAAAATAGCTCCTTTTATTCACAGACACTAATAGAGAGATATTGTTTGCTTCCAACCAGTGTCATAGTTTGAGAAACTGACTTTTCAAGGAGGCAGTGAAGCGTAGTAGGAAGCGCTTGGCATCTGACTCAGACCAAATTGAGCCTTGTTTTTCGTTCCCATTCTTAGAAGCTTTAGATTCGCCCTGTCTACTTCATAGAGCCGCCATGAAGCCACAATTTAATTGTATTAGAAAGCATTTAGGGCACATGCGGGCAATTTAAGTTTTATTCTTATCACCCATATGATATTTTTAGGATACCTTTGCTTTAGCAGTATTTTTGTTCTGGGTGGAGAGAGACACACAAAACACCAACTCACGGAATTTGAGAAATAACAAGCAGTGCTCAGAAAAGATAAACAACATTTATGGGGTATGTTTATTTTCCATTCAAAATAAAAATAGCTTTATCAAATCCCCTGGGGGGAAAAAACGTACCATCTTACAAAGTACATTATCCACTCCATTGACTAGAAGAAGAGCATTGATGAAGTATCAGTCACCCAATGCTGATATCTGGGCGCCTCTGAGAGGCAACAGCTTGGGTAGCAGTCAAACCCCTCCACCCTCAGTTCAAAGTCAGGCCAGCTGGTAGCATACAGCCCACCTTCATCATCCTCTTACTGACTGTCGAGGAAACCAAGGCTCAGAGCAGTAACGTCTCCGCGGTGTTAGAAGGTAAGTGCCACAGTACCGCCACTCGGTCCGACCAAGTGCTCATCTTCATTAAATGCCTTTAGTGACGGAACCATTTGTCAACAGCTCCTGCAACTTCAGAGGAAGAGCAAGCGCAGTTTGGAAGGTTGCCCCCTGATTTCCCAGGTTAGGTAGTTGATATTAAGGAAGTATGTGTGTCTCAAGGATCTGGACCCAAAGCAATGATGACACCTGGAAAGAAGGCAGCCTTAACTGTTCCTGGAGAAACCGTTGACCCTCAGATACCAGATCAAACTGTAGACGTTTGAATTTACCTGATGGAGCAGTTTGAACATGAAATGTTCCCCACAGGCTCATGTGTTGGCGCCCAGTTGCTGACGCTGTTTGGGAAGGTCATGGACTTCTTGGAGGATCTCCATCACCTGGGGCAGACTTTGGGTTAGCACTTGACCTCACTTTCTGTTTATAATCTGCTTATTTGGTGCTACTGTGATATGTTGGGCCTATGTCATGGTCCTATCTTAATGTTTTCCCCACCATGATGGGTTGAGCCTTCTAGGACAGTGAGCCAAAATAAAATTATTTCTCATTTTATCACAGCATCAGAAAGGCAACTAAAATGCTGGGATTTGGATGTGGTAAGCCCCCTCAAGGTCCATAAGCTGTCTGGAGTTATTATATAATTGAGAGGAAGTAGGGCCTTTAAGAAATGGGAGGTCCTTACATTACTGGGAACCAATTTCTTTTCCCTCCCTGTTTGTTGCTGTGGACATATTCCCATGTGTGCCTAGAGAAGGTTACACAGTCAAAAGGGTCCCTCATCCCAGCCCGTACATGCTGTTTGGCCTTTCTAGCTTCCAAATTATGAGCTAAGTAAACTTGCTTTCTTTATAACGTTTAAGCCTGTCTCAGGAATTTTGCTATAACAGTTTCTACAAAGCATTCTGAACAAAAGCAACGTTGGCAAGAAAAGGGTTATCTGGCTTACAATTTCAAATTACAGTTCATCATTTCAGAGAAGTCAAGGCAGAGATTCAACAGTAAGCCACAGCACACCCATAATAAACTGTGACAACTTGATTTATGTCACCTTGACACAAACTGTAGTCATCTGAAAGGAGGAAACCTCGACTGAGGAAATGCCTCAATAACACCGGGCTGTGGGCCAGCCATAGAGCATTTTCTTAAATTAGTGGTTGATGGGTGTGGGGTGGGATTCAGCCTATGGTGAGTGGTGCCATCCCTGGGCTGGTGGTCCTGGGTTTTATAAGAAAGCAGAATGAGCAAGCTATGAGGAGCAAGCCAGTAAGCAGCACCCCTCCATGGCTTCTGCATCAGCTCCTGCCTCCAGGTGCATGCCCTCCCTGCTTGAGTTTCAGTCCTGACTTGCTTCAGCGATGAACTGCAGTGTAAAAGTGTAAGCCAAATAAACCCTCTCTTCCCCAACTTGCTTTTTTGGTCATGGTGCTTTATCCCAGCAATAGAAACCCTAATTAAGACAAAGAACAAAGAGAGAATAAATACATTCTTGCTTGTTCATAGATGACTTTCTCTTCTCTTGCACTGTTTGGGATTCCCTTCTTAGGAAATAGTACTGCCCATAGTGGGCTGGATTTTATACAAAATAAGTCAAGACAATCTTCCACAGATATCCCTGTAGCCCAACCCTTCATGTAATTCCGCATCAAAACTTTTCCTCCCAAGTTATTCTAGGTCATGTCAATTTAACAGTTAAAACTGATCAGTGGTGTGTGTGTATGTGTGTGTGTGTGTGTGTGTGTGTGTGTGTGTATGAGAGAGGGGGGGAGGGAGGGAGAGAGAGAGACCTTATCCCTTTTTCCTCAAATATCCTACTATCCATATCCACAGAGAGCCACAAAATCCCCTGTGTATGTCAAATAAGGTACATCAATAATCTTCATAGTTGTGCCTCTGACCTAGCATAACTCTGTTCTGTCTTATTGTAAAACAGAAGCTCAGAAAGAAGAAAGGGCTTAATAAAGCTCCTATCAGAAAACCCTCTTCTAAATGAGCACTACAAACTGTTGGTAATGGAAGGTTTGAAATTGCACTGAAATGTTTCCTGGTAAACATTCACCCAGAGGTGAACTCCTGGCCCTTGACTGTAAACAAGCACTTAATATATGGGGGTACATACCCTCTAGTGAGTTACCTAAAGCCCAGAGCTCAAGTAGAATGAGACACGAAATATTATTTGTAATGCCATGGAAGAAAGGCCCATTCATATTGGTGGCCATTTTTGAGGATGCATCATGGAAGAAAGGCCCATTCATATTGGTGGCCATCTTTGAGGATGCATCTTTGAGATGCTTAATCGTTTATTAACATCACAAGTTCTGACTAGCCTCTCCCTATAATGTAGTGGACGTGGTTCAAGCACTGGGGAACTGAGTGTGAACAAGGAAAGAGAATACCATATCAAACTTGTAGGGAGTTGATCTGAGCTGTTGATTCTGTCTTCACCCAGCTAAGCAGTTCTTCCACCTTCTGGCACGCTGGGCAGAAACAGAAAGCTCATGGTTGAGTCTGGATCAGAATGGCAGCTGTCTTGTTCCTAAGCCAACATTTGCTCCCATTTGAGCTACCAAGACAGAGAAGAAGATTCATATCAATTCTCTTATGTTCTGTTTGTATCTTGATTAAAAACAAAAACAAAAACAAAACAACCCTGAAAGCAGGCACAGAACAGGGCTGTAGTAGTTTTAATACGCTTGGCACTATTTGGAGGTGTGGCCTTGGAGTAGGTGGGACCTTCTTGGAGTAGGTGTGTTATTGCTGGCACAGGTTTTAAGACCCTCATCCTAGGTAGCCAGTCTTCTAGCTGCCTTTGGAACAAGAGCTAGAATTCTCAGCTCCTCCTGCACTATGCCTGCCCGGATACTGCCATGCTCCCTCCTTGATGATAATGGACTGAACCTCTGAACCTGTAAGCCAGCCCCAATTAAATGTCCTTATAAGAGTTGTCTTGGTCATGGTGTCTGTTCACAACAGTAAAACCCTAACTAAGACAAGGGCACACAGCTTGCTGTGGATAGACACATTTCTGCGAGTTCTGTCCTGTTGGCGCTGGCATGGTTATGGGTTCTTAGGTTTTTACACGAAAAAATGTAAACAATCTCTTTATTACCTAGACACTGGCCCTCTTTTCAATCCCCCATCGGATGTGCCCTTCCGTCACCTCCAAGCCCAGATATTTTTTTCTTTAATAACCAAATAATTGTTGAAATTGTATGAAAAATCTAGTTCTCAGCAGATGTTTACATTCCATGGTGTTTCTCCTGGAGAGAAAATTAGCTGAGGATTGGGCTGTGGTTTCCTGAAGCTGGGGACTGGCTCCCTCTCGAGCTGGCATCATCGGGACACAACACTGCCCTATCTGGCTGCTTCTGTTTTCTGTCTAGAATGGACAAAGAGGGACTTACTCGGGCTCCTCATCCCTTAATGCTCCCTGTAGCAGGAGCCATTGCTGGGAGCAAGATCAGTAGAGAGCTAAAGGGAAGCAGGCAGATGGGTTAATCTTCCCAGGTCTGTCACTCACTGACCGGATGATTTCATGACTGTACCCAGGCCGTTTATTGAACTTAATCAACTACCTGACAGCGATGAGACTTGGAAGTCATCATGGGTCAGACTTTATGACACCTGCTGACGATGTGCTGACACCCCACCCGGCTATGCAGAATGAACTTGCAATAAAGCATTTGTCAAGGGTGGCTACTACCCCATGAGGTGTCAGCTGAGAGCAGACATGGACTTCTTTTAATTTGCTTCCTTGCAAAAAAGTCCCTCCTGATTTGTGGTAAGCTGAGGTTGGGAGTTGGAGCACTGAATTGTGCCCAGGGATGGAGCATGAGCCCTGCCCACTAGTGGGGCTGCCTTAGTGAGTGGAATTCTGAAGCGGAAGGTAGTTGGCTGCCTGGCACTGCAGCCTGAAGCTCTGCCCCTTGCCCATCATTGTGGAAAATTCAATCCTTGCCTACCAAATGTAATAAATGTGTGATACAGTCTATAAAAGAGGCAGAGGGTTAGGTTGGGAAAGATGGTTCAGTGGGTAAAACGCTTGCTCTTATGAACTCTTGATTTGGACCCCAGCACCCATTTGAAAGCCCAGTGTTTCTAGGGGCATCTGTAAAATAATGTGAAGGGAGATAGAGGAAGACATTGTGATATCAACTTCAGTAGCACAGACACACACACACACACACACATGCATAAAAATGAAAATAAAATAAATAAATGTAGAGACCCAGGGTTGGTGATGTTGTACTCACAGAAGGGAAGAGAATAAAAGCTGGAAATTGTTTAGTTGAAGAAATGATAAAAGAGGCATATAAGTTAGGTGTTCAATTTTATAAAACATCAAATTTTTCAGTGCTGCAGACAGCGCTCAGTGGCTACAAACTGTCGCTGCTATTGCAGAGGATCTATGCTCAGTTCCCAGCATCCATATGCAGCTTACGCTGGCCTGTAACTCCAGCTCCTCTGGCCTCCGTGGGCATCTGTGCTCACAAGAATAGTGAGTGCATGCTCTATAATCCTGCTACCATGTATACAAAAATCACAATAATATGAATAAATTTTTATTAAAGTCTACTTTTTTTTTAGCACTCTGCCAAGTTAAAATGATATCTTAATTGGCAACAGGGTTGGGTGAAAGGGCTTGAAATCAGTTGATTTTTAATGTTTTTGCTTCCTCACCTTGGAGCTTGTGGTGGTTGGAATGAGAATGTCCCTCACAGGTTTGTGCATTTGGACACTTGGTCGCCAGTAGGTGGCGCTGTTTGGCAAGGCTATGGAGCCTTTAGAAGGCGGAGCTTTCGGGAGGAATTACATCACTGGAGGGTGGGCCTGGATCTACTTCCTGTTCTAGTTCTCTGCTTCCCATGTGCAGCTGAAATGTGATGAGGCAGCTTCCTCCTGCCCCCATGTGCTCCCCTACTGTCGCCATGTCTTCCTCGTGAGACTGCATCCCTTCAGGAGCTGTGAGCTAAAACCACCCTTCCTTCTCTTGCTTGCCTTCTGTTGGAGCATTGTATCACTGTGAAACTGGTAAAAGGCAGATATAGTTCAGGTGTTCAACTTTATCAAACCTTTCCTCACCGCCTCCAAGTTAAACTACCCTAATTAAGAGACACATTAACAATCTGGCTCATAAAAAGGGTTTAGAATCAAATGGCCCTAAGTTAATATTTCTGTGTTATCATCTTATTGTTTTAGGATACCAAAAGAGTTTCTAACATTCTTCCAGGCTGGCTGTCCGGGAAGTGGAGGGAAATAATTGTCCATATAACACATAATGGATTGTCCTGGAGATAAAGCAGATGATGCTCGTGGTGAACATGTTGAAAACTGTGCCCTGACGTTTGTGAGCTCTCAATGAAAGGTAGTTCTTATTCACTGCATAAAGCTAAATTATAGAGTATTTTAAGCAAACCCATTTTTAATTAAGAAAACTCAGTTAACAAAATCTTCATGAAGGGCCCTTATGGGACTTGAATAACAAAGAGATAAGAATAATTTAGAATTGCTTTATTACCACTTATTTACAGAAAGAAGCTTTGGAAATGAAGAGAAATTATTATGCTTCCTTATGTGGTGGGGGGAGACAAGCATGTGCTACTGTGTAGGGGAGTGTGTGTGTGTGTACATGTGAATATGTGTGTGTGGGGTATGTGAGAATGTGTTACCTACCATGTGTGTCTCTGAGGGAGTGTGTGTGTGTGTGTGTGTACATGTGAATGTGTGTGTGGGGGTATGTGAGAATGTGTTACCTACCATGTGTGTCTCTGAGGGAGTGTGTGTGTGTGTACATGTGAATATGTGTGTGTGGGGTATGTGAGAATGTGTTACCTACCATGTGTGTCTCTGAGGGAGTGTGTGTGTGTGTACATGTGAATATGTGTGTGTGTGTATGTGAGAATGTGTTACCTACCATGTGTGTCTCTGAGGGAGTGTGTGTGTGTGTATGTACATGTGAATGTGTGTGTGTGGGTATGTGAGAATGTGTTACCTACCATGTGTGTCTCTGAGGGAGTGTGTGTGTGTGTATGTACATGTGAATGTGTGTGTGTGTGTATGTGAGAATGTGTCACCTACCATGTGTGTCTCTGAGGGAGTGTGTGTGTGTGTGTACATGTGAATGTGTGTGTGTGGGTATGTACGTGTGAATGTGTGTGTGTGGGTATGTACGTGTGAATGTGTGTGTGTGGGTATGTGAAAATGTGTTATTTACCATGTGTGTCTCTGAGGGAGGGTGTGTGTGTGTATTAGTATATGTATTATTGTGTATCTGAGTGGGTTACTGTGTTTGTTCCTGTGTGTTACCATGTGGGTGCCTCTGTGGGTGAGTGTATATGTCGGAGATGTGGTATATGTGTGTGTGTGTGCATGTGTGTGTGTGTGTGAGAGAGAGAGAGAGAGAGAGAGAGAGAGAGAGAGAGAGAGAGAGAGTGAGGGAGGGAGGACAGCTTGTGGAAGCTACATTTTTCCATTTACCATGTGCATCCCAGAGATCAAACATAGGTTGTCAGGCTTGGCAGCAAGTGCCTCTACCCTACAGACCATCTCTTTGACCATGAACTTTTTTTTTTGATCTTCTGAGAAAGTTATTTTAGAGACTACTCAAGAGGAGGGTCCGCACTCCCCATGAAACCTTATATCTCTACAGAGCCTGTATTCCATAATTAATACAAGATACATTTTACCTTAGTCTTCTTCTAAGAGATCAGTTTTGAAGCCGGGCGGTGGTGGCGCACACCTGTAATCCTAGCACTCTGGGAGGCAGAGGCAGGTGGACTTCTGAGTTTGAGGCCAGGCTGGTCTACAGAGTGAGTTCCAGGTCAGCCAGAGCTACACAGAGAAACCCTGTCTCGAAAAACCAAATCCAAAAATAAATAAATAATTAATTAAAAAAAAAGAGATCAGTTTTGAATTGCCATGCCTGGATTCCCATGACTTCATTTTTTGAGGCTTTAATTTAAAGCTGTCCTTACTACTTCCAACCTGAAATCACGCACTCACAGCCTCCAGGATGGCTGACCAAGAATTTGTCCTGTCACTGAGGTGAGTTTGAGGTACAAGTCTTGGTGCTGGTTTTTAGCAGTGGAATTAATCATAAAGATAATGGTACTGAGACTACTGGGGGGGGGAGGGGTGTCTCTCCACACTGGAATGGATTTCACAGCAATCCCCAGGGGTCCGAGGGACTTCATACGGTTTTGAACATTTTACAGTGGAGAAAATCAAGATTTGTCACTTTTTTTCTTGGAGCTTGTTTTAGAGGCACACAAGCAACTGAGTATCGATTTGGTTCTGGAGAACTTTCACGGGTTAAAGTGAGCTCCGGAAGACAGGAAAAAAGGAGGCGGAGCCTAAGCCACTTTCCTGTCTTCATCGAGTCTGGTTCCAAGTCTAGGATAGGCTAGCTCTGCAGTCTTCTTTGACAACAGCCCTGGTCGCATGGTGGGTGGTTCTAAGAAGGCAGAAGAGCAAAGCTCTCTCAGGCTTCAGGTTTTTCCGGTGGCCTCCAAAGCTTGGGAGAATTAGAGAGCTGAGATTGGCTTAGTGATGAAGAGACCAGAAGGTGAACCTGCCCAGTCACGAGGCTGATTTCTTTCTTTCTTTTTTTTTTTTTTTTATTTATTTTTTTTATGAGGGGCTATGCAGACAGATAAGATGTAGGTGTCGAAGTGATCCCTGGTAGAGGTTTTCATTTTATTTTATTTATTTATTTTTGATAGGTAAAATATTTTTTTAACTTTTTTTATTCGATATATTTTTTATTTACATTTCAGATGATTTCCCCTTTTCTAGACCCCCACTCCCCGAAAGTCCCATAGGCCCACTTCCCTCCCCCTGTCCTCCCACCCACCCCTTCCCACTTCCCCGTTCTGGTTTTGCCGAATACTGCTTCACTGAGTCTTTCCAGAACAAGGGGCCACTCCTCCTTTCTTCTTGTACCTCATTTGATGTGTGGATTATGTTTTGGGTATTCCAGTTTTTGAGGTTAATACCCACTTATCAGTGAGTGCATACCATGATTCACCTTTTGAGTCTGGGTTACCTCACTTAGTATGATGTTCTCTAGCTCCATCCATTTGCCTAAGAATTTCATGAATTCATTGTTTCTAATGGCTGAATAGTACTCCATTGTGTAGATATACCACATTTTTTGCATCCACTCTTCTGTTGAGGGATACCTGGGTTCTTTCCAGCATCTGGCAATTATAAATAGGGCTGCTATGAACATAGTGGAGCACGTATCCTTATTACATGGTGGGGAGTGAAGCACAGACTTCAGGTGAGATCAGGCACTGCACTATACACTGCAGATACGGTTTCCTGCCCAGCATGGTTACAAATCCAAATTCCTGCCTAGTTGATGCAAATGGGGACACGACAGTCTATAAAAGAAAACGTCTCCCAGTGTTCCTAATGCTGGTGCCAATGGAAGGGGGGAAGGGAGTTAGACCTGGCTTTGCTAAGTTGAGGAAATAGCAAAGTGACAAACGGGCCAGGCACTCAATATTTTAAAACCTTTTTCTGTACTCCCCAAGATAGAAGATAATTGTTTGAATAAAATGATATTGAGCAACCCAGTCCTCTCTAGTTGGTTCCAAGCATGGATACACCTTAGCAGGAATCCAGCTAGCTGGAAAGACACAAACATTCCAGGCGGCTCTTGTTAGCTTGTGTATGTTGCTTTTCTCTTGCCCCAATAAAACACTCCAAGAAAAGGCAAGTGAGGGAGGAAAGGGTTCGATTCAGATTACATTTCCAGAGGGATACCGTGCATCAAGGCGGGCAGCAAAGCCACAGCGAGGGAACAAAAGGAACCAGAAACGGCCGGAGCCCCGCAGTGGACCTGTCACATTTCATCCACACACAGGAAGTAGACAGCAAGAACAGGAAGTTGGGTAAAGCTCCAAAACCCTCAATGCCCAGCGAGTCATTGCCTTCAGCAAAGTTACACTTCCTAAAGGTTACAGAACCTTCCCAAAGAGTAGCTAGCACCAGACCAAGTGTCCCAAGAGAGGAACTTATGGGCTGATCTTTCATTCAAACTCCCCCAGTTCACAGAGTACTTCAGGACATACCTTCTGTTTCCGCTCTGGCACTGTAATCTCCTTGGCGCTGTCCTACCGACAGTTGAGTAAGTAAAGGCTCGCGTCCTAAACAGTAGTTTCTGTAAGCAGTATTTTTACTTTACAAATGAGGACACTGGAAGAGCAGACGATGGCCACTACAGTCGGCCACTGGGATAAGTTCACCTGACCCCTGAAGCGGGCAACCTTTCTGTTTCCATGCCTGCTTTCATGGACAACCTGATTCCCACATCACAGTAGCAGATGCTTCATGCTACACAGGGGGTTAACCTGAGTCTAGCCCATGCTCTCAATCTGTAAAGAAGAGAGGGCCCCGAGGACTTTTAGAGACGTCTACTTGGAAACCTGATCTCTTCCTCCGAAGATACTCCGGTTGAAGCTCATTAACAGCTACTCTCTGGAGATTATTCCGTTTCTAATGCGTAAAACCTTAGAGTTGTACAAAAAGTGCCAGCGAAAATGCCAAAGTATTTAAGAGAGGCGAGGGCAGTCAGGTGGTGGTGGCACGTGCCTTTAATCTCAGCACTCGGGAGGCAGAGGCAGGGGGATCTCTGTGAGTTCAAAGCCAGCCTGGTTTATAGAGTGAGCTCTATATACAGGGCTGTTACATAGGGAAACTATGTCTCGATAACACACACACACACACACACACACACACACACACACACACACACACACCTACCTTGAGAGGCAAGGTTATAATGGCTCTGATACACATGAATTCTGTAACAAATAGGATCACGCTCAGTGATCAAGAGCACTTGCTTTTCTCCCAGAGGACCTGAGGTTAGGTCCTAGCACCCAAATCTGTTGGCTCACAACTGCCTGTAACTCCAGCTTCAGGGACTCTGATACCCTTTTCTGACCCCCGACGGCACGCACCCACACGCATGTGAACACACTAACATAGAATCATACATACTTACATATAAATTTTTTAAAAAGATTGAAAAATTCTTTCAAAAAATCCTGAAATAGTGGAGGTTTTAGCATCGTGCTGTTTTACGTTTTGCCTGTATAAAATCCAGGGAGGTGTCTCTTCTTAGGAAGTGGCTCTAGGCCGTCAGTCACTGATCATGGCGAATAGAAGATTCGTTATATTATCTTCTGCTAGTTGCTTCTCAGCCCATGTCATGCTAAGGACAATGTTTAGTAGGCAATATGGCCAAGGTTGGGGAGGTAGGAGGCGGGGTCACATGGCTGCCTCTGTCGCAAAGGAGGCTGGGAAATGTAGTTCGTTCAGAGGAGAAGCCGTTAGGTAAAGGAAGGGAGGTTTAGTGGGCACATGCTTGGCATGAATCAATTCCCTTCTGCCTACTCTTTAAAACAGTGGTTCTCAGCCTTCCCAGTGCCGGTTCCCTTTAACACAGTTCCTCGCGTTGTGGACCCACAGCCATCAAGTTATCTTGTTGCCGCTTCATAACTGTAATTTCGCTTCTGTTGTGAGTTGTCTTGTAAATATCTGTGTCTGCCGATGGTCTTAAGTGACCTCTGTGAAAGGGTTGTTCGATTTCCCCGAGGGGTCGCGATCCACAGGCTGAGAAACTCAGTTTTAGCTGGAGCTGGCTAAGCATCGCAGGTTTAACTAGGATCTTAGGCAAAAAAAAAAAAAAAAAAAAAAAAAAAAAAAAGAGGGAAGGTGCAGAGGAAAGAACATTTAAACTGTCTTGGCATCCGGGTCACAAAGATGCCTCACACTGGCTTCACCCGAAGTCATGCGTCCTTGTCTTCATCCCCAGGTTGGCTTCCATCCCCACCTTCCGTGCACTATTCGGTTTTTACAGTCCCCCTCAACTGTTTTTCCTTCGTTCTATTATCTTGGACCAGTGGCTACTAGTAAAACATCATCCAACCCTAAATCACATCTTGGAGCTCAGCGCATGATTTCACTAACAAAATAGTTGATGTTTGAAATCTGGGGGACGTCCTAATCTTTAAAACTCCTTTAAGCTCCATCAAATCTACTATTACGTCATCCTAACACGACCTGGATTTACGGGGTTATTGTCAAATTATCGCTTGAGCCACTTTATACTTGGACGGAGGTTTTGAGCCCGAAGTTGGAAAAAACAAAACCACAAAACGAATGACGGATATAATAAATAATAATATAATAATAATAATAATATAAACGACTGGGTGTGGAGGAGGGAAAAATTAGACTGAATTTATTGAAATCGACTCGACTCTTCCAGAAATAACTCGAACACCAAGAGCCAGCTTTAAATTACCGTTTCTCATAGTAAACTAGGAAATGGATCCCCTTAGTGGGTTGTGTCTGTCTCTTGTAAAATGACTCTAATTCACTCTGTCATGTGGGTCTAAAATGGCATCCATGGACTGTTTGAACCACATCAAACTGCATTCTACTGCTATCTAACCAACCCCCTAATTTTTAGCCTATTGGTGTGTAAGTATAAGCTTTTTGCTATCTCTGAATTTGCATAAACTCCAGCAATCTTTCTCCCTTTCTCCTTTGCTTTTTGCTGATAATGTAGTTTGTGTTGAAATCACACCTTTTTTTGATTTCTGACATGCGTAGAGACTTTTTTGTTTGCGGACCTAAGTGCCTTTATCTTGCTCTACAATCAGCCACAACTCGGGGATGGAGGCAGGGACTATTTGGCACGATATTTTCTACGTAAACAATTTCAATGTAAGGGGAACAATATGGCTCTAATTTTGATGTATGATCAATTTAGAAATATGCAAACACGTTTGAATATACATCCTGCACATGACAACAGTCATGTGAAACTGGATACACAAAAGAGTTTTTCCCCCTCTCCCTCTAGTGATTTCCCCAGCTTCCCTCCAACCAGATGATATCGGCCTTATTTCCAAGCTTTTAAGTGAAAATGCCTGCTTTGATTGCTTTCCCAAATTGATAAAAATATATGTAGTCAAATAGAATTTCTTTTAATGGTCAAGTTGTCCCCTGGCACACGCTCTATCTTAGTCTGAATACAAATAAAAGCAGACTAAATTGAAGAGGGTTAACATTTTTTCCAACGTAGCTGGGAGGGAAAATTGGAAGTGGCAGTTCTAGATACGTGGCCTAGGGACATTTAAAAGGCACATTTGTTCTGTGTAAGAAAAAAAAAAAACAAAAAAAAAAAACAAAAAACCCTGCTTGGACCATTAGCTTCTACTTAGAAATGCCAAGTTGCAGGCAAACCCTTGTCTTTTTGTCTGTCTCGTCTTCATTACAAGCTGCCCGGAGGTGGTTGGGCATGAATGGGACAGTCTAGGAGTGAGGATTCCTTGACCTTTCCACGGTCCGACTTTGGAGTTGAGCCCCGAATGGTCCTATGAACTGGCTACACACATGACCTGTGAACACAGAGAGGTGCATCCCCGAAAGGCGAATACATTAGTCATCACCCAGCCATCCTAAAGTCAGGTGTTGCAAATTTGCTGAACATGGGAGAAGAAGCCGACCTGTGAGGTCCATATGATTAATCCCCCATCTTTCGGGAAAGGAAAGAGAGGCTTAGTGAGGGGCTCTAGGTTGGCTGAACCTGACAGCGAGGAAGTGATCCCACTGGGGTTAGGTCTGTGTTCAGTGCTTTCGAAATGATAATGTTCTCGAGCCAGGGAAATGGCTCCGGGTTATGAGATCTTGCTGCTCTTTCAGAGGACCAGCGGTCAGTTCCCAGCATCCAATTGCCTGTAACTCTAACCCTATGGAATCTTACTCTTCCTTCTGGCCTCCACGGGCACTGATACACACATGGGTGCACACACTCACACACATGTAAACAACAAACCACCAAATAAATAATATTCTTTACGCAGACTTGAGACAGCTCCAGAACTAACACATGCCAAGTTTTTATAGTTCCATGGTTTTTAAACCTTCTGTCCATAAACATGTTTACTTATCTCTGTAAGTACACAACTGCACATGCACACGCCAGGGTATACTAAAATACTAGAATTACAAACTACCTCATGGATCTTTTGATGCTAACCCTGTACTCTTCATTCCTTTGAATTTTTTAAAAAAGATTTATTTATTATAATTTATTTATTATTTTTTCTTTTTTTAATTTTTCTTTTTTTATTAATTTTTTTATAAAGATTTATTTATTTATTATATGTAAATACACTGTAGCTGTCCTCAGATACACCAGAAGAGGGCGTCAGATCTCATTACGGATGGTTGTGAGCCACCATGTGGTTGCTGGGATTTGAACTCAGGACCTTTGGAAGAGCAGTCGGTGCTCTTACCCGCTGAGCCACCTCTCCAGCCCCCTTTTATTAATTTTTTATTTCATTCGATTTTTTAAAATTTACATTTCAAATGATTTCCCCTTTTCTGGCCTCCCACTCCCCGAAAGTCACATAAGCCCCCTTCTCTCCCCCTGTTCTCACACCCACCCCTTCCCACTTCCCTGTTCTGGTTTTTCCCTATACTGCTACACTGAGTCTTTTCAGAACCAGGGGCCACTCCTTCGTTCTTCTTGTACCTCATTTGATGTGTGGAGTATGTTTTGGGTATTCCAGTTTTCCAGGCTAATATCTACTATTAGTGAGTGCATACCATGATTGATCTTTTGAAACTGGGTTACCTCACTTAGTATGATGTTCTCCAGCTCCATCCATTTGCCTAAGAATTTCATGAATTCATTGTTTCTAATGGCTGAATAGTACTCCTTTGTGTATATATACCACATTTTTTTGCATCCATTCGTCTGTTGAGGGATACCTGGGTTCTTTCCAGCTTCTGGCTATTATAAATAGGGCTGCTATAAACATAGTGGAGCATATATCCTTATTACATGCTGGGGAATCTTCTGGGTATATGCCCAGAATTTATTTATTATTATAAACAACAACACTGTAGTTGTCTTCAGACACACCAGAATAGGGTGTTTGATCTCATTACAGATGGTTGTGAGCCACCATGTGGTTGCTGGGAATTGAACTCAGGATCTTTGGAGGAGCAGTCAGTGCTCTTAACCGCTGAGCCATCTCTCCAGCCCCATTCCTTTGAATTTTGTCATTTCTAACAATGCATGATTCCTATTGATGTATGCTAACCTTTATGTTTCTTCGGGACTCATCTAAGCCCTAAGGTGGCAGTTTCGGGAGATGGGGTCCTATGGAGGAGATTAGGTCGGCTAATCTCTCTCTGTAGCTCTGTTTGGTAGACTCTGGGAATCATAAATACCTTCGTCTACCAGATGAGGATGTGGTGAAGAAGATAATATCTTATACCAGACAATGTACCTTTCTGGAAGGTCTACTGATATCTTGATTTTGGACTGCTAAGCCACAAGAACTACATCGAATAGATTTCCGTTATTGTCTAAGTGTCTCAGTCTACAGCGTTTTATTCGTGCATCCTGACAGCAGTAAGCAAACCAGCAAGGCACTTATCATATAGATGGTAGTGGAAGGGAACAGGGAACAGAGCTTTCTTCTCAGTCACAGCTCAAATGGGCAGTGTTGGCAGAGTGTGTGTTTGGATGGGCGTTCCAATGAGCGTAGTGACTTGGGACTGATCTACTGAGACCTAGCAACCTGAGGCAGGGGTGCAGTTCTGTAGAAGGACAGTTATCTAGCATGTACAGGGTCCTGGGTTGGAGTCCTAGTACAAGATAAATAAATAAATAAATAAATAAATAAATAAATAAATAAAATACCCAATCTAGTCTAATACAAACCCACTGATATGTTAACAATAAGTATTTCTGTGAGATCTTCCTTGGTACAGAAAGATACTAGATAGCTCTTCCCCCAACAATAAATACTGAACTTGGCAAACTCCTCTCTACCTACCAATGGTCACCTCCTATCTGGGCCCCCCATTCCCCTTTTAGTTTCTTCTGTTTTTTAAGCCAGTGGTCCCCCGAGAGTGTGGTGGCACCGCCTAGTGGAATGGCTGGAATAATTTTAGGACTCTCTAGATGAACATTTATTTATGTTACTAGCTTTAGGCTCCCTTCAATGAATCTTAGAGCAAAGTACAGTTTGAACATCCATCACTGATGTATAGTTTTCAAAAAGCCACATTATTGTTTAGACTGAGACTAAATTAGAGCCAAATTAAATTATTATCGAATGGAAAGTATTAAGTAAATAATACCATCCAGGGTATTGGGTCATTTAAACATCTTGAAGGGGCTTGTGCGTGAGGAATTTAGAGAACATTCCTTCAAGGATCTCCATTTCTCTTCTTTTCCATTTCTCTCTCCATGCCCGGCTCTGACTCTAACATACAACTTCCTGGTATGTGTGGCTGGAATCCTGCCCTGCCTGCTGTGGGAGCCCTCTGTATCCTTACCCCAGCATTGACATAGTGCCCAGCACATAGTAGGAAGCTAGGTTTGCCCCTCAGCTTCTCTGCTTGTATAATGCCTGGGTCCAACAGTCCTCCTGCCTCTGGGCCCTGCCCCTTAGCAACAAGCTTGGCTCTCCAAAGCCTGATCCTCAAGCTAAGAGGAGGAAACAGGGGACAGAAATAGAACAAGAAATCTTGAACGCAGATAAAAGGCTTTTTGATATTTGCATGAAATATGCTACTTTAAAAGGAACTATTTTTATAGTATTATCTATAAGAGATTATAGGCAGAAATTAATTTTCTAAGTCTTTCTAGTTAAAACAGTCTGCGCACAGGAGGCATTTAAATTCCTCTTTTAATAAAAACCCATGTATTGTCCTGCAGGCAAAGGGCTTGGTTTCTTTGTACGATTATTTTGCCGTCTCCGAGGCCAAGAGAAATTTGTGAAACGCCATAAAATCTTCTCTGCTTACTTCACCGCATTCCAGACTTGGACTCTTTTTCTCATGAAGGATTACTGGGGGTAGGGGGATAGGAGCAGGGCAAAAATATCATAATATAGCAATCCAATAAAGTATTGTCAAGCCATAAAACACAGCAGCGGTAGAAAATAATGCTTGTCGAATGAAGAGAGGTGAGGCGGGACTTCCTGCCAGAACTCGGTGAAGGGGGGGGCTAGTAACTGGATACAGACTGACTGGGGGACCCCCCCCAAGCAGCTGAAGTGTTAATTTATTAAATATTCGTTTAATTTTTCAGGGCTTACAATAAAAAGTATTTGTGGTCAGGAAAGTGAGCAAACAGGAAACACAAGTCTTCTAAGTCCATTTTTATGCTTGGAACAAAACCCCCTCTTTATCTAGGCATGCACCTTGTGTGTTTATCTGAAAGCACATAGAGAGGGAGAAAGAGGGTGCTTTATTTCTATTTAAAGTGCCTCTCTCTTCCTCATGGGTTTTGGTGCCAACAGGGAGCCTTCCTGTGGTGCCCGGGGACCCTGCTGTCCTCCTGGTCTGTCTTTAGCCTTGATCTGCAAGCATCCACCCTGTGCTGATGAGTACACCTGGCTCAGTTTCCCTGCTTTGGTCAAAATTCACAGGGAAGTGGGAAACGGTCTCCCGATCAAAGCTGAACTTGATCCCTATCAAAGAAGCTTTACCATCCTGGAAATCTGAGCCACTTGAAAACGTAAGTTTAGATCCAAGAGGGAAACTACTCGACTGTCCCTGCAGGGCCAGCTTGAAAGAAGAAAGGGGCAGGTCCCCAAACAGGACCTGCCTTTAATGTGATTTCCCCAGAACAGTGTGCTTGACCTGAGTCTCTGTCTTTGTGCTTCATTTCCATGGGCTGTGGCCTGTCTAGTTACAGCAAAGGTTAGGATGGGACAGGCCAGAAAGAGAACTGGAGTACTCAGGGCCGACATTACAAACGAAGAAACCACTGCCATGGGAACGACTTATCACTATCATGGCTTACCTTGTACAAAAGTAAGAAACCTGATCCCAGGTTGAAAAATCACTTCAGGCGCTGGAGACACGCTCAGTGAGTGGTTAAGATCCCTGACTGCTCCTCCAGAGGATTCAGGTTCAGTTCCTAGCACCTACATTAGGGGTGCTTTCTGTAACGCCAGGGGATCTGACACCCCTCTTCTGGGCTGGTACATGCACACACACACACACACACACACACACACACACACACACACGAAAAACACTCATACACATAAAATAAAATTTAAAAAAGAAAACAACTTGGGCAAAAGACTTATATCTTTAAACCTCAGTTTCCCCAAACTTGCTATAGGATCAAGGACAATCCTATAAGTGCCAAGTTGTTTGTCCTTGTTTATTCATAAATGTCTGTTCTTGACTCTGCCTACTGGGTACCTTCTCTACGCCCCATTCTTTACAAAGTACCTTTCCCCCCACCACAGTCCAGAGCAGGAATGCTTGTATATTTAACTCTGTCCATTTATTTACTTTTAGCTGCAGGAGAAGGCTAGCCAGAAGGACTTTAGGCCTACTGGTAAGATTTTTGAATGGAGTCAGTTGGTAGACTGGTTGTCCAGCATGCACAAAGCACTGGATTTGATTCATTATTAGATAAACTAGGTGTGGTGGTACATACCTATAATCCTGCATTCTGGAGGTGGAGGCCATTTTGGGCTTCGTAACATGTTTGCGGGCATCCTGGATGACATAACCCCCAGGAAACAACAAACCCCAAGGATGGCTTAAGGAATTGAAATGTACAGAGTACCCACTGTATGGGAGGCATTTACTCATGCCATCTCATATATTACAATTCTTGCAAATGCTGAAAGAAAATATAGGTAGGCGATAAGAACTATTATTCTTAGCTGGGTGTGTGTGTGTGTCATAACTCTGCTGGCTTAACTTATATACTGGGGTCACCCAGACAGAGACATTTAGCTAGATTGTCCTAGCTCTGCAAATTCAAGTCTTCTCCTCTGTCACAGGTGACCTGTGTGGCAGATAGTGTTGCTGAGAGGTGTTGGAGGGGAGGGGGAGGGGACGGCATCAAGACATCTGGTGCCACCAAATGCCATGAGATTCCCTCTGCATTAGTCACGTTGGTTAATTTACACATTGCTGGGATAAAACAGCTGGCAAGCACAACTGAGGAAAAGAAGGGTTTAATGCCATCACAGTTTGAGGTTACAGCACAGTCTGGGGGCCAGGGGGACCTTGAGGTAGGTGCCCATGAGTTTTGCTGTCAGGAAGTCGAGGGTGATGAACGCTGGTGTGGAGCCTTTTTAGACAGACATAGTTAGCTAGATATATAGGTGATAGCTAGATAGAGATACATAGATACATAGATAGATGATAGCTAGATAGAGATACATAGATACATAGATAGATGATAGATAGATAGATAGATGATAGATAGATGATAGCTAGATAGAGATACATAGATAGATAGATAGATAGATAGATAGATAGATAGATGATAGCTAGATAGAGATACATAGATAGATACATAGATAGATACATAGATAGATAGATGATAGATAGATTATAGATAGATAGATGATAGATAGATGATAGATGATAGATAGATTATAGATAGATAATAGATAATAGACAGACAGACAGATAAGCAATAGATAGTCTTGGCAATACCTGCCTCTGCTTCCCAAGTGCTGGGATTACAGGCGTGCGCCACCACGCCCATCCCTTTTTATAGTATTTTCATTAGATATTTTCTTTATTTGCATTCCAAATGTTTATTTCTTTCTATCATCTGTAGATCTTCTATAATTACCAGTCCATTTTTTTTTTTTTTTTGGTTTTTTGGATTTGTTTTTTTTCAAGACAGGGTTTCTCTGTGTGGCCCTGGCTGGCCTGGAACTCACTCTTGTAGACTAGGCTGGCCTGGAACTCAGAAATCTGCCTGCCTCTGATTCCCAGAGTGCTGGGATTACAGGTGTGAGCCACCACCGCCCGGCTCATCTATCTATCTATCTATCTATCTATCTATCTATCTATCTATCTGTCTACCTACCTATCTCTGTCTGTCCATTTCTCGACTATATCCGTCTATCATCTGTCTATCTTACATGTACCAATCATCTATTCATTCACCAGCCATCGATCCATTCATCCATCTACTTCTCTGTCTTTATTCTGTTTCAAAATTAAAATCTAACATGTGAATATGTTTTTTTTTAAACTATTCAGAGACTCTGGCAGGACCGTGAAGGCCTTTTGTTCCCATAAAGTAGCAATGAGAACAACACAGAGAGGAGCCACTATTATAGATCAGGCGTGTGTGTCCTGTTGGCCCTCTCCCTTCGCTCTCTGCCCTCTTTACCTGTGGACCCTGGTGCCAGGCTTGACACAGACTCACGGGAGTGACCCAACTTTTGACATGGACATTGTGACACAACACCGCTATCTACAAACGAGTTGGTCTGTGTACCCAGTTCTGTGGGATGCGTACTACCCACGGGGCCACAAGATAGACTAGCTTGCTAGACTAAGATGGAATCCTGTCAGGCTGACCCAGACAGCCTCTCCTCTCTGGTCTCTCTGTCCAGAGAATGAGACCCTGTCACACACACAGAGCCTCTCTGACCTCACTTTAAGCTTCCTGCACACACAATTTACAATATATATCGCTTTATAGCTCTTGTTACTAATGGACTATGCAGAGCTCAGCTTTACAATTAAGGCCAGAGCAGGAAAACTTGTGTGGGGAGGAGAGGCGAATTTGAGCGTATTTGCTTTGTGGCTTAAGTTGGGTCTCTGGGCCTCACCATCTTTCTCTGTAATATGAGAGAACTGGGCGCTATTTATTTATTTATTTATTTATTATCAGAAAATATTTATTTTATTTATTAATTTTTCTGGGTACTATTTATACTCTGCATTCCAAACAAAACAAAACAAAACAAAACAAAACAACCCTCCACAGTGCTGCGATGTCTGGGCAGGAATTGTTCTCTTTACTTTGTGACCAGGCTGCAGAGTCTGAGCAAAGGTGACCCAGACCTGCCCTCTGGGACCTTTCTTTGATATATCAGAGGGACCAACAAATTAACAATTACAGAACTTAGTGCCTATATCACACTGGATGCTAACACCCCCCATATCCTAAAATAGCATCTAATATGCGCTAAATAGTCCCTGGTGTCCTGACCCAGGTCAAGGCGTCCCTGTTGGGGGGTCTGATCAGTTTTCTCATGCGAAACCAGGGTTTCATGAAGAAGTAGATATGCCTTATTGACAGCCTGACAGCGAGGTGCAGCCCCAGGAAATAGCATATTGGGCTGACCTAATGTCTAGAATGTAGATTTCAGACTTTTATTTATTAACATGTATCCTAGGGGAGACTGCTTTTTCTTTCTTTCTTTCTTTCTTTCTTTCTTTCTTTCTTTCTTTCTTTCTTTCTTTCTTTCTTTTTTTTTAAATAAAGCAATGCCTCTAAGCTAGAACTGAATTATAGATAGTGCTAATTTGGTTCAATTATTTTGCTCATTACAGGCAGAAACACAAGTGACGTTACAGACCCGAGACTGAGAAATCCAGTCCTAAGCTGACTCGTGTGCAAGAACAAGTGTGGGGGGGGGGATTTGGAATGTATCAAATAACTAGCTGTCACACCTGATTAATACCACCCCATCCAGGGGAAGCAGCCACTCTGTCTTCCAAAATGTCATTAAAATATCAAAAAAAAAAAAAGGAAAAAAAAAGAGTTCACGTAATTAAAGAAACATTATTTTGTTCACACAGCCTGAAAAAAAAATGTGATTAAGGTAGCAATTTTGAGATGGTGATAGTCAATCAGGCAGGCGCTTGTGTATGTACCAGCTTAGAGCGGATGCTGCGGGTTATGTAAGACGCTGTTGTGTTACGTGATGTGTTAGTACGGAAGCCAAGAAAGACAGCGATGAAGGTGAGGACACGTGGTGAATTTGCCAAGAAGTCACGGGAGTGAAGATTTGCTTTGTCTGTCTGTCTGTCTGTCTGTCTGTCTGTCTGTCTGTCTGTCTCTCTCTCTCTTTTTCAAAGTCAAAATAGCCCTGCTCTTATCAAATAAGCTACCTGGGTTACAGTTCCTGTCAGCCCCAGCGACACACGGTCCACATTGACTCTCGGTTTCCAAATAAGCCCAATGTAGTTATTCTATCGCTAAACACAAGCTGAATTTCCATTCAACAAAACCAAGAATAATTGGTTTAGTTTTGAAAAGACAAGCCATCACTTTTCATTAGCATAGCGAGGGAATGAGGCATGCAGTGGGTTGCTAATTCGTGCTAAGAACCATACCAGGAGAGGGGTAAATGAACTTTACTCAGCAATCATTTGATGTAAAATAATTTGCTTTCACTGAGGACTCTTTATAGAGCTGGGTTTTGTACAGACACACACACACACACACATACACACACACACACATACACACATGCACACATGCACACACACACACACACACACACACACACGCACACACAGGCACACAGGCACACGTGAATTGGCTCAGGTCATTTGGCAAAAAAATAAAATAAAATAAAAAGAATCCTATTTAATGTATCGAGTTCACAGAAGACACTCAATAAATGTTGATTGAATGGATTTTGCAGAAATACAAGTAGAGATTAGTTTAGAGAAACATCCTTTCTTTTTTTTTTTTTTTTTTTTTTTTTGGCGGTTTGTGAGCTGAACACAATTTAGTCTTGAAGACAGCTGACAGGAATGTTGATGTTCTGTAATCGGAGGCCTGACTAGAGCGTTCAGCCTGCCTGGTCCAGGTGCTCGCTCGCTCGCCTCTGGAGAAGCTGCACTGGATGCTGCTGGATGGCTCTGTGTCTCACTGTCTTCCAGCACTGGTCAATGAACTCGTTATTTTGTTATTTTTATTTTTTCAGTGTGTAAGTAAGATACTTTGTGAGCAATACTCACCTAAGCTGTGTGCCTATTCAATGCCAAAGCACATGGCTGAGAAGCAAAACCCCAGTCGGTCAACAGTTGGCTTGACCATGGTTTGTCTTGTACTCAAGTAACTTTAAGAGTCCACAAATGCCCTTCAAAAACAGACACGGGCATTTATGATAACATAAATCCCTTGCCACAGAGGGGAAGTTCAGGTCTTTTTTTCTTTTTTTTCTTAAGCTGTAATTTTACATTTTATTTTTTCCTTACCCTATCTTATGCTATGAATACTTTGCCTGCGTCTACAGATGTGCACCACCTGGATGCCTGATGCCGGCCAACATCAGGAGGGGCTCTCAGATCTCCTGGAACTGGAGTTACTGATGGTTGAGAGCCGCCATGACATGTGGATGCTGGGAATTGAATTTGCATCCTTTGGAGGGGCAGTCCTGCCTTTCCCTGCTGAGTCATCTCTCCAGCCCTGGAAGCCCTGGCAGTTTGTTTATTTGAAGGAAGCTTCTGCTTGTCCTTGGAAGCCCAGCCCTGGTCTTTAAAAGTGGCTGTGAGAAAAATATTGAGTTTTTTATTTTATTTTATTTTTATTTTTGTTTTATTCAAGACAGGGTTTCTCTGTATAGCACTGGCTGTCCTGGAACTCACTCTGTAGACCAGGCTGGCCTCGAACTCAGAAATCCACCTGCCTCTGCCTCCTAGAGTGCTGGGATTACAGGCGTGTGCCACCACTGCCCGGCTAAAATATTGAGTTTTAATATTAAATATGGTCTTCCTGATTGTTGCACAGTGCATGGTCCTGACATCGGATCCCCTGTGTCAGCTACAGTGTAGAGGTAGGGACTGTAGACAGATGTATCCTCAGAACTCACTGGTCAGTCAGTGTAGTCAGTCAGAAAGCCAGGTTCACTGAGAGACTCTGTCTCCAAAATTAAGGTGTAGAGCAGTAATCTCGAGTGCTCAGAAAGGCATTTGAAATTTTTGGCCTCTGTTCCCCTGCACAACCCTCCCCACCCCCCCACCCCCACCCCCCGTGTGTACGAATGCGCTCTGTGTTCTACACACTTGGAAAATAGTGACAGTATAAACTTTATAAACAAAAAAAATTCCCACGTTTACTAGGGATGAGTACTCATTTTTTTTTTCTAGTAAGAGAATGTAGCAATCCAAAGCACCCTAGCCACCGCGGTCCTGGGCCCAGCTCTGGGAGGGCCGCCATGCTGACAGCTTTATTTACTTCTGTGCACCCAATTGCTAGGGCAGCACGAAGAAAGCCAAACTCCAAGAGGTCACACTGGTAAGAGACCAGGCTAAGCTTCATGTCATATTCCGAGGAGTAAGAACACTCCCCAAAGTTTCCTAAATAAACTTGTTTAGAAATAAAATGTCAGCCGGGTGGTGGTGGTGCACACCTGTAATCCCAGCACTCTGGGAGGCAGAGGCAGGCAGATTTCTGAGTTCGAGGCCAGCCTGGTCTGCAGAGTGAGTTCCAGGACAGCCAGGGCTATACAGAGAAACCCTGTCTCGAAAAAAACCAAATAAAAAACAAACAAACAAACAAACAAACAAATAAATAAAAATTAAAAAATAAAAAACCCAAATCCCAAAAACCAAACAGAAATAAAATATTGAAACCTATAGTTGGTAGATAAATTAATTGTTCTGGTAGGAGTTTTTTGGTTTTTTTTTTTGTTTTGTTTTGTTTTGTTTTTTTTAATGAAACTTTTTCTACACAGCTGAGGAGTTCTACCCGGCATCTCTCTCTCTCAGATTTTTTTTTTCAGATTTTTTAAGCAACCCTGATGGATGAGTATCCTCTTTATAATTAGGGCACTAATTTGCCTTTCAAAATAAAGAGGTTGGAGAGAATGTTCAGTGGTTAAGAACACTTAATGATCTTCGCTAGTGCTGGGAAGCTTGCATCAAAGCTCGCCCACCTGTGACTCCAGCTCCAGGGGACCTGATGCCCTCTTCTGACCCCTGAAGGCACCTGCACACTGCCCTACCAGATAAACACACATGTGCTCCTACGTACAAATCAATGACATTTTAAAAATTAAGATTATTTACTTTGTAGGAGGCCCACAATAGCATCTCTTCATATGCAGGGTATTCCCACTCTATAAAACACCACGAATACAAAGTTATCTTTCACTGTACTTGTATTTGAAGCAGGCAATAAAACAGTCCCCTGTCATCTGTGCTTCCATTTTCCATGGCTTCAGCTACGCGCAGCCAACGGTGACCTAAAATAGGCAATGGAAAATTCCAGAAATAAATAATTCATATTTATTACAGTATATTGTTGTGTGTTCTGTTTCTGTTAGTCTCTGACTGTTTTTGATTTGTAAATTCATCCTCACTATAGGGCATCATTGCACAGCTATAAGACGTTGTCCTGAGATGTATAGTGTTCCTTGCGGCCCTTGGTTCCAGCCATTTGTAAACTGGACCCCACAGACCATATAAGATTCATATACCTCTTCCCTATGTGATGAAGACTATCATTTAAAACCTCATATTAAACTATAGACATTGTACCTGTATGCACGTACATGTGTGTATACATACGTGAAGATACATGTGTGTATATATGCATGTGTGTGTGTTTGCACAGGTGTATATGTGTATTTTCATTGGGCCAGGTCTTAAAAATTTGTGAACAAAACAGAACACTTAGAAAATTGCAAATTCAAAACACAGCCAGTTTTTTTTTTATTAGCTATAATTTGTTTAAAGTGGTGCTTTTGAGTTTCCATTTATAATAATTATTTCCAGTTGCATTTTCTTTATAGGCATGTGGGGGAGGACTCTTGGTTTGCAAAACTATAGGAACCCTGATCTCCACAGACTACAGTTCCAAAAAAAAGTGCGTTGATTTAACTCCGGTAAACGTCAAGTCTAGATTGTAGGCGTGGCCTTCTACAGCTGCCTCTCCCTCCCTCCCTAAGCCCTTCCACAATTGCACTTGATGACCAGGTGGGACAAGATGGCTACCTCCGTTGCTTAGCACATCTTCTGCTTTTGTGGCCCAACCGTGAGTCATTGGTAATCTCGTATTGGCTTGTGTTCCAATCCCTGAAGCAGTGATTGTGGCCAAGGGTAAGTTATCTGGCTAGGGTTTGAACCGTGCCAAGCCCACTCCTGGGCGTGTCTCCACCTCTCTCCACTACTACCCTGCTCAGTTAGAAAGAGGGGGGAGGCAGTGGTGGTTCTGTGGAGAGAAATTTCATCAAGCTCAGGCTATGGATGAGGGGTAAAGGCTGGAAGAACGGCATGGGCACAATGCCTGCTACATTCAGCCAGTGCGTAGAGAGGGGGCCCGAGACTGCGCACTTGAAGTCCCCAGCGTGTGTGCGCAGTAAATGATTGTAATCTGGCAATCAGCTACCTCAATCTCAAATGAAACCGAGAGTCAAATTAGAACGAGATCTGAGACTGAGTGCGCAAAGAACCTGGCTTGCTTGGGGGAGATTAGTTGAGTCCACTGACTTGTTTCTTCAGTACCCGTGAAATGCCAAATGGGTAAAGGGCTGAGATTCAAATCACTCAGCTCTGTGTTGGGCTTTCTCGCTGTGACGGAGGGGTGGTGATGTAGGGCAACTGGACAAATCTGAAGTGTTTGGTGACATGCTCAGAGGCCCAGTGGGGGCAGGGTGGGCCAGAGTTGGGGAAGAAGGTGCTGGCTCCTGGTAGGAGTTGTTGAATAATTAACAAGAGCTTGTGGAAGTGATGGGATGGCTGGGGAAAGGGCCTCTGCGGAGCAGCAGAACAGCATGGGAAAGGAAGAAGAGCTAGAAGGCCACAGTATGGCCTGTGAGGGCCTGGCCAGTGCCAGGGACTGAGCGCATGTGCCAGCGCAGGTGCGCGCATGCGCAGTGTGAGGCGGAGACGTTTTCTTCCCACCTTTACCACATAGGATAGCAAGGGCCCTCATTCAAGGGCCCTTTGTTTCAACTGAAGTCTGGGTGTCACTAGAAGCCACTGGTAGTTGAAAGGCAGGGATGAGGGGTGTCACAGTTGAAACTTTTGGAATGTTACTCTGGCCAGGGTGGGTGAATGGACAGGGTAGGCTCAATTTCCTGAAGAGAACCCAGGGGAGACTGTTGCTGTCCTTGAAGAGAGAGTTGGGGAGTGCCTGGATCAGAGCTCCAAATTGGGCATAGGAAGAAGAGACACGTAGCAGAAAGCAGGGTACTGTGACAGCAAGTCTCACGATTGGTCAGAGGAACAGAGCTAGGGAGAGAGCAGAAATCAAGTGGGCCTTTGATATACTGGGCATAAGAACCCATTCTTTTCATATAAAGGATAAAAAGCAATATGAAACAGACAGCAAAATTAAACAGGCCAACAAGTAAGGGGACAGCAGAGTATGCATTCATATAGCTGGCAAACCTTGCTCTGTGGAAGTAAAGCAAAATATTCTTTAAAAGATTTATTATTGTTATTATTATTATTTTATTGATTATTTGCTACCCTGAAGCTGGTGTTCTAGGTGGTTGTGGGTCACCTGTCCTCCTGGGTGTTGGGAACTGAACTCAGGTCGTATATGTGTTCTTTCCCACTGAGCCATCTGTCTGGACCCTCAACACAATATTTTAATCAAATGCTTAATAGTATTCGATATGGTATATAACATTGAAAAGCGAGGCTATAGAACTGAGTAGTAGCGTGACCCAACAAAGGAGAGTCAACTCCAGGGACAATCTGCCTCATTCCACTCCAGATGACCAATACCACACCCAAAGTGCCCACTGCTAAGACTTGGAAAGGGAGGGAGCAGATCGTGGTTTCTACTTTTTAAAATATGAGTGTTTGCATGTGTGTGTGTGTGTGTGTGTGTGTGTGAGTGTGTGTGCACATGTGTGTGGAAGCCCAGGTTTTGAGGTCAGGAATTCACTCCACTCATTGAAGTAGAGCCTCTCATTCAAATGGGACATTCGTCATCCATAGGACTAGTCCCCTGCCTCGCTGGCTCTGGAGATCTCTGGAGTCTGCCTTCCGATGACTGCCTTTGAATGGCAGGCTAGGCGCCACACCCACCCAACACATTAATTTTATTTTATTTTTTATTTTGGATTTGGTTTTTTTGAGACAGAGTTTCTCTGTATAGCCCTGGCTGTCCTGGAACTCACTCTGTAGACCAGGCTAGCCTCAAACTCAGAAATCTGCCTGCCTCTGCCTCCCAGAGTGCTGGGATTACAGGCGTGCACCACCACCACCCAGCTAATACATTAATTTTTGAGTCATCCCCCCATCGTCACTTTTTAAAAGACAATGAACTTTAATTACTTCTAAAGCTTAGAAGAAAACAAATGCTATATTATAAAATAAGAGCTCAGTTGACCAATTTTTATGGGTCAGGTGGAGTACTTGGGATGTGGGATGGAACTTGGGGTCTCAGGTACGCTAGGTAGGTAGGTAAGTGCTCCACCACCGCATTCCACATCTAGTCCGTTTTATTTTTTGGTAACTTGACTTTGAGACTGAGTTTTGTCCCATTCCTGGGGCTGACCTTGAACTAGAAGTTCTCCTGTTTTAGTCTCTGAGTAGCTGGGATTACACGCCTGCACTGTTGGTATCAGGACCTCCGAAACCTGTGACATCACATAGGCCACTGTGCGGCCTGCACACCTGTTGCCAAGGCAAGAGCCACCATGTTCCCAGAATCCCCTTGGCTCACCTCCCATCTTTACTTGTACTATGTCACCATCCATATATAAAGGCCCCTCTGCTCTCTCTCTCTGCCCCCCTCCTCTTTCCACCACCCCCTTGCCGTTTCCTCTCTCAATAAACCTCACATGGAACTGTTTGGCCTGGTGTGGGCTTTCTGAAGCCACGCTAAGGTCACAACATTAGTGCCGTGACTCTGTCACAACATGTACCACCACCTCTATGCGGACATTGCTCTTCTGGTTTTTTTTGTTTTTTGTTTTTTGTTTTTTTTGGATTTTGGGGTTTGGTTTTTTTTGAGACAGGATTTCTCTGTATAGCCCTGGCTGTCCTGGAACTCACTCTGTAGACCAGGCTGGCCTCGAACTCAGAAATCCGCCTGCCCCTGCCTCCCAGAGTGCTGGGATTACAGGCGTGCGCCACCACTGCCCGGCTTGCTCTTCTGTTCTTAAGCCACAAAAAGAATTAACCCTCATGCCACTTTGCCCTTCAGCCTTCTGCCATGTCAGATGCAACGTAGAAACCCTCACCAGATGCGAGAGTCTTAATCTCGAACTTTCTATGGCATCTATAATCATGAGGAATAAAGGTATTTCTCTTATTTCAACATTACACAACTCAGGTTATTTTGTGATAGAAGTGGCCACGCCAATCGTGGAGTTTACTATTCACCACTCCTTATAAGCAAGAGATTCCCTCAAATACAAAGCCCCCGGCATCAGAGGTCGCAACTTTTCATTTCTAAAATAAGGCTTACTATTCCTCGTCCGGCTCAAATTGTGAGATTACTGTAGGAATTTGGTTGTTGTTGTGTTTGTTTTAGTTTTCCAAGACAAGTTTTCTCTGTGTAACATCCCTGGCTGTCCTGGAACCCTCTTTGTAGACCAGGCTAGCCTTGAACTCACAGAGATCTGCCTGCCTCTGCCTCCTGAATGCTGGGAATTGAGGCATGTGCCACGACCGCCTGCCTGGCTGCTGTGGGACTTTAGCATTAAGAAGGGATGAGATAGGGCCATCTTGAATGCCAAGTATCACCCGCCTCTTGGCATCACTACCTTCCTCTTGTGGCCTTTCTCTTGTGACCTCTTCTCTTCCTGCAAGCAAGAAGCCCACCCTCGGTCACCGCATCTCCTCACACTCCACACAGATGAATAAACAGCACCCCGTGTTTTCTGGTAACTTACCTTCCACCTTCGCTGTCAAGATGTCCCCGAGGGATTGAGATTCTTAGAAGAGGAGACACACAGATGACAGGGCCAGCAGTGTACAGCTTCCCAGCAGCCCTGTAAAGGACAGTCACATCAACAGGAAGAATAGGTGGACGTTTTAGGCTTTGATCAATGTCCAGTTTAAACAAACAAACAAACAACCAAACCAAAGATTAGCACTCTCCCTAGCTCAGTGAAAAAACTACGGGCAGACAGCACTCCGTGGCTGTCTAGAACATACCTGCAGCAGTGCAATGTGATGTAACACATGAATGTACATATTTCCATCCACAAAGGGAGAATTTTTTCCCCTCTTTGCCAAGACATTAATCCCGGATGTGATCTAGATTTTAGACTTAATTTTCAATTTGTAAATAAGAAAAAGAACTGCGAGGGTCAGAGATAAACAACAAATCATGCAGACAGAACTCATCACCCAAACCCAACTGTGGTAACTGTTAGGATTCTGTCTAAGCCCCACCCCACTGTTACCTGGCAACAGCCAGGTAAGCCTGGTCCACTCTAAGAGGGGCTGCTTGCCCCCTCCTCTCTCTCTTTCTCTCTTACTCCTCCTTCCCACTTGCTTCTCTCTTGCCTTTTTGTTCCCTCTCTCTCCACATGGTCATGGCGGCCTCTACCTCGCTACTCTCTCCCTCTCTCTGCCTTTCTCTGCCTCTACTACTCTCTTAACTCCCCTCCCCATGCCCTGAATAAACTGTATTCTATACTATACAGTCATGTGGCTGGTCCCTCAGGGGGAAGGGATGCCTCAGCATGGCCCCACAGAGGCACCCTCTTCCCCCACACCTCACCACACCCCATAGCACATATTCTTATAACCCTTTACCTTTTTATAATCACAACAGTAACAATATGGTACAGCTAACCAGAACCCTTCAACACATAAACAGCAAGAAGCTGGAGGCCAGGAGAGTACTTCTTGCCACATTTCTAAAACCTTTTGGTGTTAGTATTGCATCTTGAAGACACAGTCAGCCGAACTAGACCTGTTCGGACTGTTATTATATCGCTCCTGGGACAGTCACAAAGACAGCTCCATGGTTCAGAGGAGACTAATGAGACATGTGGACTTTGGGAGTTATGTTAATCTCTCTCCTCCCTTCCCATACCCTTCCCTCACTTCAGTTTTCAAGCTTCCATCTTTTTATAGCCAAGGATGATGGACTCCCTATCACAGGTATCTCATACATATATGAGAAAAGATGCATCATTTGCATATAAAATGACTAGTATTTATTAAAAATAGCCCCAAATTGGTCTGGAGACGGGTTTTGGTGACATTAGGTCATCAGAGTTGAAGTTCTCACTGCTGGCTGATAGAAGGATGAGAGGTTTTACAGTGTCTCTACTTATAGATGTTTGGCATTTTCGATACTAGGCAAACATTCAAACACAACCTTCAGCTAGCTACTCCTCCCTCCAGCGGCTTCAAATAGCAAGCCAGCTTTCCAGCATCAAATCCAGTGTGTCTCCATGTCCATCCCCCTGACTTCCTCCACCCTGCCCATGTTGGCCCTCTGGCTACTGCAAAAACACCAACTCTTACCCAGACGTCACTTCCGGCCTCTTACCCAGACTTCACTTCTGCCAGGCCCCTGTTGAATTCATTTCCTTTCTCATCGCTCTACAGAGTCACGGTCCTTCTTTTTCTAATCCCCACAATCTCAATCATGTTTTTATTTACCGCACTTACAGTTTTTATTTTGCTTCCTTACCTTTGCACCCTACAAACCAAAGAGGGTCTTTCCCTTCCAGAGATTCCTATATTCTTGAAGCAACCTAGCTTTGACATGCAACCGCTGTGGCCGGTCTAAAGTCACCCCTTTCTCCTGGATTAGGGTTCCTGCAGATAGGAATGCAATTCTTTCTCATTAAACCACCGCACTGAAGCAGACTGCCAGGACTCGCGTCCTACCAGGTTTTCCCTTGCTTACCTCTCTTGTCTAGCCAGTTCCGGTTCTCCCCATTTTCCCACAGAAGAGCCTCGACACAGGCTTCGTTCTCCCTGTCTGGATCCCACATCAAGGGTGCTTACACTCTCCCACCACATGGCCCTCCATAGTGCATGCGCTTTTCATCCTGGGCACTGGGAGCAACAAACACCTTTGTCACCACTGGCCATCTGATGATTTGCGGGTTACACCATCCACAAATGAACACAATTCGAATCCCCCATCCTTTTCAGTTTCGCTGTTGTACTTTTGTTTTGTTTTGTTGATTCTACTTTTTCATAAAGCACTTTCTCACTTCCTGAAAGTATTCCTAAATATTTGTTTTCTTATTATAATCTTTCTTCTGTAGGGCCGATGAACCGGGTTCTCATCTGCCCTCCCAATGCTCGTCTTCCAGAAGAATGATGCCTGCTATTTACTATTCGCTCGGTAAATATTTGTGACTCAGACCGGCAGGAAAGTGAGTGCACCTGCTGTCTGGGAAATGGAGGGATAAACACGGAGAAAGCAGGGGCTGTGAGTCTGAGGCGCTCCACCGGTGAATGGTTACTGTGGAAATTCTGGTCCTGAATGTCAGGGCGGAGAAGGCTTGCCCTCTGACTGGTCCCGTGTGATACACAGATAAAAATCTTGGTCTTGGGAGACCATAAACTTTGGCTCAGTATTTTGAGTCTTAGTTACAATGTGTACTAGAAACGTAACTTTTACCAAGCCATAGACCACTGCTCTGGGCTTTAGGATCTTTGTATTTAAAAGAAAAAGCAATTGAAAATGATGTCAGGCTATTTATATGGGAAAAGAGAATGAATGAATGAATGAATGAATGAATGAATGAAACGTCCTTTTTTAAGACAGATTTTTCTGTGCCATACTGACTCTACTGGAACTTACTATGTAGTCCAGGGTGGCCTTGAACTCAGAGATCTGCCTGCCTCTGCTTCCTGAGTACTGGAGGCACCACCATGTGTTGTGCCACCATTCCTGGCAAAAGCAAAAGTTCTTAGCACAGCGCCTACCCCATGGTAGTTCGGTAATAGATAACATTGTAGGTTAGCAACAGCTGAGAGCTATTATTTCTCTTAGATTATTGTTCTTGTCTGTTCTTTCTTGGGTGAGCAGAAAACAGGAAAACTAATAAAAAGCAGAGGCAACCTAGAGGGCTCTTTATTTTCTGAAATACAAATGTTGTATTGATGTAGTTGAGCTGAATTCACGTGTTGTCCTGGACCATGAGGTATGGCATGCAAGGCCTCCTGAAAGCTCACATCCACGTTCATGTGAGATAAGGTTTAGACTGAATGGCTGAGACCTGCAGTGGAGGACCATGAATACAGTAGTTGATGGGTAGAGAGCCCATCAATGAGATGACAGATGTATTCTGGGGTTCTTCAAAGGATCAGAAATCATTTCAGGGTGACCTTCTTCCCCTTTTGGAGCTATCTTGATGCAAAATGGTCTATCTTGAGCAAGACAGGGTTCCACTGATTTGTGGTCAGGTGTACCTGTACCACCTCTCCATCCCCAGAGCCAATCAGGAGCCGTGTGGCAGCAGACACTGTCCACTCCATCCCTGCCAGCTCTAGAAACTGCTTACCTCCCTAGCTTCCAGCTAATTACCTCTTTAAACTCATCATATTTCTCTGGTAAACACATTCAATAAAATGGTTCCTCTCAGACAAACATCATCTCGTGTGTATTATCCCCAAACTACAAACACACAGAAACCTCCAAATTTGTCTACTGACATTTGAGAGTCATGAGATTTGCTTCATCTATGCAAGTCTATTTTCAAAGAACACATGGAAATACAAGGCTGTCAGAATTGCCAGGGATTTAAATGGTCTTTTGGTTTAGCGCCATCTGATACTTCAATCCTTTCTATAATATCTCTGCCAAGTGGGTGTTCAATCTGTGTTAGAGTATATTCAGTGCAAGAAAGCAACCCCCCAAGCCCAGAGAAGGATAGTTCAGCATTGAGTCTATGGAGTACAGGGCAGGCAGACTCTAAGATTTACTGCCAATGCTAATAATTACTAGCTCTGTGCCTTTTGGAAATTATAAAAATGCCTCTAGATGTTGCTTTTCTCCCCTCTTCAAAGTAGGGGAAATAGTGTTGCTTGTGTCATAGGGTGGTAACTAATCTTGGTTGTCAACCCGGCATACCTGGGAAGAGGATCCCTCAATTGAAGAATTGCCTCCAATGGGTTGGCCTGTGTGCATGTCTGTGGGGCATTTGTTTGTTAATTGGTATAGGAAGGTGTAGTCCACTGTGGGTGGTGCCATTCCTAAGAAAGTGGGCCAGGGCTGTAGAAGAGACATATCTAAACATGAGCTAAAGAGCAAGCCAGTAAGCAGTGTTCTTCCACAGTCTCTCTGTGAGTGTCTGACCTGATATCTCTGGATGATGAACTGTAATCAGTAAGCCAAACAAACCCTTCCATTTCTAATCTTTTGGGCATGACATTTAACACAGCAACTAAAATATACTAATAGCTGGACCCTCAATGAGGTAAAAATGAAATAACTGTTCAATGCCTAGCAATCACCCAATGGATAGAAATGGTTCTGGCTTCCAGGTAGAACATGGTAGATTGACCATTAGGTGAATACCCCAAGCATTGCTGAAGACTGTCTCCCCAGAGTGAAGTCTGTGTCCTGGAGGATCGTACATTGTATTTGCGGGTGCTGTTCTTCAGTGATCAACACTGGCTTTCTGGCGGATGTCTGCAAGAATTGGGGACCTTTTCTGGAGGGGATGAGATCCTGGTGACTTAGTGATGTCTGCCACCATATGAAGCTCATGGGTATGGAGGAAGTAGGATTGAGAAGTAGCAAGAAAAATGAGTTCGAGTTTGCAGCCCAGTCCTGCCTGGCTTGCCTCTTTGAATGCTACAAGAAGCACCTGGATTTTCATGGCGTCTCACAAGCCTGGCTACCAAAATCTTCTCTAATATCTCTCGTTCTCTGAAGTTCACTCGCTGTTCTCATGTTGATAACACCTCTTTCTACTTGGAGAGTAGCAACAGAGTAGCTGTCAAAAAGTCCTGCCTTTTAACTGATGCATCAGATTCAACAGTGATGTATTGGAAGCCTAATGTGAACAGGAGAGCCGGGTCTCACTTTCTGAAGCTAACAAGATGACAGTTAAGTGTAGAATAGGGAAGCACAAAGCTCCAACCCAAGAATCAAATACTGAAAAACAAACTTTAGGAGTCTCAGTGTTGGGGCCGAAAATTCTTGTCTTGCTGCCTCCCTTGGGGCTTCATTATATGATATTAGAACACAGTAATTGGTGCACACAGAATTGCCTAACTCATCAGGAAAACAGTACATTATAACCTTTCTTCTCTGTTCAGGGGAGTAGGGGTGTCTACGGTGCTCTTTGAAAAGGTCGTCCACAATTAATTAAAATTAAGAAATACTGCTGAAAAAATTGAACATTTCATCACGAATGACATCTCACTCCGATGGTATCTGGTAATTACAAAAGCTTTTAATCCCAACATGTTCAGACTGTGTGTGCAACTTGAAAGCAGAAACTACAGAAAAATTGTAAATAAGATCATCAGGAAAAGAAAATATGAAGGAAAATGGAAAATTCTTTCAGGCATTTAAGCTTCAACTTCTCCGGCACACATTTTACTTTACTCCCTCCCTCCCTTCCTCCCTCTTTCCTTCCCTCCCTCCCTCTTGCCTCCATGCCTCTTTCCTCCCTTTCTCCATTCTTTATTGGCTTTCTTCCTTCTTTCCTCTTTCTTAGACAAGTCTCTGACCTCCAGATCCTTCTGATTCTCTTCTTTTCATTTTTTAAAAGATTTATTTATTTATTATATGTAAGTGCACTGTAGCTGTCTTTAGACACCCCAGAAGAGGATGTTGGATCTCATTACATATGGTTGTGAGCCACGGTTGTGAACCACCATGTGGCTGCTAGGATTTGAACTCAGGACCTTCCGAAGAGTAGTCAGTGCTCTTAACCGCTGAGCCATCTCACAAGCCCCTGACTCTATTTCTTAAATTCTGGGATTACAGGCACATATCGCCACGATTGGTTTTTGAGGTGCCCAGGATTGAACCCAGGTGACAATTCCACCTACCAGCCCCAGACTCATTGTCTTTTAGTATCTATAAGTATCTATTGGGTCATTATCATAGGCCAGCCACTATGCCTCGAGTGTAAAGAAAAAATGAGAAGTGGAAGTCTTATATAAAGAGTTTGAAGCATAGCAGAAAGAGGCTATAATGTAAAACAAACATAAACAAATGATCAAACAAACCAAAACCCCAAACAAAACAACTCCACCCAAACCCTCAAACCATTAATCAATAAAGGAAAATTATGCTAGACAAAGCATAAAGATGCTGAAGGTTAACTACAGGGTGTGATATTTGAGAAGTGTATAATAATTACATCTACAGGGTGTGATATTTGGAAAGGGTATAATACTAGCTTCATTTCCTGTTGCTATGACAAAATACCTGACAAAAGCAACTTGTGAAGGAAGATTTTGTTTTGTTTTACTGTTTGAGGGTACAGTCCATCATGGTAGCAGGAACATGAGACAACTGCTCACAGTACATCTATAATCAGCAAATGGGGGTGATTTCTAGAGCTCTCTCATTTCCTTTTTATTCAGTCTGGTACCCTGGCCTATAGAATGGTAGCACCTGAATTCAAGGCAACTCATCCCACCCCAATTAAACATCTCTGGAAATGAACTCAGAGTCATTTCCAGATGCATTTTCTAGGTGATTCTAAATCCAGTCCAGTTGACAATTGTGATTAATCAGGGCTGGTTACTTAGGAATTCGCTGTTTTCAGATCGGCAATAGAAAGGTCATTTCAAGAAGTTGTAAGGTTTTTCTTTTCTTTACACCTTACCAAAAGCCATATCGTTGTGCAGGATCGAGGAGCCCCTGAAATGCTTGTAGGTGGGAAGGCAGCATTAGCTTGGTGGCCAATCCAGAATCCTTTGTTGCAAAAAACAAATTAGAGGTGTGCTGGAGCTTTATGGAATGGGTAACATCAGCTATCATAGTCACTACCACCATTACCGTCAAAAATCCCACTAGAGACAGAGCTGAATTTACATGGCAGAGTAAAACACATGCCTAGACCATATCTCTGTATTTGTTCCTTACTGCTTGTATCAGGCTGGGTTCTGTAGAGAAATAGAATAGATAGAAATAATGCACATGTAAGAGAGATTTGCTATTAGCCTTGTTTATATGATAAATACTGGGTAGTTCAACAACAGTTATTCATGGTAGGAATCTGGGAACTGCTTAGCCTATGGGACTAGATGCTTCAGGAGACCCTGCTGATGACGTCCTTGAGGACTCCTGGACAGGCACTGGTGTTCCATCCATGTTGGAAACATCTGAAGATGTCCCTGTTGTCAGAGATGCCTGTTTTGTTGGGAGAAAGATCCTGGAGACCTGAAGAGAAGCAAGTAATGGTACAGAAAAGGGCCTCTGTAGAAAGGGAGAGTGATACCTGAGGGATGCTGATTGGTCCCAGAGGCTTAGATGGTGTGAAAACGAAGTACCAATTGCATGGATGAGGTCATCCTATCACACCCAAGCATTGGTGCTCTCCTGCCCAGCTTGTGATGGGTTTAGGAAGAAGGACTGGAGGGATGGCTCAGAGATTAAGAGCACTGGCTGCTCTTCCAGAGGTCCTGAGTTCAATTCCCAGAAACCACATGGTGACTCACAACCATCCATAATGAGATCTGATGTCCTCTTCTGGTGTGTCTGAAGACAGCTATAATCGTAGTCGTATACATAAAATAAATAAATCTTTTAAAAAAAAAGGAAGAAGGACATCTATTGATCTATGTATGCCAGATTCTTTGGTAAATGATACTATCTCAACCTGTGCTAACTTTGAAGGCTTTCTTTTTTTTTTTTTTCTCCAGAGAAAAGGAATTAAAATAGTCATATAGTCACCAGATTTTATTGATAATTATAAAATAATAATCATTGAAGTTAAAAAAAGGTGATGCATCCATCCCATCTATGGAAGATAACTACCTGAAGTTTCTGCTGTGCTTTTTTGGGGATTATTTAAAGTCAGTCAGTCTGTCTGTCTGTCTGTCTTCCATCTCTCTATCATATATAATTAATCATCAATCTAACTTCTAAAATCTACCTAAATATCTAATTATCATCTTCATTTAATCATTATTTTCATCTACCTAGCTATGTATCTATTTGTGTATCTATGTATATATCTGTATCTATGTATATATCTGTGTATCTATGTATATATCTGTGTATCTATGTATCTGTGTATCTATGTATCTGTGTATCTATGTGTCTATCACAAATATGAAAATTTACATGATAACTTCATAATTATTTAAGTCCATTTGAAAAGCAGATTTGAAAAATGTATTTTTACATATAAGGGCAATATTTACAACATTAGAAATTCTGCATAATGTTCCATAGAGTGGGACATAAATCACAATTTATTTAGCCAGCTTTCTGCCAGTGGACATTTAAATTATTACTTGTCTCTAGTTTGGTTGAAAACAATGTGCAACAAATTTAGTGTGTGTGTGTAATTTTTTTTTAATTTCTGTGTGCTGTATTTCTAGAAGAAATAGGATTGCAAAGTCAGTGGTCAACACATTAGAAATACACATTAGAAATCTTTAGAGTTTGGACAATTAACATCTCTGACACCAGGGTGTGAGAGTTCCTGATTTCTGTTACCTCTGGCACCATCTGGAGTATAGTTCTAAATTTAAAAATGTTGCCATATCGAAGGCTGAAAACTAGTATTTCATCAGTGTTCACATTTGTGATTTCTTAACAGATAGGAGGTTTTGTATTTTTACATGTTCATTGCACATTGGTATTTTCTTTTTCTCACTCACTTATTAAGACAGATCCCTGTTGAAGGAAGTGAGTCACCTGGGAAATGCCTTGGTAATGTATACATAACTCCCCTCAAATGCATCTTGGCTCTGCCTTGTCATGCCTTCTGCCATGATGTTCTTCCATGTGAGAAACAATGAAGTCGGTCAGTCATGGCACATAACCCCTGAAACCAAAGCCCAAACAATTATCCTTACTTACAGTTCATTTTCTCAGGTATTTGTCAGAAAACAAAAATATGTGACTTTCAAAGGCATATTTTAGAACCCCAAACCTTTTATTCAGTGCGACTCTCATGCCAGAGCTTGACAAATGCCGTAGATAAAATTGGAGCTGCAGAATGTGATCCTTAAATACAATTGCTCACAAAAATAAGCCAGGGCTCTTTAGAAATGATGTCGTTACATCAGATTTGGGGCAGAAATTGACCAAGGCACTGAGAACAGTTTCACATCCTGGGAAGAGTTACCAAGAATTGCAGGCTCCATGTAGCAAGGACCAGGCACAAGGGAGTCAGGTCCCACTAAACATGGATGATGTCCACATATCTACATAGACATATCTGTCATCTATGTCTATCTGTCCTTCTGTCTGTCTATATTTCTATCATCATTATCTATTTCTCTATCATCTATCATCTGTCTGTTTGCCCATCTATCCATCCATCCATCCAACCACATCTATCTATCTATCTATCTATCTATCTATCTATCTTCACCATTATCACCATTATATATCTCTCTATCATCTATATCACCTGTCTATCTCTATCATATATTATTTGTGTGTCCACCCATCCATCCATCCATATACATCTATCTATCTACATTTCTATCATCTAGCAATCTCACTCTGAGAGAATTAAGAACATTAACTCTAACACATTTAAATGCATTGAGTTGGGTAAATTCATGAGTTCACAACAATGTTTAAAAAATTCTTTCCATGATGCTATGGAACTGTGCTGGTATGGTAGTTTGAATACATATGGTCCCCCATAGACTTGTGTTTGAATGCTTGGTCCACAGAGAGTGGCATTATTAGGAGGTATGGCTTTGTTGGAGTAGTTATGGCCTTATTGGAGGAAGTATGTCACTGTGGGGGTGGGTGGGCGTTGAGGTCTTTTATGCTCAAGCTAAGCCCAGGGTGGCACACAGTCTCCTTTTGCCCATGGATCAGGAAGTATATCTCTCAGCTCCTCCAGCACCGTGTCTGCCTGCATGCTGCCATGCTTCCTGTCATGATGATAATGGATTGAACTTCTAAAACTGTACACCAGCCCCAATTAAAGGTTTTTCTTTATAATAGTTGCTGCAGTTGTCTTGTCACAGCAGTAAAACGCTAAATAAGACAGCTAGTTAGTTTTCTATCAACTTGACACAAGCTAGGTCATTTGGGAAGAGGGAGTCTCAACTAAGAGGGTGATTCCAAGTCCCGATGCATTTTCTTGGTTGCTGATTGACGTGAGTGGGCCTAGCTCACTGTGGCTGCTACTACCCCTGGACTGATATACTTGGGTTGTGTAAGTAGGTTGGCTAAGCAAGCCATGATAGGCAGGCAAGCCAGTTAGCAGCATTCCTCCATGGCCTTCCTTTTTACCTCCATCTTCCTGCTTTGAATTCCCTTGGTGACAGACTACCATTATAAACTAGAACGGCCCACTTTCTTCTCCAAGTTGCTTTTCAGTCATACTGTATTTTCACAGCCATAGAAACCTTAAATAAGACAGAGATCAACTCATTTTGAAAAGTGACAAGGAGGTAAGTAATTTACCCTGCTTTTTCTTTCACCTTAGGGTAATCAGAGCACGGATGGTGAATTTTCATCATGTATGTTTTCCAGCTGACAAAGTTATTAGAATTAGAATACCGCCAGCTGAAATGAGATCTTATGCAACGATTCCGGCCGGGGTCCTCCTAATGGCTTACAAACCATTTAGGAACCTCCCCCAAACCATGCATGATTCAGATAAAGACATCAGAGAGAGTACTAAGATCACAAAGAGATAGGCGTCCATTAACCTCAGAAGTCCAGCCCTTAAAATACTGTTGCCAAGCGATCAACATAATAAGGCCATCTTTGAGTAAGCCTCTGGCTCTACCTACCTTGTATATAGGAAACACATGGGTCAGAGAGAGGCATAATCAGTGTACCACAGGAGTGTCAGCAAAATGCAGAATCTGTACAATAGCAGGCAGATTTAAAGAAGATGGGTCATAGAATATGTAGAGAAAGGAAACATTTAGATGTAAGGATTTAACAGATATGAAACTCACATGCGGCTCTTATTCTGGTCCTGATTTGAACCCATGCTGTTAAAAACCACAAGATGCTCGGGAAAATGTTAGTGCTGTATTTAATGCTATTGCACAATTAATGTTAACATTTTAACTGAGCTAATAGTTAGAGATGATGTAGAGCACCACTCAACCTTCTTATGCCATGACCCCTTTCATACCGTCCCTCATGTCATGCTGACCCCCAGTGAAATTATTTTCACTGCTACATTCTAAGTGTTATTTTGCTACTGTCATGAATTGCAAGGTAAATATCTAATATGCGGGATATTTGCATATTAGGAGTCAGGACCCACAGGTGAAAACCAGTGTTTTAGAGATATCTGCAGACAGTATTCACAGATAAGATCCCGTGATGTCTGGGATTTGCTCTAAATAATCTGGATTGTGAGGGTGAATACAAACACATAAGAAGATGACTGCAAGCGGACCACTGTGGAAACCAGTGGAGAGGTAGCTTGGGTGTGATCTATCTATCTCTCCCTCCTTCCATCCCTTCCTCTCTCCCTTTCTCTTTCTCTCTCTCCCTTCCTTCCTTTCTTTTTTATAGATTATTTAAACTTTATTTTATTTTATATGTGTGCTTTGCTCAAATATACATATTTGAACCATGTACATGTCTGTTGCCTGAAGAGCTTAGGAAAAGGCCTTGTCTTCCCTGAGCCTGGGTTTATTGATGGTTGTGAGCCACCATATAGGCACCAGGAAATGAACCCGAGTCCTCTGCCAGAGTAGCCAGTGTTCTCAACTTCTGAGTCATTTATCCAACCCCTTTTCTCCTTAAAAAAATTATTTTGAGTGATTTGCATGTGTATGGGTGTGTACATAAGCACGAATTATCAAGGAGGCCAGAGAAATGACAATGACTGCATGGACAACGATGTCCCCTGGTGTTGGAGTTATCGGTAGTTGTGACCTGCCTATAGGGGAGAGTCTAGATCCCGCAGGCTTTGTAGAGTGGACGGTGCATCTCAACAAGGCTTGCTTCATCGGACTAGCTCAGGAAGTGTGGTGATTTGAGTAAGAATGGTCCCCATGGGCTCATATACTTAAATCTTGGTTCCCAGTTGATGGAACTGTTTGGGAAGGATTAGGAGGTGTGGCCTTGTTGGAGATGTATCATCACCACTAGGGGGTGCTTTGAGATTTCAGAAGTGCATGTCATTCCCAGGTAGCTCTCGCCCATCTTTCTCTCAATCTCTCTCTCTCTCTCCCCCTCCCCCCTTTGGCTTCACAGTTGTCACGACATGTAAGCTCTCTGCTATAGTCATAGTCATGCTTTCCTGCCTGCAGCCACATGTCTCTCCATGATGGTCATGGACTCACCCACTTAAACTATCAGCCCAAATAAACTCTTTCTTCTTTAAGGTGCCTAGAATACCCTGAGAGTGCATACACAAGGACCTTCCCTTGTGGGCGACTGAACAAACAGACCCGTGGCTTATTTTTAAAACTAGAAACCCTGAGATCTATTCGACCCTATAAGCTGCATGGTACCTTGAGGGCAGTATGGTGATTCCATGTGGCAAGACTAGCCAAGCTCAATTGCACAGAGGCCCTGTGGACCCCAAAGCACAAGTTTGTACAAGCCACAAAGCAGAATCATCTAGGGGCATATTATAAATATTATAAATGCAGGTTTCTGGGGTGGAGAGATGGCACAGTTGGTAAAGTGCTTACTGAGTAAACATGAAAACCTGAGTTTGGTTTCCAGCATCCTAGTGTCTGAAAACCACTGGGTATGGTGACCCCTGGGCATGGTGGCCTCTGGTATGTTGTCCAACACTTGTAATCCCAGCACTGGGGAAATGGATATAGGTGGATACCTGGACCTTACTGGCCAGCCACATTAGCCTATTTGATCAGTGAGATACCTTGTCTCAAAAAGTAGAGTGTCTTCTGGCCTCCATGGGTATGCATACACACTTCAATGTGTGCATGCACACACACATACACACACACGCGCACATATATGCACATATATGTACACACATGCACATATATGTATACATACATATACATATGTATATATGCACATATATGTATACACATATATACACATGTATATATGCACATATATGTATACACATATATACACATGTATATATGCATATATATACATGTACACACATATATACATATGTATACACATGTATACACACAAATAAAATGGAGGTTCCTGGACTCTGATTCCAGAGACTTAGATTTGTGAGCTCCAGCTAAGCTGTGAGAAAAAGGAATGAAACAAAGACATCACTACAGGGGCTGTACCGTTTTTTAAACTAGTTTCCGGAAGTGGGACTTCCCAACGCTGCGGATGCTCCCTGGGCTAGCTCTCCTGACTTTATTCTCCCTGCAAGCCTCTTCGGAGATAGGAGCCGTTCATGGTTTAGGAATCTGGAAGATTCTCTCCAGGCCTTGACAGTCTTTCGCTTTTCTGTTATCTAAGTCCATTGATGAATCAAAACTATTGCTCACAGTTGCTGGTTAGGCCCCAGAGTCTGGCCCAGCACAATTATTTATTGCTTTATTGATGTGCGAGTTATTGCTCTGCTAAGTACCGTAGGGTGTTTAATTGTGTGAAAGGGAAGTGTAAAAGCAGCTGTTGAAAGCCAGCGCTCCAGAGTCTGGATACCTGATTTCTGACAATGTGTCACAAAACGGCCTGGAAACACATCGGCACACAAAGGACGGGACCTCGTTCCAGGGTTTAATGAGCTTGGAAGCAGAGGCGGCTTAGGCCAACGCCTCACCACTTGTGGCCCCCAGCACAAGCAATGACATCCGTGTGTGTTTTCAAGGAAAGAGACGTTTTTGGCGCTCTCGCATATTTTCTTTTCATCGCTAATGATTGAAATGGAGCCTGTGACAGAGGCCAAAGCTAGAGGGAGAAAAATGGCTCCTGTAGGAATAGGGGCACCTGGCATGGCCGGGGCTGCTCTGTGGAATCTCCTCTCCTTCTGCTTGGCGCTCGCCTTCAAAGAGTCACCAGTGGGTTGGTGGGATACCCCACTTCATTTATGTGTGTGTGTGTGTCTGTGTGTGTGTGTGTGTGTCTGTGTGCACATGAATGTAGGGTCAGAGGTCAAGCACAGGTATATCATTCTTCAGGTACCCTGACCCCCACATTTGTCAGGTAATTTTTCCTGCCACTGGCCTGGAACTTGTCAAGTAGGCTAGGCTAGAAGCCACCCCTCTCTGCTTCCTCCGCGTTGAGAATATTAACGCCCGTAACCACATCTGCCATTTTTAATGGAGGTTTTGAAACTTGAGCTCTGGTGGGTCCTCATGGTTGCAAGGTAGACATTTTACCGCTCCACCCCGTCCGGCCCCTGAGCCATGTTTCCGGTCCCTCTTTGCAGCACACCCTGTTTCTGCCAGCGTGCATGAATTCCCTAGCGTGTGTTGCCAATGGGTTCAGGGTGGCAGAGGCCCCAGGGAAGCAGGAATTGGTGTCTGTGTTACGAGGAGCCTCCTGATTGCTCAATCTGAAGGCTGACCCGACAAAGCAAAACAGATTTCTGTGAGTTCGACTCTTGGTGCTGGAGCGTTTCAGTGTGTGTTTGGAGCAAGTGAGGCATGCACACACCAGAGATAAACAACCATACGGTCCGGTGAGCTATGCTGAAGCAGGCTTTAGTCAAAATACCTGGACTGAGGCCTTATGGGAAACCTCTCTGCATCCCACCCGCCCCGTTTCCAAGGAGCTCAGCCCTTCTTCCTTTAGATAAACCATCCCAGCACTCCCCCATCCTTTACCCCTCTAAAATAATCAGGCACCCCACTATAGATTTATTTGGGGGAGGGAAATGCTATTATTATTTTTCTATTTCCCTATAAAATCAGGGACAAATGTTCTTGTCCCAGAGATATATCTGGATTGTCTACCTAAATAATTTGTATCATGGGTTTGGATGTTGCACAAGATTCTCAACTTAGAAAGCTAAAATCCTGCTGTGAACATTTCTTCAGTTCTATGACCCTGGAAGTGCCCCTTAATTTCTCCGGACCTAACTTCCTGATTTATAAATAGAACAGAAGACTGACCCATAGCAACAGCTCGCTGTGGACATCAGCAAGACAATGGCCAGAAAAAAAAAAATGCAGACCTATCCAAAGCCATGGTGAATGAAAAGCCATTAATATTCATTTTTTCTCAGACAATACACGTAACACTTCCTGCTTTTAGAGAATTAAAAAAAAAATAGAGGTTACATTTGATATCTGCTCTACTCTGTTCTGGAACTTTCCCCGTGCTAACTACTACAGAGACTAGGTAAAATAATCGTGAAATAATGGATTTTTAAATAAAATATTTCATTTACCAAGGACATAATTTTTACTAACACACACTTTCTAGGGAATTTTTAAAACCGTACTTAAGAAATTGAAATCATATGCCTTGTGCAAATATATATCCATCGTTTAAGTCTTGTTCTATCACAACCAAGCTCATTTTGGAGAGTTCTTTTTATTTTAAAATCCAAGTCTGTTCTCAGGCATTCCTAAGGAGTAAATTTGCCGAAGTGCATTAAACAAGCGCATCTTACAACACTGAAATGAATGTGTTTGGCCCACGCGGAGGGGGCTGTGTAAGGAGAAGTGAGTGGGGGGGGGTACCAAGCTTTGAGGACTTGGAAATTTGCACATCATGGTGGGTGAGCACAGCTTGCCCTAAAATCAGAACGGTGGCCTTTGGAGGTCAGGGTCTCTCTCCACTTATCAGCTCAAACCAGTCCTGGAGAGAGTTCTGAGATGCTTCTGAGCTCTGGCTTTGCTAAAGATTCTAAACTATCTGGGAGTGGATGCCATTGCTTAAGGCCCCCGTGGGGGGCGGGGTGGGGGAGGGATTGCAAGTTGCCAATTATGATTTGATTCTTAGATCTGCTGACTTAAAACAAGCTCATTGAGATGTAATGAAGGGAGAAGTCACACAGAGGGGGGAAAAAGTTGCACTAATTACTTAAAGATATTCTCCTCGACTTGGCTGCATTCCTCTGGAAAAGTAGAAATACCTTAGGATAAGAGGCTTTGGAAACTGAAAGACCGTGATTTTGTCTTCTTTTGACACACATGGTGATTTCAGTGGTAAATCCATAAACTGGCAACAATTGGTTGCAAAATATTTTCCCCATCGATGCCTAAGGTTTAGAAATACAGACACACACACACACACACACACACACACACACAGACACACACACACACACACACACAATACATTAGATTTAACTTGTATTGTCTGTGTGTGTGTGTTGTGTTTGGGACAGTGTCTCCTAGATCCCAGGCTGCCTTGGAAGATGTATTTTCTTTTATTATCTGTAAGTACACTGTGGCGATCTTCAGACACTCTAGAAAAGGGTGTCAGATCTTGTTGTGAGCCACCATGTGGTTGCTGGGATTTGAACTCAGGACCTTCGGAAGAGCAGTGGGTGCTCTTAACTACTGAGCCATCTCACCAGCCCCCAGGCTACCTTTGAACTTGTTGTGTAGCTGAGGGAGACCCTGAACTTCTTATCTCTACCTCTTGAGTGCTGGGGTTCAAAGTGTGCACCTCTATGCCTCGTTATGCAATGGGGAGGCTTGAACCCAGGGCCCCAGCAATGACAGGCAAGAAGTCTACGATTGAGTTGTATCCCTAGTATGTTCCTCATGGTATGAAGTGTTGCCGTATTGTGGGGAATGAGTATTGGGTAGGGATTTAAAATACCCGGGCGTCAGGCAAGCCTTGGCTTTTGCTTTTTGTAGCTTAGGCTAAGACATTCCTTTCTCCTCTTTTTCTCGGGCCTCAGTTGTATCATCTGTGAACTAGACAGTGAAGAAGAACATTTATCTTTGTACCTGGTACTCTGCCTGCGCAGGTAGTGAGGGGCGAGACATCCGGATTACCAGGCACTCCAACCCCCCGGGATTAGCGCTTCATTTCAAAAGATCCTGCTCGCCCACCCACTCCAGCTAGCTCCCAGGTAGATGCTTCATGGTCGCTCAATAGCTCCTTCTCTAAACTTTCCTCTGGGTTATAATCTATAGACTCTCCATCCTGAACACACGCCCTTGGGACCGACTTGGACGTGCCCCTGATAATCCATGCCCTCCTGGCCTAAACAGCCATGACTGGCTTAAGCTAGTTTTTCTATGTATAGCTTATGTGTCTATGTACTAGCTATGCATGGCCCTGGTATATATATAGCCTTTGTAGGTCTCCGGGTTATTTTATAGTGTTTTAGCCCAGCATAAAATAGTCTTGCAGTTACATGTGGAGCTGGAGAACACCTTTACATTAATTATTAAGTTTAAAGTCCCTTCCCCACTCCAAAATAAGACAATGAACATGAAAAAGCTGTGTAAACTATAAAGTGCTTCCTTAATGTGATTCCTCATGGTATTTGCTTAGGGCTTTGTATATGTATGTTTGTGTGTGTGTATGTATGTGTGTATATGTGTGTGTATATGTGTATACATATATGTGTGTGTATGTATGTATGTGTGTACATATGTGTATGCATGTGTGTATGTATGTATGTGCATGTGTATGCGTGTGTACAGATATGTATGTGTGTATATGCATGTGCACATGTGTGTGCAGGCATGCCAGCAGTCAGTGCCAGCTATTTTCTTCTGTTGCTCTCCACCTTATATTTGGAGACAAGGGGCTCTCACTGAACCCAGGAGGACTGACTGAGGTAGACTGACTGACTGGCAACATCCAGGAATCCTCCTGCCTCTGCTTCCTCAATGCTGGGATTACACGCATGTGCTGCTGCGCACAGCCCCCTCCCCCATCTCACCCATTTTTTAAAATTTAGGTAGGCAGGGAAGGGACTCAGGTCCTCATGCCTGAGTGTTCTGACTAAGCCCTTTCCCTAGTCCCTTAAGATCCAAATTCTAGAGAAAAGGCAGTCGACGGTATTGTCTGTATTACAGCCTCCTGTCAGAGAGGCTAAATAGCTTGCTTAAAGATCTGTAAGTACTGGGAAAAACGAAGAGGGATTGGTTTCAGAGACAGACTGGAGCCCTTCCAGAAGCACTGATCACTCACTGTGGGTCAGTAACTGGCAAACTTGGTGGTGTTTATCTTTCCACCCTTATATTGTTAATGCCACAAAATAAACATTTTCTTTTTATTTTTTTTAATCGCTATTAATTTACATTCCAAATGTTGCTCTCCTTCCTGGTCCCTCTCCATGAGTTCTTTACATCATCTCTGCTTCTGAGAGGGTGCCCCACCCACCCACTCACTCACTCCCACCTCACCGCACTAGCATCCCCCTTTGCTGGGGCATCGAGCCTCGGCAGGACAAAGCACCTCCCCTCCCACTGATGCTCTTTGGATGGTGGCTTAGCCTCTGGGTCGCGGTTAGTTGATACTACCGTTCTTCTACACAGAGGAAACGACTCAGAGAAATGACATAACGCGTTCAAGGCCCTGGACTCAACGTTTGGTCTGTTGAATGCCAAGCCTAAGCTTACAGTATGCAGAATCTGAGCGATTTCCACATGAAACATTAAACAGGGAGCAGATCCCGCCAAGCGGAGGAGTCCTTCTGATGAAGTTCCTATCATATATTAGCAGTCATCATGGCGGACACAAAAGTGCTACATTCAAGCTTCTCAGCTTCAAGCTCACTGGCTACATTAAGATGTTTCACCAAAGGAGACTCTTGCAACCACCCCATCGCATAGGCCCTGGACGTTGATGGCTCCAGCTTCCCTGCTGTCGCCTTCTCCATCATCTCCTTAGCAGCCGCCAGCAAAGCCTGCTTTGACGATCCTCATGGTCAGCTTGAGCGAAGGGAAATGACTGCATTTTAAAAAAGAATAAATGTATCCCAGAGACCGATGGTAGTTGATGTATCAATGCCCAGCACCCGCTCACGGGAGGGATAATTCTGGGACATATGTTCTGATTCCCAGGGCCCTCCGTTGGTAGGTATGGTATATCCAGGTGCACAAGGTGGTAGCCAATTTGACAACACGTCCGATAGGGAGCGCTCCCTATGTCTCCCCTTATTTTTTGACCCCACAACTAGAATTTTTCTGTGCCTCTCAAACTAACGGCTTGTGCTTGAGTGGTCTCCGGGTCTGCTTCTAGGAGAACCCAAAGTCTGTCAGAACCCTTAGGGGTTCTTCCGTATTTTATGTCATCATTAGCCATTCTGAACATTAAGAAAATGGGTCGCTATTCTTAATTTCTTCGGAGTAAAAACAGCACTGTTTTAATTTCTGCATCGTCAGGAATTCTCTGAGGATGTTGAGAGTTGTCACCTACTACATCCAAAGACCTTAGCAAAATATGGAAGACAATACATGCCAAAGACTCTCCTGAGGAAAAACTGTTTTTACTTTGCAAGGATTTATTCAGTGAGGCTCATGGGGCCATGAACACATGGGACATAATGACTGGAACATGATGCTATTTTCTTTTCTCTTTCAGATTTAAGCATTTATTGCTCTCTTTGAGAAGATCGGCTTTCCTCAGGTAAAGAACACGTGTGGATGGGCGAGCCTGAAAGCCATTTTTATCTCCTTGGAAGGCATTTTCATTCCGTCGTTCAACAAAGGTTTATTGAACTTTAACATGGTTTGAGCTTTAGGCTAAGCACTGTGAAGCACTCATAAACACACACACACACACACACACACACAAAATGGGTAAAAGGCACAATTCCATCCCAGGCTTCATAGATCTGGGAACAGCCATCGAAATACCCCTTTTCAGGGTTCATTTGGGTGGTAATACATTTCATCCCGGAGAACAATCAGAAAATCAAATTGACTTTGGTATGTTTGCTTGATTTTAAAAATATGATCCCAAGGGGAAAATAGCCTGTCCACGGAGACGAATGATTACCAATCTCAAAATAGTTTTTACTGTAGTTTTTTTTTTTAAATCTTAAACCCAACCACAAACATTCCCTTTTGGATTCTTAACCTAATTTCCCAGAGCTGCCTGGCCCATCTTCTTCCCTAATTTTCACGTTCTGCCTAAGTCTTTACGGTCTCCACTGGTTAATGTTTAATGCTCTCTACGGCCAGTGTTTGATGTTTACACTTTATTGGGTTAACCAAATTTGTAGAACAAATTAAATGTGTGCAGGTCTTTGGCAAGCCACATTTAGATATGTGTTGCCCGGAAACCGCCTCATTGTTCAATACTGCATGCCCCAAATAGTTTCAATTAACTGTTGTTTTTTTTTCCTGGCAATATCTGCAGCTATCTGCATGGCTTTTGGGAAGTTATTACTTCGTAAATTTACAGATGTAACGGCCCCATCCCCCCCCTGCTTCCAGAAAGCATGTCACAGCAGAAAATACCACATCTGTGTGAAACGGAGTGTCAGCAACAGGTAACCTATTAAGTTAGAATGACCAAAGACCAGAAAAATATGTCGGGGGCGGAGCAGAGGAATGGCCATGGGGTGGGGGGTTGGGGGAGTGTGTGGGAAGAGGGAAGGAGGAATGAAAGCTGGTGTTTGTATTACTACAAAGATACATACTAGAACAAAAGTGCACAGGGGAATAGCACAGTTTAGGTAAAGAATATTAATGTAATTATCAGAGAAACATTAGTTTTCAATCTACTAGTTTAGTTTTCTTTTTTAAATAAAAGAAGTGTTAAATTGTTTATCTGTGCATGTGTGTGCACGCACACACAAACCCATACACACAAATGTACGTGTACTTGCATGAGCGAGTGAGCGCATGGACACACACACACACACACACATTAAGTCAGGTGCCCATAGCGACCAGAGGTAGCAGGTCCCCCTGGAACTGGAGTTACAGTGGACCTGATATAAAGGAACATAACTGCTGAGCTATCTCTCTGGAAGGCAGTTCTTCCCTGTTGAATACATTCAAAGGGTCATGTGTTTCCACATCAATGGACAGGCTCTGGGACAAGCCGATGTTTACATTCTATGGTCCAGCAATGAATTTGGCCAGACTCTCTTTCCAATCTCACCCAGCCCCATCCGCTAGACAAGTTAGCAGTGATCTCTGGAGTGTCAGACACTTCAAAATTCTGAGGAAACACTCCAAAATCCTGTCCCGTTAAATAGTTATTTTTGTATATAAAAGAGGTTTATTTTGTTTTTAATGCTGTGTGTGTGTGTGTAGGTGTGTGTGTAGGTGTGTGCACGTGTGAGGGCAGGTGCCTGTACCTCCAGAAGAGGGCATCTGAACCTCAGGAGCTGGAATTACACATGGTTGTGAGGCTTCTGATGTAGGCGCTGAGAACCAGATTTGGTTGCTCTGCAAGAAGGAACACACACTCTGAACTGTGGAGCTGTCTCTCCAGTCTCTTAAAATTCTTTGGGGGTAGGGAATGGGAGATGGGGGGTGGGTCATCGCTTACAACTCTTTTTTAAATGTAAGTTTCATGACTTCCTGTTCACCAAAGAACAACCTCATTTCATATTCCTTCCCGAGAGTCTTGTCCCATTAGCAATTCGTCCTCCATTTTCCCAGCCCGTATTTTCTTACAGCCTCGCTGAGAGATGCCCGAGTTTCCGACCCAGTGTGAGAAAATATTAAGATGGTTCTGAGATTTCATCACCCGACGAAAATAAGGAATCCCCAAACTGCAGGGTCATGGATGGACTCTGGGGCTCAGATTTCCAGGGGCGTCAGATTTCCCCTGGCTCCTAAAGTCTAGCAGAGAGCGGCCGGGTCTGGAGTAGTATCTGTTTTTCTGGCACCAGAACCATGGCTGAACACTAATGCATTTAACAGTTGGACTTATTTTTAATCTACTGTATTAGGGAGCGCAAATTTAATCAAGAACAAAATGTTACCGACGGTGTTTTTGTTTCTGCGTATGCATACATTCCCAGTGCTGTCTCCTGTTCTCTTGAGCTCTCTCCTGACATCTGACTTATTTCATAACATTAGATTTTTTTTTTTTAAGTGCCAATGTTTGTGGAGGGTGAAGAAGGAGAGAAATCAGAAGCTGGAGCCCTCCCTCCCACACCCCCCATTAAAGAAATAATTGCAGTACAGATTTTAACAATTGCTCTTCCTGCAGCAAATGTTGTTATGGACAGAGCTAATAAATGTCTTCAACCATTACTGCTGAGATACACTTTTGGCTTATTTTCTGCCATTGGGAGGCATGGCTGGGTTGAGACATTCTTTTTAGCTCCCCCCCACCCCCCCCCCCTTAATCAAAGAAAGAGATCTTATCTCTCTGCCCAGCCTCCTCCCTCTGCCCTCCTCCCTGAATGCCTATTTTACTGAAACCTGACTTGCAGGTCAGGGAACTGGTAACAGATTAATTTTACTCAAAGAGGAACACTAAGTATTTTGGCTGGGACACATGAGAATCCTGTTATAATATTACCATTTTCCCTTTTCTAAATTAAATATTAGGAAAAATTAAGCCAAGTAGTGGCCCACACTACAGTGGAAAGTATTTCTCTCTTGCAAACACGGGGAGATAAATGCTTGTGTAAGCGAAGGCACAATAAATATGCATTACGTTAAAAAAACCGAGATTATGCAGGTTTTAGAGTTATAGCTAAAAGTGGTTTAGTGTTTCATGCCTAATAATAGATTACGCCTATCATATTTCCAACCTTCATTTCTCCTCCCTTTGAAGTCCAGCCATATAAAGGTTGTTTGTTGAACCACACTAAAGTTAAAGCAAATATTACTTAGGGTGATTCATACTGGCAAGAATTCGCAATGAAGGCAGTGGTGTGTGTGTGTGTGTGTGTGTGTGTTTGCAAGGGGGGTGAGTCAAAGGAAATGAAATGTTTGTAATATTTTTTCGGTTGATAAATTTATTAAAACATTCTAGAAGCTTGTAAGGGAGGCAAGGCTGACAGACATAGACTCTCTGCAAACAGATTACACCCGGGGCCCTGTGGGGGAGGCAGACCTTAAAGAGGGAAAAATTCCCTGGATTTCAGAAATTGCCACCAGGTCACAGCAATACTTAATTAACTGAATCCATTAACAGAGGGCTATAACCTAGTTGTTAAGAAAAAGGAAAAAACAAAATGGAAAAAAAAAAGAAAAAAGAAAGAAAGAAAGAAAGAAAACAAAAAGAAAGAACAGAAAGAACAAGGTTAGGGAGTAGTTAGATTCATTTAATCCTCTGTTCTTTGCTTACGGATTAGCCTTTCAGAATGAGCAACCTGATTTTTTTTTTTTTTTAAGGATCCATTTACCTTCCAGGCCTTTTCATAGCAAAACATTTTGTAGGGTTGCAAAAGAGATTAATTTGTTGCCAGTTGCTCCACACTGGCAGGGATTCTGAATAAAGAATGTAAGCAATCTATCTTTGTTTGTAAGATATAATTAATCTGGCAGTTAAAATTCTTTGGAAACATTCTGATGACTTATATGGAAAAGTAGAGCGAGGATTTCAAAGAAAGCTCAGAACTGTGTGCCGGGGAAGATAAAAGATATATGAAGTGTTTGTTCTAAGCGATACTATTCATTTACAGATCATAATGTAGCCCCACCCTGGCAATTATTCTGGAAAACAAGACAAATCTTTGTCTAGAGCCTTCTGACGGCGGTCTTGATTTGACAAACAAAATAAGCACATTACTGTTGTACTCTAATAGACTGCAAGCTGTTTTATTAGAGTCAGCTGAATCCTGTTTTGCATAAAAAAGAACACTGTTTGCTATGGAGAACACATTTATGTTAATAGGACTTTGACAAAGTAAAATAAAATCGCATTAAGATGCTGCAAGGAGATAAGACAATGAAATCTCAGGGAGAGAGAGAGAGAGAGAGAGAGAGAGAGAGAGAGAGAGGGGGAGAGAGAGAGAGAGTGAGAGTGAGTTTTGGCATACACTAATTACAGTCACGTCTCTGCAGGAAAAGAATATATTTTTACACCAACTACCCATGTGTTTGAAAATGCAGAGAGCTTAAAGCACAATTCCTGGTTTTCCAGCATTTCCTGGATGCAGTCAGGCCCCCGTGTAGCTAAGGTGGTGGTTGTTTTAAAGGAGTCTGCCTGATAAATACCGCTTTCATTTTCAGCAGCAAAGGCAGGTTTCCTTCTGAATGCGAGCCGGCCCTCATCCTGCTCAGTTTGAAGGGACTTTCCAATATAGGGCAGCTGAAAACAAGGTTTTAGATTACATGGTAATTTAGGAATGCATGAAAAGCAAAGCAGTTACCATAATAGGGTTCTGGGTAAACTTCATGGTTTTTAGAGCAAAACATAACAACATATGTTTTGTGATTTGTCTCAATGATACATATATATATATATATATATATATATATATATATATATATATATATATATATATATATGCAATTTTTTCGGGTACTATCAAAATATTTGGAGGCCTCATCTGTGCACAGCTTTTTTATAACCTTATTTTGAAAACTGATGTCTCTTCTTTTAGTTCAGTCATTAAAAGCCAGGCGATGATGGACGTCGGAATGCCTTGGGTTTTATGACTAATCAGTTCCTGGCAGCAGCCATATTTCTTCCCTAGTGAAACTTTAATATTCCTTTGGCCTTGTTTAGGCTAAAAAAAAAAATTTTGTTTTGGGGGGGAGCAACTTTGCTACTCTGGCTACTTATAAGTATCACCAACCAGATTATACCAAACAGATATATGGCCCCTGTGACTTAACACCCCACAAAATGAAAAGGCCAGAAAGGGGGGGGGGGCTAAGTCTCCCTGGCTTCTAACAAATTCTGACTGCCCTGTGATTGTGCTAGATACTTTCCTGTTCAAAAAGGCAGGGTTATGGAGAAAACCTTGTCTCTGGAAGGCAGAGCTATTAAGAGAAGTGAGCCTCCTTGGAACAGAACAGACTGCTATTTGAATTGCTGCTTTGGAACCTGTCCGGGATGAGGCAATTTTTATGAGAGGCCTGATTTTCAGCCCAGACCCTTTGATCTTCTTGAAGTTGCAACACCAGACACCAGGTGTCTCCACTTAGCTGAGCTAAAGGTCCTGGGAAAGAAGGTTATGTCTCCAGAAAGGTTGACCAAAGCCTTGCCTTCTTAGGGCTCCTTGCCTGGGGAACAGTATAGGAGCTTGCTGGGGGGCAAAGAACATGGTCGCTTCTGTTCTGGCTGTTCTGGTGAGAGCTTGTGCCTCAACAGGGAAGGAACCTCAGTTTTGTATGGAATCCATGAAGACTGGAGCCTCAGCAAACGCTGAGTCAGGCTGCCCTCCATATTTACATCGAGTCGCCATCTTGGATGGAGAGAATGGAAGCCTTTCGTGTTGGTGAAGGCCAGCTCTGTGGGAATCTTCTTCCTGGAATCCCTCAGTGAAGAGCTGACCTTTCCCTCTATCAGTGGTTGATGCCCCAGTTCAACGTTGTGATCCCCGTGAACATACATGAGTTTCTCCCATTATTACTCATTTTCTCTCTACTCTGTGACAGGTAAGCAGAAAGAAATGACGCCAGCCTGTTCCCTTGTGTACTTGAAGAGCTTACGCTGAACTATGCCACCTCTATTTGATGTCGGAGGTAAGCAAAGATGCCAGTGGTTCCCAAAACATGGCATGCCAAAGATGGGAATAAGTGTTGTTTTAAAAGATCATTTTTAGGGGGACAGGCTAGCTAGCACCTGGAGTAGAGGAGCTTTGTCGAAGGTCCGAAGACAGGAACTAGAGCTTCGGATGTCACAAGAAGGTGGTAGAGAACTGATTACAGAGATTTATCAAGAGAAGGCTATAGCGCCCCCATTCCCACCCAGTAAAGTAAACAGTTGAAATATTACTGTATTTCATTACCCTCCAGAATAACTGTGTTAAAAAAAAATCCCTAAATGCCAAACTCATTTATGACCACCTTGTGCTACGTTATATTGTCTCTTCTCAGATATTCTTGACCAAAGAATCAAGAAAAAACAAACAAAATCCCTTCCAGCTTATTTTACAGAGGATGCCATCATTGCACTATGGATTATTACAAAATTTTCACCCAGTTTGATCAGTTTTGTAGTTCTTGACCTGTTGTGTCTTAGTCAGGGTTAGCATTGGCATGATGAAACACCATGACCAAAGCAACTCAGGAGAAAAAGGGTTATTTGGCTTACCTTCCACATCACTGTTTGTCATTGAAGGAAGTCAGGACAGGGACTCAAACTAGGCAGGAACCCAGAGGCAGGAGCTTTATTGGCTTGCTCTGCCTGGTTTCTTATAGAACCCAAGACCACTAACCCAGAGGTGGCCCCACCCACAATGACACAATGGGCTGTGGCCCCACCTACAATGACACAATGGGCTGGACCCTCCCACATCTATCACTAATTAAAAAATAATAATGACCTATGGGGGTTTGCCTGCAGCCTGATCTTCCAAAGGCGTTTTCTCAAATGAGAGTCCTTCTTTGTCTTCCAACTCTAGTTTGTGCCAAGTTGACATAAAACTAGCCAGCGTATCTTGGTTTGCCATCCTTGCTTGTTTACATATTTAATCTATAAATTATTCTGGATATGACTGAGTATTTTGAAGAACATACTTAGGAGAAAAATTCCTTGAGTCATGGCACCAAGAATTGTCTTTTTTTCTGGGGTTTGGACTTAGAGTAAGACTTGGAAGGTGAAAGGAGTCAAACAAGCTAGGACTCAGAGGCCATCTGCCAGAGGAAGGAGGTTTCTCTGGAGGACATGATTACAGGAGCCAACCTGGTCTCATTATCCAGGACAGCTCTCTTTCCATCAGGTTCCCAGACCGTCAAACCTCCAAGAGATAAAGGGTTTCAGTGCCAGCCCCACCTCTAAGTTCTGGGAAAAAGGTTCATAGTGTTTTGGTGTTAGTTCCTTATTCTTAGTAATAAATGTTGAATGTACATTAATCTTGTTGACTCACAAAAGCGACTTTCTGAGGTCATGTTATTGTGTGGGTTTTGTGGACAAGGAAACTGAGTTGCACAGATGAAGAAACTCTCTGGAAGTCATCAAGCTCTAAGTGAGATTCTTGAGATGGCTCAGTGGGTAAGAACACTTGCTGCTCTAGCAGAAGACCCAGGTTCAAATCCCAGCACCCACATGATTCACAATCACCACTAACTCCCATTCCAGAGAGGTCAGTGCTCCTTCTGGCTACTGTGGGTACTGTGTGTATGTGGTATGTTTACATATAGGTAGGCAAAGCATTCCTATGCATAAACACCCCCCCCCACACACACACATACACAAAGACCTGACAAAGTGACATAGCCAATACTGTTGAATGGCAGCTTCACATCGAGTGATTCTTACAATAACCTATGCTTCGATTAGAGTTTCTTCCTATGTATAATCACAGGTCAGTAAGTCTCCTGAGCAGAAGCCACCTAGGACTCCCCTGAGTCATTTAGTGCTCTGTGCCAGTCACCACCTGTTGCATTAAAATGTCCAGGGAAGGTACGAATCAACATCTGCTTATTCCAGATTGGATCCCAGTGACAGACAATTCCACCAAAGACCAACTTGAAGACAAATGATGTATTGGGCTTTTGTACCCAGCACAAATGAGGGGTAACAGGAACACCGGGACCCCGAATACCTATAAAGTCTCACTTCATCATGGGTGCAGACCTTATGGAAATGTAACATGGTGTCCACTTTTGAGTTAACCTTTCACTTTGAGTTATTTGCCAGGTTTCACTTTGTGTTGTCCCTCGTCCTCATGATTTGTTACCAATCTGTCAATAGTGTGCATGCCACCAACACAGACACACAAACAGACAACATCAAAGACAAATACATGGGCAACACATGCAAATGCATGATTCATACAAACACATACAAAGAAACAAACTCATACATACCAACAAACACACATGTACACAAACACACAAACTCACAGACACACATACATAGATGTACACAATATACACACAACTTGTGTTTATACTCAAACACACAAGCACACAAATGCACAAGCATATACATACCAACATACACATAAAATACAAACACACATATACATATAAATACAGAAACACACACAGATCACACATACACATACACAAATGCAGAAACATAAAAACACACATAAAGTTACAAACACAGAAACAAAAAAAAATAAACATGGACATAGACTCAAACACACTGACACATAAACACACAGACATACAAACATATATATATATACAAACACACACATGTGTATGGATATATGCACATATCTATGTATATGTACAAGCAAAAAACACAAACAAAATTCATACACATACACACACACATACACACAGAGTAATGGTTAATAATTTGTCAACATGGCAGGATCTAGAATTGCAATAGAAACAGACCTTTGGAAGTGCTTTTTGAAGGAGCTAATGGAATCAGGAAGACCCACCCTAGGTTGGGCTGCACCATCCTATGTGTCCAGGGTTGGAATAGAAATAGCGAGGGAGCTGAGTACCTGAGTTCTCTGCTTCCAGACTACGGTTGCACTGTAACCAGCTGCTGTGTGCTCCTGCTGATTTCCTTTCTCCAACCTGATGAGCGGTGTCCTCAAAATATGGACAAGATGAGCCCTTCCTTAAGTCACTTTTATTAGGAACTTTGTCACAGTAACAGAAAAACTCACAAATACACAGAGAAGTCAGCGTTTGTCAAATCAACATGCAAACCCTTGCTGGCTGGTTCTGAATTTTAAGAAGGCAAGAGCTAAATGGAACATCAACATGTGTGTGGCCATAGGGTTAAAGTCCCATGAAGCAGCCTGGTGTTTTTTTCCACCTGGGTAGACTTCCTTTCCACCCTCCCTCCCTTTCCTCCCTCCTTCCATCTTTCCCTCCCTTTCTCCTTTCCTTCCTTCCTTTCCTTTTTCCTATCTTTCTTCCTTGTAAATAAAGTCATAATTGTTGACCTGAGATAGGAAGTTGCCAGAAGCAATCGGACTTGCCAAGTGTCTGTGGGAAAGTGGGCAGTGAGCTCACACTCACAGTAAGGGGCCTGTTAGCAGACGTGCTGGCTTGGAGTTTGGTGGGGTGGGGGGTATTATTTGACAGGCCAGAGTCATGGAGTTTGCGTGTCAGAGCAAACTGGAGGGGGATGCTCATCAGCCTCTTCCACGTCCCTTGAGTCACAGCTCCTGAAAGCAGAGTCCTTAATGACTGGTTAGTTCTCACTGCAGCTTCTTGACATTCCTGGGCAGCGTTTAGGTCCTGGCAGCCACTCCTGGCAGCCCCAGTTCAAGTACTGTGGACAGAGATGGCTGGTAAGATCTCCAGGACAGAAGCAGAGGAGGGTGTGGTTGTAATGTCCTGAAGGGGATTTCCTTGGCTCTCGACTTGTGCTTTACAAAAAGCCATGGCTACGCTTTTGTCCTGGCTGGTTTCGAGTTGTCAACTGGACACAAGCTAGAGGCGTCTGGAAGGAGGGAACCTCCAAGAAGGAAATGCCTCCATGAGATCTAGCTGTAGGGCATTTTCTTAATCTGTGACTGATGGGAGAGGCCCCAGCCCATGGTGGGAGGTGCCATCCCTGGGCTGGTGGTCCTGGGTTTTATAAGAAAGCAGGCTGAGCAAGGCATGGGGAGCAATCCAGTCAGCAGCATCCCTCCATGACCTCTGCATCAGCTCCTGCCTCCAGGTTCCTGCCCTGCTTGAGTTCCTGTCTTGTCTACCTTCAGCAATGAATACAATATGGAGGTTTGAGCCAAATAACTCGTTTTTCCCAAATGTTGCTTTTGGTCATGGTACTTTGCCAGTCGTAGTAACCCTGACTAGGACAAGCCTTCTGCTGGACAGTGAAGGGGGAGAAGAACTGCCATTCACACACATCTCCTTGGAGCAGAAACCCATCCCTTTCTCTCTGTTTCCATCATCCTGTTCTCCTCTGGCCATGTAAGAGTGTGTTGAGGTCCAGGATTCCTTAAGGAATCCTTGTGAAGAATGGGGTTTGCTTCTTCTGGAAAGGAGGACAAAGCCTGTTCTCTGGGCTCCCTGTTAACTGCTGAATTCATTTCTTCTTCTTCTATGTAGACATATCTCTCTGGTCTTCAAGGACCACTGACCACCAGAAAACCTTCTGAGCCTTGAGTGTGTAGGAGACTGTGTTAGCTTTTGAGAGCTGAGGCAGCAAGGTCACCGAAAAACATCCCAGTGGCGGGAGGCTGCCAGGGGTTAGACAGGTTGGTGCTTCCAAACACACAGAGAAAAAAAAATCTAGGGATTTTCTGGCCTCTGTGGCTTGCAGCTGGACAGCCTGAGGGTCTTAGCCTTGACCATCATGTGGTTTTCTCCCTGTCTCTGATTCCAAATGCCCTGCTGTTCTCTTACTTCCCCTGGGGAGTAGGTTTCTATTCATCCCACATAGAGAAAGCAACCGCAGACCAGAGAAACAGATCTACCCAAGTCCAGCTTGGGGAACCAGTGAGTTCCTTGGGGTTATCCATAGAAGTGTGAGTAATGTGGTCAGTTCCGTCACTAGAAAGCCCACCCCAGCATGAGTGATGACTTGGAGAAGATGCAAGATCAGACTCTCTTGAGCAATTGTGAGGTAGCTCTACTGAGGAGTCTCTAGTCATTGTTTCCTGGTTATAGGGCTGGGAGAGGGCCTTCATGGATTTTGTAAGTTTCAAGAACACCCTGCCCCTCACCCCCCCCCCCCCCCCCGTTTCCTCTTATAGGTAAATTATCTAGTATGATTGGTCTGCTAGAGCTGAAGAAAAGTGTAGCTCTTAACTCCTGGTTTATTGAGGGTTATTACTGAAATTATTGCATATTAAAATCTCATATTTTATTCCTTGTGAAAAGCTTATCTTGGATGTCGACAAGAAAACTCACATCTTTCTGAGGAAATCTGAGTATGCTTTTTATCAGAGAGACCAGCAGAACCAATACTTTCCCTTTTTAATAGGGTTTCTAGGATGCTCAGAACCACATTTAGTATATAGGCATCCCTTCCTCCTGCTTCTGTCTGCTTTTAGGTGGTGTAGCCCTTTCCAGTTCCATTAATTATTCGGTTAATTGACCTCTTTATGAAGTTGCTTTGACTTCTTCATGGAAAGAGATGAGGGTTTAAAATGATTACATTTGGTTGATTTGGATTAAAGTAGGAAGTTTTCTAGCTGACCAAGATGGTGGTAACAAGGTCTGTTAGACTCAGGAAAAAAGACATTGAAGAAGATTGATGATTCAAAGCAAAGACTTTTTGGGCAGCTCTCAGCGGGTACTAGCTGCTTCATGATGACAAGTCAGTATGTGTCTGTTGAGTGAGGTGCCTGAATGGGCTGTTCCTATGTCATGCTTCACACGGGGCATAAGCAACCCGCTGAGGACACGGAGCAAGAAGAAGACTTGGAGACAGAAGATCTGAGGACCAGCATCACTTCTGCATGCAAGTTCTCAGGTGACTTCCAGTGGATCCAGAAAGCATCCATCTGGTTAATTTGGAATGTTGCTTCACACATAACTTTCTATCAATACACTGTCTTCCTGCTAGTCCCTCCATTCACCCTCTGGGACAGCGCCTCAAGTCAATTTTGTTTTTCTAGGAAACCTTCAAATGTCTGGGGGAAGCTGCGACGTGTAAGCTCGGTTTTATATCTGCACGGAGTGTATCAATTTATTTTTATATACATCCACTGAGTTACATAAACCACTATTATTCCATGTAGATTCAAAGTGGCTTATAGCTACGAATGCAATAAAATCAGATAAAATAAATATAAACTGAATAAAAGAGGATAACTCTGAAGGAACAGAGAATTGAGCCCAGAGGCTAGAGGAGGTGGGAAGGTATGCACCATATTCTGAAACACCAGAATATTACTACTGGGCACGCTGGGTTTCTTCACAGCCAGAGATTGCCTTGGAAACTACAGAAAAAAGGGGATGCCAGAGTGAGGCAGTCTCTTCGTCTTAAAAATTTATCTATCACATTACAGAAACATCATGTAGCAGATGAATGTTCAAAGTTGATCAATAAAGGTAATTCCTTCAGTGCAAAAAAAAGTTCAAGAGAGAGAGGAGGACCACAGGGATGAGAATGTGCCCTGATAAACTCTTCCTATGCAAAGTCCTCAAGTGCTGATGCACACAGATGGGAAATATTGATCCCAAAAGAAATCTTAACAGGTAGCAGAAAAAAAAAATTGGGGGCTCTGGAGGTTGGTGGCAGTGGTGATTTAAATATAGTTGGCCAAGGGAGTGGCCCTATTTGGAGGTGTGGATTTGTTGGAGAAGGTGTGGCCTTGTTGGAGGAAATATGTCACTGTGGGGGTGGGCAATGAGACCCTCCTCCTAACAACGTGGGAGCCAGTCTTCCACTAGCAACCTTCAGATCAAGATGTAGAACTCTCAGCTCCTCCTGCACCATGACTGCCTGGATGCTGCTTTGCTCCTACCTTGATGATAATGGACTGAACCTCTGAACCTGTAAGCCAGCCCCAGTTAAATGTTGTCCTTATAAGAGTTGCTTTGGTCATGGTGTCTCATCACAATGGTAGAACCCTGACTAAGATGCAGTTCATTCGTTTGATGTATATTTATGGAGCTCTTTGTGTGCTAGACATTAAGCTAGTCGTCATGGTGAGTTTTCACTGTCAACCTGATTGGAATTTGAGTAAAGAGGTTGAAGTGAGATAGGAAGATTCACCCAGAATATAGGTGGCCCTATCCCATGAGCTGGAGTCCTGGTCTGAATAAATAGGAGAGAAAATAGGCACCATGCAATGTTAACAGCTGGCTTATACTGATGCATCCATGAATTAACCTCCATAACGGACTGTGTTCCCTTAAACCATGAGCCCCAACAAACCCTCTCTTGCCTAAACTGCTTCTTGTCAGATATTTTGCCACAAGGAGATAAGTAGATGACCACACACACAAATGAATAGTAATATATCATGTCTGTCTTTCAGAAGCTTATAGCCTAATGAGGATATGTTACAGAATAAATGTATTAAATCATTCCAAGTATTTATTGAGAAATGATTACATACCAAGGCTAGTGCTGAGGTCTGGGCATATAAAATATGACTATAGCAAACACTTTCTGTTGATTAGAATTTTAAAAAATAAATTAGAAATAACCAAGATTGTTTTTTACATTTTTTTTTTCAAAATTGACTGCTAAAAACCTCTGAAGATTGAACAGAGTTGATATGGCTCCAACTAGTATGTAATAAAACAAGTCTACAACTTAAGAGTTCTCCTCTCTTGGGCAATTTCTTGGTAGGTTTATTATGAGTACATGGTTATCTAATTTTTCATAGCTAGTAAGCTTCTGCAGATTGAGGTTGTTGTTACATAAAACAATGACTGGTTTCCAAATGATAGAGTCTGTGAAAAAGAGCTGAGTTTTTCAGGAAAGGAAAATTCAGAAAAAGCAAACATATAGCATGTTACAACACACCTGCCCATGCCTATGGAAGACATTACTAATAGATTACAGAGCTTCTTCCTGTCATGCTTGAATATGATCCCAAAATCCTTTCATTACCCTATGGTAGATGACCAGACATGGCCTTGGCATACAAAATGATGTTCTTTTGTCCCTTGAAGACTGCCCAGGCTTTTGAATATGTCCCAGCCCTTTATGCTATAACACACCATGGAAATAATTTGAGAGGTTTGTAAAAAAATTATTTTCCACTTTATATTTTAAGTGTTTGAAATTGCTATCTGACAGCTGTTGAGAAAGACTGACAGCATGCTATGCCTAAGGACTTTCACAGATTTGGAAAAATAATAACAACACACACTTCATTTTGTACGATATGCAACAACTTAATCAATTTCATGTTATCTATAGTAATTTCGTTACCATCATTCTAAATCTCTTAGCCAGAGTGACCTAGGTCTCATTCTTTATGCAGCTATTATATCTTTACACATGTATTTTATTGTATCTTTACAATTGCCCTGTGGGGTCGGTGACATTAGGGTCTCCTGATATGTGGTCCCACCAGGCATAAGTGTGTGAGTAGCAGAACTACAATTAAAGTCATCACCACCAGTCCCGAGGCTTGAGTGACATGTGTCCTCACAGACCTCTGTGTATGAACACTCCGTCCCCAGTAGGTGGCGATGTTTTGGGAAGTTATGGAACCATTAGACTGCGGAGCCATGCTGAAGGAATGACAACACCGAGGGCGGGCTTTGAGGGTGTAGAGCCTCACCTCATTTCCTGATCTCTCTCTCTCTCCTTCCTGTGTGTGGATGTGATCCCTCTGCTTCCTGACTGTTAGACTGGCCTCTGGCCTTTAATCGCAACATCTTCCCTGCCATAATGGACTGACTATAGCTCTCTGGAAATGTAAGCCAAGGAAACCTCTCTTCCCTAACTTACCTTTTTGTTAAGATATTTTATCACAGCAATAGAAGAAGAAATAATACTAATGTCATCCCAGAGATGAAGTTCATCCCTGCCAGTCCAGCCAGGGATGCGAGACTGCCACTTAGCAAAAGTACAGTCATCTTCCTTTGGCTTCCGACCTAATGTTTGTATTTGTAGCCTCTCTTGAGGACCACCTATCTTTTAGTTATAGAAAGTGCTATGAAGGCAGGGGACCTGATAACTCATTTATTTATATTTTTAGATCTATGTGTAACTAGTACTTTTCCACTACTTTTATTTATCTATCTATCTATCTATCTATCTATCTATCTATCTATCTATCTATCTATCTTTCTGTTTATTTGCGTGTGAGTGTGTCTGTACTATGGTGCATGTGTGGAGGCCTAAGGACAATTTGTGGGAGTCCTTTCTCTCTCTCTCTTTTTTTTTTTTTACAGCATGGGACCTCAGGATCAAATTCAATTCACCAGGTTTGGTAGCAAGTACCTTCCTTTCCTTATGTCTTGGACTATCTCAATGCCCCTGTTTTAAGTTTTTAAACGTTGGTGCTCTCTCTCTCTCTCTCTCTCTCTCTCTCTGTGTGTGTGTCCGTGCCGTGTATATGTGTGTAAGTGTAGTCATGCATATGCCGTAGTACACATGTGAAGGCCAGAGGATGACCTTGGATGGCAGTCCTTGTACCTTACTGAAGACAAGATCTCTCCTGATCACCACTGCTTTGTCAGGCTGACTGGACAAGGTACCCAGGATTTTCTGCTCTCTGCCTCCCATTTTCTAAAAGAAGGATGAAATTGTTGAGACTATGGACATGCACAGGTGTGTGTGTGTGTGAGTGTGTGTGTGTGTGTGTGTATGTGTTGAGGATCTGACCTCAGGTTATCAGATCTGCATGACCAAAGCTTTACCCAATGGACCAGCCTGTCCAGTCCTGTAGGGCCCGATTTGAAACAAACACTAACACACTGTGCCTTTGTACTCCAGTCTCCGGAACCATCTTTTCCTTACATCAGTGGTTCTCAGCCTGTGGATTTCGATATTTTTGGTGGGGCTGAATGACTCTTTTGCAGGGGTTTCCTAAGACCACCAGAAATATCAGATATTTCCATGATGATTTTATACCAGTAGCAAAGTTACAGTTTTGAAGTAGCCAAGAAGACAATTTTATGGTTGGGGGTCACCGCAACCTGAGGAACTGTACTGAAGGGCGGCGGTATGAGGGAGGTGGAGAACCATTGCTTTCTATCAAGCTTCCCGAAGCACCCTGCTGACTCTGGGCCTTTGGGATGCTAAGATATGTGGTTCTCTTTGAAGTAAAACATCTCAGCAAATCAGCCTCTGTCCCTGAGTGGCTCCATGGGTAGGACGAAGACGCATTCACCATTGTGAGACATCTATGTCCAGGACTTGGTGATGCTGCATGTGTTTGTGGGAAGGGTCACTGAGCCCTTAGAACACTGGGTCTGGAGAACGGTTTGGATTATTGGAAAATTGGGACAAAACTTATTAGCTGTCAGTTTCCTACTTGAAAATGCTAAACCCAGGTCTGTGTTTTTATCAGAGAGCACGGAGTCAAGCCATAACCAAGCCTTTTACAAGCTGTGTGACTTCGGGCTATGCCATTGACAATGATGGTGATAGTCATAATTAGGGTTAGTGCAATGGCCCTGGAAATGATGTAGGAGCTCTGCCAGGTACTTTATGGGCATCTTCTCATTCACTGGGGCTATACCTGTTATCACTAGATAGCTTTGTTCTTCAGATGAGGATCCGAAAGCCCAGAGGAGGGAGTGACATCACACTCTGGGACCTCTCATTAGGCTAGGGAGCTGGGATTAAAGCCCACCCGGTGTGGGAGCAGACCCCAGCTCTTCGGTGCTCTCTGGGTTCCTTTGCTTTTTTAAGAGTCAGATTTTCCCTTATCAGAAAGGGTGTGGTCTCAGAGACCGCTGCTAATTTTTTTCCACTCCTAAGTCCTAGGAGATCTTTTCCAAGCCATGAGCCTCAGGCAGCAAACGGGACTCTTGTTTTGTTTTGTTTTAATTTAATAATTTAACTTAATTTAATTTTTTTTTTTTTTTACTATTGTGTTGCTTGTTTTTCTAATTGCTCTCTGCCAGCTCTGGGTAATTAAAACCCCACAGCTCTTTGAAGCTATACACAAAGCAAGGCTGGTGAGCACCCACCACCCTCAGTTCATGGCCTCTAAGAAGAAAACCAACTATCTGGCAGTAGCAAGTTCTGTGTGAATAGTGGAGTAAATACAGGTAGAGCCTAGTAGAATGGACTGTAAATTTCTGTTTATTTACCACCAGCTCTAAGTGTTGAACCGAACAATGGCTCTCTTTAACAACCTCTGATGACTCAGTGGTAAACAGCCGCGCTTTATATTCATGGGAAAGGCTCACTGGAATGGTGAGTTTAAATGCAGAAGTACATTAGGCACCCCGCAGTCCAGGTGAACATCTATTTTGGTGACCATAATAGAATTAGCGATGCAAAAGAACATGGCCTTCAAGGATTAAGATGCTATCGCAGCAGAGTCCTTCCTGCATACCTTGGTTACCATGGGGATCGTGGTGCAGGATGTCCCAAGTCATTGGCATGGAAAGGTTTCAAATGTTTATTTACTTTTTGTGTATAATATAGTCCCAAATGGGGGCAGAAACAGAACAGATTGTCCCATGAGTACTATGGATGAGACATGTCTCCAGGACGTCACGGCTTGTCCAGTACACTCTGTCAGGATAAGGAACAGGGGCCCTTGGTACACTTCATACATGGTCACTGAGGACTCCTGTCCTACTCTGTGTTGGGCTCCATGGCATTATTAAGATAAAGTCTATGGAGTCATGCTCTCAGGAACTTGTAGGAGAGAGACATGTGTATAGAAATCTCTCTATATGCCTACCGTGGTCCAGGCTTCTGTGTCTAATTTATCTCTATTTGATGAAAAGATGACATTGTTGGTTAGGCTTTAAGGGAATTTGACTTAGGGAAACTGACTCAAGAGTGGAAAGGATAGAAAGACCCTAGGAGGGCTGAAGAGTTGGTTCAGTGGTTAAGAGCGCTGACTGCTCTTCTGAAGGTCCTGAGTTCAAATCCCAGCAACCACATGGTGGCTCACAACCATCTGTAATGAGATCTGATGCCCTCTTCTGGAGTGTCTGAAGACAACTACAGTGTACTTACATATAGTAAATAAATAAATCTTTAAAAAATGAAAGTCACTAGGAGAGATTAGATGTAATGGAACAAGTGAACAATCTAACCTGAGGTGAACCTGTCTGTGTTGTCTCTTTGTAGCATGGGGACAGCTGTCCTCATTGGGGCGACTGGCTCACTGGTTGTGAGAATCAGAGCGCTCTAGAAAAACAGAATATGAAGAATGACTATCCAAGGAAGATTTATTAGATTGGCATGTACCAGATGATCTTGGTGGCCTAAGGTTGAGAAATAGGGAGTCACTCAGTCTTCGAAGCTGGTGCTGTTAGCCTAGAGGATCCATCCCTAGGGAGACAGTGGGCTCCAGCCCATGCTGGAGTTGGGAGAAGCTGGTTCTTATATCAGGGAAGGAATGCAATGGTGTATAGGAACTCAGCCTCAAGGAGGAAGAGGAGAAGGAGGAGGAGGAGGAAGAGGAGGAGGGGGAGGAAGAGGAGGAGGAGGAGGAGGAGGAGGAGGAGGAGTGAGCAAAAAGCAAAGCCTTTTCTTCAGATCTTTCCTTTACCAGTGATGACAGCAGAAGGAGCCATCCGTGTTTATGGGACAGGTTTTCCTACTTCCTATAATCCAATAAAGACAATCCTTCACAGGTGTTGGCCAACAGCTTGTCTTTCAGTAGGCCCTAGATCCAGTCAAGTGGACAACAAGACGATCACACAGATCATCTTGACCAGACTAGCACTTCACCTTCCTTGGAGAAAGAGTAAAGATGACGTCCGCCTCATCATTAACTTATATCAAAGGGCTGGTACTCTAAATGGGTAGAAGATGAGTAAATGGCTATCAATAGAGCAAGCAAGGAAGTTCTGTGTAGGTTTGGTCAAACGAGGAGCAATTCATAGTCCCTCAGTCTCAGAGATATTATAGTAATAGCCCAATTATCCAGTTGTCTTGGTTGTTTAGTATTCCCATTAGCCTGGCAGATAGCCAGAAATTAAAGAAAGGGCCCACATTAAGATTAAACAAAAGAGGCCAGATGGGGATGATTTAATTCATCTCAGCAAACATGTACCATCTATGAGTGGAGCATTATGGGATGGCAAGGGGAAGGCCACACAGGTGAGATCAAGATCAATGGCGTTGGAGTTTCAAAGGGTGCGTGATTGTGGGTTTGCAGGTGACCAGTAGCTTCACAGAAACGTCAGTGACTCAAGTAGAATTTGGATAACGAACAAGATGTTTCTAGAATGAACGCGACAGGTACGCCAATACCAGCCAGAGGTGTGCTGAGCGCTTCAAGCACTGTTTACCTCACTCATTTGATTTCGTCTTTGTAGATCAATCAATGAAATAAGATTGGAATGAGGAAGTAACGTCCCCAGGAGAGCTGCCACTTGAATGTGGGCCTTTCCAATGGTGATTTTTGCAGAATGATGATGATAGCGGACAGTTACTGCCTTCTTTCTCTACAGCGGGAAGAGCCCCTTTCTTTGTTGGATGAGTTCAGTACCCCTTGCCTGCAGACTTTTATGAGTGAATACACCTCAATTAGGGTATCAATCTCACTATATTGCAACTGCCCAGGAACTTGGAGAGAGAAGCCACGTGTATCTGTTGCTTCCTTCAGATGAATGATATGCATTGATTTTGTAGTATAAGCGACTGATAAAGGAGAGAGTTCCCCAACATAGATGTAAGTATTCAGATGAGCTCATGGCCTCATGAGTTCATGTCTTAGAAAAAAAAAAAAAACCCTGCACCCCAGCTTGACTGCAAGTGGGAATTAGGGATACAGGAAGAACAGACATGATGAAGAAATCATTCAACTTGCAACGACCCAGTGAGACACTTCTTGGAGGCATAGGAAACAGTTTCCTCTTATGAGCCCTGCATGGTCGTCACGGCAGGAAACGAGATGGAAGTTTCTGAAGATGTTAAAAATATTTCAACGGCTATTTTGATGTCAGGAGGAAAAGAAGAAGGAACGTATCCGACCAATGCTTACCCAGGTCTTCTTGCTTAGGAATCGGTTAAGTTCGAGTTTAGAAATTGTATTGAATACTTGACGTTAGCAATGTGGCAGCACATTCCACGGGCTCTGGAGTGGACATGGGCTTGGCTGGGCTTTGGGAAGCGTCAGAAATGAAGGCAGGAGGCCAGGTGTTTCATGTGACACACATGATTATTGTGCTTTATGAGTGCCTCCTCTTAGTTTTATGCTTTGAGCAGTGGTTTTAGCCTGTATGTTGTGACCCATTTGGAGGTTGAATGACGGGCTTCTCCTGAGAAGTCACAAGTCAGATATCCTGCATATCAGATGTTTACATCATGATTCATAACAGTGGTAAAATTACACCTAGTAAGTAGCAACGGAAATAATTTTATTGTTAGGGGGGCATCACCACAGTGTGATGAACTATATTGAAGGGTTGCAGCTCTGGGGAGGTTGAGAACACTGCCTTATAGGGAGGGGGAGAGAGAGAGGTGGGGGGAAAGGGACAGGGAGAGGGAGAGGGAGAGGGGGGGAGAGAGAGATTGGGAGAGGGGGAGAGAGGAGAGAGAGAGAGAGAGAGAGAGAGAGAGATATTACCTTGAATTCCTGAAGGTTAAGTCAAGGTACACTGCACCTCTTGGAGTTTTCTGGTGACATTTCATGCAGACTGCAGTGTCCATCAAGGCCACTTGTGAGGACCCCCCAGTTGCTAGTATTTAAATAAAAATCTGCAGATTTGTGGCTTCTGGGGAGGGGTCAGCATGGACCAGCAAACTTCTCGGTATGAGAAAGGACTGAAGAGTTTGAGCTTGCTCCCCCCGTGTATCTATCTGTTCCCTGGCTCTGTGAACTCCCCATTTATAAATCCTTTCCCCGCCTCCTCCTCCTCCTCCTCTGTGGCAAGAGCCAGTAGCATTCTAGTTTGAGTCTGACATCAAAATCACTTGGAAAACAATCCTTAACTAACCAGAAAAGGCTGTGTGGTGAGTTCAAGAAATAAATATTTGCTTGCAGTTGTTATACTGGTTGGATTTTGTGTTGTTTACTACGGCACTAGAATTCTGGTTTATGCTTGTTGATGAATGAATAGAAAATCAGTAACAAGTTTTATTTTTACAGAGGTGTGTGTGTGTGTGTGTGTGTTTCTACATGTGAGTTCAGTAGCTGTAGAAATGAGAAAAGGGCACTGAATTCCCAATTCACTGTGGTTATGATCATCCTGATCTTGGAGTCTGGGGACCAAACTGGGGTCCTATGGAAGAGAGGTACAGGCTCCTAACTGCTGAGCCACTCTCCAGTCTCAGTAGTAAGAATTTATACAGTCAATACTATGCATTAACATCAGGTTGAGCAGCTAACATACAGTTTCTCCCATTTGAAGGTGGTACCAACTTGGGGAGGAAGATCTACTTTCTCAACGTATTGATGAGGAAGTTGAAAGTCAGAGAGGTTAAAGAGGTTTCATGTTATCATTTGAGCTGACCTTGCTTCTAACCACTTTGCTTTGCCACTCATCCCAATTAAACGACTGTCATTATGCTGACATCAGATGGGAGAACAAAATTCCAAACTCTTAGGTATCTCAGGTAAGGATCCCTACAGGAGACAATCCTCTAAAACTTTGACAAAGCTTCTCATGGTCTGGAGAAGAAAGTAAGATTTTTTAAAAAAAAATATTTATTTATTTATTTTACGTATATGAGTACACCATTGCTCTCTTCAGACACACCAGAAGAGGGAGTCAGATCCCATTACAGATGGTTGTGAGCCACCATGTGGTTACTGGGAATTGAACTGAGGACCTCTGGAAGAGCAGTCAGTGCTCTTAACCACTGAGACATCTCTCCAACCCAAAAAAACCAGAATTAATAAACTAATGTTCTTGTAGAAGCCTGTTATGTTTCTCACAAGAAAATATCAGAGTCATATGTATGTATATAAAATTACATATCATAACATAGTATTCCACATTTATAAAAATATAATTGTATTACACCACTAATTTTATGATATGTTAGAAGTCATATAAAACACAAAAACTTATTACCTATAAAATATTGGGCAAGAAAAGTTGGGAGACTATATATGACATATATGTATACATACACACACACACACACACATATATATATATACATATATGGGTGTGTATTTGTGTGTGTATGTCTGTGTATGTATATAAATTAATGGTTTGCATAACATTTTAAAACTACAGGATATATACTGCTTAATGTCTTGTTACTGGATAATTATAGGCCAATGATATTGTTGGTGTAAATGAATACTATTTCCACGGCAGTTATCAAGTGACAACAAACCAAATTGATAATGATACACCAAAATCAAAGTAATTTGTAATTAAGACAACAAGAGCCAGTGCAGTCTACGGAGCACCGTTAACCAACCAAGACACACTGGTAATATGTTGACAAAGGACCCTTCCAGAATCATGCAGGAATTACAGCTGCCCGTGTGAGTTTGTGTAGAAACTTGCAACGTTGCCAGGCATTGTGTGGGAGCCAGGATTGTTGGCAGAGCAATGAATTAATGTCCTCAATAAACTAGCAATGTGCTAACTTGGATTTATGAAGACTGAAATGTAGTGATCTCTAATTGCCCACTTTATAGTCCTTGAGTCTGCAAATTAAATCGGGTCAGTTTGCTTTCAGGGCGGTGATGGCCGATTCCAGGGGCCTGTTGCTTTCAGTTAGATAATCTTCTAGAAGTCTGTTGAATCGGATTGAACACAGTTCCCCTATTTTGGCCCCGATTTCCATGTAAATCTGGCAAATTACCTGCTCAACTGGAGACCGAACCGTGGGACTTTTGCTCCTCATGCATTTTCAAGTGGGTCTTTGTGGGTCTCAGGGTTGACTCTGAGGATGCATTTGCTTTGCCGGATGGTTTGTGGATAGAGGAATAACTTGTGTTGGGAACTTGTTGGGTCTGTCCTGAATCTGGCTGATTCATCCTTTGTACGATCCAGAGGATGCTATTGCTGTTGGCTGTGAATCAGCAGGAGGATGTGAGGAATCTCCAATGTCAAGATGCAGGTTGGAAGATGATCTTGTACCCTTGGCTGGGAAAAGATGACTTTTTGTGGCTTTGCCTCGTGGCCCTTATCTGGATCATAATCCAGATAATTTCTGACGCACCCCCCCCTTTTTTTTTACTCAATCTTCCAGTCTTGCCCTGCCTTCTCCTAAAATGAATGGCAATTGAGCGACTGGGGGCTGTTCCAATGAGCACTGAGTTTTTCCAACTAGAAGCATTTTTTAAAAAAATCAAGGTTGATGATTGCTAGCTTAAAAAAATATCTTAGGGGTACCTACTCTTCTTACATGTTTTTCTAACATTTTGATAGCCAAGTTATAGATTGAACTGTGTTCTCCAAAACAGAGACGATGAGCTTCTAACCTCCTGGTAACTCAGGACACAATCTTGTTTTTGTTTTTTTTTTTAAATGAAACAAATCAGGATCTTTATAGAGATAATCGAGTAAAATGAGACAATAGTTCTGATGTATTATGATTGATGTCTTTATTTTATCTATTGAGTCTGGGAATAGCCCAGGCTACAAGAAGCTTTGAGAAGGACAGAAATCTGATTATTTTTTATTTTTTATTTTAGTTTTCAGAATGTAATAGAACTCTGTTGTTTAACCCACCCACCTATGACAGCCATAGGACACGGGTGCATCATGTCATTTTCCTGACTGTATTGACTTCTTAAGATGTAATTCAGGGTTACAAGCCTTTACAGATGAAGCAGGATGTGAAACGGAAGGCGTACAACCATTGTTTCTATGCCCCTCCCCTTCCTCTCCCATTCTCATCCCTTCAGGAACCGTGTTCCACCCATCTCTGTCTCTCCAGTACAGTCTTTCTAGTACAGTGAGGCGTCTCCTGACACACACTTGACCCAGGTAACACTCCCTTCTTCAGCTCTTGCTAGAGAAGCTACAAACCAAATGCTTTCTATTTCCCTTCAGTTTCTTTCCTTTCACCCCCTTCTTGAAGGAACGCCAAGCAGTCTCATGCCATCAGCACGTCACCAAGACGAACCAACCCTAGAGTGAGTCTAAAAGTAAGCCCCTTGGATCGCCTCAAGCCTTCCCTAGGTTGGTGATAATATATTTATTGTCCTATAAATAGCTTCTCTGTTTGCTCTAGGAAGCTGCCTGTAGTACTGGTTATGTCCTATTTCAACAGACATCTCTCCATTCCTTTGGAAGCATTTTCCCTAAATCTTTGTTCTAATACTCAACCCCCTCTTCCTCTTCCCTCTCCTCCTCCCTCTTTACCTTTCTTTTCTTAGACAGGGTCTCATAGAGCCCCAGGCTAGCCCCAAATCCAGTTGAGGATAACCTTGAATTCCTGATTCTCCTGCTTCCAGCTTCCAAGTAATTCCAAGAATGACTGACAGATGGGCCCTTCCACACCCGGTGATTCCCCAGGATTCTTCTCTTATGCCCATCCCTACTCCCAGAACTCCCAGTCTCTAAATGCCGCTTGACACCATACTTAGTTTTTAGTTTCCTTCTCTCCTCTGATACCAGACGAGAGAAGGAAACCTACTCAACAGTTCCATGTCCATGAGCATCCATAGATCCTCATGTTCAATGCTGCTTGTCTCAACTACGGGATCTTGTCTTGCTTCTTCCTGACATTTCCTTGGTCTTCTAGCTAGACCATTTTCACAGTATTTGGGAAAACCACCTTCCAGTGGATTAGATCCAACTTGCACTCTTGGTATCTTATGTCATCTCCCAGAAGGGAACGATATTGACTCACCTTTCAAAAAGTCTATAAAAAGCAAGAGCTTCTCCCACCGGCCTGACTCATGCTTTGGCCCAAACTACCATGGCCTCACACCTGTTCCACAGCCTCATAATTGGTTCCCATGATTCCATCCTTGACGGAGTCTTGCTGAAACAGCTGTGATGATAGACTGATTTTAAAAAAAAAAAATAGCTTATTTCACATGCTATACAATCTACTCAGTTTTAAGCGAATGGTTGTGCCATTTTAAAGTCATTTACCGAACTGAACAACTGCCACTGTGCTTGGAACCCTGGCTCCCTTTCTTCTTTCATAGGGATCCTATCTCAATGATTAGTTACTTGTTTCTTCCAAACGTTCCCTGAGTTCTTGCCCCCAGGTGATCCTAAAAATGTTTCCTGAGCCTGTAGACTAACATGTCTTGGGACTCTCAACATGGCAGAATCACACTATTTTTTTCATCTGTCCCTGACGTCCTTAATTTAGCATAATGTTTTGAAGGCTCTCTCTGACAACAGCTTGCATCAGTATTCCACACTTTAAATCATACAGTAAGTACTATTTTACCAGTACAGATATATAACTTTAGGCCCATCAGTTGACGGACATCTAAGTCGTTTCCATTTTGGGGTCAGATACAAAGCATCTGTCTATGAATGTTTGAGAGTAGGTTTTTTTTTTTTTTTTTTTTTTGCCCAGACATGTGTTTTCATTTTCCCTGGGTATAGAGCAAGGGGTAGAATCAATGAGTCATTAGGAAACTCCATGTTTAATATTCTGAGGAACTGACAGACATTTCCCAATATGATAGCAGCACTTTCCAGTCCCACCAGCAGGGCCCAGACAGTCTAGTTTTTCTCCATCCACACTGTACTATAAGCTGGTGGTTTTGCTTACAGCAGTCCTAGTGGATTTGAGTGAATGATCATTGGGTAGGCTGAAATCACACATCGATATTTTTCTCTGTTCCTGGCTGCCGCCCATAGTTAAACCCACAGTCAGAACTGAACATCAGCTGTTCGGATGCTGTGTGGCCTGCGTCCTGCACTCTTCCGGTCCTGTTCTCTTGCCTCCTTTCCTGCCACGTTCCCTGTGACTTAATCAGCTCCAGTTTTGAGTCTGTGGTCATTGGTCTTTCTAGGATGTTCATTTTCTAGGTGCTCTGTGAGGTTGCCCTTTCGCAACCTTTGGGGTTCCCTTGTCACCGCCCCGTCCCCCCCACCCCCCATTCTGCTCTTGCCTCTACTTAGCCCTTCCCACCTAGCACTACTCCCTCTTGCTGTCCAGCACTATCTAAACATTTGAATTTTACTTTTGTCTTTCCATGCCGTTCTTCCTCACAAAAGGCATCATCTCGCTCTCACTGTCTCTCTCCTTCCTCCATCCATCACTTCCTCCTTCCGTCTTTCCCTCCCTTCCTTCTCTTCCTCCCTCCCACTCTCATACTGGAGGTTCAATATAAGGCTTCCTGACTGTTAGGATATTAATCACTCTTTTCATGAGCTTTAGCGCTCTGATTTGTTTGTTTGTTGTTTATATTTTTGTTTATTATTTATGTATTGAAATTGTCTCCTCAAAATGCCCAGGTTGCCTTGTCCTTTTGCCTTAGTCTTCCTGAGGGCTAAGATTTTGAACAGGGTCTTCTAACTCCAGCTTTCCCCCCTCTCTTCCTCCCCGTTCTTCTCCATTTACTCAGACTTGTGCCTACCACACAGAAGGGACTCAAAGGTACTGCTTGAGTGAACAAGAGTCATCTGACAGAACTCTGAGCGACTTTGCTGTAACCCCAAAGAAGTCCATCTGCTGTCCCCCTGCCTCATACCACAGCCAGAAAAAGAAAGTATTGTGAAGCAGAAAGACCTTTCAATAGGTCAGGAATAGAGGCCTTGTAGGTTCAGTAGTTTAGGTCTGCTTCTGATCAGGTCTATAGTGCCAGGGTCCTGACAGAAGTTGATTAATTTATATGTAGTAAATGTCTGAGACATATATGTATTTATACACATATAAAATGTACACTATAATATATGCATATAATATTATATACACATACAATACACATACATATATACATATATAATTTGTTGTTTTTTGCCCTAAATATTTTTTGAGTTATTTTAGGATGGGGGGGAATAGGGATGAGAGGAATGACACTAATATAGCTGACATGAGGAAAGTGCTGGAAATTTGGCTCCATTTGTTCTTTTGGACCGTCAGAAAATGCTAGGCATTATTATAAAAATAATTACAAAAATCATGGGCATATGTGTGTGCACGCCTGTCACTAATCTGCTGTGATTCTCTGAGCCAATCACCTGACAATCCTGATAGTCTCCCCATCTATACAACAAGGGGTTTGAACTGCAAAATTATTTACATCCTCCTAGCTGCAGTATGACACATCCTGTCACACGTTTTCACCTAATGATATATTAATGCTAAGTTAAGTTATAGGCCATTGGCAGCCATTAGCAAAACAAAAACCCAAAACAAACAAACAAACAAACAAATAAAAAGCAAAACAACCAAAATGAAAAACAACAACAAAAATAACAAACCCCAAGGGATAAATAAATAAAGAGCTCTCCCAATGTAATCTGAACATAGCAGTGGTGCTTAATGCATTTTTGTATCTGGGCTTGAAGCCATCAAGCTTTTGGTCGGCCACGTGGGGAACTGAGTTACTATTTCTGACAGTGGTTGGACCTACTGAAGGATGCATTGACTCCACCAGCATGACCAAGCCACCAGGAAACAAGGACCAAGTCAAGAATTTCACAATAATTGAAGAACTTTAATGGATAGACCCTAACGAGGACTCTTGATTCTTTTAGGGAACCGCAGAGTATGTCTTGTAAAACCCTCATTATACAGCATGAGGTACCGAAAGCCAGGGATAGAGGGAGGTGGTACCTGAAGAGGAGACGATGGGAGCTTTGGGCTTGGCAGAGGATCCGGTGAGCTGGGGAAGAAGATGAATGCTCTTGTTCATGATTCGTAAGCAGCTGTTTTGCTCCCGTGAATTTGGGGAATGAAAGATGAATTTGGGGATGAGGAGCATTTGTGGTCCTTGTGAGATTAATTCTTACTAAAAAACAAAACAAAACACTTATTAGCAGGGCGTGAAGACCAGAGCTGATGTGAGCCTTCGCGACGTCGTGTTTTAAAGTGTTTCAACGACGTGTGTCTTTCTGTGACATCTGCATCTGTGATTGACATGTTTTGGGGTTAAAGCTCATCTTAGTGGTTCTTTCGTGGGTCAGGTTCAGGGGGTTGTGGCTGGAGCTTTAGCTACGGGTGGGACTTCCGGCCACAGCCCACCTAGAAGAGAGGATGAAAGACATTGGACAGCACAACAGCATGGTCTGGAAATTTCTCACGGCCCCCTGAGTGTTCTCATGGCCTTCTGATTCTGTGTGATGCGAGGATAGTTAGTTGCTTGCTAGAGTTCCCAGGGCTGTCTTGGCTTGTGGCTCTTCCCATTCGCGGCTCTGAACTTGTGGATTCAAGAAAGGGACCTTGAGCTCAGAGGTGGTCTGTAGTCTTTGTGCCGGGCATCGGAGTTGATTAATTAGAAGCGATTTCCTGGAGCTGTTTGCTGAGAAAGATCGCTTATCTAAGTTCAGCAGAAAAGAAACACCCGCTTCGATCAGCAGTGTCATGCCTTCCATGATGGGTGTAAACAAGTCTGAGCAAGCTGTGCGTTCACAATATCGGATCCAGCTCATCCCTCCTCACCTTAGGGAGCAAGTTGAGGCCGGAAGAGGCGACGTGGCCTGCCTGAGGTCACACAGCTAATTAGACAGCCGGTAACAGACCCAGGCTTCCTTCCTTGGATGTTAAACTACCTGGACGCATACTGGTCGGGAGTTACTTTGATAAAGGCTTCTGCTTCTTAAGGACAGCCTCACAGGGTGTGTGTAGGAAGACACAAAACTGGAGCAGACTGGACCTGTGACAGCAATTGAGAAGCCTGCTTTGTGAAATACCGTCAACTTTGCTTTGGCTTCACCGGGGCTGTACCTGCTGGTTTTGTGTGTCAACTTGACACAGGTTGGAGTTATCACAGAGAAAGGAGCTTCAGTTGCGGAAGTGCCTCCCTGAGATCCATCTGTGGAGCATTTTCTCAATTAGTGATCAAGCCGGGAGGGCCCCTTGTGGGTGGTGCCATCCCTGGGCTGGTAGTCTTGGGCTCTATAAGAGAGCAGGCTGAGCAAGCCAGGGGAAGCAAGCCAGTAAGGAACATCCCTCCATGGCCTCTGCATCAGCTCCTGCTTCCTGACCTGCTTGAGTTCCAGTCCTGACTTCCTTTAGTGATGAACACCTATGTGGAAGTATAAGCTGAATAAACCCTTTCCTCCCCAACTTGCTTCTTGGTCATGATGTTTGGGCAGGAATAGAAACCCTGACTAAGACAGGGGCCTAAAACAACCCAGGTGGGCTTCCGTCGTCTGTCAAAGCTTCAGGTTGATGGAGCCCGCAAACACCACTCTTGGAGCAATTCATCTTTCTAAAGAAGTTTATTATTTTATGGAGGCACAGGGAGTATTACACCTCTTTCAGATAGTTCGGCGTTGGAAGGATGTGACACTGTTGTGCTTTGGAATTCAGCATTAGATCTGCTAAAGGCATAGGTGGTCCTGGTTGAGCTCTCGGACAGTTTTCATCTTATCATGATGCGATCTCTCATGGACGCTGAGCCTCAGTTCACAAGCTCAGGTTCTAAAAGTGCCAGCTGCCCTTCAGGACTGTCATCAGTAGAAGGAGTTGTCTAGCCTGTGATGTGCTCCTTCTCCAGAGGCAGCCTATAATTGGGAACTGGTAGATGTCCATGCTGAGTCTCTATAGCAACTCCAAGTGGCCACCCTACCCTCAGTTTTTCCCATGGGATCAACAGGAGCTCCACTTGGACTCTTCACTCCATCCTGTTTTCTTCCTTTCTTGGAAAGTATTATCCCACGTTTACCCAAGTCCACATCCCACATAGGTGTTGCCCTCACAGACATTCCCAGAAATATTATCCCAATCCGGTTTAAATAACTTAATTACCATAGAACAAGCCATTACAGACATACCTGTTATCAGATTGGCATCCATATACACCCCTTAGTCACAAATAGCTTTAAATAAAGATAATAGCATTGTAAGTTTGCTAGTATGACATGATTAGCCTATGTACCCACAGGCCCTTCTCCTGAGGAGAAGATAACAATTTTAAGCAGTGTTAACTTCTGTCTTGGCAGATTATAATTTAAATACTATGATAAATAATTAACTTTTAAAGATTGGTAGAAGATCAATGTATTTTATATTTAGTGGTAGAGAATAAAAAAGAAAACAAAACCAAATCCATACATTTAATATGTGTATGTACATGCATGTGTGTGTGTGTGTGCACACATGTGTGTGCACATGTGTGTGCATGTGCATATGTATGTGTGTCTATATAAAACATTCATAACAGAATAAGGAAATGTCTGAGAATTATGGTCTTTGCTTCTATAACTGGTCATAGCTGGTTTATTACTTATTTCCTTTTTCCTTTTGCCTACTCTGGAATGGACTTGATTCCATTAAGCTGGTCACAGTTCTTTATGTAAATTTCCTTGAGAATTAAAGCTTAAGCCTCCTGCTCTGTCTAGACTGGGCTCTTATAGCATTTCATTGATCTTAGAGTCACAGGGCAAGGTAATACTAGAGAGCCTCAAATATGTCCTCTCTTACAGGTCTAGGGCTTCTTACCATCATTGTAAACTATTCATCTAATTTCCTCTTGAAAGTTAGAGTTGGTGAGCAGGCATCATGATGCCTATTTCTGTCAATCCAATCCCAGACGTGAGGAGCCAAGACTATGTGGCTCACAACCTCAACATTGGTTCAGCAGGTTCACTGCCGTGTCTGTTGGTGAGGTCCCTTCTATATGTAATATCCTCAGGTTGCTTGTACGTCACTGGAGACAATGTTGAGGGAGCATATCTTCACTTCAACCCCTTAGTTCCTGACTATGGGAGGAACACCACCATGTATTAGATAATGAATCAGAAAATATAAAGCCTTCTGTAGAACTATTGCCCCAGTCCCTCAGGGTATTGTGACGTGGCTGGTCCTGCAACTGCATCCTCCAATTGCCAGACACTTGTTCTGTCAAGCTAGCTACTTCATCAGGATGATGGGTAACACAAGATCAGTGAATTCCATGTGTGTAGACCACTCCTCCTCCTAGGTAAGTTTATGGGTCATTCTTTATTCTCTGTTGAAGATCATGGTGGAGGACCAGGAGGTCTGTAAATTCACAGATGCTAGTTTGATCAGAATTTCACTCAGAGACATGAAACCTATATTCAGTATTTTAACCCCATGGTCATCCATGTGCAATTGACCCAGTGCAATCAAACAACCACTCAGAAGTTGACTAATGGCACTAGGATAGTACCATAGTACAGTTTATTGTTGGTCTGTGCCATTGATATTCAGTGATGGCCGTTTCCAGGTTGAGCCCGTGAATAGTGACCATCCTTGTCACCATGACTGTCTTTCTCAAGAGCCTTTTGGTGATGACAGACATAAGTTGGGAAAGAGACTGACCGCTGTCCTGTCTACTGGATTATTTTAATATTCCTTTATTGTGATCTTCTCTCTGTGAGCACTCATATAAAGGAGTGACCTGTTTGCATATCTCCTTTCCAAAATTACTGTGTTAACAGTTTTAAAATGATGTCCTGATCCATGAGAGTCAAGCTAAATAATTAGCCACTGCTCACAAGTTGGTATAGAACTGTGTGTTGGTATAGAAGTCTGCTTCCAAGTGAAGTACACTGCCCAATGTTCTGACCACTAGGACTATTTTTCCTTCATCATTGTCCTTTGGGGATGTTCTGGAGAGGGAGTAAGTACACTGCTCCAGATATTCCTTTGGGTTCTGCATATATAACATATAGGACAATCTACAAGGCAGGACTTGGCATTCCTTTCCTCCTCCAGATGATTGTTGGGGCATTCCAAAGAATGCCTAGGTGCACAGTAGCAAGGAAGATAGCATAGTAGCTGTGGGGACCATAGGCCACTGGGCCACTTCTTCATATGACTTATCTGTGTCTTTGTGCATATTGGGACCTTCTGCATGATGCATGGATGGATGACTTCCGCGTGATAAAGGGTGTTGATGAGAGTGCTTAACTATGTGTTTTAAGGATGTAGAGTTGATGATTGTATGCTATTACTTAAGTCTATAGGTTGACCCTCACTAAACCGAATCATCAGCAATGTGTCATCGATCTCAAGCAAGCCATGGTGTCAGTTTCTGATGTTGCACTAAAAGAGATAGCTTTGGTAGCCTCTGACATCTGGTCATTGACATAACAAGTGAATTTTTCCTGTCCTCATCAGTAAGAAAGATCAGAAACATCTTATATTCATGAGGAAAGGCCACAGTCAAGCAAGGATTTCATTGTTTTTCCTTCTCATTGTCATTTTCTGTCTGACAAGGCTGTGTGCAGAGCAGCACACTTGTCTTTTACATCTGTGACATCACAGTTTTTGGCTCAGATAAGCAATTAAGTGGTGATTTTTTTTTTTGAAAAAAAAATAGTCCTTAGAAGGCAAAAGATCAACTTATACAGACAAATTACTAAGCTGGTGGTGATTTTTAGATAGCAGCTTTGCAGGGTCAAGGGAGATATCATCTCCAAGGAAAAGCATGAGCTACTTTGTTTCCCCCACATTGTCCACTGAGAATGATCAACAACCAGTCAGGTCCTTTGGGTTCTAGGGCATCTTCTTCCAAACTCAGCCTTAGTGCTTCATTCCATTTACTATGGTGCCATGGACCAAGACCAAGAAAGAATTCTCTGATGCATCTAGCTCTGTCACTCGATCATAAAAACCTGGAAGAGCCTGGACACTATGGTCTGAACTGTAGAAACATCCTGTGTGGCATGTAGAGCAATTCCTGAGAAGAATCATGGTGGAAACCCACAGGACTCTAGATAAATCCTCATGCGTTAGAAAGCAGTGTATTTTTGAATAAATTTTTCTGAATTTCTTCTGGTCCCTGAGAGAATAGAATATCTGATGATAAGCATCATCAATATCAGAGATGACTACCATGAACTAAATGTTTAGTTAATTTCTGATGACTGAGAAGAACTGTTAATTGATAATAATCCCTCTGCTCCTCTTCTTTCTCTCTCCCCACCTATTCTCCTTCCTCTTCTTTCTATTTCTTCTCGTCTTCCTCCTCCACTGACATCACCCATAAATAGGACAGAATGCTTAAGTAGTTGCACAAACAAGTAGATGATGGTGCCCCATTCCACTCTCTGCTCTGGGACAGTCCCTCTTCCTCGAAACACCTGTGGTTGCAGGTGTTGTGACTGGAGAGCAGAGGAGAAAAGAACAGAACATGGTTCCTAGATGAGCAGTCCCAGAACATAGTTGGAAGGAAGCTGGGAGTGGACTGAGGATGTTCTATAGCTCTGTCCAGTGAGAAAAGGCAAAATAAGAGTCTATGGAAAAAATACATGTAGACTGATGGTGTAGACTGATGGTGTAGGCTGATGGTGTAGGCTGATGGTGTAGGCTGATGGTGTAGGCTGATGGTGTAGGCTGATGGTGTAAACTAGACTGATGGGGTGAGTGGGGGTGATTGGCTAGGTGTCTAGAAGGAGTGATATTAGAATACTCCCTATTCTCTAGATGATTCTAGAGAATTCTCTAGATGGTTCTCTAGAGAAGTGTATGGATGAGGAAGTAAGCCAATGGGAGTAGTCTTTAAAGTCTGATAGCTCTGCTCCTGACTGTGGATGCAATGTGACCAGCCACCTCACACTCTGATTACCATGGCTTCCCTGCTGTGATGTCTCATCTTAAACTGCCAACCATGGTAAACCCTTGCTTTGTTGTCATAGCAACAAAACAAAGTAGTATGTATATAATACGTATTTGCTGACAAAAGGAATAGGATTCAGTATGCTTAGGGGGACTTGTTCAAGGCCATACAGCTAAGTGTCTCAGCTAGGCTATGAGTGATGTCTTTGTGACTTGGAGCAGGATACTTAACACATGGGTCTAGTTTCTTCCTCTCTTTATGAGGATCAAAGTAAAACCTCTTTTGGGTTGATATGAGGATGACAGGAGTTAGCACATCTAAGTGATAATTAATGGACATTGGTTTGACTTACTGGCTTTCTAACTTTGCAGTTGTACATAAATAAGCAGAGTTTGTATAGTAGAAGCAGATGAAATGTAGAACTTTCTCCAGGCTAGTGAGAAGCAGGCTGAAGACCACAGTGAACCGGGCTAAAAAGCTGCCACATTTGGTAATTGAGGTGAATCAAACACAACCTTTTAATTTCTGATATTTTCTTCAACAGACTTCTTGGGACATGCTCTATAAGAAGTTGATGAACTCTGATAAAACTATTTTTAATAACACCTAACACAGTCACACGTGGTCGATGTGTTTGTGGCTGTTAAGTACAGGAAGTGGAATTTAAACTTGGATGCAGATGCCTGTTTAGCTTCAGCGGCATCTCCCTGGGCATCTCCAGGGCCCTGGTTAATTGTGGGACAGGGAACAGTGACTGAGAAAGGGAGACCTGTATGTGTTTTACTGTCATCTCTCCACGTCCTATGCATCGAGTACCTAGTGTTCCAAGCACATTGGTGGACACTGTGGGCAACCTATAGGGAATGACCATTTTCTTCTCAAGGATCCTGCTCTAGGACTTACAGTCACACTGAGTTCCAAACCGTTGAGGTAATGAGGAGGCCGAGGACAGTGAGCCAGCCCGTGTCTATCTCTCACTCCTGGACATTCCCTGATGCTGACATCTGGGCTCCTCTCTGGGAAGCCTTGAGAAGGCGTCCTCTGTCACTGACTCCAATTTCACGTTGACTCGGGTCACTGCATTTGTTCTCCAGTCTATCCCAGATCATCCCTAAGAAGGACTGCTAGACATGTCCCAGTCAGTGTTGGCCTGACCCACTTAGGACCAGAAGCTGGGCTTCCGAGGGTTGAAGAACACAGGTCCTGCTCAGGAGGAGTTGACAGGCTATATAACTGCTTACACCCATGCCACAGGCCAATGGAAGCACATGAGTTCTATTGCATTAGCTCTGTGCAGTAGTTTGTGGCAGTCTTGCTGGCCAAACGTTCTAGTGAGTACTGAGCTGATAATGCAGTCTATGACTGAACGGTGCATTTTTCTTTTGGATTGAAGTCTAAGCATCACAGTATTATCACTATTATTATTATTATTATTATTATGTGCTTACTTCCATGCCTACCTTGGATTCTGAGTAGCTGACAGAAGGGGAAATCTTTAATGTAGGGTGCTGGTTAGTCATTGTTTTGCTGGTAGTAGGAATGAGGTCATGTTAATCTTGATTACCAACTATATTAGATCCTAAGTCAGCTATGAGACAAGCTGTCTTCCTTAGGGTTTGACTGCTGTGATCAGGCACCGTGACCAAGGCAAGTCTTTTAACGACAACATTTAATGGGGGCTGGCTTACAGGGTCAGGGGTTCAGTCCATTATCATCAAGGCAGGAACAAGGCAGCATCCAGGCAGACATGGTACAGGAGGAGCTGAGACTTTTACATCTCCATCTCAAGGATGCTAGTAGAAGACTGGATTCCAGGCAGCTAGGAGGAGGGTCTTAAAGCCCGCATCCACAGTGACACACCTACTCCAACAAGGCCACACCTCTTAATAGTGCCACTCCCTGGGCCGAGCATATACAAACCATTACCTAAGCTGTTGGGCAGGTGTATGAGGGAATTTCTAGGAGGAATTAACTAGGGGAGAGAACCAAGCTTCTAGAGTGGGCAGTGCTTTCTGTGGTGCTGACCGGAAGAGGTCTGAGGGAAAGAGAACCACCATAACCCCCCTCAGCCATCATAACCCAGCTTCTCTGGTGTTCCAATGTGAGTGGAAGAGACTGTTGAAAGATACTTGCTCCCTTTTAGGGAGACTGGGCCTACTGAGTCATCCAGCCCCCCGGGCTTAGTGGCCGAAGGGTTCTCAGCCTTGTTCCAGAGTGCAGATGACCACGGTCTAACTTCCTTTTTACCACCCTGAAAATGAATCTAGCGAAGCTCCCTATATATAACACGCTTCAGGTTCTGTTCTCTTCAAACCCCCAAATCTCCGCCCTTTACAAGGTGAAAATGTATGAACACTTCATATCCAGAAGCCTAATGGCTCTCCGTTCTCTCTCATCAATGTGTGGCTGTCATCTCCTTTGCTCTTGGTCTCAGAAAAAGGCTGTTTGCCATTTCAATAGTGCGTAAGTCCAACGCAGTTAGCGAGGGCGGGGGGTCTCAGGAAGCCAACCGCATGCAGGCCAGTGCGCATGCTCTCCCAGCTTTCTCGAAGGCTCGCCCCACCGCAGCACACACGTGGTGTCCTGTCAGCTCCTTACTCAGCTGTGAAAATTTTCCATTACACATCTTAGTCATCCAGTTTGTTCCCACTGTTTAAGAAATGAATTAAGATGCAATAGGATGACACCCATTTTTAGATCAATCAGAATTTCATCTTCACTGGCAAAACCCACTGTCTCATTGAAAATACTAATTTTGTCTGTGTGTGTGTGTGTGTGTGTGTGTTTTCACCACTAATTAGCGCCAGTTTTAAATTGTTTTGTATTTGGCACACCTGGGGTATGCCCCGTGCACAATCATCCTAGTATCAAAAGTTTGTTCACTTTATTCTGCAGGGAAGAAATGTTCCCTTATCAAATGACTCTGTAGACAGACGGAATAATAGCTCAAACGCACAAGTAGTATTCGTCCAGATACTCAAGCTAAGCTTAGAAAATGTGTAGGTGTGATAACAGTGAACCCGATGGGTATTCATGAGGAAGAAATTAACTTTGAAAGAACATCTATTATGTGTCAGGGCCAAATCTCACTTACAGCGTTTACAGTATATTTATAACACATTATAGCACATCATAGAATTTTGTTTCTCTATTTTTTCCTCTGTCGTTGACATTATTTGCCATCATCATCATCATCACCATCATCATCATCATCATCACCATCAATCAATTTTGGGAAGATTTTCACCCTGTAGCTTAGGTTGGTCTAAAACTCTCTATCCCGTATAAGAGTGGTCTCAAAAGTTTCTGTGGTCCTCCTGCCTCAGTCTCTTGAGGCTTAGTATTTCAGATGTGAGCCACCATGCTTGGATATTTACTTTTTTAATTTTTATGGTTGTTAGCCTAGCCTTTATCGGCTGAGCCATCTCTCCAGCCCACTTTTTTAATTTTTAAAGGCCTTAAAAATGTATGTGGATGTTCTGCCTGCATGTCTGTGCACCACAAGCACACTTGGTGCCCATGGAGGCCAGAGGAAGGCTTCAGATTCCGTGGAACTAGAGTTACAGAGAGCTGTGAGCTGCCATGCGGGTGCTGGGAATTGAACACGAGCCCTCTATAAGAGCAGGCTGTGCTCTTAACAATGGAACCCCTTTCCAGCCTCTCAAATATCATGTTTAAAATCTCCTTCCTTCATTGCTTTGTTCCTTCTTTCCCTGTCTGTCTTTCTCTTCTGGCCTTCCTTCCTTCCTTCCTTCCTTCCTTCCTTCCTTCCTTCCTTCCTTTCTTTGGCTGTCTTGGTACTCCCTATGTAGGCCGGGCTGTTCAGATCCACCTGCCTCTGCCTCCCTCCTGAGTGCTGGGGTTAGAATCTGTACCACAATGCCCAGTGTTGAATTCTGGCTTTTAACAAGTACATTGTTTACATCCATAGCTGCTTTTGCCATGTCCCCTGAGATCAGAGATGCTGGCAGAGTGGCTAGGCTGAGGAGCAGTTTCATGCCCTCTGTATTTCCTCCTCTTCTCCTGTCATGAAGATGGAGACATCTTCCTTCATCTCAAAATGGGAAAAGGTAGCAAAATCACTTTTCAGGTTAAAAAGGGATATAGGGTTATACATGTATTGTATGTAAATAAGAGGAGTTAAAAAGGCTAGAAACATGTGTAGAAAGGCATAAAAAGTATTTCTCCTTTTACTGCCTCGAAAGTACCCCATGGCGACTCCTTCCAGTGAGTCACCACAGAAGTGGGTGAGTTTTTTTATCTCCCTCATCATGTGCCAGACGACATTCTGCCCACACTGCCCACACATACCAGTTCCCTCATCACAGGGGCACTGCCCAAAAGCGCTGCAGTAACCACAGCCTTTGGATGAGCAAAGCGAGACCATCCAGGACCATCTCTGAGGCATCCAAGTCAAACCTACTCAGTCCATACTGTGGATCAGACCTGTGAGGCCAGCACTGTTGAAGCAGAGGCAGGACAACCTCAAGTTTGAGGCCAGTTAGGGTGACCTAATGAGACCCTCTTTTTTCTCCCGGTACATATCCTCATTTCTGGTTTCAGCAAGGTCCTGGGGAATCTCTTTGTCACCTCCCTCTCACAAGGAAGAGCACAGAGCGGCTATTTACAAATGTCTGAGGTAGAAATGAAATCAGTGTTTAAAAAAAAACCCAACATTTTATGTTGCTGAGAACAAATATCCAGGAGAAATATGCACAGTCAGTGGCAGGAGATAATGATGCTGTACAATTCCTTAAGCAGTCAGCTTACTGAGGCTGGGGTAGATACACACACACACACACACACCTTTGCTTGTAAGCACTGACCATCTCTTCCTAATCAGGCAAACCCCTTTGTGTGTGTGTGTGTATGTGTGTGTGTGTGTGTGTGTGTGTATGTATGTGTGTGTGTGTGTGTGTGTGCACGTGTGTGTCTTTACCCAGGTGATTATTTAGGGGATAATTCTAGATTTTAACCAACCAATCAAGTCTCTATAGAATCCTCTTTTCTTAATTATATTCCCAATCTTTACCTCTGGGTGAGGTCTTTCTCCATATGGCTTGAAAGTCTCCAGCTTTCTATTGATTGCCCTGTTCCTGCCTCCCTCTCCTTGCTTTTCGCCTGCAGTTGGAAGAGCATCGTGTACGTAGGCTCCCATGAGTTTCCCGTCTGTCTTCAGTCATCATCTTCCACAATGAGCCTTAAAGGCTTCTGAACACTGGACCTGACCTTTGTAAGTGAGTAATGCCCATGAAAGAGCAGAATGTATGGGGAACAGGAAGCTGAATGAATGGGTGGGGGGGTTGATACAAGTTCCTGCATTAGAAGGTTCTAAGGCCAGAGTGTCTGAGTTTAGAACAAACCCCAGGCATGTACCATGGAGACCACGTAGATCAGTGTTTTCAGATGTGGAGATAACTGTGTCACCAGACACCCATGGACACTGTGAATTAAATAGATACCTATCTATTTCCATGTGATTTATTCCATTGAAAATTTTTCTTTTCTTTTTCATTATATCTATTCAATGTGTGTATATGTGTGTGTGTACCTGCATATGTGTGTATGTGTGCCTCTGTGTGCATATGTGTGTATGCATGTGCATGTATGAGTGTGCACACGTATATGTGCATGTGTGTATGGGTATATGTGTGTGTTTGATGTGCATATATGTGCATATTTATGTGTGTGCATGTGTGGGTATGCCTGATGAGCATGTGTGTGCATATGTGTGTGTGTGTGTGTGTGTACATGCCATGGTTTGCATGTGAAGGTCAGAGCACAACTTTGGGAGTTGACTTTCTCCTTTTACCATGCGGGTCCAGGGGATTGAATTCTGGTCATCAGGTTTAGTGACAAGTACCTTTACCTGCTGTACCATCTGGCTGTCCCTATTTTCTTTAAACTAAGACAATTTGCATAATATGTAAATGATATGCAAAACACTAGAAAGTTTGATGCTGGGTGGGAGAGTGACAATCTTGTAGGTGGCACACCAGGTCTTTAGGATTAGGAGACACTGGCACCGCGGGGAGAATTTTGGAATTAGAGACAAGGATGAAATATAAGGAACTCTGCTTATTAAACACATGTCTTGATATTTCTCATCTATAAGATGCAACGCTTTCCTTTCGGCATACATTTTTTCTGTGGGACGTGGAGATCCATCTGCTCATTTATTTATTCTTTCAGGCATGAACTATTTATTGTCCACTCTGCTACACACCAGAGGACTCAGGAGTGAATCCGAGTATCTTTCTTCATGGATAGCCTATGCTAAAGCAGAAGTCGGATGCATAGGAAATATGCAGGAATTACGTGCTATTCAAAAATACAGCAGATCTCTGGTAAAGCTAGGGTAGAACCTCTGAGGCAGGGTGGACCTGTTTGAGACAAGCAGGTGGTCATAAAATACCTGGAACAGAGAAAAGACAAGACAGAAAGCAAAATTCTCGTCAGAATCCAGGGCCGGGAGGACTGGATGGGGAGGATGGTGGAGGCTTTGGATTGTGGGTCTGCTGTGATGGGGAGAGGAGAAAATATCAGTTATGTGGAACCTGTTGAAAATGTTCATCTTGAGTCTCCCAGAGAATGGACTCCGAGGGGCATGCATGGGCTGGACCTAGGCCCCTGCACATATATGGTAGGTGTGTGACTTGATCTTCATTCTAGTCCCCCAGCAACTGGAGTGGGGGACTGTTCCTGACTCTGCTGCCTGTGGATCCTGTTACCCTAACTGGGCCACCTTGTCCTGCCTCAGACGGAGAGGATGTGTCCACTTCTGCAGTCACTTGATATGCCAGGATGGGTTCTTACCCAGGAAGGCCCCAACCCCACTTCTCAGAGGAGAACCAGAGAAGGAATGGGGGAGGGGTGGAGTGAGGGGAGACTGGGAGGAGAAGGGGGTTGTGAGATAGCAAGATGTGGAGTGAATAAAGAAATTAGTGTTAAAGAAACCAAAAATAAGAAAAGAAAAAAATGGTGTGTACAATTAGTATTCAAAGAGCTACATACATAGTGCCTGGCACTGTAGTTCATGATACCCTTCGGTGTAGTGGAAGTCAAGATATGCAGAAGAGAAGGGCTCAAGTTCTTGAGGGAATAGTCATACAATCAGTTGACATTTCTACAATTAATTAACTAATTACTACTAGATTAACTGATTAGCTAATAAATAAAATAGCACTGCTTTTTGAAATGAAGTAGTGCATGAAGTCCCTCTGAAACAGGAACGTGCAACTGATTGTTATTTTTATTTGTACAACTGATTGTTATTTTTATTTTAATAAGTGAGAAAACTGGATGCACAGTCAGATGTATCACTGTTCAAACCACCTCTCAACTGTCAGAGAAAGCTGGGTGAGATGCACGCGTTTCTTTTGTAGTTCGAATGCAGTTAATGTGTAGAACAGGCATTACCCCAGAGATGGACCACAAAGCCAGGGATTGCAGTGGTTCATGGGTTTAAATATCCTTACTCATAACCTGTGATCAGGAGGGGCTTCTATCCCACAGAAAGACCATGAGGATCCAATGAGAAAGCAATGGTGAATTGGCTTCCATAGCCCATGCTGGGGCACGTGTCCCTTGAGTCTTATGAAGACTTGTAAGAGATTAAGGTTCACTTCACGCATTCACTACTCTGGAGGAGGGAGACTGTTGTAGGAGGTAAAGATAGAGATGCTAATGTTAGGTCAATAGAGAAAATTTCAGGACATCAGTGGAGTGCTAAATGCTCACAACATGGTAGAGCTCTGGACTAGGATGTGAGGATGGGGCAAACAATGTTATTGACTTGTGGGATTGAGGATACCTTGTCTTCATCCAAAGGATGGTGCATTAGTCTCCTGGAGATGCTATAATAAGATATCATAGCCTTGGTAGCCTACAAAATGAAAATGTATTCTTACAACTCCAGAGCAGTGGCTTTCAACCTTCCTAATGCTACCCTGATCCTTTAGTAGAGTTTCTCATGTGGTAGTGGCCCTCAACCATCAAATTATTTCACTGACACGTCATGCCTGTAATTTTGCTACTGTTATGAATTGTAATGTAAATATCTGATATGCAGGCTGTCAAATATGTGGGACCCCAAAGGGGTCATGACACATAGGTTGAGAACCACTGCTCCATAGGGTAGCCTTCCAAGATCGTAGTGTCTATGGTCAAGTATTTTTCTTTCTCCTGGGTTCCTGGATGGCTACCAGCTCTCTGTCCTCATATGGTCTTTCGTCAGTAGTGTGTTGTCTGTGTGATACATTCCTTTTAAGATGCTACTAGTTATGCCCTCGAGGGCTCTTCCAGATGAGCCCATTTAAACTCAAAAAGTTTAAATGAGCCCATTTAAACTCCCATTTCTAAATATAGCCATTTATTTTATTATTTCTTTTTTTGGGGGGGGTTTGGTTTTTTTGGATTTGTTGGATTTTGTTTTTTTTTTTTTAAACCCTGGCTGTCCTGGAACTCACTTTGTAGACCAGCTGGCCTCGAACTCAGAAATCTGCCTGCCTCTGCCTCCTAGAGTGCTGGGATTATAGGCGTGCGCCACCACCTCCCGGCTTATAGCCATCTTTTGAGGTATAAGGGTTCGGGACTCAGCACTGGATATTATGGAGGTGTAATCTGACCTCTAGTAGAGAATGAAGCCATGATTCCTTCAATGTAAGGAGAGCCTGGGATCTGCGGATCAGTAGATGATCCTGACTATTAGATGGATAGATGCTTGAAGCTCCTCCCCTGAAGCCCCGCCCCTGAAGCCCCGCCCCTGAAGCCCCACCCCTGAAGCCCCACCCCCAACCCTCATAAGGAGAGCTGTTGTAGTGCTCTCTTTAACTTTCACCGTCTACTTGATTGGCATAAAAAACATCTAGCAGATTTCTAAAGCACATTGTGTGTGTGTGTGTGTGTGTGTGTGTGTGTGTGTGAGAGAGGGGGGGAGGATTTTCAGAGTTTGTTAAATCTGGAGGACTGAAGAATGGATTAATCTGTGGATGTGTTCCTTACACTGGGACCTTACTGGGAAGTGTCCAAGAAGGAGGGATCTTGCTGCAGGAGATCACTGCAGACATGCCCCACCCCTTTCTGTAGTCTATCTTTTTTCTGTTTTCTGCCTTTCATGAAGTGAATTAACTTTGTTCTCCATACCCTTGCCGTGTGATAGTCTGCCTAAATGCATGGGTCTCCATACATGTGACTGAATGCTCTCAAGTCCAGGAGCAAATTGAAGTCTTTAAGTCGACTCTCTTTAAGTCGACTTTCTCAGCTACTGGGTCACAGCAACATAAAGTCTGATTAATGTGGGTGGAGAAGGAGTGAAAATATAGGGGAAAGAGTTTGCTTTCCCCAGCTTCTTGGAGCTAAACTCAAGAGTCTACATAAGAAGTAAGAGAGACCCAGATTTTACCATCCTAGCCTCTTTCTGAGTTCCCCCAGGACTGAGTCTACTTATAGTTCCTTAGTTTTCCCATCTGGTAAGTGGGAAAACCTAAGGCAGGATTTGATAGCTCCCCACGGGACACACTCGTATATTACTTTATTGCAGAGGCTTTTACAAATACAGACTTGGTTAGTTCCTATAATAATAATATTACTACTACTAATAACAACAACAGCTGCAACAACAACAACAACAACAACAACAACAACAATAGCAACAACAAAAGGCCCTTCTATACTGGACTAACAAATTTGTATTTTCCAGGTATCAGAAAGCCTCGGTTTGGGTCTGAGATATTCACTCATTTATGATCTGAGATCATTCTAAAACGGCTTTGCAGCTTTGTCTAATTGGGTAATTGGGATGTTGCCAGATGAAATTCAACTTGTATTTTTTTTTTTTTAAGATGCTTTGAAGAACTGGTTGCCATGGCAGTGTTCTGCAGACAAGATCCCTCACTGGCTGCCACAGCGCAGCAATCACCGGCTTCTGTTTATTGTAAGTTTCAGGTTACCCCACCTGAAGACCCTTCAGGGAGGAAGCTGGGGGTGGGAACCCTTATGCCTTCCTGGAGACCTGCCTCAGTTCTGTCCAGGGGATTCATCTTAGCCAATATGGTGGGTTGTCCCTGGAAGGGTGGGAGGACTTAGGACGAGCCCAGCTGCTCTGCAGGGACTTCCCAGAACACTTCACTCCTAGGAGTTAAGGAAGAAACCAATGAGTGCCTGCCAGGTTGTGAACTTGTAATTGCTTTAGGATGTGAATACGAGTCCTTTCATATCTGTGGGAATATGGGTGTCTGGAAGGACAAAATGGTTTTAAGAAGTATCGGGGTCTTAAAAGTTAATTCAAATGTGGCAGTGTTACTATTGTACATCTGAGCTCTCCTTTGTTCTAAATTGATCCCCCCCACCCCCAGTAGATCTGATACTCCCCATCATCCTTCAGCCTCCCCCACTTGAGTGTTTATTGTAAGAATATGAAACATCTCCCCCAGATTCAGTATTTTGGCTTCATTAGAAGGTTTTTTTTTTTTCTGGTTCCTCTTCAGTCATGTCAATATTTACCTTGGACAATGCTTTGTATCCTTTTATTTATAATTCCAGAATTCTCCAAGACAAACTGATTATTCGTGACTCGCTGGCCTCAGTTACAGTTTAAACAAGGCTCAGGTTGACGCTGAGGAACCCAAGTCTCCCGAGCGACTTCCTCTATTTCTCTTCACAGATCTCCTGTCCGTACAATTCCTTAATCTTTTCACACCTCCTGTTCTTTCTCATTGCTCATGTCTTCCAAGAATGTCTTTTTTTTTCCTGCTGGAATCTTAGCTTGCAAACACTTTCTTTAAAAAATTCCAGGGTCTCCTTTCTCACAGGTGATGTTTTTTAACTTGGCCTGCTGTATACACACTCTGAACACTTCCAGTGTTTCCCAACTGTGTACAGCCTTCGTGCGATGGTCTGTTTTAATTGTCCTAGAATCAGGAACAGAGCCCCAGAGAGGGATTGTTTACATTGGCTCACCCTGTGGGCATGTTTATAGGAGATTGTCTTAAGGGTGTGTCTTGGGAGGTGTGGCCTTGCTGGAGTAGGTGTGGCCTTGCTAGAGTAGGTGTGGTCTTGTTGGAGTAGGTGTAGCCTTGTTGGCAGAAGTGTGTCAGTCTCTGTATAGGCAGGCTTTGAGGTCTCCTAGTGCTCAAACTCTATCCAATGTGGAAGAGTTTCCCTCCTGGCTGCTAGCTGAAGATAAGAACTCTCAGCTTCTTCTGCAGCACCAAGTCGGCCTGTGTGATGCCAAATTTCCCACCTTGATGACAATAGACTGAGCCTCTGAAACTGGAAGCCAGCCCCAATTAAATGTTTGACTTTGTGTTGTCTTGGTCATGGCATCTCTTCACAGTAACTAAGACATTGAGTTACCTGATGTGGGAAGAGCTAGCCCACTGTGGGCTGCACCGTTCCCTAGGCAGACGGTACTGAGTTGTGTAAACGTGGAGAGACTCAGTCTAGAAAGCAAACATGTATTTACTTTCTCCCTGCTGTTTATCATGGATGTTGTGTAACTTGCTGCTTTGGAGTTGCTGCTTTGACTTCCCAGTGGTGATGGGCTGTAACCTGGAATCATGATCTAAAATAAACCCTTTATCATGTAAGCTGCTTTTGGCGGAGCATTTCATTACAGAAATGAAACTCCCAGACTGTTTTTCTGTGAATAGTGATCACTGGTGCAAAAGAGAGGTGGCCCCCTGTACCTGCTACTGGGAGGCATAGCTTAACCTTCCCAGTGCTAGAAGTCCTAAGATGATAAAAAGACGTGAGAATCTACAGTATGTCTCTCTTGAGAGGCCCATTCAGATCCAGGAATCCTTCCTTAACGACAGAAGGTTTTACCAACTGGTGTTCCTCTTTTTGTTCCCCACATGTCTCTTAAGGTTACAAATTGTTTTATATTCCCTATGTATTTCAAGTACATTATTATATTTGCTGGTTAAAACAGCATTTTTTGGGAGGCCCAGGGGATTCAAGTGACCACTTTAAGATCAAGAAATGAGTTCAATAGGAAGCATTTATGCTCCTGAGTTATTTATATTAATATATGATTAGGATTTATGCAAGTCTTTTTATTTCTTTGAAACCCTGTACTACTTCTCAATTTTCGGGCATTGCCTGTACTATTTTCATTGTGTTAACTACTCAATTTCCTCTTTGGACCAATTCATTTTTTTAAAAAAATTATTTAATTTGTTTTTATTTTTTTACACTCCAGATTAAGCACCAACCCATTTTTAAAACATTTCTTGTCCACTTTTTTGTTTTTTTAAATCCACATTCAGTTTCACTTTTTGTAGACATTGTCTCCGGTTCCCAGAAGTCTGGGTTAGCATTTCTTTCTTTCTGCTTCTGTTACACACACACACACACACACACACACAATAGTGTCTATCATTTAAGGTCAATAATAAGGTAGGTATATTATTTTTGATCTTATCTTGTTCTATCCTGCATTTTTATGTAATATATTGTATAGTATTAGTATACATATTATATATTACATACTATGTATTTGTACTTGCATGCATGTGTGCGTGTGTTATATTTCTGTCCTTTTATTCCTAGTATCTGGCTCTGGGAAGTTGCTGTACCTACTGCATGCTACCCTTTACATCTCCAAGTTTAAGAGCTGAAGCACCCCTTTATGGCAGTGACTGTCTTGGGTCACATTTCTATTAATCACTAGCATTGATAGTGCTATAGGACAAAGCTCAGGAGGAAACTAAATAGCGTGGTGTTTTCATGATTGGCATTCATGGGTTTTGTTTCTTCATGGGATTGCTTTTCCTTTGCAATTCTTCATGTGTTTGCATCCTTGTCATTATTTGTTGTATGTAGTTAATCATGTGTGAAGGAAACAGCCCATGCTTGGTTTAATTTGTCACAATCTCAGCATTGTACAACAAACTCGCTGATGTGCCCTGCTTTGTATCTGAGGTACACATGTGTCTGGGGCTCTTTGGAGAAGGTTGATGGGCTCCCATAGATTTTCCATGCACATCCCCATGTCCTGAGAGCAAACATGTGTTGGGCCTGGGGAAGATGCCTGTGATCTCATATAATTTAGCAAATCTCCTGAACCTGTAGACTCAGACCTCAAAGTGAACCTGACTGTGCTTTGTGTTAAGACCTGGTCAGTAAAGGCCTTCAGATTCTCTCTGCAGACAGCTGTCTGTCCCAGTAGCTAACTGGGAAAGTAAAACAGGTTAGGCATATCTGTTTTTTGAGGTTAGTAGACGATGGTCTGTGAGGGATATGGTAAATCCATGGGGACACTTTTCTTTTTCTTTTCTTCTTTTGTCCAGAAGCCTGAATGATGGAAATGTATTTTTCTCTGAAGCCCCTACAAAGAGCCAATGACTATGGCTGTTTGTCAGTCTATGAACCCATCCATTATTTTCTGTACCTGCACTGATTTATTTATGTGAGGAGACTGAAGTTTTATTCATACAGAGTCTGCTCTGCTTTTACCAAAATATGTTCCTTGGAAATTCCCCAGTACATCTCTTCACAAGGGTATTCCCACTCAGTGCTGTAACTTGGAGTTAAGGTTCCAACACAACCACAGCTTCAAAGTATCACAAGTGGCCTTCATGGTCAACAAATCCAAGACACAAAGTTTAAAATCTCCAGAGGATGTGATTAGTACCTAATTACTATTAATTTATAAAACTATAACTTGACAAGTTTACATTCAGACACATATTCCATACTCCTTGAAGTGCTTCAATCTTATATGGAGGATCCATACATCCCACAACACGGCCATTACCGTGTTAACAGAAATTACATTGTGCTGGGTATAAAAGATATCCTCACAAAAATCAAATTCCTTTTGCTCATAAAGATTTTTAGAGTGGTTTTGATCTTTCTTCAAGTTGCCCCTGAATGAATGTTCTGTATTAGTTGTTATCCTGTTGCTGTGATAAAACACCCAGCAATATCAGTTAAGGTAGAAAGAGGTTATTTTGGGTCTCAGTCAAAGGCACAAACTGGTTAGAGTGCATCTAAAATCAGGACATAGAGAGTAGTGAATGCTGCTCCTAAGATTTTTTTTTTTTATTCTGCCCAAGAAGGAAGGGGCTTTTAACCTGGATTAAGCTAATCTAGATACACATCTACAGTCACGGCTAGAAGTTTGTCTCCTAAGTGATGCTACATCTTGTAAAATTGACAATCAGTATTAACCATTACACTTTCGCTTTTTCATTACCCTGCATGGTGTGCTGATTTATTACACAACCAACTACACTGGACAATACTTATCTGTGACGATGTTCATCATGATGATTGTGACACTCACACCCCTGACACTTCATTAAGGTGTACAGAAGTGATTACAGATTGCCATCACCACCTAGCAAAATTCAATCAATAAAGACACGAAACTACCCAAGAAGTGACAGTTATTTTTGCTGTCAATGATATATCTAACTATTAGATAAAATCTGAGCTGTGACTGCAGAGTGTATGAGGCCCAGATTTTGATGTCCAGCCCTGGGGGAAGACATGGAAGTCATCAAACCCCTCACAGGGTGAAGAAGACCACCTCCCCCCCCAACACACACACATAGGGTATTAAGTAAAAACCTCTTCTCATGGTTGAGATCTGTTGTGTTCTCATGAGAATAAGGTTTGAATTTAGTGGGATGGCAGATAGAAGACCCCAGAACTCCTGAACTGAACTTGTCAGAGTGTTCTACCTTAGGTTTGAGACACAGGGGTAGCTGATAATGAGGCAGTTTGTTATATTTGGTCAGAATTAGTTCTGCAAATAAATTCTTAAGGAAGTGCCCAAACATGATAGTTGTATAGGAGGCCCTCATCGTTTTAATCCATCCACACCCTGCATTGGCTGCTACCACGAGTGAAAATAGGCAGTTTCCTGTCTAGCTTCCAGCTAACCTGAAAATTCAATTAAAGAGCATCCTTCTGACACCACAGTCCATTGATGCTCAACTGTGCACGTTCTGTGTGGGAAGGGCCAAGCTAGATGAAACTAATATTTTGAGAGTCGCATTTTGCGCTGAAATAGAAATTGAAATAGGAATGTACTTTTTTTTGCTTGCTTGCTTGCTTGCTTGCTTGTTTTGGTAGGGCTTTTCTGATAGGATGTTGTGAGAGGAAATGGTTGTGTTTATGATCAACGTGTATTTCCCCAGCCTCCCTCACTGCATTCCTGAATGTGCTCTGTGAAATTTATGGATCAACTTTGGCTTTCAGTGGCTACTTCCTGTCCTGTTTCTCAGAAGATCTTTGGGTAGTTGAAGGTTAGAGCCACTGGGACTATTGCTGACTGGCTTTCCAGGGTTTCTCTTAAATCAATCGCAGAGTTTGGTGACAGACTTAATGCTGTCCTAGGAAGAGGGTGCATCTTACAGGGCACTGTGGCAGGCTTGGGGAAGAACCCTTGGCTTCGGTTTCTGAAGCCTTGTTGTATGGGGTTCCTTTTGATAGTGAGCATCTCCTGTCACAATGTGTCCCCAAACTCTAATTAGGCAAGCCATTCATGTCACCCTTTGGATATGCTTACGTGACACCAATCTCTTAAATTCTTGACACCGAAAACATCACACACACCAGTGTTGCCAAATCTCTGGAGCAAATTGTCCTTAAAAAGCAAACACAAACAAGCAACCATACCAGCAACAACAAAACCGACAGCTTATTCAGTCTCCTGGTAAAATTACAACTTGGGAAAAAAAGTAAACTGGATAGAAAGAGACAAGATTCACTGAGTGGCAAATGCTGTCAAACACTACGGCCTCTTTCAAGGCTCCTGGGGGGGGCTGCTGGTTTGTCTGCTTTTGTTACTCCTTCTTGATGGCATTACCGTCTGCATTTCTTACCTCCTTGGAACATATTTCCTTATTGTTCCAGGCCTTGAGGGATGTGTGTGTGTGTGTGTGTGTGTGTGTGTGTAGGGAGTGTCTAGAAATGTAGACATTATTTTTTTTTAATAGTCTTGAAGGAAAGAAAAGGAGGCCTCCATTTGTTTTTGAGCTACTAAAGAACAGTTCCTTTCCCTAAGGCTTACTGCAGAACTAAGAACCCTAGAGACAGGATGGGATGTGCTCCCTCCCTCCTTCAGGCTCAGAGCCGTGTCCTTGAGGTGTTCAGCATTCACTGGTAAGAGTTATTTCATGCATTTTAGCAGCTGTTCTTTTTAAAATTTTAGTTCTATTGCAGTGACCCTCAACCTTCCTAAAGCTGTGACCCTTTAACTCAGTTCCTTATGTTGTGGTGACCCCCCCCCCCCCACCGTAAAAATCAATGTCATTGATACTTCATAACTATAATTTTGCTACTGTCATGAATCATAATGTAAATATCTGATAGGTAGGACGTGTGTATGCAACTCCCAAAGAGGTCTCCCCACAGGTTGAGAACCACTGATCAACTGGAGGCCCCGGGGAGAAATAGAAAGGTTTATCTGTATGTAGTTGTTTGCACGTGCACACATATACATATTTGTGAATGAACATGCACTTGTGTAGAGTGTTGTGGAGTCTAGCGGTCCATCTCAGGTCTCTCAGGCATTGTGTCACTTACTTTCCTGTTGCTGTGATAAAACACTGTGACCAGAAAGGACTCCAAGAATGAGACCTTTATTTTGGTCACTGGTTCCAGAGGGATAAGGATTCACGACAGCAGGGACGCGTGACAGCAAGAAGCCGAGAGGTTACGTCTATTATCACCATCATGAAGTATAGAGTCCACTTCTATAATTAAGATGCAGCCATGTGATCTCAACATCCACCCTCAATGATGGATGCTTCTTTTTCCCAGCAAGATCATACTTCCTAAACCTCCTCGTCTAGTACAGCGACCAAGTGTATAGGAGGCCTTCCTCATTCAAACACAACCATGCTATCTAGCCGTTTGTTTACTCTGGCCTGGATCAGGTAGGTTGGTAGCCAGTTTATGCCCATTTGTCTCCGCCGCCTGGTTCTGAGCATGCGCTGTCCCTCTGAGCATGCGCTGTTGCTCCAAGCTGTTCCGCATGGGCTGTGCAGATAGAAATCAAGTTACCACGCTTTTCCGTGTAACAATCACTTTGCCAATTAAACCATCTTCCCAGCGCGTAAGAGAACCTTTCTTAAACTGAAGTCATTTTTTGAAGGTTTCAGGATGGAAAAGGGCTCTGGTTAATCAAACGGCTCCTCTAAGATACTGGAGCCAAGTTGATCCATAGTTTCAGAGAATGTTGTTACAAAGTTCTTTCTTTAAGTGAGGTAACCAGCTCCAAACTTCTAGGAATCCTGTGCCTTATGTATTTAGTGTGTGGGACACTAAGGGGCCTTTCCAGATCCAATATTATGCAGAATCATTGATTCTACAATGTCTCTCTCATGTATAAGGTATTCTATTTGGGCCTCAGATATTTGCCCCTTAGGAAACTCATTCCATTAGCAGTGCCGGTCATTTGGGGTTTCTGTAATTATACATATTAACTCCCCTCAGGCAAATACCTCTCCCACCTTCTAACTTCTGTGGAGCCACATACTCTTCACATGATGGGTATTTAATGTGTAATATTTCTAGATAATTGATTTTTTAAAAATTACACACACACACACACACACACACACACACACACACACACACACATATATATGGACATACACAGTGAATGTGAGTTGTGGTGTGTGTGGGTAGGTCAGAAGAAAAATTGCACAAGTTATTTCTTTCTATCATGTGGGTTCTAGGTCAAGCTCCATGGCCTTCCCTGTTTATATGTTTTTGTCTCTGGGGCTTCTCATCCTTGGGTGTTCGGTGTTGTACAGATTCTATTGTCTTGACCAATTGTCTGTAGAAGATGCTACTGGTGTGTGGGGGCATCTTTGATAGAAGGCACCATGATGATCTGATAGTGTTCAGGTCCAGGATCAGGGTGGGATGGTTGGAACCTTAGATGTTATAACCAGGGAAGAGCAAAGGCTAAGGAAGTACTTTCTAGAACCTTCTCACATTCTCAGTTCTTGAAGAAACTCCTCTCTGCAAACACCAAAGTGATCAAGGGTCCTAGGCAATATCTATGACTTCATAGTTCTACTTAGATATCCAAAGGTTCATATGAAGTCAGAGTTCCGAAATCTAAGTCATGGTCTCTTATCTGATGTCACTGCTATGTCCTTGTTGTTCTAAACAACATCTCTTCCATTTCTCATGACATCTCTTCCATTTCTCATGACATCTTTTCAGCTACCGCCTTTTCCCAAGAGCTTCTCATTTCTCCTCCACGGATTGCCCTGATCTTCAGCCCCAGTTCCTTCTCTCAATTCCAATCCAGCCCACATCTCAGTCATCAGAATGTATATAATTATGGCCGCTCCCTCAAAACTGTAAAAACTCAGCATCCCTCGGTAGGTCAAGTCAAGGGGGGCTTGCTACCTTACGGCTGGCAATCTGAACCTTCCTCTTCCTAAACATACATCCCACTGTGAATGCATTCTCGCAGACAGCAGAGAGAAAATGGAAGTTAAGAGTTATCTGTTTCTTAAAAGGCCCAGTGTTGGAAAGGCTAGGAGAGGAACACGTTCTCAAACTGAGCAATATCTACAACATATGGCTAAAAGCAGAAGAGTTCCTGGGCCGTGGGCCATGGCTACACTGAGGGAGTGGGGCAGAAGTTTTGATTGAGAACTTTGATTCCCCACAGATTGTTTGGGTCTTAAGAGAAATTTGGAGAGGTGCCCTTCACATCAAAGGCTGTTCCTTTTGGCTAATCGATTGAGTATGTTGCGCCCATCCTCCCTTGAGCCTTCCTCCCCTCCCCAACTCGAACATATGTCTGATTCTTTCATTGCCAGTGATTTGGAAGCTTGGGACAATAAACGTCCTTTTTGGTTTTCTTTTCTTTTCTTTCTTTTTTTCTTTTTTTTAAGTACTAGGAAGGGTGGTCCTGGGGGCCATTAGTGTAGCAGAGCTCGGCCATGATTTACTTTTCTCTGAGAAAATATACAAAGTTAAGTCAGTCCTTCCTTATCTAAATATTATCTCCATAATTTGAAAATAACTGAGGGAAAGGAGCAGACCCCACCATGCTCAGTCTGTTCACATCTGCAACAGCTGCCCAGGCCTCTCCGAGCAGATTTTTGTTCTGTTCTGCAGGGCTGATTTGAAACTCAGGCAGAACATGAAAGTGAGCAAATTTACCCCTGGCATTCAAAGAGATGCTTTTGGTCAAAGTGTTTCTGACCATGACTCATTTTCAAAAGAAGCATTGAATTCACTTTGTCATCTCCGTCTGGATCGGGCTCAATCGGTCCTTTTACAATTTTTAAAATACCTATATAGCTAGGACTGCATTTATTAGACTCTGGCTATTCAATATTGCATTTCAATGTATAAAAGTCACTGTTCAATTGAATATCGAGGTTTTTCTAAGGAAATAAACCTACAGAAAAGAAATTTGCAAGAATCTAAAATAAATGAGTTTGAGGAAGATCAAACTGTCCCTTTGGCTGTTTCAAAGATCAAACGAACTCTTCTCTGTAGAAATCAGGAGCAGTTTGAATAGCTTCCTCTCCTCCACTGCAAAGCACTGCTTGGCCCTGTCATTGATAGCTTGGGAATTATACCATAATGGTACGAAAGGCCATGGGGTAGAGAGATGATGGTTTCATTCTCTAGAACTTTTGCACCTGAAATAACAAGCATTTTAATTAATTTAGTCTGAATCCCAGGAGAAGAAGCTCTGAAAATATGTCCTGTGCTCTTTTAGGAAGGGATGATGAAAGTCATGTTGGACTCAAGAGGATCTCCTGGGAATTATTCTTACAGGTCCCACCCGAGGGAGACTATAAATAAGAACACCATTGGGTCACGCCTTCTAGAATCCTGCCTCCCCTTAGGGAGGAAGTTACTTAACCTCACCCCATTGCTTCCGGTGAAAATGGAGATAGCATGAGATAGCTCGTTGGCTTAGCTCCTTCCAACTTGAGCCACCATGTTCCTCCAACTGAGTGGGGAAATAGGCAACCAATGTTGTACATCAGCACCTTATAGGAAAACAAGAACAAAATGTTGAGGTGAATGAAAGCCATAAAGCCTGGCACATTGTTGGAGCTGCAGAGATAGCAGGTCCTCTTCTTCCTTTGTTCTGTGATCTCTTAGGGTTTGGGGTGAGTTGACACGAACAAAGGTCTTGCCAGTCACTACTGTATCCACATAGGCCTTGCCAGTCACTACTCTATCCAATTGCCTTCTTCCCCAATTTCTTTTTCTTTTTTAAAAATCATTTCATTCATTTACATTTCAGATGGTATCTTCCTTCCCTGTTACCCCTCCACAAACCCCTCATCCAATCCCCCTCTATCCCTTCCCCTTTGACTCTATGAGGGTGCTCCTCCACCTACTCACCCACTCCCACCTCACTGCTCCAACATCCTCCTATGGATGCGTCCTCCTGGAGCATCAAGCCTCCACAGGACCAAAGGCCTCCCCACCCACTGATGTCAGATAAGGCCATCCTCTGCTGCATATGCAACTGGAGCCATAGGTTCCTCCATATGTACTCTTTGGTTGGTGGTTTAGTCTCTGGGAACTCTGGGTGGTCCAGATAGTTGATATTGTTCTTCCTATATTCCTCTGATTTCTTATCTCCAAGGGCCTTAGGACAGCACTGTCCCTTTCTGCCTGCTGAAACTGTTCTCTTTTGGGGGAAGATTGTCCAGGTAGCTCCCTAGGAGATGTCTACAGTCTGAAAAAGCTGGGTTTCAGGGTTACGAGGCATTAGAGAACTGGAGTTAACTGCCAAGTCTTATATCCTAAGATGGTTCTCTTCCATCTTAAACATCAGCAACCACAGTCACCATTATGAACTTCCTCAGAGTTGGAAAATCCAAACTCTCATCTTCTGGTCTGAGAATACAAAGGTCTCTATCAACGCTGGAGACCATGCTCACCTGAATACCCATTACTGCGACCTGTTTGCTTGGGTCAGGGTTCTAGGAAGAAGTTCTTTGTTGATACTAGCCACTCACAAAGTAGTTTATTAACTAATTATGCGTGAGAAGACAAAGGTTCATATATTAGTGCATCTGGTGGCTTAAGGGGAAGGGGAGATTTCTGCCAGTTTAGACTTTACACAGGCTGTTTAGCAGAAGGAGTTTTCAAAAGAAAAGCTAGAATAGTGGGCTACGGGCAGACATCCTAGGAATCCTACCTCAAAAGAGGTCCTCAGACCTGAGTAACCGCGAGAGGTCATTCCTCTATTTTCAAGTGGGAGACCAAGGAGGTCATCTTTAAACTGATACTCTTGAACACTGCCCTAACCTGTGATGGTAAAACTTCTGGGTAAAGGAAGTTAGAGGAACACCCTTTGTGGGACTTAAGATGCAGGGAATTCTGGGAAATGTGGCCATTTTTTTTTTTTTTCAGTCTATGAGAAGCCTGGCATGGACTGGTAAGGACCACTTATAGATTCTACCACATAAGCAGGGCAGTCAGGAGACCATGCTTGTGGGAGAAATAGATGGTAAAAGGACTGATTTGAAGCCATTTTTCCTGGTCTCTTGATGTTGCCCAAGGTTGATTCTTCAGGCAACACACTTTAGGGATTCCACAGCAGGTAGCCATTATTTTTCCTTTTGGATAGTTGATCTTGAGGCTTTCATATCTACTTGTTGAATATATCTCCTCTGTGTCCTGCATCTTGGCATTGATGGTGGCAGTGGTGGTATTGGAGCACTTGAATTCCTTCCTCAGCAAAGGAAGAAAGGCAGGCTTCTATTTTGGGATCCACCTTCTACCTCAGGCTGCTGCCTGCTTAGCTCAGCAAAGACCTCAGAATAATGAGTGGCAAGAGATGGGTACACACATCATTCTTATACACAAGGTAACTGTTTTCCCGATGCAGAGAACCAACGGGAGCCAGAAGATGCTGGATTTGGTGGGTCCTGGGGGCCTCTGGGGATTTTGAAAGCTGGTATAGTCTGTGACGCTCTCCCTCTACCATCTTTTTAACATTCAATTCAGCCAAACACCTTAAGCTTTAATAAACAGCTTCTCCTTTAATAGTGTTGACTCCAAGCTAATAAGGCAACGGGTGAATCAAGCGAAGGTAAATTTTCTCATTAACAATTTATTTAACTTTGTTGAAGAGAGCAATTTCAACTTCTGCTAATTGAATCTGTAGCAAAATACAGGCATCCATTTTACTACCACCCTCAGGACCTTAATCAAACTCCAGGAAAGGTAAAGTCACTCTCACCAGCAGAGGAAGAGCTGAAAATCCAGGATGGGGCTGAAGGTATCAGAACATTGTTAAATCCCAGAAACGTTAACAGGCTTGTCACGCTGAGGCAGAGACTGGCATTCTGAAGTAGTTTGAATATTATTTGATGATAGAAAAATCCTGGCAACATGGAGCTGGGGCTGGACACCTATCAGCCTTTGAAGATGCTGGTTGGAGTATTTGGGTGCTGTGTTTAACTTGTGTAATATCTCCCCATGAAACCCGGAAAAGGCCGCTAGGGAGGCTGGGAAGAGGAGCTACCTCTTTCAGCTCATGTGTGCCTGATGCTCTGGAGGTGGCTGTATTAGGAGTTGGGTAAGGAAGGGTTGAACACGATTGCCTAAAGTGACAGTCCCTGGGGCAGAGGGCATGCAGCATATTTGCGATGGAGCAAGGATTGAATTAAAAGGGATTTAATAATTCTTCTATTAAAAATTCTGCTTTTTCAGACTTTCCTCTGGAAGCCTTATTAAATGTGTATTATTTCTTAAGTGATTTTTCGGGTCCTTTATTTTGGATTTATGAGCATCAACACATTTTAGAAGGTATTAGGGAGCTGTTCTGTTGGGGCTTGACCTCTAAATCATTTACCCTTTTCAATAACTCCTTTTCCATTATACGTTTATATAGGAAACAAGAGTTTGAAAGCATGGACTGCGTGCTAAGAATCGTTATAAGGCCTAGAAATACGTTGGTGAGTAAGAGAGGCTTTTGACTCACCCTCTTTGTGTTGTGGGGACATAAAAATTAGCTTGGAAATATCTGTACAATTATAAAGCTTTGAGAGATGGGATAGTATTTGGAATAATCTTGCCTGTCCATTCAAGTCTACATGCTGAGATACAGTCTAGAGAGGAGAGGCCTGGGAAGAATAGTTCCTCTGTGGTGCATGTGCACATGCATGTGTATGTGTACATGTGTGTGTGTGCATGTGTGTATGTGTGCTTGTGTGTGTGTGTATATGTGTGCATGTGTGCATATGGGTGTGTGCATGTGTGTGTATGTGTGTGTGCATGTGCACACACACACATGTGCATGTATGCCTGCAGAGGGGTAGCAATGGAGGCCAGAAGGCATCCTAAGGTTTTTTCCCCTTTGGTTCTAGTCACCTTTTTCTTTGGGTCAGTGTTTCTTATTGGTCTGGACCTGGCCAAGTAGGATGGGCTGGCTGGCTAGTGAGTCACAGGGGTTCACATCTTCCCTGTGCTGGAATTATAAGCATATGCTACCATATTTGTCTTTTTTTTTTTTATAAGAAATATGGGTTCTGGAAGTTGAACTCAGGTCCTGGTGTGTGTAAAGCCAAGGCCTTCTTTTGGGTTTTTGGCTGCTGCTGGTGTGTGGCTGCATTTAAGGTAGACATGAAGGCGGGTGACCACGCTCAAGTCATGTCCTTACTCATCCTCATCATCTTCTCCCCAGATACCTGTCTCATAGAATCATGAATTTATCAGTTGTCCCAGGTCTTTAGGTCGAGAGAGAGAGAGAGAGAGAGAGAGAGAGAGAGAGAGAGAGAGAGAGAGAGAGAGAGAGAGAGAGAGAAAGGGTCACAGTGCTATGAAAATCCTTTGGTTCTTTGAGAAGCACATTTGTAGTCTGAGTTATCTTTCCTCTCTACAGTGACAAAACACCATAGCAAAAGAAACTTCAAGACTAAACAACCTGTTTGGCAGCCTAGAGTTAGAGCAGATACTAAACCACAGTGAGGAAATCAGGGCCCTAGAAGCAGCTGGCCACATTGTATCACAGTCAAGCAGAGAGTCCTGAGGCCACATTGTATCCACAGTCAAGCAGAGAGTCCTGAGTGTTTACTGCTCAGCCCACTGTCTCCTTTTTTTATACATTCTAGGCCACAGCCTAGGGAATGGTGACACCCATAGCAGGCAGGTCTCCCTACCTCAAATAACTTACTCAAGATATTTGCTTACAGGCCTCCCTGGGTGATTCTAGAGCTCATGAAGTTGACAACTATCACCTATAAAGCATTTTTTTTTTTGTCTGTGGCTCATTCTCAGAGCTGGGACCAGATAGAGCAAGTAAAGGAAGCATTGGCAAGTGAGTCCTTTGAATCAGGATGAAAATGATAACCAAAAGGTTTGGAACAGAATCTTGGACCTACCTGTTAAGCTGGAATGCTGAGGAAAATGACAAAAAATAAAATAAAATAAAAGCATAAACAAAAACAAAGCAACAACAACAACAACAAAACAAAAGCCAAAATGTCAGGATCCAGGTGGCCAGGAAAGTGGATATTTATGCAGATCATTTATGGACATGTATAGGCATGTCCTGTGTGAGACCCATGGGCAGTATGTAGCTGCTACAGCTGAGTATAGTTATCACCAGAGCCCAAGATAATATTCAAAATATACCTAAAAGGTTGATGTTTTGCTTTTTGGTTTTTTGTTTTTATAATTTTATGTGTGTGTGTGTGTGTGTGTGTGTGTGACTTGATTGCACATTTCTCCAGCATCAACTTTTTAGATGACAGCATCATGCCATGGAATCCAAAGTTTTGTTATATGTGAAAACCGCGTCTCTACATGTTGCGGGTACCCACATGTCAGTTGAAAACTTCTTGTTGGGGTTCATACCAGAAGTGGTCAGCTACAAGTGAGTCCCCAAGGACAGCTTGTCCATTCCACTTATGGTTTAGGGAACCCTGAATAAAATATATAGGAGGAGAGTCACAATGCAATTTCCTCTTGGGTGGAAATAGAGTTAACCCAATACAGAAGACAACTGAGTAATGATGAGACAGCTGAAGACATTCATTAAACCCCAGGGTTCAGGTGATTATTGTTGCTTAGTAACTTGGCACAATCCAGAGTCACCTAGAATTCAAGCTTCTGCGCATGCCTATAAAGGATGGTTGGGTTAACTGAGTTGGGGAAGCCTGGCCTCAGTGGGTCACGCTATTCCCTTGGCTTGAGCCTCCAAGGGAGGGCAGGGGCATCAGTGCTTTGCTTCTTGATGGTGGATGTAACAGGAGCAGCTGCTTGAGGCAATGATTCAAAACAAACTCTTCCCTCGGTTGAGTTTTCTCACAGCAAAGCAAGACAGAGGGGTAGCTAGAGTAAACAGTTCTTCCTCATCTGACAAGGGGAACTGGAAACTGGCACAGTGGGCAAGGCCATGTGACTAGGCAGAGCCCCACTTAAAGCCGAGTCTAAGTCTCTTCGTTATATTTTCATCCTCTTTCTCCTTATGACCTACTAATATTCTAATAGTGTATAAATAAAAGCAAGAGATAAAACAGAACACTGCAGGATTGTTGATACATTGTAACCATCTCCCTGTGATTTCCTTATGGGAGGGAGAAGCTGCCCCTGGCTAACTCTCTTTTTTGCTTTCTGACCCTTATAGCACAAGGGTATTTCTCTACATTCACTACATTTATTTCCCCTGCACACAGTTACATTTCTCCCATCATCAAGGTAATTAAAATGGCAGGAGCCAGGAAGCACTCTAAGCAACAATGTTTCACCCATTTGCTTACACAACTGCTGAAGTATCTTCCAGCCACAAATCAGAAAGCCGTATTTGCCTGTCTTCCTGGGAAATCCGAGAGAAATGGGGTTAATTCACCGCTAGATTCCTAATTAAAACTTGGTGTATGTGGTGAGTTGAATGGAAACGGCCCCCCATAAGCTAATCTGCATGTTTAGTCCTCAGCTGATGCACTATTTTGGAAGGATTAGGAGGTATGGCCTTATAAAAAGAGCTGTGGCCTTGTCGGAGGAGGTGTGTCACTGGGCGTGGGCTTTGAGGTTCCAAAAGCCCACACCGTATCTGGTGTCTCTCTGCCTACTTTCTGTGGATCAGAATTTAAAACACTCAGTTTTTGCTCTAGCACCATGCTTGTCTGCTTCCCGCCATGATGCTAATAAAATAATTTTCAAACTGCAAGCAAGTCTCCAATTAAATGCTTTCACTTTCCATTATAAAAAGAAAGTGTGTGTATATATGTGTTCACAACAGAATAGCAACCAAGACAGTACATTTCAAGCTTTACACACACACACACACACACACACACACACACACACACACACACAGAGAGAGAGAGAGAGAGAGAGAGGTTCTATTGAAGACAACATTGAGAAAATGTGGCTTGTGTATGATTTTCTTGAGAGTAAGAAAGGTTAAAACACAAACACACACACACACACACACACAGTGGGAGAAAAGGAGAGAGAACATGTGGCTCTGTTCATTTTTGCTTACTTAAAAAATAAAACTCAAAAACATCTCCAAATGTAGTATAATCCACTTTCTGATGCTAGACATTATGCGACAAGATTTTGTGCAAAAGGAATTTGCAAAGGAGCACTTGCATCAGACCACTTCTGTGGATTAAATCTGCAGTTCAGCACATTAAACTAAAAGTGTACAAGGCGCTTTGAGAGCCCTGTCTCTTTGTGTGTGCATGGCCCCTATTTGAGGGCAATATTAAGCAAGATTGGATTCCAGCCATTCTCTTTAAAGAAATTTAAAGAAATTAAGGGAGGATTTTGTCTACCTTCCATTTGTCTTAGAAATGACTAAAACCACTGAAGAACATGAAGGATGGTCTAGCTAAGCAGTTCTGCAGAATCTAACGTCCTTTCATAAAGAGCTGCCACTGTCTGAGGTAGATGGATCATGAGAGACGTCCCTAAGGCAGACTACCTACACAGCTCCCTTCCACAGGCAAACTCACCCAGCTACAGCTTAGCGCTACATTCCCACTGTGCAGAACATCTGGATGGGAAGCGTAGCATCCACAATTCAGATGTCCTCAAGATGGAAGGGATGCTGGACATTGTGGAAAGCCTGGGTAGCATTAACTGCATCCAACAACATGGACTACAGGAGTGGATGCTTGCAAGGCCAAGCCCATGATGTTTCTCTTTCCTGATGCTTACATACTGGATTCTTTTTTTTTTTTTAATAAAATATTTTTATTTTCTATATTCTTTGTTTACATTCCAAATGATTTCCCCTTTCCCAGATCCCCCCTCCCCATATGTCCCATAAACCTTCTTCTCTCCATTCTCCAATCACCTCCCTCCTTTTTTCTCTGTCCTTATATTCCCCTCCAATGCTAGATCAATCCTTTCCAGGATCAGGACCCTCTCCATACTTCTTCATGGGAGTCATTTGTTATGCAATTTGTGCCTTGGGTATTCAGGGCTTCTGGGCTAATTAATATCCACTTATCAGAGATTGCATTCCATGTGTATTCTTTTGTGATTGGGTTACCTCACTTAGGATGATATTTTCCAGATCAAACCATTTGCCTAAAAATTTTGTGAATTCATTGTTTCTAATTGCTGAGTAGTATTCCATTGTGTAAATATACCACATTTTCTGTATCCATTCCTCCTTTGAGGGACATCTGGGTTCTTTCCAGCTTCTGGCTATTATAAATAAGGCTGCTATGAACATAATGGAGCATGTGTCTTTATTGCATGCTGGGGAATCCTTTGGGTATATGCCCAGGAGAGGTATAGCAGGGTCCTCTGGAAGTGTCATGTCCAGTTTTCTGAGGAACCGCCAGACTGATTTCCAAAGTGGTTGCACCATCTTACAGCCCCACCAGCAGTGGAGGAGTGTTCCTCTTTCTCCACATCTTTGCCAACACCTGCTGTCTCCTGAGTTTTTGACCTTAGCCATTCTGACTGGTGTAAGGTGAAATCGCAGGCTTGTTTTGATTTGCATTTCCCTAATGAGTAATGAGGTACTTCTTAAGGTGCCTCTTGGTCATCCACATTTCTTCAGGTGAAAATTCTTTGTTTAGATCTGTACCCCATTTTTTAATAGGGTTATTTGGTTCCCTGGGGTCTAACTTCTTGAGTTCTTTGTATATATTGGATATTAGCCCTCTATCAGATGTAGGGTTGGTGAATATCCTTTCCCAATTTGATGGTTGCCGTTTTGTCCTTTTAACAGTGTCCTTTGCCTTACAGAAACTTTGTAATTTTATGAGGTCCACATACTGGATTCTTGAGAGCTTGATAATTCTTCCTCGCACCCCAGAATCCAGGCACCACTGGAATAACATGCCTTGTAGCAGTTTTGTTGAGTCTGATTCACCAAGAAAGCCCAGTTGTGTGGTCTTAAACATGAGGGTTGTGGATTGACAGGCAGAGACTGACCCTTGAGGCTCCAAGTGCCTATAAGCCACAGGCTATCTCAATAGTCCTGAGGACATCTGAAAGTGTGTATTGTAACTTCCAGTTTTCCAAATGCCGAAAAGTTCCCGGCGGTGTGGCGGTTGCCTGGGATACCACTTAGTGTTGACAGCTCTGGTCCTTTCCTGGCAGCTGAAGGTCTGCATGGCAGCCAATGAGAGAAGAGCATTCGGCTCTGAATTTTCCATTAGGCTGGTGATTCATTTGGAAACACGGATTTTATGAAGGCTGTGAATTCGATGCAATGCGGTTGTTGAGGTGTCTAGATTCAAATTGGATTCCATTAACTTTATGGAGTGATTAAGTACCTGAACCATCAGACTTAGGGATTGACTTTATATGCGTTCTGAAAGCACTTTTGAAGACTGGAAGCTTTGATGAGTATAATTTGATTCAGGAGTTTGGAAGAGGAACCTGGAGAGATGTCACCTCCGATGTATTGAGGATCTGAGAACAGAGTTCTATAGAGGGTGGGGTGGTCACTCGCATGTAGGGTGAAGCTGCTCTTCTGCATGCATTTTTTTCTCCCTCTAGAGACCTTGATTTTTATAGGAAGATTTAGTGGACTGCCATGACAGTCATTTTCCAACATTAAGCCACCTGAGTATTAATTGGGGGCTCTTATCTATGATGCCAATTAAGGGTACCAGAGAGATAGATCAGTTGGTAAAATACTTCCCTTGTAAGCAAGAGGCTCAAGCACAATTCTGAGAACTCATGTTATAAAAGGTCACGTGTGGTGGCATGCACTTATAATCCTCACAGTGGGAGACAGGTGCCTGGAACTTGGTCCAGGGAGAGACTCTGCCCTCATTATAGAAAAGGGAGATGGTGCCCGAAGAACCATTCAGCTCCGCCCCCACCAATTTGCATACATGTGTATACATACCCATACACATGATGGAGCACACAACTTGCTAAAAAAGTGGGTGTGGGATCCAGGCTTCACTGACTCCTTTAGAAATAACTACCATGCTGTTACTATGCATGTAGAGCGCGCACGGTTGGTACCCAGATCTAGATCTCTCCGTAGCATTGCTCAGTAATTGTTCACTTACGTTCACCCGGATGGATATTTATGACATGGAAATTATCAGTGGTGTGAAAGTCACACATGCCATGTTAGGAGGGAAGAATGTGGGCTGGCAGAAAGAGTGAGTGGCATATGGCGATTCCCCGAAAATGAGCCCGACATCTCGCCAGAAATGTAAAGCACTCTTTAACATGGAGAGGTTAAACAGGGGAGGCACATAGTTCTTCCATGTCTGGGGCAGTCTTCATTCCTGTAGAGCAGTGCGACAGATATTGTAATTTCTGTCTTCCTCTTGAAAGATTTCTTTGTGTTGAAATCATTTAAATTGTAGCGCATTTAGAGTCGAGAACAGTTGAAATCAAATACCTTGCTCTGGTTGATAATTTGGATTTATTAATTCATGATTTGTTCAGAGCCTTAGCAATTTTCTGTCCAGTTATTGACATCGTCTGTGTTGATTTCAAAGGGTTGCTTCTATATCAAAGTCACTAATTTTAATGCTGGTGGTATCTTCTCAACTTTGCTTCTTTTATGTTTATGGTAAATTCTTATTCTTTTCCGTGGAAAGGTTTAAAATTTTCCACATGAATATTGAAGTTTATTTCTCCAAGGGCTGGAGAGATGTCTCAAATGTTAAAAGTGTATTTATTTCTTCTTTTGAGAATGTGCTTAAGTGTCCAGGACTTTATGTCCATCACATAAATGCAGGAGCCCACAGTGGCCAGAAAAGGGTGTCAGGTCTCCTGGTGTTACACTTAACAACAGTTGCGAGTTGAGTGATGCAGGTGCTGGGAACATCTAATTCCAGACATCTGTCCTCTTACGTCCTGAGCCATGGTGGCTGGAGAGATGGCTCAGACATTAAGAGAGCTTCTTTGCTCTTCTAGAGGACCTAGTTTCTGTTCCCAGCATACATGACTCTCAGTTAAGAACAGGGGGTGGAGTTTGGTGATTCCTAGCATTCATGTCAGGGAGTTCATAATGGACTGCTTCTGGCCTTCCTGGGTACCCATAGGAGGTACACATGGTCACACATGCACGTCCACACATCCAAGAAGATAAAATAAATCTTAAGAGCTTTGTCTTTTTTCTTGTCCTTTGCAATAATACTGTATTAGTTTCGTTAAAGTTCACCACTCTGGAGAGAAAATGAAGCCCTCAGATTTCCTTATGCCTATTTTGTAGTTTTATGTGTTCTGTAAAATTCCCACACATGAAAACACAAATGTTAACATGTTCCCCGTATAATTGTTTTAACATCATTCCTTATGGGATACGTTCCCACCGATTCCTTGTTAACTGTCATTAGATGGACTAAGTTGTATGTTTGGTAATAGGCTGAGACATTAGGTCAAATCTTTGCGGAATAGCTCCCAAAATTACAGACTTTTCTTCCCCCACCCAAGAAATGCTTTCATAAGATAAATCTATAATCCTTGGCAATTTTGAAGCCCTCCAGTGTGATTTGAGAACTTGGTTTCTATTTCTGTGTGATATCCTTCTAAGAATTTGAGTTTTTATGTGTTTACCTCTGGAAAAAAAACACTGCTGCCCTGGTTACTGGTGAGCCTTCTCGTGTCTTCTCTCCCCAACACTGCCTCATTATTCACAGCAATCTCAGACCAACACCAGCAGATACAGAAATACTGCCTGAGACATTTCCAGCCATTGAATTTAAAACCCAGTCTTTCTACTATACTTAAACACTGTGCCTTGGAGAGTGTCCTTTAGAAGAATATCATTATTTTCTTTAGATAGCTTATTTATTTATTTATTTATTTATTTATTTATTTATTTATTTTGCTGCCACCTCAGAATATTGTAAGGGATTTTTCTCTACCCTGCTCTGTTCCTAACCATTATTAATTTATATAAAACTTAAATGATTTAAGTGTCATCCTACATCTTACGATGTCTGCAGAGTCGCTTTCCTCACGGGTTTTCGGTTAAGTAATCTTATTATTTACACATAATAATGATTTCAGCTGCGGGTTAATTACAGTTCTAATCTCTACATGTTGTCTTATTGCAGTCGTAAGGAAAGCAAAATAGTGGGGCCTGGGAGTAGTCAAGCAGCCAGCGAGTCTGTCTGCCATCTGCTGCTTCTTCCACAAAATATTCATGAAGTACCAGCTCTGAGCCTGGCACAGGCGCTTGTCCCAGAGAGATCACATCAGACGAGATGGGAACAACGTGCTCCAGAACAGGGGTTTTCAACCTGTGGGTCGCGACCCCCCATGGAGGGGCAGGGAGAGTTGTAGATCTGATACTTACAACACGATTCATAACTGTAGTCAAATTACAGTTATGAAGTAGCAATGAAATCATTTTTATGGTTCAGGGGTGGGGGGTCCACCATGACCCTAGTACTGTATTAAAGGGTTGCCGAATGAGAAAGGCTGAGAACCACTCCCGCTCTAGAGCATAGGCTGAACTGGAGGCCAGCGGTAAACAACAGCATGTGGTTAACTCTTGTCACACCCATTAGCTCAGTTCCTACTAGAATACACCTGCTATTCAAATTTTAAGGCACCTTGAGATATTCTTTAATGGTGTACTTTTCTGTGACAATTGGTTTGTGTGTGTGTGTTTGTGTGTGTGTGTGTGTGTGTGTATACACATACATGTATGGATATGTGTATGTGTCTGCATGCGTATGTGCATGTATGCACATGCATGTGTATGGGAAAGCCAGAGGTTAACCTTAGGTGCCATCCTTGGGTTCTGTATTCTGTTTTTCTGTTGTTTGTTCGATGCTTTTAAGACAGGACCTCTCACTTGCCTAAGGATCTTTCTGTCTCCGATTCCTCAGATTACATGTGTGTTCTTTGTGTTTTGGTTTTTAATTTTTTTTTGTCACCTACGTGGTTTTGGAGGGAGCCCAAGGACGCACCCTTAGCTTCTCAGAAGCAGATCGCCAGGCAGCCTCACTGATACCTGTCACAGGAAGAAAAAAATTAGTGTGTAAGGCTTCCATCACTGTCAGAAATATGGGAGACAACAACCTAAGCACATCTACTTGCTTTGGCCCCTGTGTTGAGAGGTCTCTGTTTATATCACCTGTTTCCGATGTTCCTGGGCTGGGTCCAGTGCACTGCTGTGCACGGTACAGGAGAGCAGAGCGGCACAGCTCCTGTTGGCCAGGAATGCCTACCCCAGCCTTCTGGGCTCCCAGCTTCTGGGAGGGCACCAGCCACCTTCAGAGTTGTTCGTATCTTCCCAGCTGCCATCTTAGGTGACTGTCTTCCAGAAACACCCTCCCGATGGGGCTGAGTCGGCCTTAAAGTTGAGCCATCACAAACTACTTGTACGGAAAACGGATGAAAAGAAGATTTCTCCTGCACAGTCAGGATCAAGCACCCACCACCATCTTCCTTGTATTTATCTAATTCCACCTCAAGACAGTATAGTAATATGGTATGTGAGAGCTTCTGCCTTTTGCCTTCTTAGGTCATAAGAAATGTCTCAAATGTCCCAAACGTACGGCATGCTTTTGTCTGTCTCCTCAGTTTGGGCCAGGACCCAGGTGGCTTTGTAATGTCGCTGGTAATCCATCTGGCTATCCTTTTGTGGAAATTCTAGGGAATACATGGGTTTTTGAAGAGGCCTTGAATAAAGTAGCTGAATATGATCGCAGAATACTGGATAAAATTAGTGATGTCTCTGTCATCCAAGCCTCAATCGAAGGTACTTGCCCACCAGTCAGGATGAAACCAGTGCCCTACAAACTGAGGAAGGTCCTTACTCTCCTTTCTATCTTTCATAGATCTGTTGGAACAGTAGCTTCTTCCTCTGAGACAACCTTAAAAAAAAAGCTCATATCCACACACATTGACAATGACCATCAGTAGTAACATAGTATCTGAAAACAAGGAAGGGCAGGCTGTAGCTATGCCCTCGTTATGGGCAGCACCTATATATCTTCCTTCCACATCTAAGTTTGCATCTAAGAACAGCCAGAGTGTTAAGACATTGCTGGTGCCCATGCAGCAGCAGAAGATTATCCTGAACACTGGACATGATCACAGCCCACCCTGCTAACAGAACCACCATTTTGTTCAAGGACTGGCCTGACCAAGTGTGAGGAAGCCGTCTTCAGCCCCAGCTGATGAATCCTGCCTCACCCAACTCACTGATAACTTTCTTCCCTTTGTCTCTGCTCATGTGACATGGCTTTGGCCAAAGGAGTACAGGAGGCTATGGGGAAAGTTACTTTTGTTCTTAAATAGACACACGAGGGGCTAGGGAGATGGCTCAGGGCTTAATAATATATATACTCCTCTGCCAGAGGACCAGAGTATAATTCCCAGCACCTAGATCAGGTCACAACCATCTGTAACTCCATTATAGGGGCTCCAGGGTCTTCTTCTGTCTCCTCAGTACCCCCAGGCCCTGAGAGACATGCTTGTGCACACACACACAAATAAAATGTGTTTTAAAAAAAAGAGAGACACAGTTGTGGTAATGTTTTCATTTCCATCGTTGATATTAATTAAATTTGTCCCTTGGCATTCTTCTACATGTATAAAATGCATTCTATGTTAATATTGTGGTTTTAGGTTTGTACTATTGTCTCATAAGATGTAATTAGGCAATTCTTGGGTACTGTTTTTATAATTACATATGATTATAATTATTTCAAAATCAGGAATTTCAATTAAAAAGAGAGAGAGGCCAACAAAGAGAAATCTCTTTTTATTTGAGTCTACGAAGATGTGATTGTCGCCCCTGGATAAAACGGGGACAACCTTGTGGATGAAAACCAGGAAGCTGACTGTGTGCACCACAGCAAGAGGAAATCAGGGTTCCCAAGGACGCCCCCAAAGCTCTCTGTGTTCAAGTTTTTTCCTTCTGGTTATGCAATATGGCATACACTGGTCAATGTTTAAGCCATTTCGAGATTAGATTTCACTGCTAGAAGTGCTCTGTGTGAGTTTCATCACAACAGGTAGACAACTGGTTAGTGGGTGTGTTTGAGGGAGGGAAAAAAAATCAATTTTTTTCTATTTCCAACTCTGAGCATGCTGCCCTTTCCTTTAAGTGACAGCTGCCGACTTGCAAAGAAGAATGATGTTTCAGAAGTCCATGTCAGTCTTCTGAGCAGGATATAATTTATATCTATGGCAGCCAACATATCAATGCTCGCTTTAGTAAAGGCCTCGTGCAGAGACCCGAAGTCTCTTTAGTATGTAATTTGTAGTGAATTAACTAGTTCATCAACTAGAGAAATGTCCTTAGCAGAGGGTAAAGAATGTCAGCAAATGGGTCATTTTAGTTATAAACTTACTAGTCTTGCTTACAGGAGAATAGGTTGTAGGGCAAGTGGGTTGTGTGGGCCAGACAGGCTTGGTGAGGTTGAGTGGGCTCAAATCCTAGGAAGCTCAGAGATTTGAGAAGAGCAGGAAGTAGAGCTGCTTCCTCCTGTTCCCTGCTTTGGAACACATAAGTACACCAACCAAGAGAAGAACCACAGGTCCTCAGTCACATAGTGTAGCCCCTGGAGGTTTTCTGCATGCTAATGAGGTATCTAGATAGCATTAGCCTTCGACCAATGACCTTGACTTCATGGATATCCTAACGCCCTTCCTGCAAGATGTACTACATAACCCACCCCAAATAAAGTGTATGAATTTACATCCACCCCTATAAAGCAATATGAACAAGCACGGGTCATCACAGAGAGCTGCTTCATTAAAGATGAACCCCGGGGGAAGGCCTTTACTTAAAGGAGCCTAAGATACCAGAAGAAGGTCTTTTCTCTTCTCTTACCTCTCTGGTACTCAGCACTCGCTCCCAATCAGAACAAATCCTGCAAGGCCTGGGCTCCACCTTCCCCGCTAGCATGCAGACAGCCCAAGGGAAAATGTGGGCCTTGAACCTCCATTCCTGACTTCCTCACCAGTGACATCAGTGGCATCTATGTACCCAGACGGGAGACTGGGAACTACAACGTTCTCCCCTTTTGGTTGGGGTGTTCTGGCCAGAAGGAAAACTCAAGCTGTGGACTTTCTCTCTGTTCAGGCCTTTTTCTGCCTTCTCCAGACCAGTGTGCAGACAAATTCTGGATACCCCAGGCAGAGAGGCAGTATGTGGTACCACAGAAGGTGTGTTCCTGTCAGAAAATTCCTAGAAGTAGAACTCATCGGAGGACTGGGCCACCTATGCCATAGACAGCCAGCTTGAGAGAGAAACTCTAGCTAAGGTGAGTGAAGAAGCAGTTACTTCACATGCTACAAAGACACACAGGCTTCTATCTAATGAATTAGTCAAGTGTCACATCTCTCACAGTGATGAGGAGACATGCTGTACAAGTTTACACAGAGATGAACACATTGATCCAATACAGTCAGGTTAGGCAGAGGCAACGATAATCAGAAGATGGCCTCTCTAAAGACCAACTCCCTAATGCCCACCATGTGCAGAGCAGTTTTGCTTCTCCAGACAATGGTTGTTGTTTTGTTTTGTTTTGTTTTGTTTTCATCGTGGCAGGGTGACATTTGAGACTGTGTTGGGCAGGGCAGTCCAATAGTCTGTACAATAGAGAGGCTGAGAACCTCCTCCAGCTGCTCAGGGTACAAAGCTGGGTGTCTTAGCAGTTCCAACCCGATGCTCAATACTTGGGGATTATTGGAGAGTCTCAGGTCTTCAGACCCTAGTACACTGAAAGGTCAAAAGACTAGGTAATGGTGTCACAGACAGACTGCATCATCCTCATTGTCATCATTCTGCCACCAGCAGAGCCAGGAGGAGAAAGAGGAGAAGGCAGAGGAGGAGGAAAAAGAAGAGGAAGAGGAGAGAGGAGAAGGAGGAAGAGGAGGAGGAGAAGGAAAAGGAAGAGGAAGAAGGAAGAGGAAAGAGGAGAAGGAAGAGGAAAGAGGAGAAGGAAGAAGAGGAGGAAGAGGAGTTGTGAAGAGAGGGAGGGTATGGCACATTCAACAGCAAGGAGCAAAGGCAGATAGGCAAGGACTATACCATTCTTGGACCTCTTAATATCGAAGTTGCCCTTTGGAGAGCACTACCGACTGTGAGGAGGGTCTTTCTTCTCAGATAATGCTTCCTGGAAATGTCCTCATAGACTTGCCTAGAGCTGTGTCTGCGGAGAATCTCAGATTCTGTCAAGCTGATGGTCAGGGATGAAGGTCAGCAAACGCATGGCCTTCTTGGAACTGAATCCTGTGTGCCACATCCATGGGTTGGTTCCAACCAGTTCTGCTTCCTTGGCAGACAGAAGCAGTCAGGAGTCTGGGAAAATAGAGTGAAGACTTTTCCTTTTTGCGAATCTCGACTACTATAAATTTACCATGACCGATTGGCTTTATCCTGTCCCCAAGATCTAATTACAGCCACATAGAACACTGAAGAGTTAATGAAAAATAACAGCCCAAATTATAACACCAGAAAATACCAGAAAGGAAAGCATTGCTGGTACTAGGAGCAGCTGGGAGACTGGAACCACGTGATGGAAGGGTGGCTTCTTTATTCAAGACTAGCTAATTGACTGACTGTATTATGGTGCTATCTGTAGAAATGTCAGTTCAACTGGAATTACAGGTGTGTTATGAGCTGCCTGGTATGGGTGCTTGTTAAGGAATTTTAATTCAGCAACATGGCTGCTCTGATAAGGGCATATCCAAAGATATGATACAGCTGGAGTGCAGACACACCACACACCTCTTATCCCTCTGGCTGGAACACAAACTTGACCTTACTACATACCTTTGATCCCAAACAATGATGTCTAATTGAGGGGCAGACAAAGTGATGAATTAGAGAAAGATTTGACAGAATGAGTCAGAGATAGAATATGTTCAACTTACACAGGAAAGAAAGGAATGAGAGGCTATTTAAAGAGGAGTGAGGGAGAGAGAATTCAGTTTGATTCACTTCAGTTCAGTTGAGTTTGGAGCAGGTCAGGTGCAGTCTTTCCAAGCAAAGCAATTCAGTCAGAAGCCAACAGAAGCCAATTTGAATCAGTCAGCTTGGAGAAGAGTTTGAGCCAGAACAGTTGAGTCGAACTAGCCAGCCAGCATTCAGAAAGAGCAAGAAAGGTGAGTTTTTTCAGCAGTAAGTCTCAGAGGCTGAAATATTCTAGGTCTAGGTCAGCAGATGGAAGCTGGAAGATTAACCCTTCAAGTTCCTGTCTTGCAGAAGACTAAGTTGTACTGAGGCTAGAAGGTTCCAGACCTAAGGGTAGTTAGAAGAGAGGAGGAAACACTCTGGGCTCAGTCCAAACTGTGTATTCTTGAAAGCAGGGTATGGCTCGTGTATCTCATCCCTTCATCTGAGGAAATAGAAGGGGCGTTCGCATTTATAGTAGCTGGAAAACAAAGTGGGCCCTCTGCAAGAGCCTTGGGTGAGCTTAACTGCTGAGCCTTTTCCCCAGCACTGAAGTTTTAGTTCTAAAATAATTCAATAATACTCTCTATTTACAAAGTGAGTATATTTTCAGAAAGTTTTGAAAGATTCTTCCACAGAATTGAGAGGAGTGTGGGGGGATACGGGAATGTGAGACATCTACCCCTCCTTCAAAAGGGTAAGTGCTCTTATCACTGTCTTCTTCATGACCCTTTACTCTTTAGTTTGCAAGATAAGTATATTTAATTTCTTTTGTGTTGTTTATAAGGCAGGGTCATTTCATTAATGACAAAATGTGGCCAGGATCATTTTTCTTCCTAATTACCTTGTTTTATTCTGTTCAATATTCCCTCTTTTAATTAATTATTAGATCTTATTTTTTTGTAGAACCGTTTTAGATTTGTAGACAAATTGGGCAGGTGTCTCGGACTCACATAGTCTCCCCACCCCTCCCTCCCAGTTACTACTAATTAGTAACATTGTCACTAACCTTACAATAGTATGATGCATTTGGTGATGAAGGATTTTCTTGAGCAAACCCATTATTTATTCATAGCTTCTATACTTCCTCTGTGCTCCCCCCCATCCAGTGACCAATGCACACGAGGCCATCCTATCTCTTTACACTCCTTTTGGAAGTGATATTTTCTCATCCCTCGCTTATTTCTGATGACCTGTGAGGAGAGCATTGGGCAGTATCTCTGAGGTAGAGTAGCTCTCTCCAGTGGAATTTTCTTGGTATTTTTCTCATGGTATTTTCCCTTCCTTGGGGAGGGGTTGTTAGCCTCATGACTTGTGATGTCTATTATAGACCTGTCCACTCATGTGAAACAGTGTTGATCGTGGATGTCCACCAGGAGGGGTTGATTCCCACCTCTCTCTCTTCTGCATCTTGTTCTTTGGAAGCGACTCACCTGGCCCTTCCTTACTCAGTGGGACAAATATGGCTCCATCTTCAGAACCATATACCTACATAATTTATGTGTAATTCTCCTACAGGAGAAATTTCATTGATGATTTTGTAAGTAGAGGGGCCAATTACATTTTATGGGTCTCATGTGTTGACCATTTTGAGGCAACACATCAGCATGCTCTATGGGACAAGTAGAGTCAAATCACCACGCTGGGTAGAAGCACTAGAAAGAGCACTTGATTGGGAGTGCTAGTGTTTGAGATGGGAAGTCAGGACAGACTTTTTTTTTAGGATTTATTTTTTTATCATATGTAAGTACACTGTAGCTGTGTTCAGACACACCAGAAGAGGGTACCCGATCTCCTTACAGATGGTTGTGAGCCACCATGTGGTTGCTTGGATTTGAACTCAGGACCTCCAGAAGAGCAGTCAGTGCTCTTAACAACTTAACCAGCTCTCCAGCTCTCCATCCCCAGGACAGACATTTTATCAGGGGCATGGTCCTGTATCTACTCCTCTCTCTCAAAGCTGCTTGAGTAACAAGAAGTTCTACTTGGCAACGAAGCAGAAAGGCTACTCCTCTTGTATCCTTCCTTTTTGACTCTGCCCATCCTCTTTTTGACTCCAATCTTCCTCTTTGCTCTAAAATCACCACTCCAAGCTACCATCATCAGAGCATTTTTGGCTGAGTAGACTCACGTTCCGTTTCTGCCTTGTGCATTTCTGTCCTTCATTTATGTCATTGCTATTGTATGAAACCACCTGCTTTTCTACTTATTTGTCATCTGCCATTGGATGGTGATCATTTTTAGCTGCATGCAGTCAAGGACTTTTGTCTTATTCACCACAATACCAAGAAACTGCCCCAAATGAATTAGATTAGATTCAAAAGAAGATGCAGACGTCAGGCTGACCATTGAGGACAATTCCAGGGAATGTTCTCAGAAGCTACAAATTAATATAAATGCAAAAGTCCTTGCATATATAAATTAATATAAATGCAAAACTCTGACCAATGGCTGTACTTCCACAGTGAGGGGAGAGTTCTGAAAGCAAATTGTATTATTAGCATCTGATCTCTGTTTGGGCATTTGCAAATTTCAACAAGATGTGCTCATTCTGATTTAGACTTTTTTTTTTTTTTTTTTTTTTTTTTTTTTTTTTTTAGGAAACTTAAATTAGTAGGTAATCTGCTTTCCATAAAGGAGATCTAACTTAGTTATTTAAAACATTAAGGAAAAACTCTTGATTTGTTTATGTCAAGTGGAAGATAGCCTCCTGGGACACTGAAAGATTCAGAAGAATAATGTGGATTAAACACCTGTCCCTCCCCTGAATTTACTAAATGCTGGTCATGTGAGTAGGTGTTCCAGTATCACAACTTTATAAAAAGGGTGGGGGAGGGGAAGGTAAGTTTTTTTTTTTTTTTTTTACTTTAATTACTCTTCACCACAAGATAGAGGGAGGCAAAGGTTGACTGTATCAGCTTTATGATGATGTGAGTTCAGGTTCGAAGCCTCTTTTACCATTTGCCAGCTGTGCAATAATGGGGAAATTACTCTAACATCCCCCACCTTCCACCTGTGTCCTCTGCAAATGATGTCCCACTGGATTTGAAGCTGAGGCCACTGACTTGCCTTTAAATATTTACTTTATACTTATTTATGTGAGTGTTTCCCCTGCATCTGTGTATGTGAACTGTTGTGTGCCTGGTGCCTGCAGAGGCCAGGAGAGGGTACTGGATCCCTGGGAATGGACTTAGGGCCCAGTGTGAGCTAACATAGCCATGCTGAGAACCAAAATCTGCCTCTTCTGCAGTTCTCTTACCCTCTGGGCCAGTTCTCCAGCCCCTGACCCACTAATTCTTAATTATGTTTGGTTTAAATTATGTCTGTGACTTAGGCTCCAACCAGCACTGTAAAATAAAGCTCATAATACCTACAAAGGCCTCTCATGGTTACAAAGAATATTAAATCTGCCTATCCATCCATCCATCTATTGATTTATCTATCATTGATCTATCTATCCATCCATCCACCTATCCATCTATCTATACATCCATTATCCATCCATCATCTGTCTATACATCCATCATCTATCTATCTATCAATCTATCTCTATCTATCTATCTATCTATCTATCCACTATCTATCATCTATCTGTCTGTCCATCTATCTATCCACCATCCATCTATCTATTGATTTATCTATCGTTGATCCATTTATCCATCCATCATCTATCTATCCATCCATCCACCTATCCATCTATCTATCTATCCATCCATCCATCCATCCATCCATCCATCCATCATCTCTCTATTTCTCTATCCATCCACTATCCGTCCATCATCTGTCTGTCTGTCCATCTATCTATCCGCCATCCATCATCTATCTCTCTATCTGTCTATATGCCTCACACTATTTTTGATTTGGTTTACATGCCTGCAATGCTTGCAATCCTTGACCAAGGACGCCATCTTTTAGGTCCACTCTCTAACCTGATTGCTGTGAGAACTTTGCTTAGTCATTTCTAGAAGGTTCCTTATTAACTCTCCTTGGTGTCTTCAGAGTCGCTGCTGTCTCTGGTGAAAAGACAGCTAAGGGAAGGCAGGCCGTTCTCCTACAGCTTCTCCTGCTTTCTATAGGAAGAGGAGCTGAGGGAGGAAGGCAGTCCCAGGTCTCTGCATGAGAAGCAAGCGTACTTCATAAGAATTCCTCACGTCTCTGGAGTTGGGTATTTAACAGTGCTGTCAGCTTCATCTCTGTCGCAGGAGAACATGTTCTGGGTGGTTCCTTAGATCTATCTATCCATCCATCCATCCATCCATCCATTATCGATCCATCATCTACCTGTCTATCTATCTTACTGAGAGAGCAAGGCCTGCCTTGATATCCAACCTCGTACCACCCAGAATGAGGTATGTGTACCTCAAAAATTCTTGAGGGACCCCTCTCCCTCCAGCACATTTGTGTCTCTTTCTAGAATATGAATATGGGAAAGAGCTTAGGTAGTGATTTAATTAATCTTCCTAATTATGGACAAACCATTGGCACATAGCTATTTTCATCTTGGGATTGTATTTTCATAAGGGTATTTAAAGGCTCGACTTTTCTTTTTTTCTTTTTCCTTCCATGAGTGTCTCATCATCCCTGTGCAGTATAATGGTTAATTTTAGGAACTCTGAGTTTGATTTGTATTTAAGATTTTTTTACAATCTATATATAGGTTGGCCTTTAATAATCATTTATACATTGCTTCTTTTTATATAGGTCATGTGTTCTCCTGGGAGGGTAACAAGATTAGAAACAGCAAATACAGTGCAGAATAAATTAAAATGCTTCAAACTGCATTATATAATTTCAGAAAATTGGTTTCACACTGAAACGTTTAAATAAGAAAAGAAAATGAGTTAAATAAGAAAAAAATAAACCCACTCCCTCAGTGCATAGCAGTATGGCCATTGTTTAGCAAGTTTGACCTTAGAGTGAGGATGTCTGGCTTCTCCTCCTAGAGTGATGCAATGCTGCATCAACCTGACCCATCTGGCCACTAATAGGTAAAACTATTATTATTTTTCTACATTTTTTTTGTTATTACAAAAGGCTGGTTTCATTCTTGTGGAAGAAGAATAATATTTATTAGTCAAAACACCATCCTAACAGTAATTATGTTTTCGTATATAACTCTCCAAAATCATACAAAGCAATGCTCTTACATTTGGCACTGTAAACTCAGAGGTGGGTGTGGAATGGGAGGGGCGGGACAACGCACTGCCAATCAGTCCGGATAACCGGAAGTGGATTCTCCCATCCTGCATGAAGGTAACACAGCGCTCTAGGCACACTATTATTCTGGCCGGTTTTGTTTGTTTCTCTGAAGTTCAGCATCGCTTTGCTTGTACTGCATCCTCAGGGTTTTTTCAGTTTCTCTATTCGCGCGTTGAAGACCTCTTCCTGTACTTGCAGTTTTTCGTTTATCTCGTTCTGTGGAGACAATCATATATATATATATATTTTTAAAAAGTGGTTATGATGGAGATATCTTTGGCTGCACATTGTCTTGTGGTTTTGACATACGATAGTGCCTAAAGACAGACATTATCCCTCACGCACACCTTCCTGTTTTGCAGACAGAGCTGTGTTCCAGCCTGTGGTGATTGGATAGCACTTTATCGTATTTCTCTGCACATTCCCAATGTAAAACATGTCCACCGTGGACAGGAAGTGGTATTTGGACAGCCATTTTTTACATAGTCTCATGGTGGAAGATAGGATAACTGATCTGCATTTTCCAGACGCGTTTGCCAGTGAGGGCTGAATCAGAGAAGCTACTCTGGACTTGGTCGGTGCGGTGTTGTGGGCCCCTTCTCCCCCTTGTTTTGGCCTGTCCTCTAATGTCCTCTATATGGGATTCCTGGAGCCTTCAGTGCATTTAATAATAACACAAAAGAATCTCACAATTAGGATAGCTCTCATAACTAAGAGTATTCATCCTACAATTCTTGCATGCATGCCATATATATAGTTGATATGGGAAACATATATAATGTATAGTTAAATTATATTAGTATATAATATATAATATATAATGTTTAGGAATAAATACACACATATATCAATATATTTATATTTATGTATATATGTAATATTATATGTTTTATAATATATAAATATATATTATATAAATAACTATTATATATATTAATATATAGTTGATATGGGAAAAGACAAAACAAAACCTCTCATAAGCAATTGGTGGCAGGCTTTAGGGGTCATGGCAGCCTCTGGAGATGATACCATGCACCCTGTGCACACTAACATCGCTACCTCTGTAATTCCAGAAATGCAACTCATTACATTTGCACATTATCTCAACGCTAGAGGCTCGGGAAATGCTTTCCTTTTGATCAAGGATGAATGATACAGTTGCATACAGGGACAACACAGTTGGGAGGCTTGTTACTGTCTGTCGGAGTGACTAGAGAATAGGACAAATGTATGGAGAACACTTTAAACTCCTGTGTGTGACTGAGTCAAAGTCTAGAACCTTTAAGCACGTCACGTAATTTGACATCTTCAGGCTGTGTTTTAAAAAGGGGAAAGACCCCAGTTTCATGAGCAGATATGATTAAAAATATTTTTATGTTTATGTAATTTTTAAGAAAGTCATTGTAATAGGTAATTTTGAAATGTTTTCCCTGATTACCATTTTAATGAGGTTGGTTTTCACTTCATGGGAAGAGTTGATATTTCTAACAGCTCACATTGGTGTCAACAATTGTAGATTTGGGATTTATGAGTATAGAATGAGGCAGGGCTTTTAAGGTTGTTGTGGTTGTTGTTGCTGTTGTTGTTGTTGTGGTTGTGGTTGTTGTTGCTGTTGTTGTTGTTGTTGTTGTTGTTCTTCTTCTTCTTCTTCTTCTTCTTCTTCTTCTTCTTCTTCTTCTTCTTCTTCTTCTTCTTCTTCTTCTTCTCCATTTCCTCCCCCTTCTTCATTGTTTTTCTTTGTTAGTGGTTGAGTGGATGAGGCAGGAGGAAGGAATAAATGGTCCCCTAGTTGTCCTCTTTCAGGGATGCTCCCATGCAGTTCTTTGGCAGAACTAAAAGGATCACGGCTTGTGCACTATCATCTAGTCCATGGTCTGGTTTGGCTAGATCCCTCTGGACAAGCCCCGCAACCTTTTCGACTTTATGTGGAACACGGAATAGTGCAGAGTTAACGCTGTGCCTCAGTTTTGCATTCATAATCCCAACTCCCGATTTCACAATTTACTTCACTAACGGCACAGTGCACTAAGGTATTATCATGAAATATTAAAAATTATCATGCCTTACGAACTGGCACAAATTTATGGAATAGTGCACCATGTAGGTGTTGACACGGTCTGAGGAAATAATTTTGACCCAGTTCTGAAGGGTTGGGATGACACGTTGTAGCCGGGAGGTGGGCTTCTCCTTTCGAGGAGGCACTTCCGTGTCCACCCATCGTCTCGTGATTTTCAGAGAAGCATGGTGGGGCTTCCACCTCCCAGCTTCTTCGGCATCTCACTGAGGTTTTCACAAGGATCTGGAAACTCTTCTTCTTGTGTTTCCCTGGGACAGTTTATCACACTCTGTGTGGGTTTCAGAGAGAAGGTTCCTGAAGGTCACATGTGGCTAACAGGAGTGGAGAAAACTTACAGGTCTTCAGACCTTGGTGGTTCGTGCGTTAGTTTAGCTACAAATAGCAGAGTCAGAACGAAAGGAATCCACGTCTACCCAAAGGATCCCTTGGCTTGCTGTCTCCTTGTTCTTCTTTACAATGCTGCTGAGCAGACCTGTTACCTTCAACTTGGGGCTGAGTCTTTTTCTGTCTCCTTTAGGAAATGTTCTGAAACCCCTGCCCCGTGATCAGTCGCTTTCACCCACCACAACCTCGGATGACTTTTCTAACGTGTCATCCAAAGCTGTCGTAATGTAACTTACACAACATACATAACTTTTGTAATGTAATGTAACATAAGACTTCATAAACCGCAGAGTGGCAAGTTATGGTCACATTATTTTCCCACATTATTTTATTCATTTGCTGTGTCAGGGCCAACAGCCAACCTTTAATGCCAGAGTCCAACATTCTCATTCCCAATTTTCTAAAATATGATTCTTTAAATACATCAAAGTTGCTTCCATTGGATCTTTTTTTTTTTTATTATGCAGTTTGGGGCCAAAGTAATTTCATTTCAAATGTATCTTTAAAATGAAAATATCTAGACTATATTGGCTTAAAGTGTTTGGTCTATTCCGTGTCATTTTAATTGACATCTGAGGGCCAAGAGAACTTCATTCTTAATACATCTCTGAAATTCCGAAGTGAATTGTAGGAAAAAAGGAAGTGGGTAAACATAAAAATTGAGGACTTACCCTCCATTTTGGGAGGTTCTATATTAGGGAAGTGGATATTGGCTTGGAATCACGACAGAGAACTAGCTCTGATCTAATGTGCTGAAACATGAAGTCTCTATTGACCTTTTCTGCAAAAACTGCAATAACACTGTGGCTTTTAAATAAAGAGGAAGAAGAAAACCATGGAGCGATCACAAATGCTGAGAGGAAAAAAAAAACTGTATTCACTGAGTGCTTATGTCAGATTCGTGCTTTCAGTGTCCACGCAGGAGCAGTTTTGAAAAGGGGCGTGGCAGGTTTTAGAACAAGGATGTCTTAGAAGTGGAAAGTAGCTCAGCCCATCGACACAGGACAGAACTGACGGGAGGCTCAGGGCAATCATCAGGGCATTTGTCCAAGAGGGAGGTAGGCGAGGGGGAAATCCCAAGGCCACAGGTGTATTAACGGAGTAGCCTGCACCCTGCGTTAGACGTGTGTGTGGTTTCCTTGGATGGCGCTGGAGTTGCAGCCCGGATGAAGCTCATAGCACCTGCTGAACCTGCTAAGCCTGGGAACCATCGGCAAATGGCAATCTGTCTGAGTCCCATTCTTTTGATTTGTGGTTGGAAGCGTCCTCTTCTCTTGCGTGGAGCTTAGCAGGATTGCAGAGAGAAAATACACATGGTGGTTTGCTATCTTGAGACGTTGTAGAAATCCATTATCATTTTGCCATCTTGCTGGGGGGGGGGGGGAACAAACCAGCAGTAATTTGGCCCATGCTGATTAGATCCGCCCAGTATGGAGAGGTTCACAGTGCCTATAGGGTCTGCGGGTCTCCCTTCTGCTCCACGTCCTCCCGCTGTGCATACCGCACTCAAGTGTGGAAGTTGTTGAACTTCCAGGGTGGCTTTATGCTGAAGAGAACAAACACATAGACTAATCCTGCTCACTCTGTCAAAGAAGGGAGGTACCGATGCTGCAGACTCTGACGCTTTTAAAAGAAAATCATCAGCGGAGGGTTAAAAAATACACAGCTCCCTTCACAGAGCACGGCTTTGGTAAAGATGGTTTCAATTGTGGGTCCTGCAAACAATTCTCTTGCTTGTCTGGTAGTTCCTCGGCGATAATTTCAGAGCTGTGGGATTTGCAAAGGAGCCCCGGGCCATGATTATACGTAAACTATATTTAGAGGAAATGTTATCAAATCTAAAAAGGAGGTATGTTCCGAACTCAGCTTAATTCAGCTGCACTCTGCCCTTCTACACAGTAACTAGTTATTACGCTCACAGGGCCGTTAACAATAGGCCTTTGTGTAAAACGTGTTCTTCCACTGTTTCTGGTAAACACTAAACACCCCTTATTAAGCTGGGGACTTTGGCTGATTCTGTTGGCACCAGGTCATTAAACGCTCGTGTAAATATTGCAATAACGATTGACGATGAAACGAGTAGCAAGGTATGCTAGGGACAACCGAAGTTCTTTTGCTCTTCCCAAGTTAGTTATTAATACAGTGTGCTTTGTTTATGCGGGCCCCGAGTGCAGATGAAAGAAATAAATAAATCTTCCCCTCAGATGTATAAGTGTTGTTGTGATATATGGTCATTTCTCAAAATAGGCAATTTACATCGTTTAAGCATCTGGCTTAGTTAGGAAACACGTGGATTCCTGTAAGTCATTACGTGAAGGTAGCAGTAGGTATTTGTTCCTTGGACAGAACGGCCAAGTATTAAACACAAAACTACCCTCCGAGAGGTGACGGACAGCTGCCTACTACTTATTTGGCAGGGCACCCTTGGCACAAATGGCTTAGCAATTAGTGACCTAAGAAGACAGGAAGTGCCTGAGAAGAATTGCAAACCTGATGCGGTGTGAGGTGACTTAGTTAAGCACGCTGTGGTTGTCTTTTTAGGAGCCCTGGTCACTCAGCTCTTGAGTAAGGCCTGTTTACAGTGTGGTGTGGCTCAAAGTCTTCACCTGGGGCTCCTTGTCTGGGGTCTTGGCGGTGAGAGGTTTGGCAGGCTGATAACACATGGCACATGAGGTACTGCTGGCCGGCTCTGTTTTTTATGATCTTGCTGAATCCAGAAGACTCAGCAGAGGCTTATGTAGCCTTGTGATGTAGAGTGTGCAAACCATAAACCCCATCGCTCTTGCTTGGCCAGAGCAGGGCAGGGTTTACAGAGGTCGAGGCTGACACTGCCTAACTCGCCAAGCATAACGGGGGGGGGGGGGGGGGGGACATCACCGTCCTTTCTCACTCAAGTACCTGCATGCTCATCAGAACCTCGTCGGTCACTTGCTCCAGGGCTGATTTTACGTCATCAATGGTGAAGCCACCTAAGGGATCCTCCTCTCCCATTTCGCTCTCCAGCAGGTGTTCCTGAGAACCTTGCTCTTGATCTAGCGCCTAAGACAGTGGAAATAAACACATTCAGGCTCTGAAAGGAAGGGATATTGAGGGGAGCACTTGAGTGCTCAGGGATTTATGTGCAACCTCAAACTCCTCCACCATGTGGCCCTACCAGGACCAGGGTCGAACTGGAAGGAGGCACTGATTTTACATTACCACCTATCTTAAGGGATGACGAGAGACTTGGGGGGAATCTTAGTGGTGAAGCCTGGGCAGGATATGGGGAGGAAAAGAAAACAAACCCTCCAGACCACCATCATCTGGCCTGTGTGTGAATCAAGTCTAAAAGGAATATTGGCCGGGAAAACCATCAGAGGCAGGGGCAAAGGCATGGCCAAGCCTACCTTCTGTTCCGTGTCCGGCATTGGCAACGGCTCGATGTAGGCTGAATACGTGTCCAGTGAGATACCTTCTTCCAGGGGGGCTGGGAAAGGGGAGTCAGCAGGCTTGACAACCTCTATGGTTTGCTGGAAAAGAAGAGCTTTTGGTGAGGGGGCTGTTCCCTCCCAGGACGGTCATGCAAAATTTGGTGTCTTACTTAAGTACCATCTGCTTCAAGCCATTGAGTCAGTCGCCCTCCTCGTTGCCTCCATGCACCATCTCACACTCACGACTAGCATCATCTTCTTAACATTTCTGGACTCTACGGTTGAGGGTTCACTCAGTTGCCTCCATCTCTGCACCATGCCCCTGCCTCTTACTCCTGTTTACTAGCTCTTTGTAGGGGGAGAGCCATGCCTCAGATCCCGTCTATCTGTCTTCCCCATTTGCAGCAGAAAGTTTGGTCCCGATCGAGACAATTTAGCGGCATGCCGGAGCTCCTGTAGGTACAAACAGACTGGCTATCACCAGCCTGGGGCAATAGGGCCTGCCTTTGCTGAGGACCTGGGTTGGAGCCTCAGGACCCATATGAAAAATAAAACAACCGCAATAAAACAAAACAACAACAAAAAAAACCCAAGCCAAAACAACAACAACAACAACAACAAAAACAAAGCTAAACATGGTGCTATGTGGTTATAATCCCAGTCCTGAGGAAGCAGAGGCTGGAAGGTCCCTGAGGATCATTAGTAAGCTCCAATGTCGGAAAAGAAAAAAAAAAAAGAAAAAAGAAGAGAAAAGATAAGACAGTGCTATACAGCAAGGATATATATATATATATATATATATATATATATAGAGAGAGAGAGAGAGAGAGAGAAAGACAGACAGAGAGAACCTAGCAGTGGACACACTAGAATTTCTGAGGCTTGATGTATATATAAGACCAGCACACAGACTCGACAGAGGGACTCATGGCAAACTCATGACAGAGTGGGACTTCCCTGCAGGCAGCTGGTGGTACGTTGCCAACAGGGTGCAGATGCAGTGGAGGAAGATTGTCAGAAACAGCACTGAAAGATATGGAGAACCTTGGACGGCAGAGTCCGTCTAGCCACCGCGGCGTGGCGTGGAAGAGGAGATGGGGTTACTAAGGGCATCGAGCCTCTGCATCTTTTAATCACTTCCTCTTGTTCTAATTCTGTGATTAGCAGGCAATGTTTTTAGCCATAATTTAATTTCCCATCTCAGTTGATCTGCAAAGACATGGCCACTTGGGTGTTCTGGTTTTTATGTCTTCTACATACCTCAGTAAAAAAAAAAAAAAAAATCAATAGCTTGTTCCAATTTACATAGCAAACACTCATGAGCTCGTCAGTGAAGTTCTGAGATGAAGTCACTCAGTGCTCTGCTAACAAGAATTGGACCTGAGGATACGGAGTTTGAAGAACTATGGAAAATCATCCCCTACCCCATTACCATGTTAGGACACTTTTGGGGCGAGAGAATTGCACAGGCATTTCTAACTTCTCTGTTATACCCTATCATTGAAATATTAATATTAATATTCCTTGACAGGTTTTGGATAGTGTTAGAGAAGAATTTGGTGGGTTTCTCAGCATGCATGCATTTGGACTGAATTCATCTCATTAATTTTTGCATGAGCATACGAGAGGTTGCCATTTAGTTAGTGGTTGACATATAGAGGCAAGGGTATTCGCAATGGAGAGGTAAAGGGATTGAGCCAAGATCAAATAATTATGTAGTGACGGCAGTCGTATTAGAGCCCACGGCAGTGGCCCTAAGCTTTGGATGTTTTCCGTAAACTGTAATTTATCATCAAGTGGTCATCCTGGGAAATTATTGATATTGCTAGGCCTTTAATTTTTATTCTGGTGGATGATGTCATTCCTGATGTTTATCTCTGGTAGATTAAATGTTCACTAGAATGTTGAGGAGACATCAGGACAGTAGCGTTCTCTCCAGGTCACTTTCTTAAATGTTCACTAGAATGTTGAGGAGACATCAGGACAGTAGCGTTCTCTCCAGGTCACTTTCTTAGGGTGTTATTTTCTGCTGCATGAGGGATCAAGAACCCACGTCTCTTAACTGTTATATGAAGTCCCCCCACCCCCATCATGATTGACCTGCGGGAATTGGAGACCCGGGAAGGAATGGGGTGTTAGCTTGGAGGCACGGACTTTAACTTATGGTGAGAAAAACACAGTGTATGTAGTGCAGGGTGTGTTTGGGGGTGGCAGTGACAACCCTGACACTGGAAATGAAGAATCAGAGTTCACTGGCACTGAGCATGCGCTGATGGGTGGGTTAAAATTGCTTTGCATTTCAAGCAAATAGGATGCTGTCTTGTTTACTATCACCATGTTCCTGCTGTGCTCCGGGCACACAGGCTGGGGTCTTCTGCTTGTTGACCCTCATCTACTGACATTCTTTACAGAGAGCCTCTCCTTTTGATGAAGCAGAGGCCACGATCTGCCCTCTGCTGTCCTGGTCCTTCTCAGATTCTGCAGTTTACTGCAAACAGGTGGTTGTGTTCAGCACGTCTTATATTTTCTTCCCCACACCTCTGTGGTCTGGATTGATCAATTGACTTCTTTTTAAAAGATATGTGTGTGTGTGTGTGTGTGTGTGTGTGTGGTGTGTACCGGGGTGTCTTGGATGCCAGAGGAGGGCCTCAGATCCCTGTAGAGCTGTAGGTAGTTACAAGGATTTTTGAGGTACCGAGCATGGGTGTTTGGAACTGAACTCAGATCCTCTAGGACCCTACCCACTGAGCCATTCTGCCCTCCCTCCTTTCTTTTTTTTCACTCTGCCTGTCTCTCCCCCTTCTATGTGTATGTGTTTATGTATGAGTGCATGTGTGACTGTATATGAGTGTGTATATGTGTCTGTGTACATGTGTATATATGTAAATGTGTACATTTAATGTGCAATTGTATGTGTGCCTATGTGTATGCATATATATGCAAACTAGCATATGTATGTATATGTGTGTCTGTGGGCATGTATAAATGATGTGCATGTGTATATAAGTGTATACGTGTATGAGTCTATGTTGTGTTTCACTTGTGTGTGTATGAATGTGTGTGTTAATGTGTGTGTGTGTGCCCTAGCACACGTGTGGAGACTTGGGTCTCCTCTGGTTTCACATTTCCTTTCTTTGAGAGATCGAGGCTTCCATTTATTCCCAGAAGCTGAAATTATGGCTGACAGTTGAGGTTTTTCTTTCTCTTGATTTTTTAAATGTGTGTAGTTCATATAACTATTAAATTGATTCAATTCATGCACAGGAGGGGGGGGGGTGAGAGTTTCTTTTCTTCGCCTGCTCTGCATACTGTTAATGAACCAAACCGCAGCTGTTTCTCTCTTTCACGAAGAATTAAATTTAGCTGTGTTAGGCAGTAGACGAAGGTGCAGTTTTAAATACAGAGTTTGAAATAAACAAAAGGCTCCCAAGTATCACAGTGAGTTTTTCCTTATGGAAAGTGGTCCCCTTCCTTAAAAAACAAGTCCAAGGGAAATTGGAATCAATAATTGTGGTGAGCACACGGAACCGGCAACCATGCTTAAATGAAGCCGTCTGATGCAATACTTTCTTTAAAAAATACAATTAGGCCTTTGTATTTTTTTTTTTAACAAAACCTCATGTTTTACAACATTGCTGGCTCTGTAATAAAATCTATTTAAAACCGAGAGACATGGTCAGCTTTATTGAGTTAGATTTTTCTCGGAGAACATTATAATTTCCTCAAGTCTATGAATAGTTGAAGCAAATTAAATAAAGCCAGTTTTATAACTATTTTTATACATTCCTGTAGGATGGCAATTTTCTCATGTTTCCCCCCCCCACTCAAAAGTCTGAATATGTTACCTTTTAAATCTGGAAAAATAAACCAGAAAACGGAAAAAGTATCTTTATTTTTTTTTTTTAAACAAGGCAAAAAACAAAAACCTGAATCCTAACCTATTTGGTCTGAATTTACCCATCTCATATCCCTTTCCACAGAAGATTAGCACCCATGACATTCAGACCAAGAACCAAAGGGAAATGCTTGGACTGACTTGCCTTAGGCATAAGGCTGAGCTTAAAAGGTAGTACTCTCTGATAGATACATGTATCCATTTGGCCAAATGACTGGGTTTGCTTGACTTTCAAATACCCCCTAAATATAACTTTGGATGTCAAGCAATCAATGTGTTTCTCTTGCCGTTTCTGGATGCTTGCCCGCAAACAGATATAATAAAAACAACCACTTTGCTTCATGTGAACTACATAACTATATATATACATATATACACATCTATGTATATATATTCTTATTATGATCAGGCCATTTGAACCAAGGTGAGCACATTAAAAAGCTCTAATAAACAGGAGAAGAGATTTCTAAACAGAATAATGGACGGCTAAGCGAACATGCAATAAATAACATCCACAGATGTGGTCACTTGCAAATTAGTTTTGCATAACTTACTTTCTGCATTTCCCCCAGATGTTATCTGTTACAGGGAAATTACCTGAAGCTGGCTATATTGTTCTTTGTGTGCACATTAGATTTGCGTTATTTGCGATGGCTTGTGATCTGTGTTTAACTTGACTTGTGCTACGGTATTTAAGGAATATCAAATGAATGGCATAATTTAATACTCATCAGCACAAAACTCCACCATCAAATATTGTGTCTTTTTTTTTTTAAGTAAGCCCTTTACTTACGAGCCAAATGAAATCACTAGAAATCTTTTGAAATGTTGTGTTTTCAATATGAATTGGATAGCCACCATGGGAATAAATGCTAGGAATTTCAACCTCTTCTGGAGGGTCAGTTTTGCTCTGAAAATATGCTTATAGGGAATAAGACTCCCTTTCCAGATCTTCATGTGCCTGAGCATCCTGTGAGGATGGGATGTCACATGTTGTGGTACACTCCATTCCTTCTCCTAGACGATGTGAACTAACATACCAACAGCATTGACTGCCATCATCCACGCATCCTCCTTGGAGAATGGGTGAGCCACGAGAGGCTTGTGGGTTATGTTTGTAACATTATCCTTACGGTGGTACATTTGCAGATCTGTTATTAGATCGTCTGTGATATTAAAGAATCTAAGGAGACGACAACATTCTATTATTTTGAGTGGTTAGAAAAAAGCAAGAGTAAAAAAAAAAAAATCTACTTCTGTTGTGAGCCAAAGACAAAAAAAAAAAAAAAAAAGTGGGCTTGCTTTGAAAAGACATTTGTTTGGAATTGTTGAAGGATGACTTCATATGTAAATCAGAACTTACTAAAATATGTCAAAAGTTTCAGAAAGCGAGCTTGGTTGCCAACTTTCTCCACTATTAATGGAAGGGAAAAGACACACACAGAAAAATTCCTGTAAAGTTTTAACTGTCTACCCTCCCCGCCTCCCCCCATCCCTCCTCACCTCTTCCCCCACCCTGCTCCCTCTTCCACCCCTACTCCCCTCCTGCCCCCAAGGAGAGGCATGCCTAGTTTACAAGTCTAATGAAGAAGAAGTGCTGTGTGCTTATGGAAAAACTTTAACAACAACAACAACAGCACCACCACCAGGAATGGTGCCCTGTTGCCCACAAAACACTGCATCTAAATGACACCTGCAAGGCCACAAGAAGGCCATAAACTGAACGTGAAAAGAGGAGATTCAAAGGCAAAGATGACCAGAGAAACTTCTCAATCCATTTCTGGAGTAGTTTTCCCTTTGTGATCCACCCCTTACAAACTTATCACTATACCCAATGCTGCAGATACCATTTCCTCCTTTCCCCCTTCCTCCTCCCTCCTCCTCTTCCTCCTACCCTCCTCCCCTTCCTCTTCCTCCTTTAGTTTTTTTTTTTTTTTGAACTTGGAAATGCACAAGCAGCAGATTAATTTTTCTCTCCTATGCTTAATATGCAGTATTTACATTTCGAAAAGGTTCAGAACGTTGCCAGGCTCCTCCTGCAGGCTGTGAATTGACATCTAAGAAAGAGTGCTATTTTTACCCATGGCACAGGCACCCTGGTAGTTGGAACGGTTATAACTTAACAGAGCTTCCAGAGACCAGCAGATTCACACACTTGCTAATCACCTAAACCAGGACTAGGCTACTTCAGCACAACAAGTCCAGACAGGAAATGAAGACGCCCCACTCCAGCTGAAGTTGCAGGGAAGAATTTAAATTGGCAAGCCCCAGCGAACCAATTTGCAATCTGGTTTAGGGTACACCAGTTAATACCTTGGGCCCATTTTTTTTTTTAAAAAACAAATGTATCTTGACTTGGTCATGTTAATCTTAGGCTTGAAATATATATATATATATATATATATATATATATATATATATATATATATAAAGTTAGATAATTAAACTGATTCTAGAGTCTTTTAGAGACTTTTGGCATTTGCAAGGGTTCTTCTGTTGGGGTTGGGGGGCAGTGACACTATTTGATAGACCCTGACTGTGCCTCTCATCAGGACCACAGATCACCAGACGCTTGCTAATGAATCCTACCTCTTCTCTAGGTGTCAGTACAATTTAGAAGCAGAAGATGTTTTGGTCTGGCTCAGGAACAAACATTTCCTGAGGGGTAGAACTGTTCTTCAGATGCCCAGATATTTTCTAAGGACTCAATAATCTGGAAGACAGAGAGAGCTGAATTATAGGCTCTGGGCTTGGCGCTGTTCCTAATTGTGTGATGAGAAGAAAATCCCCAGGCCTCAGTTTATTTATCTATAAAACAAGGGTAATGGTAATTGCTACCTGGCTGCTATATCGAATTGTTTCAAGCACAAATTAGATAATGCGGATAAAAATGCTGGGCGTTCTTCAAAGGGAGAGGTATTATTAAACCTTATTATTATTTATAATTACTGCTATTATTGAAGGGATCGCATTGCTGATGGGGGTCATTGGAAGACAGACTACAGCAGCCACATTTGAAGACGTGGGTCTGTTGTATCTGTGTTCAGTAATGTCGCATGGGCCGACTGATACACTTCATAGGATGAGCTGTCAGGGTGCCATCTATTCAGTGACAGTCTCTCTGATGTCAAACGCACCAGGAGCCACCTCACTGGATGAGTTCCCTGGACCTAAGATACATTCTCTTTGGTAGCCTTGTGTATTTTGCAACATTTGTGTTGCCCTATCAGATGTTAAGCAACAATTCCGCTTTGCAGAGGAGGGGGTATTTACTTTCTCCCTTGCCTAATTTATCAGTCTATCTTTTGTTTTTCTGTGTCAAATGTGGCCTTTGATGGCCTGGCCTGGCCTTCCCTTGGTCCCTTTAACACATTTTTTTTTTTTTTTAAATCTAAAGCAAATTGTTTGAGCATTAAAAGGCAGGCTTGCAAGGTCTTTCTGGTGAGTGTGGAGTATCAGTGATTTTGAAAGTACTAAATTTGGATTTGTACTTTTTTGATTCTTACAGTGGCTATCTGGCAACTTCCTCAGGGTGAGAGTCGAAAACATGGTTATAAATAGCTGGGAAACACCAAATGATTTTTCAGAATATTTTTCTGTGGACCACCTGCAGTGTGCTTGTTCACCCAACCATGTTATACTCTATAATAGGGACTCAGGAATAATATGAAATATTAAAAAATTAAATATTAAAAAAATATTATGTGCTTCCTTGTTGGCTTTCGTTTGGGGTTTTGTGTTATTTCTGAGAGTTTTAGTATTAAAAAATTGAAGTACGTGGGCTGGAGAGATGGCTCAGTGGTTAAGAGCACTGGTTGATCTTCCAGAGGTCCTGAGTTCAATTCCCAGCAACCACATGGTGGCTCATGACCATCTGTGATGGGATCTGACGCCCTCTTCTGGTGTATCTGAAGACAGCGACAGTGTATGCACAATACATGAAAATAAATCAATTTTTTTAAAAAATTGAAATATGGTTACCTCTTTTTTAAGGGTTTGAACTTAAACAGCACCGTCAGTCACTGAGTCTGAAATATAAGGTAAGGTATTATCATAGCGGAAAGCCTGTTTTGAATCATCAGATATAAACTTAAAATGTGGATTTTACCCTTTCTCCTTTTGCATTTCCGTTGGCCCTGAGGAGGGCTTGCATTCAGATGAAGCTACCTGGTAGGGTTTTCAGATTGGGGAATATTCTCTCTTTCCCTGAACAACTACCTACTTACCTGTGGTTTGCAGAAATTACTGGAGACAACACATCACACTGGATAGAAGTAGAACTGCAATGGAAGATACTAAATCTTTTTGGTTCTATTCTTTTTTGGGGGTGGGGAGCAGCAGGGTGGACAGGGATCCTCTTGTTATTTTGACGGCGTAAAGTCCCTGTGTGAGATGAGGCTGAGGCAGAGTTTATTTGGAGGAGGCGTTTTTCTTAACTTCAAAGAGATCTGATTGAACTCCACCTCAGCCCTAGAGTCATCAGGAAAATGGGAAGTGGGAAAAAAAAAAAAAAACCTTCTTAAAACCGTAGTAAAATGAGTTTCAGCTAGAAATCTAGCTTTCGGGAGGCTAAACGTTTAGGAAGTTTATAAAGTGCTAAGAAACTTCGAGAAAAGTCAAAGCAGTGATTGTCCCTGACGTTGAAGACCCGACATATCTATTTTAAGTAATCTGACATTAAAAAATGTGCTGACAAATATAGATTTGAAAAACAACACAGGAAGTTGTAAATCAGCCTGTAACCCTTAGCATCGAGGAAGCAAGAGACCACGGAAATGTAGCCATTTGCTTTAGTCAACCCCAGCCCTTCTTTTAAACTAAAGAAACTTTGCCAAAGGCATGATGTTTACATTTCAGATTTCTTCCCCCCCCCCCCCCCCTTACTCCTAGTTTTTGTGTTTCTCTCTTCTCCAGTAGGCCCATAAATTATTACTAGGAAACATGTTGTCATAGCTATAAATATTTCCCTCTCTGGTTAGCTCTCCATGCTCTCCCTGCTACCTGGTTTAATATCTGCTAGTTGATTCTTTAATTGTATTAGGTGCAGTCTTCGGGCAGGAAGGGAAAGGGTTTCCTGTGTCAGAGACACCACTGCAGTTCAATTTCTGGATCTTGTTACTGTAAAGGCAGATTCACTTTGTAGGAGCCTGGCTCCTTCCTCTTTCGCAGTCAGCTCTTTATTCTATGTAGAGGGTGTGTCTGCGTGGCAAGCATCGGGGAAATCATGAACTTCCTTGCAAAGAACAGGCTAGAAGAAACTTTAAGGTTCTGGAGTTTTCCGTCAAACAAGGCACCTCAGAAAGTAAGTCAAAGCCGGACTTTGTGGGCAGTGTGGTTTATACACACAAAGTTCTCTAAGAAGACCTCTTGCCTATATTTAGCAGATTCTGCCGGTTTAGTCTTAAACACAGCTCTCAAGTATTTCGGTGATTAATCTAGATTCTAGGCTGGAATGTTCTAGAAATCTGGGCTCCCTTTACCCCACTTCAACCCACCAGAGCGTATACTGAAATCCTAGTTTGACTCCTCCTGCTTCTACTGAGTGAGACTGAGAGCAGTATCTTTGTGAAGTCCTTCTGAACTGCTTTAGGTCATCTCTGTTCCGGTTACAGAAGGCACATTCCATGTTGCTGAATTTCAAACGGCCTTTGCTCTGTTTACACAAAACAGAAGCTGCCCAGACCCAGTGTTTTCCTGTAGTGATGTAGCGTATGTCAGCTGTACATTCCATGCATACTGGAGATTTCCTGGGCAGGCCTGGGCTCGCCCACTTACCCTGCCTGTTTTATTGTCTTCTCAAGTCTCCTTCTCTCTCCGGCTTCTTTACCTTACTGATATCAGTAGCTTCACATCTACTGGACCCAAAGTAGAGCTGTTATTCCCTCTGCCCCATCTAGCACTCAGTCCACCAGGAAGCTCTTTGGGGACAACTGATGAGAACTTGAATCTACGTGTGTTTGACAATAAACCCGGTACTCTCCGATGCTTGGTTGGTAATTCCAACACTACACTGGTTCTAGGTTGACTAGAGTATTTGTCTGAGGTTTAGGGGTAAGGAAATGAAAGCTTAGAAAAATAAGTGCGCGTGCGCACGTGTACTCTCTCTCTCTCTCTCTCTCTCTCTCTCTCTGAGGATCTGAAAAAGAGTTCTCAAGTATATTCAGAAAGAGAACTTGTCCCCAGATTAAGCCCTCACTCAGCCTAAGTAATGCATCAGTGATTGAATTTTCTATTAAACATGGCACTGTATAAAAATCACTGGGGTTACCCCTAAGTCTGAGCGCAGGACTAATCTGCAGTCAAATAGGAGAGGTTCACCAGTGGTGATTGGAAGGCATGCATTGTTCCTCTAGCCATTTGCCCCATCCAGTCCCTGTCACTGTCATCTTTGTTGCTTTTATTGTTGTTGTTTGTTTGTTTTATTTTATTTTGTTATTGTTTTTAACTGGGATCACAGTTTTCTCTAGGAAGAGGAATATGGAAAACCAGCCAATAACTTAGACAGTTCGGAAAACCTTTTTTAGGAGTGGGCGTAGTTCTCTGAGCTGACTTCTCCCACCCTGCCCTCTATTACACTTAAAATCTATTTCGATATTTTTAAAATGAACACTTAGTTTCAAAAACAAACTTTCTGGAGGCCATTTAAATCACAAATGGCGGTGGAAGTGGGTAGGGGAGCTAATTTTACTTTATCCGGAGATTGACTAAGGATTCTTTTGGTGGATTTTGAAAATTATTTTTATATATTAATGATTGAAATTAAATATGGCCTGGTGACTCAGGACCGGAGACAGTGGGAAAATAGTTTTCTCATGGCTGGATAGGATTTTCAAGTCAAAGCTGTGTGAATGAGATATTAGTTCTGTTGGGGGTCAGTTTCCTTGCCTCTTCTGCAAGGAGTCCGAGGATAGCACCAAGCGAGCCTCCCTCCTAGCTGAGGGGTCTGGGGTGTCCTGGCATTGTGTCGGCTGTCCCATGGGGACTGTGGTACTGATTTTGTCCTGTGGATTTTAGACTCCCATTTTCACTTTTCAAATCATTCCCTTCCTCCCCACCCCCATCTCCCATGGGGACCAGTGGAGAAAAGTTTGTAACACTCCACTGACTGTATTTGAAGATCCAGCACTGTGGATGGTGTGTCATCACAGTGGACAACAGGTGTCATGGTCACAAGTGAGGGGCAGACAGCAGCCTGGAGAGCACCTCCTCATCACTGATTCTAGGGCCCGGGTAGCCTATAAGATGGAGATGCAATGACTGTCCAGCCCAGGGCTTTTAAGTGAGATTTAGATCAGTGTGTGAAAAGTACCTGCACTTTGTCTGGCGAGTAGGAAAATGTAAAAGGATGCATATATTAGTGTATGCATATGTGCAGACAAGTGGCTGATAGTGAGACAGTAATGGTATTTCTACAACAACTACCGGGTGTATTAGTCAGGGATCTCTAAGAGTCACAGAACATATGCTAGTCTCTATATAGTTAGGGAATTTGCCGATGACTTACAGCTTGCAGTCCAATTCCCCAACAATGGTCAGCAGCAGCTGTGGATGGAAGTCCAAGGATCTAGCAGTTGCTCAGTCGCACGAGGCAAGCAGGCAAGGAAGAGTGAGTCTTCCTTCTTCCAATGTCCTTATGTAGGTCTCCAGCAGAGGGTGTGGCCCAGATTAAAGGCATGTGCCACTGCACCTTTAATCCCAGATGATCTTGAACTTGGAGATCTCCTTGTCTTAATCTTCTGGGATTCATAGCCACTATGCCTCAAGATCTCCATGTCAAGATCCAGATCAGAAACTTGTATCTCTGAGCCTCCAGATTAGGATCACAGGTGAGCCCTCCAATTCTGGATTGTAGTTCATTCCAGATATAGTCAAGTTGACAACCAGGAATAGTCACTACACAGGGTAAACTCATGGCCCATAAGTCTCCATTGCCTGACATCCCTGACAGACATTAGAGTTTTAAGATCCTCCTCTCCCACTGTATGGTATCCACACCCTGAGCTCAGGCTGTTCCTTATTTGAATATCCGGTGATGCTCATTCAGTTTTAAGGTTTCTTCTCGTGATTAGATTCCTATGAGGGTTGCCTTACACTATGTGGAGTTACATAAAGTGAAGATATGCTGGCAGGAGCCTGAGACTTTAGGAGGATGGAACTCGCTCTCCAGTGAGGGACTTAGAAAGTCTGGAAGACCCTTGAAGGGCCTTTCTGGTTTTCACTCTTGTGTGAACCTGGCGGAGGTATGAAGGGTTGCTAGCATAGTCCCTGGCAACGGAATATGGTCCATGGCAATGGAATATGGTCCATGGCAATGGAATGTGGTCCATGGCAACGGAATGTGGTCCATGGCAATATATTATGGTGCATGGCAACGGAATATGGTCCATGGCTATGGAATATGGTCCATGGCAACGGAATATGGTCCATGGCAACGGAATATGGTCCATGGCAATGGAATATGGTCCATGGCAATGAATATGGTCCACGGCAATGAATATGGTCCATGGCAATGGAATATGGTCCATGGCAACGGAATATGGTCCATGGCAATGGAATATGGTCCATGGCAATGGAATATGGTCCATGGCAATGAATATGGTCCATGGCAATGAATATGGTCCATGGCAATGGAATATGGTCCATGGCAACGGAATATGGTCCATGGCAATGGAATATGGTCCATGGCAATGGAATATGGTCCATGGCAATGGAATATGGTCCATGGCAATGAATATGGTCCATGGCAATGGAATATGGTGCATGGCAACGGAATATGGTCCATGGCAATGGAATATGGTCCATGGCAATGGAATATGGTCCATGGCAATGAATATGGTCCATGGCAATGAATATGGTCCATGGCAATGGAATATGGTCCATGGCAATGGAATATGGTCCATGGCAACGGAATATGGTCCATGGCAATGGAATATGGTGCATGGCAATGGAATATGGTCCATGGCAATGGAATATGGTCCATGGCAATGAATATGGTCCATGGCAATGGAATATGGTCCATGGCAACGGAATATGGTCCATGGCAATGGAATATGGTCCATGGCAATGGAATATGGTCCATGGCAATGGAATATGGTCCATGGCAATGAATATGGTCCATGGCAATGGAATATGGTCCATGGCAACGGAATATGGTCCATGGCAATGGAATATGGTGCATGGCAATGGAATATGGTCCATGGCAATGGAATATGGTCCATGGCAATGAATATGGTCCATGGCAATGGAATATGGTGCATGGCAACGGAATATGGTCCATGGCAATGGAATATGGTGCATGGCAATGGAATATGGTCCATGGCAATGGAATATGGTCCATGACAATGGAATATGGTCCATGGCAATGAATATGGTCCATGGCAATGGAATATGGTGCATGGCAATGGAATATGGTGCATGGCAATGGAATATGGTCCATGGCAACGGAATATGGTCCATGGCAATGAATATGGTCCATGGCAATGGAATATGGTCCATGGCAATGGAATATGGTGCATGGCAACGGAATATGGTCCATGGCAATGGAATATGGTGCATAGCAACGGAATATGGTCCATGGCAACGGAATATGGTCCATGCCAGTTTACTCCACTCAAGGAAACTGCTGATATTTATGAATCAATGCTGTGCATCAGGCACTCACAGTTATGCAAGAGCAGCCTGCCGTGTGCTACGCTGCTTCCACGTACCTGGCAAAAGCTAACATTGCCTCGCTATTCAAAACCGAACAGGGACAAAGCGGCCATCTCAAGATTTCCCCTGCTAGAAATGAGAAACCAGGACGAGAAACGATTGAAATAATAAAAGGTGCACTGTGAAACTGAGCGATCTCATTAATTGGGTTAATCTAATTATACGGTCTGCAATTAAGCCTTAACATATCTGTGATTGTGAGCCTTGTAAACACCGGCCACCCGATCTTCATCTCTGGTGCTGAAGGTGTATTTTGGGGAGCAGGGAGCCTATCAAAGTGCTATGAAAAGACACACTCTGTTTCTTTAGCTTCTGGGTGTCCTCATGGGGTTTGATGGTGAGGTGTATATAAGGACATTGGGAAGACAATACTCTACATTCCTAAATCAGCACTCTTCTGTACAGTCTATGCAGTAGCTGGTTCACCTTTTTGCTTATTGGTGAATAATTTCCCTTTGGTCTCAGACATTAGAGTATATAGAACATTGTAACCGATCTGTTCTTTTAGCAGGGCCTTTTTCCTCCATCACTATATAAGAAGACGCTTTATTATGTTAACAAGAATTTTCTAAGGTGTCTGCTGGTGTGCCTCTGAACTCCACCATTCCCCCAGCATCTGTCAGATTTCATCACCTCCAGAGGTACCTCTACCGATTACCTTCTCTGAAGTGCCATCTCTCGGAGCTTAGGTGTGAGATCACAGAGCAAAGCTGGTTGCACCAACAACTGCCGTGATAATTTATTGTAAATTATGGTTTTCTTCTTGTTTGCAGAGAGATAAGATATGAGAAGTGTTTCTATTTAAATTCATTTCCTATCATTTCAACATAAATACCGAATAGCTCCATGGGGGGAGGGAGGTGAGAACACAGACTATCCCTTTAATAGGTTCTAGTGACAGGGAAATTTATTTTTCAGGCTATGGGCAGCAGTAACAGCATACTGCCCCAGGTACTGCACCACACAGCACAATTAAGACAAAACCCAGGTGCTTTGCGTGGTGCGTGGAAGTTTCCGGTTGCCGAACAGAGACCAAGCCTGATTTATAGGATGCGAAACGGGAAATAATTGTGTTACAAGTTGGTCTACAACAAAGCTTTAATTCACTGTCTGACGCTGTAAACAGCTAATCCAAGAACCCAGAACCAGCCATGATAGGCTACAACTGTTTCCCCGCGCAGAAGGCACGCCCCCTTTCACGGATGGTCTGCAAACTGTAGTCTGTATGACCCCAGTTAGAAGCGGTGGAAAGGCTTTAACCAAGTTGCTTCTCTAAGAAATGAAAAACTCATGAGTTATATTATTAAAACCTAGAACTAGATGGCAGTGAATCACACATGTAGTTATCGCCTTTAGATCAACCAAGAGAGTGCAAATTGAGCCCTAAAAGGCGCCTTTGGCCTAAGTGCACTAACAAGACAAATCTCGATAAGCAAGACTTTACTATCATATTTTCTGCTATGATTATTAGACGGGAGTAAAATGTATGGCTGATAGAAGTGAAGGGTTAACGTGGCTGGCCGTGAGGCGTGGAGCGTGGACCAGGATTCTGTAGACTTCTCTCGGCAGTTTGGCCGGGGGGTATTGTGTCCCGGTTTTGTTCTTACGCATGCGTGCTTGAGACGGCGTTTGAGCGATCTTTAGAGCATCTGCTTATGGACCATGCCCACAGCTCCTGAGATTTTATTTTTGGAATTTATTTTATCTCTTGTTGCATATGTGTGCGTCTCTCTGTGTGTATGAGCACGTGTGAGTGCAATGTCCAAAGAAGACAGAAAAGGGAATCAGATGCCTTGGAGGTGGAGGTATAGGAACTTAGGAGTTGGGCGTCGCGGCGTCCAAAGGTCCAAATTCCAGTCCCCATGATTGACTCTTAACCATGGAGACATATCCCTGGCCCTTTTGTATCCCTTTAAACTTTTTCCCACTTCTGCTTTTATTGTTCTTTTGGTGTGTGTGAGTGTGGTGTGTATGTGTGTGTGTGTTTGTGTGTGTGTGTGTACATGTGTGTGATGAGTGATGTTGATGTCAAATCAAGCTGTTGCTAGGTCCTTTGTGATCTTGCTAGTAAGTTCTACATTGTACTATACACAGTTTTGCCTCTTGTGTAGGATTTAGATATGATCTGGGCATCTGTCATATATTAGGTATGAAGTAAGAATTCTGTCCTCACAGGGTGGGGAGTAGCGTAGAGGTCTGGAGATGTTGTTAGAAGGCTGGAGAAGGAAACGCATCGATGCTGCACATAAGGGCTGCCGGCAAGGGCCACCAGATTATTTATACTTTATGCCAGGGACAATGGAACAGTGTGGCAGTTAGGGACAGCCACAGAGGAGGAGAAGGAAGGGCAAGGTATGGATGGGTCCTGAGGACACCTTTGTCAGACAGCTTTTTAATCATTGTCTGACCCAAAGTCAAAGAAATGAATGGCAATAAACAACTTAGAAAAAAAAAAAACATGTCGAAATAGATTTGGCTCTCTAGAAATTTCTGTAGAACTATTAATCTCTGAGACACATTTCTTTGATTATAGAGAACAAAAGAAATACTAGGTTGGCTAATGATTATTTTTACTTAAAATGTTTATCCTTAGCAGGAATGATGATAGATTAGAAAAACACACTCGGATAGCTAAATATTAAAAATAGAATCCAAATACTGGTAGCTACTGAAATGCATATAGTTAGTCCTTCTCCCCAGCAGATCTTGACAATAAATTACTGACTATATATACACACGGGAATAGCACTAGAAGGTTTCAATGCTTTCAAAGGACTAGATATTGATCCTAGAAAAAAAAAAACGGTCCAAATAGACAATTTACTTAAAATGTAAGTTGCCATTTTTTTTTAAATTTTTGAAATATTGATCTCATCTACCTCTATTGTCTTTCTTAGACTCATGCTGCGTGGATAAATTTTTGTTTTTTTCACATGAGCTCCCAGGTGATCAAGGGTTGCTGTGTGTAGGTGTGGTTAAAAGCACAGCAAGGTTCCTCCTTTGGAAGACAGTGCCTCTGGCTCTTTAGCGCCTCCGACTGTGCAAACGTGTGATTTGCAGGTATAGGCCTACCATCTGCAGAAGACTTGAATTGAGGATGCTTGTGGTTATCTGGGAAATAGCACCTGTCTCGGACCAGTCTTGTTTATAAAACATTTCATCAAAGAAATTGTTTCTGAGCTGCTTGGTGACGTTGCTAAGGCAACACTCTATTTCTCAGGCTTGGGTTGGATGCTATGTAAATGATATGGCAACAATAATTTTTAAAGGCTGGAAAATAGAAAATGTTTACCGTACATGCTTAAGGTTCTTCCGGTAAAATATTATTTTTTATTACATTCTCACAGTGTGACTGTCAATGACAGAAATATAATTTTTTTTTTGTTTCTTGCAATGATGTTAAAATTTGAACATTTCATTTCAGGGTTTATTTCAAATAACTGATTTAAAATTTTTCACATCCCCTGGCCCACCACTGCAGGTCACGTGTGCCTTTAAAGTCATGTGTAACTACTCTAAGCATTTGCCTAAGGCTTTCCTATATATTTTCTCCTTTTACAGAAATAAAAAAAAAGACCACCATGTTTTTCAAATTTATTTATTACTATATATGTCAGCATATATAGCATATACTATATATGTCAGCATATAGAGATCTGGGACTCAGCAGTGAAGAGCACACTTCTTACTTTCAGAGAGGTCTCCTTTCGGTGTGTGGTTTTGCCGCGAGGTAAGGATGACAAGAGAAATAATGATTCAAAGTATATGGAGAGAGTATCCTAGAAACACGGTGGTGCACCATCGGCAGAGGAGGGAAGAGAGCCCAGAATTCTGAGAAGCTTAGTGAGCAGGTGATGCCCAGCGCAAGTCAGGGTGAGTTAAGAGAGTGCCACCAGGGTCGAACAGGGTGGAAGATGGAAACTGGGGAAGTAATGCCACTTTAAAGAACAGAGCATTCCAGAGCAAAAGATTTACATGGAGTCTGCAAAGACACGAAGCCAGTGGGTCTGGGTCCCGGCCCAGCTTTGACAGCTAACGGTCACGGGACCTTTGAGACCCCCCCTTATCTGATCTCCCCAAAGCCTTAGGTTTTTTTCACCTCTTCCAAAGGTAAGCAGTCTTTTGGTTGACAGTCATGCAGTCAGCGGAAGCAATTTCTTGGAAATACATCAGAAGTTCCAAAATTAGAACAATGAAAAAATTTTTTAAAATGCTGCTAGAATTTAACAATGACAAAGTAGTTTAGTCCAGTCAAGGCTTGATAACATTTAAAAACACAAAAAATATGAATGTTTGAAATGCTTCAAATGCGACTTGCAGACGTGTCTAGAAGTCAGTGTGTGCTTGTCTTTTGTTATGGCTACGATAAAAAGATAGAGGCAAAAAAAAAAGTGAAGAAGAAGAAAAATAAACCAAGGAGCCTATTTTCCATATGTTTGAATAATATCCAGCAATTTTTTAAGGAATGAATCTAGCAAAAGTTCCAACAATGCAGTTCCCTCATTATTTGCCGAGAGGAAGCCTCTTGATTAATGTAATTAAAGGGTTGCTTGTAACTCAAGACTCAATTAAGAAAATAAATTTGGCCTTATTACTTTGCTTCCAACTGGTGGTTTTCCTAGTGTGATTTTTGAGCTAAGATCTGTGGCTGCTTTGTTCATGACACATGAATTGTCTTAGCACATCCTTTCCCCTGCTGTGCATATGATTAAGAAAGCAGAGGTTAAATAGTGCAGTAAAGAATTGGGTAAATTCATTCTATTTTTGCCACAGTGGCTTCCAGTCCCCTCCCCCCTCCTGCCTCTCCCTTTAGGGCTGCAAGAGTGAAGAAACCTATTATCTTGTCCTGAAATTATTTAAGATATGTTCTTGTGCTCAAAATATGTCTTCTCTCACCTCACGCTTTTCCTCTACACCGATTTTGTGGTACCCGTGCTGAAGGTATGAGATGAACTAGACAGGATACCAGATACGAGTGCATCCCAGTGTTTATTGAGTGCTGGTACATGCTGGACATCTTGCTAAAAAATTCGGATGCTTTTTTGTTGTTTTATTTTTTTAACCTTATGATAATCCTAGGTGTGCATCCGTTCTCACTCTCGAACGAGGAATAAGGGGCCAGGAGAAGCTGTACTGATGTTCCAAGGCTCCCAGAAAACAGGAGACAGAACGAAAGCTGTCTTTATCCTCAAATATCCTGGAACTCACTCTGTAGACCAGGCTGGCCTTGAACTCAGAAATCCTGTAGACAGGCCTGCCTCTGCCTCCCAAGTGCTGGGATTACAGGTGTGCGCCACTACTGCCTGGCCATTATAATTTTTCTATTAAGGAAATTCAAATCTAGTTTTGGTAGAGCATCTTGTATGGAGTTGCTACCATACCTGGGTTTAATTTCAACTGTAAATAAATCTTGTGCTTAGTAAGTGGGGACCGATCTATTCTTGCCTTCCTTGTGTTTATGGCTAAACACAGTGTGGACTGGTGTATTCTGGGCGAGTGCTGTGGGATGTGAGGCGAGACCGAGGGGAACACATGACAAAGCCACCTGCTTTGCTTCTCATAAGCATGGCCAACCATTGTTCCGGGTCATAGTGTTGATATCCATCCAGTTGTCAAATTGAACCCTGGGAAGCTTCTTTGATCCTCCCATTTTCCTCCTTTGCACCACTTGATCAGGGAGTCCTTCTAGAGCTGCTGTGGACTATATCTACAAACAACTTCTTTCCAACCTATTATGCCTCCACTCTGTTCCAAGACATCCGAATCACAGCTGTCATGAAGGTAACATTTGGTCTTCTGAGTTTCCTCACTTACCCATGGACAATAACACCCAGAGCAGACCACAACAAGATTGTTATCGAAATATACAAAAGAGTGAGTGGTGTGTGTATGTGTGTGTGTGTGTGTGTGTGTGTAAATGTGTATATGTGTTTGGGTGAGTGTGCATGTGGGCATGTGTGTGGTGTTTGTATGTGTGTGTGTGTTCAAATGTGTGTGCACATGTGTGCATGTGCATGTGTGTGAGCTTATGTGTGTATGTATGTGTGTATGTTGAGTGTGTACATGTGTGTGTATATACATAAATGTAAGTATGTGTATGTGCTGTGTTTGTGTGCCTGTGTGTATGTGTGGTGTGTGTATGTATGTATATATGTGTGTATGTGTGGTGTGTGTATGTATGTATATATGTGTGTATGTGTGGTGTGTGTATGTATATATATGTATGTATGTGTGTATGTGTGGTGTGTGTATGTATATATATGTATGTATGTGTGTATGTATGTGTGGTATGTGTGTATGCATGTATGTGCACAGGTATATGTATGTGTGTGTGTGTGTGTGTGTGTGTGTGTGTGCATGTGTGTGCTCACTGGTGTGAAGGTTCGGGTCCATGACTGACCAGTGGCACCACTGTCACAGCGAGCTGGCTCATCACAGTGGGGGAGAGTCAGTCACCTCTTGGCCAAGATGCAAAGATAGACAAATGGACCAGGATCACACAGGTCCAATCCAGGGTATGCTGTTGCTGACTGAATGATCTCCTATAGGCTCCCTTCCTGCTCAAGAATCTTCCACAGACCCCTCTTCCTGAAGGATTCACCAAATTGCAGTAACAGCATTCCAGGGACAAAAACATTTAGACCCTTGGGAGACCACAGTTTGAGTCACAGTATGTAAAATGTACAAATCTGAGTACACAGAGTAATGAAAGAATTGATGAGTTACATTTTTTTTCAGGACTTGAACATGTATGTTCTAAGAAGACCCAGTTTGGATCATAGCACTCTGTGTCTTCATGCCTTTTTAAGCCCATTTTATTATTATTATTATTATTATTATTATTATTATTATTATTTTACTTATTCACTTTATATCCCACTCACTGCCTTTTTCCTGGTCACCTCCTCCCTATTCTTTTCCCCAAGCCCCTCCCCTTTTCCTCTGAGCAGGTGGGGGTCCCCTGGGTATCCCCCCAACCCTGGCACATCAAGTCTCTTTGAGGCTAGGTGCTGCTTCTCCCACTGAGGCCAGACCAGGCAGCCCAGCTAGAAGGACACATCCCACTCACAGGCAACAGCTTTCGGGGCAGCCCCCACTCCAGTTGTTCAGGACCCACACGAAGGCCAAGCTGCACACCTGCGACATATGTGTGGGGAGGCCCTAGGTGTGTGCTCTTTGGTTGGTGGCTCGGTGATGACTTACATTATTATGAAGCTAACAAATCTTAAAAACTACCAAACTGAATTTCATCAAACGTTGATGGCTTTATTTATATTTAATGCTACGTTTCTGCAGGCTTTTTTTTTTTTCAGCTTCAGACCCCTATCATACCTGGCAGTATTGAAATATTTTCCGTCGACAGAATAGTCTGTCTTTCCTCTGGCTTGGCTAATAGGAACATTTTAAACCACGAATGGCTTAGGGACATCTCAGCCTCAGAAGTTCTCATTGGTAATTACCAGTGCGTTTTAGGACGGATGCGAAATATCAGCAGACATTAGTGAGCTGCCTTCAGATGCGGGGGCGGGGGTGGGGGTGGGGGTGCAGGGATTGAAGGTTCTGATCAGTTGAGACGGTCTGCATTCTTGAGTGAAAGACAGCCATTATCCAATTTTGTGCTGATGCCCCCATTGTGCGGGCCCGCCATGCATGTCAAGTGATCTCATAGATAGTAGGATTCTTTTCACTAAGAGGGAAGAAAGTTTAAAAGGCTTCTCCAGTACTGCCTAGTGAGCTACTCTTCTCCGTTAATGACTTTAAATGGATTGAGAAGGCTGCCCACTGGTCCTCTTCTGGGCGTCTCTTACGGCTTTACTGCTTCTCCCTTCATAGGAGTTTAGGGAAATCACACTTTAGTTTTTGTCGTTGGAGTGACTTCTGATGATTTATATTACTCTTGCTTCCTTTTTTATTATATGTTGATTTTTTCCCTCCATTTGTGTGTGTATGTGGTTGTTTTGTTTTGTTTTGTTTTGGTTTGGTTTTGGTTTCTCTGTGTAGTCCTGGCTGTCCTGGAACTCACTCTGTAGACCAGGCTGGCCTCAAACTCAGAAATCTGCCTGCCTCTGCCTCCCAGGTGTTGGAATCAAAGGCATGTGCCCCACCGCCGGGTGTTTGTTTGTTTTTTTTTTTTTTTTTTTTTAATAAACCAATTTTCAGATGACAAAAGATGCCTTGCGTGGAGACCCAAGTCAGAAGACATCGTTTCTCACTTGTTGAACTAAAACATTCCACGAGTCTGTCCAAATTACAGTCGAGATGGTATATTCAAAAACGTATTGAATCAAATGTTTGCATTTCATTTGCACTTTGGTTTTCTTTTTCTTTTTTTTTTTTTCACTCCGAGTCTTCAAAAATATATTTTAGAGTTCTTAAAATGTCATTTAGCTCATGGCAAGACTCGACTAGCTTTTCACGCAGCTGATGCTTGGAAGAATTTCCCACAAGCCTTGAGTCTAATTTCATGATCTTCCCCCCTCTGGTTTCTGCTGCTCTGTTCATGTGTACCCAGAGTCTGGCCACAAAGGATATGGTCACACAATGGGTGGGACCTTGGTAGGAGGAACCTGTACAAAGATGGCTGTGAAAAGTTTACTGGGCGAGTGTCCTGCCTCCCAGGGGAATTGATAACCTTTCCCAGTGCTTTCTTGTGCTTCCTGCCTAGTTGGTGTCGCCTTTCCGCTGGGCTTACCCAGCCCACCACCTCTCGTCCTTGGCAGGACACTGTCGGTGTTCTGCAGTCTCCTTGTGTAGAATTTGATGCAGTCAACACTAAACACAGCATAGCAACTTTTCTCAGCGTTATGACAAAATGCGGTTTTACTAATTATGCTGACGGTATAATCACTCTGTTACGTAATGGCTCTTCCAGACTCTCCCTCAGAAAGGCGCCGACTTTGATTTGTCTTGAGGTCCCAGAGCAGCGGTTGTCATTTGTTGCCACTTTATAACTATAATTTTGCTAGTTATGGATCATAATGTAAATATTTAACATTTTTGATAGTCTTGGGTTACCCCTGTGAAAGGAACATTTGGCCCCCAAAGGGGTCGTGACCCTCAGGTTAAGAACCACTGCCCTATAGTTTTACATCCAAGTGGTTGTTAACTTTGGCATCAAATTTTCTTTACTGTATAATAGTTGTCCCTCCCTTCTTATTGTTATTGCCACATCCTGGCTAAGTTTGGTTAATTCCTTCTTTTGTATCTCCCTAATTAGTCTCTCTCTCCCTAATGGCTTTCACTTCAAAATGCTGGGTGCACCAGAGACAAGTTATGTTCCTCAAAATACTCCTTTTCTAACAGTCTCACGCTCAGAATCTACAAGCTAAATTGCCATCAGTTGCTCGTAGATCAGTGAGCTCTTAGGATAGACAGACTTTTAAAGTGACGCCACTTTTCCTAAGAACTAAGGCTATGTTTATGCTTACCAGATAGATTTATTCAGGTGAGTTGGCCTGGAAAGCCAGTTGTAATTTGATGACTGTCTGTCTGGCTTGTAGGATGTTTTCTAAACAGACAATGTACATTTTCTTACTTACTTACTTATTTATTTGTTTGATATTTTCTTTATTTACATTTCAAATGTTATCCCCTTTCCTGGTTTCCCCTCCAAAAACCCCCTAACCCATCCCCCCTCCCCCTGCTCACCAACCCACCCAACTCCAGCTTCCCTGTCCTGGCATTCCCCTATACTGGGGTATCGAGCCTTCTCAGGACCAAGGGCCTCTCCTCCCTTTGATGTCCAACAAGGCCATCCTCTGCTACATATGCAGCTGGAGCCATGGGTCCCTCCATGTGTGTCGGGAGCCGCCCGAACGCTCCTACGACCTCCATTACAAGATGGCGCCTACATCCTGTTCTTGCTGAGCTGTAAACAGGCCGAGTGCGCATGCCCGAGCGGAATTTCCCGCCACTGAGTCTCTGCCTACCTCGTGGCATCATATGGGGTGATGAGCCGCAGCCAACCAGGGTATGCCACGTCCAAGGCGAGAGGACCTGCCTATATAAGACTTGGGTTCGCGCTCCCTTCGGGTCTCCGCCCTGTAAGCTTATGCTCTCCCTCTCAAGATGCATTAAAGCTTTCTACAGAAGGATCCTAAGTGTGCCGAGTCGTTCTTGCTGGCGAGACGGAAGCGCAGGACACATGTGTACTCTTTGGTTGGTGGTTTAGTCTCTGGGAGCTCTGGGGGTACTGGTTAGCTCATATTGTTGTTCCTCCTATGGGGCTGCAAGCTCCTTCAGCTCCTTGGGTCCTTTCTCTAGGTTCTCCATTAGGGGCCCTGTGCTCAGTCCAATGGTTGGCTGAGAGTGTCCCCCTCTGTATTTGACAATGTACCTTTTCAAGGGGGGATGAGTATTAGTCTCAAGCAAGATTGTGCAAAACCCAAGAACTGACTGCTTGTCGTGAATTAGTTTCTCTCCCATGTATTTGCCGTCTATACGTACTATCCTTCGAAGAATTAAAAACATTGATACTGATTTTCTCTGGGACACTGATAGAAAAGATTACTAGGGTAAATGTAATTACTAGTAAAGTGTTATAAGTAAATATTCTGTGGCCACCGTAATGACTTAGACGGCAGAACAGAAACAAGAACCACTTACAATTAGAAATGTCCATTTGCATATAAACAGCAAATGTCAAATTCCAATTCCACCTTATTAAGAAAGTAAGAACATAAGAAAATGCAACCAGAGAGAGCACAGAGGTCCTGGGGTATCTCTCTCTCTCTCTCTCTCTCTCTCTCTCTCTCTCTCTCTCTCTCTTTCTGTGTGTGTGTGTGTGTGTGCTACATATGATCCAGTTTTTCTATACTCCTGAAAATAAACTGCTCTAAGTAATAGTATCAAAATTGTAAGTGTCTTTATTGTTTTATAGATCGGAGTTTATTATCTCTGCAGTCACACTGATTGCCTGAAATTGAAAATGATTTTGATTTAAATTAATAGCGTCATACTGTATGTAATTTGTAAGAAGATTTAAACTACCACATAATTTATTTTCCAGTGTAGTTGCTAAGATATAATATAGCATATGTTAGAATAATTCTTTTGATAGGGTAATACCGAAATGTCTCCTTTTCTGGTGGTGATGGGGGGTGCTGGAGATCATAGGCAGGGCTTAATGAATGTCTCAGAAAAAAAGGTATTTTGAGGGAGGAGAACATATAATTGATGTTTTGATTCTGACCCTCTAATCAAATATTTAAAATAATAAAAATATTGAAAGCTATGGAGACACAAGAAATGGCCCAGAAGATAAGGACGCTTTCTGTTGCAGACATGCGGGTCTGAGTTCAGATTCTAGCAATTGCATAAAAGCCAGGAAAAAGCCTCATCTGTCTGTAACCTGCACGGGGCAGAGGGTTTGCTAGAGACTGTGTCCCATGCCGTCCCCATAAACAGCAATAACATACCACCCTCCAAAGTTGACTGCAAAAATCTGTTAGGTCACGTGACCTCGGTTTCCCTAACTGTCCCCGCTATTAACAGTTTTTTTTGTGGCTAAGAGAACAAGAAATGAATGCTGAGAGAAGATACCTAGACTCTACTGTCAGATCCCGTCTGTTCTCTGTATCCCTAGTGGCAAAATAATAAACTATAACTCCCTATATTATTCTATCACCAGAGGAGGGAATGTTAGGAGGACTTATTTTAGCTGATCACATCCGGTTACAGCAAATTACGGCTTAAATATGGTTAACTGATTATTTTTTTTAGCCAGACACTAAGGGTGTTAAGCCGCTGCGTCCAGGAAGTGCTGCGACATGCACCAGTCCTCTCTTTTTCGTTGTGCTCCATGAGACTCACTCCAGTGACCAGGTTTTGCAGACAGCACGTTTGTACTTCAAACCACAAAACTTCCCACCTGTTTAGGGAAAGTCGGAGCTCTGCCTTCCGGCACTTTCTTTTTCTCTCTTCTGCTTTCCTTACTCCCTCATTCAGGATTGTTCTAGTTCACGTGACAGGAAACGCAGCGAGAAGAAGAGTCATTTGGGAATAAACAAAATTTCCCCAAAGGGACTGCAGTGCTAAAACAACATTAAAATTCCCAGTTGAATCTTGTGCTGTGGAAGGAAGACCTTTGCTTTTTGGACAGGACCCCTCTGGGACAGTGGGGTGCTCCGGAAGGGGTGTGTGTGGAGACCAGGACTATCAGGATCAGAGCTTGCAGCTCCCTGAGACTGGCTTGCCTGGAGTTTCTTGGTGGGAAACATAGACTCTGTATTTAAGGATCGCAGTCACCCAGTCTTGATGATTTCACTTGTGTGACGGTGTCCAAACTAATTGATAGAGATTGCATTATTATCCTGGGGTCTAGGAAGGTAACCATCTCTTGGATGCTGCTTAGCTTTCTGGAGAGGGCACACCCTAAAATATGGGATGCCATGAGGTTCATCCTGAATCTATTTGAGGGACGTCGTCTAACTGTGACCCAATTTTATCTTTTTTATTTTAAGTCTGGTCTGTTAAATACTTTGGATATCACTCTTGTTTCCAATTTCATTTTTCTAGATTTATTTATTTATTAAAAGAATCATTTATTTTATGTATATGAGTACGCTGTAGCTGTCTTTAGGCACACCAGAAGAGGACATCGGATTCCATTACAGAGGGTTGCTAGGAACTCAGGACCTCTGGAAGAATAGTCAAAGCTTTTAACTGCTGAGCCATCGCTCCAGCCCCTAGAATATTTTATTTTTAAACTCAGAAGGCAAAAGATGCCAGGCACTGAAATTATTTAGCCTAATATTTATTTATTTTAAGTTTCATCATATATATTCAATATATACAGCTCTGGGTTGTATCTGAAAATACAATGATATTTTCATACAAGTGTGTATTATACATTGAACATATCCTCCTTGCCCCTCCCCAACACCAACCTTCTTTTTCTGCGATTTTTTTTTCATTTGGTGACTCTTTGAGTAGGTTGACTTTCTCAATTCTGGTCCCACTAATTAAGTCTTTTGTTTGTTTGTTTGTTTGTTTGTTTGTTTGTTTTAACCAAAGGAAGCCGACACAGTCCCAGTCCCAGTCCCAGTCCCCGACTTCGCCACACACGTTCTCAAGCTATTTTTGTTTTGAAGAGTTCGTTCTACACTTCTAGCAGGGATGTGCTTACTCATAATCTCTTGATCATGGCTACGGCTTCAGACAGAGCTGAGCTCACCTCTCAAGTTTTGAGCGCAGCAGTTACCTAATAGTCTGTAATTACAGCACATTTAGACTTTGAAAAATCCCATGTTTTCCCGTTTCCATTCGCAGGAGACAGATTTAAAGAGATTTACATGAAGAGACCAAAAAAGAAAAAAATCCATTGTATTTTAAAGTCAAATGCTGTGGGTAGCTCTCCTGTTTTCCTTTGAGTTCCCTTTAGTCAACCCCACTCCTTAAAGAGATCCGCAGTGGTTCTTAACCTGTGGATCGAGACCTCTTTTGGGGATCAACTGACTCTTCCGCAGGGAGCTGCCTAAGGTAATTTGTATATCAGATATTTTTTTACATTATGATTCATAGCAGTAGCAAAATTACACCTATGAAGTATCAATGAAAATAATATTATGGTTGGAGGTGACCAATCATTCTCTAGTGGTTCTTTAACACCTATGAAGAAGAAGGTAAGTTCTGAGCTTTGAGTAGTTAGTAGGGGTCTTCAGCATTAATAAGTTTGAAAAGGGTGCACAGGGAAGCAACAGAAGAGAAGATGCAACAGGAAATAGAGGCTGAGCTCCTCAACTGGGGGATTCTGCATAGACTGAAATCTATTCAGACATTTGTAATCAAGAGGGAAGAGATACTGGGATGTAAGTGAGTGCACGCATGCGTGTGTCTGTCTCATACAACACGGATCACATTTCCATACCAACAAAATTGAGCATAAGAGAAGGATCAGTTTTGGTGAGAAAAATGTAAATGTAAATATAAATAAATATAAACAACTGTGAATAATATAAATAATATAAATACATGTAAATATAAATAAATTATTTTGAGACAAACATCTAATTCTGGGCGAAAAAGGTAAGCTTCCTAGTTGGGCTAAAAGTTTAATGGTTTAAAAATGTAATGGTTACCTTTTACATATTTAACGAACATAAATAAATACATAATCTAATTAAATTAAACTTCACTGCTCCCTCTCTTTGTTGTGATACAAATCTATGGTCTTTAGGCTTCTAATGGGAAACCAGTTTTAACTGAACAAATATTTTTTAAAAATGTCTTTACTGAAGAATTTATCTTCCTGCTTCAGGGTCTGACTTTTCTGGTTGCCCCCCTTTAGCACTTAATTATTTAAGTTAAAAATCAAGGGGAAAACTACTTCAATGAAATAATTAAGACATAAAGAGAAAAGCTTGTCTCCGTTTCGTGGATGTTGATCTACAAATCCTAGGAACTGTAAATGCTTTCTGGATTTGAAAAGCAGCTCAACGTCCAGTTTCAAATGGAAGGAGTGACTCAATCAGATAGAATTTCCGTAATTCTGAAAGCCTTTTTTTTTTTTTTTTTTTTTTTGGCCACTTCGGATGGGAGGGGCGGGGAATCTTTCTTAAGGGCAGGCAGGTGAAGCTTTACGCAAACATCCACAGGAGGGCGCCACAGCGTGCCTCTGCTGTAAGCTGCCGCTGTGGAGGCCCTTCCTGCCCTTCTCCAGGATTTGATGAAGTGTCTGGGATAGAGTGTGCATTCCCTGAACTGGAAAATTCTATGTTGTCAAAACTCGGGATGATAGGTTTCATGTGAGTTTGCTTTTCTCTATCGGTTTAAAACGACTGGAAGTAATTTAATCTTTCTTTGGGAGGCAATGTGGTCACTTTATCTTAAAACACAGTAAAATGGGTGAGCCTCATGCTTTAAAGGAAGCTTTAAAAGCTAAACAGGTCAAAGCCACAGCATGCTTGCAAATGGCTGGTATGTGTGCGAACAAGCTAATTAATCAAAACTGAAGACATTACAAAAGTGCACTTATTACTTATAATTAGGATGTGTTTATAAGTTGCTTGCCTAGATCCGCATTATTTTCAAATGATATATACGACTTATAATGGCATGTTTAGCTAACTAGGTGATAGGTAGATAAATCGATCTTAGCAAATACAGAAACCGAATCAAAATATAAATTGTCGAGTGGCTCTCTCTCTTAAGTCGTAAAGATTCTGGAAACACCCACTACAATGTTTGTGGTAGATATTTGGCCCGAAATACAGATTATATATATATATATATATATATATATATATATATATATATATATGCCTTTTCCTAATTCACAGTTTCAGTAGTATAGTCTCAAACTGTCCTCTAAGAGATAAGAAATGTTAATATTTTACCAGGTTTAAATCAATATAAAAGTAATTATGATCTTGGCAGTTACCATGCGTCTTTGTGAGCCTGGCCTTATTATTCTGAGAACAAACAGAGTCTTGTAAGTCCAAGACAGCTGCATTGAATGGACAAGTTCATTAAATCTGAGAAGGAACAGGCCTGGTGGATATCGATACAGATTATATGGTTCCAATAACTGTTTATATAACATACACATTTCCAGTAAGAAAACCATTCATCTCATTATGGATTTTGCTCACAAAATGTCATGTGGGCTCATCCTAGCAACGGAGAGGAAGTGGGGGAGGGGCCTTGGGTATTTTGAGAACCTCTGTGGTAGGATGTAGCTGCCTTACGGTCAAATGTTGATAGGCTAGGAATTTGTAGTTGAAACAAAATAACCTAAGTGCAGTTTAAATCGGGCAGCTTTTGGGAGTCTGCATTCCTTATTAGAAACTGATGCTATCAAGGTTTCATACAAACGAGCCAGCAGAAATGTCTGAGTGGGTAAAAGCCCTTGCCATACACAGCCCTAAATTCCCATGGCAGATGGAGCTGATTCTTGAAAATTGTCCTCTGATCTAAACACACATATATACGTGTGCGCGCGCGTGTGTATACACACACACACACACACACACACACATTCTCTCGCACACTCACACACATACAAAAATACACTCACATATACACACAAGATGTACACACACACAACATGCACACATGTGCACACACACATACAAAAATACACTTATATGTACAAAGTATACATATATACACACACATATAACACACACACACTCAAACACAGACATGCCCACACACACATATCCACACACAAACACATATATTTCATACACAGAGACATCATACATAGACATCATACAGATAATACATTTATTAAAAAAATTTAAAATATCATACACATGAAAACACTTGCTTAGGTAGAGAGGCTGGTTGACTTTTGACGGTTCATGCATGGCTTGAAAACTTAAATTTGCTAGTAATTAAAATGCTAGTTCACTGCTTTCCCAGGGAATCTAGATACGCTGTCTAAATTTAAATATCTTTTCTTTTTAGCTCCCGCTGACAGACCTTTATGTCAATAAATAATTCAGAGGGTAGATTTAAAAATACAAAAAGACTTGGTATGTACTTATACATCATATTATTTAAAACGCTGTTCTGTAAATTTGGTAACTTTTATGTAGTCAGATACTTTAATAATTCAACCACATTTAGCCAGTTTCCTTTGGATTTTTACTCTACAGGCTTATTCTATTTTAAGTCCTATAATATTTTATTATTGTGCAATGCTGGGGTTTAGGAAGTGCTCTAGCTCTGACTTATGCCTCCCTCCCCTTTACCCAGAATCTAGTTCATCTGAAACCTTAGGAGACAAGTTCTTTCTTTAAAATCTTAATAGAGTCACTGTTATGAAATGTCTTGGCATCAGGAAGTCAAAGTAACTCAACTTCGGAGTCAGCTTCCACTAGATTTCATATCGTTGTATGATATCAAGATATTTCTTGCACACAAAAATGTTTTATGGATGACATTTTATTTTGTTTTGCCTTTCCTCTCTATCCATTTCTTCTTTTCTTGTCAAAACTTTTACCATTGTTATTATTTCTGTGTGTGTGTGTGTGTGTGTATGTGTGTGTGTGTGTGTGTGTGTGTGTGTGTAGTACCACTAAGCCTGAGAGCCACACTAATCTACAACTATAATCATAAATACTTAGATGGCAGTTTGACAGCATGTCCGTTTGACACACGAACTGAAATAGCAACCTTCTCCCCTCTTGGCTTGCTACCTTCCCAACAGTGGCTCTAGATCATGCTTACGTGACAAGATATGACTTCCTTCTTGTCAAGCAGCCCTTGAGACTGGTCCCACAGTGGTTGGTTACCTGCTAACCTCCCGACCACCATTGCACAAGTGGGCGCATCTTGCTTGGCATCAGAGCCGGCTGCCAGCAATGCCATCAATAACTTTCTTCTCCTGTCATTTTCTTATTTTTTTTTTAAATGTCATATATTAATTCTCCTTAGTAATGCACTTCATAAGGACATTGAATGCAAGTACGTGATGTATTTTGACCATACCCCTGGTCTTTTTCGTTTCCCTAGACAGTGACACATCTCCTTTTACGTCATATATACATACATGATTTATGTATCAATGTAAAATCTAGGGCGCATGGAGGGAAAGCATATTAGCCATACCGATTCTGGCTTAACTCCCGTAATACCACGATTCTAAGACCATCTCCTGTTCATCCATCTTTCTGCAAATGACGTAAGTAATCCCACTTTCCCTTTGGGCGAACGAGATCCCACTGCGTGAACACAACTCAGTTTCTTTATCTCCTGTCCTGCTGAGCGTCTGGGTTGGTTCCATACCTCAGCAACTGTGACCAGAGTTGGGCTCAATAGCCCTGTGCAGGCATTTGCGACATGCTGACACACAGTCCTCTGGGTTTCCTTCAACTTTTTATTTTTCCCAAGTAAGGGAGTTGGGTTTTGTTTTATGGTTTTTGTTTTCCAGAAAAAAAGTCAAGATAAAATCAAATTGTGGTGCCAGCAAAAGGCTCTAATTTCTTAAGCACCATCATTGTGAAAATACATTTAATTTCTAAGTTTGAATTATTTCAAACAATCAGAAGTTTGAGGGGCAATTATTGGTTTTCTTTTAACATGAGAAAAATAAAATAAAATAAACCCAGAAAGCCATAGTCCTGGATTGTACCTTGGCTTCCCTTTCAGCAGACGGACATGACACCACCACGACTTTGTAGCTAGGACATCTGCTCAGTGACTGACACGAACTGCCCCAGGTTCCCCAGATGCTGAACTTGGGATTTAGAAATCTCATAGTGTATTTTGGTCAACATTTTTAATTTGACTTTTTTTTTCCCTTTCTTGATAACTTTAACTTGTCAAAATAATATCTGATGTTCTGAACAACCAACAGGGGGGACAAGCTTCAGGCTAACGTTAGCCTCCCTGCTGCATCTCAGAGTTCAGGTCTTAAAGCACACGGTTATTTGTGCCACTTATTTTTATTAGTTGGAAAAGGTGATGACGGTTGCTTTGTGTCTGGCGTTTACAAGCCAAGAGCTAGGTGTGAAATGTGCTTATTTTATTGTGGCAAAGTCTCAGTTTCTTTTTTGTTATTGTGATAAAAAAAAAAAACTGATAAAAGCAACTTAAGAAAGAGAGGGTTTGTTTTGCTGTGATTGGTTTAATTCACTTAGCACGGTAACTTTAAGGTTTATCTAATGTGTGGAGTGTTTTTATTTTTAAAGATTAAATAGATTGTGTCCTCCTCCACATTTCCTTTATCTATTGGTGGATGTTTCCCTGTCTTCTTATCTTAGCCATTATGTGTTGTACTCAGGAGTGAACAGGAAAGGGCTAATAAAACACCTTTGAGACTCAGACTCGGATTCTGTTATTTTGGATAAATACCACAAGTAGGATTCTGGGTCATCTGGTAGTTCTACTTTTCACACTGTCGGGAATCTTCAGGTTGCTTCCTGTAGCAGCTGGGACCGGTTCCTACTTTCGCCAACAACATGCAAGTGAAGCAACATATCATTGTGGTTCTGATATGTGTTTTGGTCATGATTTGTGATGGTTGGCATTTTCTCCCGCATCCTCTGTCTGCTTGAGATTACCTTGAAGGAGTGTCTTAAACCAGATTTTGAAAAGGACAGCCACAGTTACAGTAATTAATTCAGTAGACTGTGCTGTGCTGTGTGTGCTGTGCTGTGCTGTGTGTGCTGTGCTGTGGTTGTCTGCGCTGTGCTGTGCTGTGGTTGTCTGTGCTGTGCTGTGCTGTGTGTGCTGTGCTGTGTGTGCTGTGCTGTGGTTGTCTGTGCTGTGCTGTGTGTGCTGTGCTGTGGTTGTCTGTGCTGGGCTGTGGTTGTCTGTGCTGTGCTGTGCTGTGTGTGCTGTGCTGGGCTGTGCTGGGCTATCGCTGTGCTGGGCTGGGCTGTGGTTGTCTGTGCTGTGCTGGGCTGTGCTGGGCTATCGCTGTGCTGGGCTGGGCTGTGGTTGTCTGTGCTGTGCTGTGCTGTGCTGTGCTGTGTTGTTCTAGGCTATCACTGTGCTGTGCTGTGGTTGTGCTGTGCTATCGCTATGCTGGGCTATTGCTGTGCTGTGCTATGCTGTGCTATGGTTGTCTGTGCTGTGCTGTGCTGTGCTGTGCTGTGCTATGGTTGTCTATGCTGCGTTGTGCTGTGCTGTGCTGTGCTGTGCTGTGCTGTGCTGTGCTGTGCTGTGCTGTGCTATACTTTGCTGGGCTGACTCACAGCCTCCAGGACTTCCAGGTAAAGCTTGAGACATAAGCAGGGTGTTGCACTCAAATTATTTTTCTGAACTTTCTCAGAAGACAAACATGGAGAGATGTCCCAGTATATTTTGTATTTTTCTATTTATCTGTCTGTCTGTCTATCTATCTATCTATCTATCTATCTATCTATCTATCTATCTATATGTCTGTCTGTCTGTCTATCTTCTACCCATCATATATCATCTACCTATCTAATCTAACATCTATTTATTAATTATACAACTATCTATTATCTATATATCATGTATCATAAAGCCATCTCTCTACTTACTTATCATATCTACCTACATACCTAGATATCTATCGTTGTCTGTGCACCATCTGTCCTCCCCATGCTATCTATCGTTGATTACCCACTCATCTGGTATCTACCTATCCATCTATTTGTCATCTATCTACCAACTGTTGTGTATTGATCTATGTCTACCAATGTGCGTATCATGAATCTATTCTCTATGGACTATCATCTTAACACTTCCTAGTTTATACCAATGTCACCAACACTCCCAAGTTTATTCTCATCTCTTCTCCCTCATCTAGGACTCCTTTTTCTCTATAGACAAAGACCCCCATTATTTATGTGTCTATTTCCTCACTTTTGCCCATATGGAGCAGCAGTTCAACGCTGTGGCCAGTCAGAAGCTTGACCCTAGATATATTCTCCCATTCGTTTTCTCTTCACCTGGTCCAGTCTCCAAGAAGGAGAAGGAAGGAAGAAAAGAGAGAGGAAAAACGGACTCAGTATCCCAACTCTGGCCTCTCGAGTCCCAGGACTGCTGCTGGATGCTCTAATGTCTGAGGGCTGGCTGGGGACAAGAAAGCAGGATGGATGCAGGCCCCTGACAGCTGTGCAGATGAAACTTAGCTAAATCTCCTGAAAATCCACTTTCTGGAGAAGATGTCATCAGGTTAGCTGTGTAAACACAAAAAGAACCCAGCATTGTCCAAATTCCTCCCCTCATAATCTCCAGGGCTCAAAACTTGTTGTGGTTTTTCTTTAAATATGTGTTAGGAATATGGAGCTAGTATTTCCTTTCGTGAGTTGACAAGGGGTTTGCAAATGGTCTTACTTATGATGCTAGACTTTAGTGCTCTGGCTCTCCCTAGAGATCTGCCATTGCCTGGTGACACACGGCCCTGCTTTGTAATTCTGACAGGCCGACTCTGGTACTGTCCATATGTCCAGGAAAGAAAATTTTGGGGTCAAACATTTGAAAATTGACGTGTCAGGCATTAAGGACATGTACATAAACATAGGTCAGAACTAACAGTGTATATTTAAAACAAAAAACAAACAAGAAAAGCAGAAAAGACAGTAACACACCAAAAGGCTTTCCGTGTAGAAAGGAAGACTTTAAAAGCATCAGAAAGGCAAATCATATTTTTAGAGACACCCAAAATGGTCCTGAAACAAATGGGGTTTCAAAACTGTTTAGTCCCAGTTCCCCATGATCTACAAAACACTGATGTTTGGGGACATATTGATTTCAAGGTTCTAGCAATAAAATCTAGATGTGAGTCTGTAACAGATACCAATGCAAATGGTGTGTGTAGGCACTGACAAAACACCTCGCCTGCACGCTATTAATGTTTTCCATAATTACACCGTGACTTGAACAGTTTAGATCCTGTATCAGTATTCAGAGTCCAACCATCTACTTATTTTCTCCACGGGGATATTTTACATTATCACTGTTTAGGTACTCAAAATTATTTTACATTTTTTAATAGAGTCATTTTGATCATCTGAAATATCAGAAAATGTTCTTGCTTAACAAAGAGGCACAATGCAGGAGATTGAGAAAACAATAGACTATCAGGGGAAATATTCCCATTTTGCTTGCATTTTTAGATGCATGGAAGAACATAATTTTTAAAACAACCTCTGCTGGTTGAAGAGAGTTATGGATGAAACATACATACATACACACACATTATTTATTATTATTATTATTATTATTATTATTATTATTATTTTGACTGGGGGGTGTTGTGTGCAAGGGTTTGGATATACATTCTTTTCTGAGCTCTAGAATTTTCTGAGCTATGTAGTAATTAACCTGAAGTGATTTAAATAGCTTTCTCCAGTATTCTGAGAATGTCGCGGAGAAATCTTACCATTGTTAAAATTATCCTCAAGATTTATGTAGCAGAAAATTTATGGATCTTCTTCATCGCAACTAAAGGGCTTTGGAAATTTAAAGTGTTTATAAATTCCAGTTGCACTCACATAGATATTAAAATGATGTTTTTTTTTTTATCGGTTTCACGAAGGCAACTGGTTTGACTCAATAAATGTTTAATGAGTGTTTTCCTATGTTTAGATCTGTAGAACTGTCAAATAAATAATAAATAGCCATACCTTTAGGAAGCTTATCATCTAATTGAAGGCAATGAGTCAAAGATCGTACTCTGTTATTTATGTAAGCGCCGCTCGCTGTGCGTAGATCACCTTTCCCTAGGAATGCTGGGTCAGACCCGTTCACTGGCTACAGAGTGGACCCGGAAAGTTCCGATGCTTCCACGCTGCTTCTATGGTGTTGATTCTGCACAGAGGCTTTTCATTCCTAATTGTAAGCATTATTTTCCGATGGGATTTTATGTGCTATGTATAGTGTCAGAATTCATCGAGGGTTCTCTTATAAGCTAAAAAATATGGCATTTAAGGAACTCCCATAACTACTGAAAATGATGTCCTTTCTGTCAGCCAGGAGATAAAAACAAAGGTTGTTTATGTGCATGTGTGTGAGTCCCATGTTAAAGGCCACCAGAGACCATTCGCTGCCCAAGTGCAGCAGGTGGATGGACCGGCCCAACCAATCGACATCAATGAGCCATTTCAATCCACTTTCTCGGGGCTGTGTCACAGGGACATGAGTGACCATTCCATGTGGTCACTCTGATGGCTAACTCTTGCTCTGGGGATATTCCGTGGACATGTTTGAATTTGTAGTTCATCGGCTATGTTGTATGTCAGAATCTTCCTCTGCCCAGTCCAACTTCTCCAGTCCCGTGCCCACCCCGAGACAACCCCCCTACCCCCACCCCCACACCACCCCCACCCAGTTCCCTTCACAGTGATTGATTCTGAATTCCATCATGATGTCCGTTTATGGGAAACCAAGTTTGCAACTTGGAGTGCATCTAATTTGAAAACAAAACAAAACACTACTTATTCATAATGAAGGGACTCCCAACTAGTGCTCTCTGGCTACCATCTAAATTCTACAAGAAGAAGTTCAGGGCCATGCCTGCCAGGAAAATAGCATGCATTCCCACAGAGAGAAGTGGCCTCCATCTTCGGGGTTTCAAAGTATTCAAATCTTCGGAGTTTAAGAGTGGTTCTCAGCCGCCCCATTTAAGTAGCATTACCACCCTCAGTTTAAGTTGAAAATCAAACAAAGCCATTTCGTAAACACGCCCTTATGTCATTACCATCCCAGGACGGACCACCGTGACTGTTCTAAGTCAGCTTTCTGAGGCACAGGAAAGCAGTGACGAAATCTGGTGTTTGGTTTATGACACAGGAAATCACAGTCATAGACATGTTTCCTTAAACTGTGTCTGAAATAACTCTCCTCACCAGTGAGCGTTCCAAAGTGGGCCTTCTTTAACCTAGTGGTTTTCTCTAAAACTGTATTTGAAGCATAATGGGATACAAATTCATTCTCCAGCCTTTCATCTGCCTGTTTTTCTGAGCTTAATTATTGTTATGATTATTAATTATAATTAATAACAATAATAATAGGAAATCAATTTCTAAGGACCTAGGAGGCATGGGCAGAAATATTGTGCTTGTGAGAAGTAGTCCCAGACATTTAGGTGGCAAAGTTTCCAGTTTTTACATGTGGAGAAAGATTCTATGCCTTTATAATAGACTTTGTGACTTTTCACAATTAATTGGTAAATATTTCCTCTTGAACTTCATTGCTTGAACTTTTTCCAGTGGCTTTCCTTCTCGGAGGAGTGAAGCAACAGTTTGGTGGGTTATCTTGACCCTCTTGTCATCATCTGCCTTCTGTCCCCAATTTATGAAAGTATGACAGTAACACCCCCTCCCCCACATGCCGACCTCTATTTTTGTGAAAATAAATAGGTTTAATTATGGGGCTGTATGCACTAGGGTTCAGTTGCCTGACAGAGGCATCAGATTCCCTGGAGCTGTAGTTACAGGTGGTTGTAAGCCACCAGATCTGGGTGCTGAGAATCCAACTCTGGTCCCCTCCAGGAGCAGTGCAGGCTTGTTGTAACTTCCAAGTCATTGACCCAGACCCTGACCTTTGATTTTGTTTAAGGAATACTTTCTTCATGGAAAACTGTTTTCATTTTTACAAAATAACTCATAACTTATTTTTAAATGTAGTTGAGCAAACATTTTCCCACTGAACTGCCCGTTTTTAAAAGTTCTGCAGTGGAGCAGGCCACTTGACTGGCTGACATAACTCTATATTTGCTATAACCTGCCTTTTGACCCTGACCTTGGAAATTAAAGCACTCAACACACATCGTCATGTCATGGATGCAGACACACACCCGGATTCTAATCTTTGCTTCCCGTCAAAAACAATAAATACTCCCTTTGTAGAAATCCATGCTGATTTTATGGAAAACAAACAGGGAGGTTTCATTTCAGGCCCACTCCAAGAAAAATCGTTTCGATGTTAAAACTCAGTTCAAAAGAGGCCATGAGTTTGAAGAAGAGTTGGGCGGGGGAGGGTGTGTATGTGGGAAGCCTCGGAGGGAGGAAAAGAAAGAAAGGGAGAAATGTACTTGAAAGACAATCTCAAAAATAAAGAATAACAATAAATGAGGTCGTTCAAAATATCAAAAACAAATAAACCTCAGCAAAGTTCCCTTTTTCGTCATCTTTATTCCCGTAGCCAAAGGCTTCCGTCTGTTTGTTGCGCTAATCCCGAGCTGAGCTGTGCTAACAAGCACTTAGAATGGAGTCTCCAGTTTCTCCCAAAACAGGCACGCAGAGCATGCTCAGTCTCTTCCCTGTTGCTGGGTTGAAAGGTCATGGCCCACTTCCGGCTTCCAAGTCCTGGCTTATGACGTCACCCATCTCCACCTTCTCCAAGCGGATTCTGGAAAGGTCCGCGGCGGTAACCTGTCTAAATTCTGTCACTTCTGCTCTCAACTCCCCTAACATGATTTTACTTTGCACCTGGATTCCTGCCTTTCCTAGCCTCCGTAGCTTTGCTTTATGACCTCGAGCGAGGCTGTTAAGCACCTAAATATCTGATTATATTTTTTTCCCCAAACACATCACGGAGTTCTCTTGTGCCAATTTCCGCATCCCGCCACTCCCCCACCCAGTTTTCCAGTTTCAGCATCATCCGGTATTGTACAGAACACCCTATAGATTTGATTGCTCAACAAACGCCTCGTAAATATGATTCCTTTCCCCTGATAATAATAGTATATAATTGGCTCCATAGAGATCACATTTTTTTCCCAAGCAAAGTTCCTATTAGGCTTCCTAACCCCCGAGTGGGTGTTTTCAAGGTTCTTAACATCATGAAAATGAAAGTAAAATGAATCCTGCAAAGTTCTAACAGGCTACAAGCTAATTTTTGTTTTTGTTTGTTTGTTTGTTTTTTGTTTTTTTCCAAGACAGAGTTTCTCTGTGTAGCCCTGGCTGTCCTGGAACTCACTCTGTAGACCAGGCTGGCCTCAAACTCAGAAATCCACTTGCCTCTGCCTCCCAAGTGCTGGGATTACAGGCGTTCTCTACTACTGACCGGCCGTTTTTTGTTTTTTGTTTTCAAAAACGGAATCCGTGAACTACCTGCTTCTGTGGGGTGGGTAAGGTGGGAAGGCTAGATTGTAATTCAGAGAGCAGCTGTCCCTGTCTTCTGAAGCTGTCCGTACCTGTGAGCATTCCTGAAGCCTAGATTTCCTCCCCACCCAGCTGGTGTGCATCAGAACGTCCTGTCTTGGAGCTGTTCAGAGCCTACAGGATAAGTTTTTTTTTCTTCCTGGTTCTTTTGCCATCTTTGGTTATTTTCCTTCCAACCCTTGCAGGCAGGTAAGTGCTCTAACGGAGGCCAGCCACACTTAAGAGCTCAGCAAGTGGCTGGGACTGGGCTATTTTCCTTATTAAGTGTGCCTTCTTTTCCTCCAATTTATGCCTGGATAATACTTAGCATTATTTTCTGTATCCATGGCTAAAAAATATAACTGAGCATAAAGGAGAGACCAGTGAGCCAAATTACCTTGAGAGGAAACATATTTCGACCTATCAGAGAGTGTGGGTTTCAGTAAGCATTGCGCATGCAGATCCTAAACTAACTTCTCTGAGCGGAGACGTCTCAGTTCACTAACCTGAAGTTAAGAGTTTTCAAAATAGAGATGAGTTCAAAAGTTATAAGGGCCCCAGAGAAGGGAGAGACCAACGGAAAGTTCCTGAGGTAGAGGTGTCTGGGAAGGGGGTGAGGGCTAGGGGAGAAAGGTCTTTTCCGTCGAGGAGATTAATAGTCCGGGAAAGAGCGAGGCTTTGAGATGATCTCTGGTGGTACATTGGACAAGTGTACGCTGAGGTGCTGAGGTTGGTGGATGGACTGGGGATGGCGGCAGATTCCCCGAAACCTCCCCATGGGGAAGTGGGCTTTGTTTCTGTTCCCATGGGGTTCTAACTAGCTACGGGCCCCTCTCTCTGACCACAGTGACGCAGCCAGTGCAGATCTGGGCCTAATCCCCCAAATTCTGCTTCCTCCCAGGTGCCCTCATTTCAGGGAGCCTAATATTATTTCCCCGTGAGTTTCAACTATGGACACGGGGAGACTCTTGAGACCATAGTACAGTGTGGTGAATAGCCAGCCCCATTTGTTTGTGTTTTCTTGATCTATAATAAATCCGACTAAAAAATTCTATCATTTGGATATCTACATTTGTGAAGTTCTGGCCCACTTCTAGGTGGGGGTTTACTGCTCATTGTTATTTATTTATGTAACTGAGTCTTCTGCCATACACAGTTTATCTTTGAGTTTCTTCACGATCTATGTCCCTCGTGGACCCTTTGGTTGACAAGAATCCCTTCATATCAAGTTCAGTTTAACAACTTAAACAAAAACATTTGCTTTTGCCGGGTGATGGTGGCGCACACCTGTAATTCCAGCACTCTGGGAGGCAGAGGCAGGTGGATTTCTGAGTTTGAGGCCAGCCTGGTCTACAGAGTGAGTTCCAGGATATACAGAGAAACCCTGTCTCAAAAAAAAAAAAAAAAAAAAAAAAGCAAAAAAACCAAACCAAACCAAACCAAAAAACCATTTGCTTTTAATTATGAGCATGTATGTGTGTATGTGTGTGTGTGTGTGTGTGTGTGTGTGTGTGTGCTTGTATGTGCACGTTAGCTCAGGTTCCTAAGGAGGCCAGAGGAAGATGTTGGATCCCCTGGAGCTAGAAGTTAGGTCTTCTGAAAGAGCAGGATGAGTCCTTAGCCACTGAGCCTCTTTCTAGTCTGAGTATACCAGCTTTTTCACAGTTAGTGCTGTGGTATGAGTGTGTGCACACGTGCAAGTGTGTGTATGTGTGCCCATGTGTTTGTGTGTCTGACTGTTGAGGGCTATAATGCTATCTTCTAGAAGTTTGAGTAGTTTAGCTTCATGTTGAGATTTATAATAAATATCTCCTTAAATTGTGAGTTAAAGGTCCAAATTCATTAATTCATTATTTTCCTTGAGGAATATATTTCTTAGACCCTTAATAATTTACCAAAAATAATGCTTCTTTCTCTCTACAATCTAGTGGTATTTAGCAGGTGACTATATAAGTATGGATTCAATTTTCTCCCTTATTTTCTTTTGCTTATCTACCTACATTTATGTCATTATGAATTCATCACTGTTCTGAAATTGCTATCAATTTTAACTCTCGGGTCGGTAAAATACAGCCTCTAATTTAAATCTTCAGCATTGTTTTATTTCAACCTATTCTTTGCCTTTCTTTCAATTATTTTTACTCACTTTTAAAAGACTTGTTTTTATTTTTAATTATGTACTGGCTTGGGAGGGAGTATGCACACGAATCCAGTTGCCGGTGGAGGTCAGAAGAGGGTATTGGAGTCCCTGGGACGGGAGTTGCGGGACAGACGTGGGTGCCCGGAACTGACCTAGCGTCCTCTGCCAGAGAAGTACTTGCTCTCCATCACAGATGACTTCTAAAGACCTCCGCCATCTCTTCGCACACTTAAACGCCCCGATGCCAAGGTAAGGATCCAGCGTTGCTTGCCACGCTTTGTCGTCTGTGCGTGTATGCGCCCAGACATCGGCAATGAGACATTTTATGCCTTCTTACGTTATTCTAAGCCCACCTTACAGTTTTATTTTCTAGTTGCTTCTCCCTGGCTTGTTGAAGAGTTCTGTGTATCTGCCACACGCTCGACTAGCTGATGGGTTCTTTCACGGGTTTCATAATTTTCTTCACATTCTTCTCTGTCTACATATATGGTGGCGTCACGCGTGACAAGCACGGTTTCGGTCCCCACTCTTCCTTCTGTCCTGCGAGCCTGGGCGGAGCTGCCAGTGGGGACGGAATGAGCATTGGCAGACAACATCTCTCTAACTCGGAGGGGGCGTGGCTTCAGCTGGATCTCTGATGATAGTGCAGGACCTGGCCACTGTAGCGACCTTTAAAGGCTACTCATCCAGCAGGGCATTTCTCTCTCGGTCCGGGTTTGCTAATACACGGTATAATGACTGGGTGTTGGGTTTGTGGGACAACTGTTCTGCCGTTCCTGAGAAAAATGACACAATCCCTCATTATTAGTGTGTGCAGCTGTCTTGACTGATCCTCCTTGCGTTCTGGAAAGATGCCACGGACATGGTACATTCCTGAGTTTGATCTCTTAATATTTTATTTCTGGTGTTTTTGTCTTTTTTTTTTTTTCATGCATTCTCATAAAGGACGGCACTTAGAGAGTATTTTTTTTTCTTTTACTGTCCTGGTCAGGTTTGTCCAGTAGAGTCATTCTGTTTCTACATACCCTGTAGGGACTTCCAATATTGAATTCATTTCTTTCCTAATTATTAAGTAATATGGACTTGGATGGTTTCATTGTGAGGGAATTTTGGTTGAGTTTCTTTGATATACAGCTATTAAAATGTTCCAAATTTTATCACTTTTACATAGTGTGAAGATCAGCGGTGATGTTTATATTTGTATGTCTGCTGTCCGTAGACTCCTGGTTTTGCTGCCGACATTGTAATATTTGCCTTCTTTATATTTTTAAAACCTTATTGGGAGCTTTCCAGTTTCATTAGTTTTTCTGCAGAGCCGTCCCACCACTTACTACTGTTGTTATTGTACGGATTTTATTTAATTAATTTCTGCTCTTATGTCTTTGACTTCCTTTCATATCCCTTGCTTCAGGTTCAATCTGATATTTTTCAGCTTTTTAAGACTATATTTACTTTTATGTATGTGGGTACTTTGTACATAAGCATGGTTTACATAATGTGGATGCATGTGCACCACACATATGCAGGGGCTTGAGGGGGGCTTGAGGCAGGCACAGGGTGGCGTTGGACACCCCTGGAGCTGAAGGAACAGAGGGTTTCGAGCGGCTGTGGAGGGACCAACCTTGGTCCTCTGCGAGAGCAGCCAGAGCTGATGATGACGGAGCCGTGGCTCCAGCTCCTCAGATTTCACAGTTTTAATTCTTCATTGTCTCAGGAATCATGTTTTTGTTGTTTTACTTGCCAATGTCTGTGAACTGGTGCCACCTCAACTCCAAAAGAGGGTAGAAGTCTCAGACCTGGGCCCTGATCCTTCTGCCCCAGATATAGACGCTCTGCATCTGCAGAGGTCGACCTGTTGCCATGTCTCTTATTCTTTTTGTTTTGTTTTGTTTTTGTCTTTTTAATGTTCAAAAATAAATTTAATCTGAAGTGAAACCTTTATTTAATCAAATCAAAACATTAAAGAACATGTATGCAAATTAAATATCTTTATGGTTATCTATAAACATGTAAATACTAACGTTTCCAATTTGCTTCATAGATTCAGTAAAATTAAAATAAAAACAAACAAATTTTCTCATAGAATTTGACAGTAATAGTCTAAAATCTATATGGGATTATGGGTGCAAAAACTAGACTAAATTGACTTGAAGGATATTGGTAAAGGAGTTAGATATGTACCATTAGATAAGACTATAATAGTTACTGCATAGGCACTTATATAGGTAAACAGAATAAAGGAACAATTTTTTAAAAAATCAGATATAATATTAAGCATGATTATACCCTTTATTGGTAACAAATAATGGGAAAGTGATAGTCTGTGCATCTGAGGCAAAGAGGTAATAATCTAGATAAAAAGACACAGCAATCTCTTCCTAAAGCTGTAATATATATAACTTTTAGATCTATCTGTGTAATATATAGCTTTTAGATCTATAATAACCTGAAGGTAAACTGTCTTCCTAAATATATATTAGATGTATAATAAAATAAATGTAAAAAAATCAATGATAATATTTCCAGAAATAAATATACAAAAATATCTTCATGGCCTTAGGTCAGTTAGGGAAAATATTTATTGACCTTAACAATAAATAATTGAATGTAAGGGTAAAAGTCTGTGAACTGAAATTAGGAATCTTATCAAGTCATCAGGACTATAGACAGGAAGGGCACAGAGTAGATGAGATACTAATTATATGTAGCCTATGAAAAGACTAGTGTTTAGAATATATAAAGACCCATTATAAATAGATAACAATAATACAAATAATACAATAGGAAAGGTGGTCTAAAACTAACATTATTAACCGTAACTGTAATTTTTAAAAACATTCTCATTTGCCTTTATTTAATTTTTTATGTATGAAATAGTACTGTTTATGTTTATTTCTCCTCTACCCTTTGTACTTTTCTTTTAGTATTTTTTTTTAATTTTTTTATTCGATATAATTTATTTACATTTCAAATGATTTCCCCTTTTCTAGCCCCCCCCCCACTCCCCGAAAGTCCCGTAAGCCCCCTTCTCTTCCCCTGTCCTCCCTCCCACCCCTTCCCACTTCCCCGTTCTGGTTTTGCCGAATACTGTTTCACTGAGTCTTTCCAGAACCAGGGGCTTCTTTTAGTATTTTTATATCTGTATGTTTCCCTCCACTGCACCATCTATACTTATGCCACATAATTTCAGTGTTTTGTATTATGCAAATGCTTTTGATATTCATTTACTTTTTACTACGTCTCTATTATCTCTGATATTGGTGGCTTCTTTCTTCTACGGTCGCCTGTTTCCTGCTCAGACAATAACAGCAGTACCACTTTTAATGAGCTTTCAAAAAGCCCCTTATTACTTGAACATTGATCTCTGCTCTTTAATATTTCGTCTGCTCGGCACTATTCAATCTTCTCTTATTTGCTAGAATTTCAAGTTGAAAGGTGAGGCCATAGAGTTAAGAGCTTCAAAAAAATATATAATAGTTTTATTTATTCTTTGAGAATTTCATGCATGTATGTATGTATTCTGATCACATTCACTTTTCTACTCCTCCCAGATCCCTGGACCCTGGATTCTCCTCCCAGCCTTCTGTCCCCTTTCCACCATCCCTCCCCTCCTCCCTCCCTCCTTCTCTTCCTTTCTTTTTGCTTCTTCTTTCCATAACCCATTGAGTCTAATCTGTAAGGTCTAAAAGCATGTGGAGGTGGGGCATCCAGTGGGGCGTGGTCAGCTTACTATGGTCACGCCCATAACAAAAACTGACCTGTTTCCTCCTGTCTACTTACAACTTAAGTTTTGTTTTGCTCTTGTTTTCAGATCTTCCAAGCTTCCTAGTTTTATTTCTTGTATCTTGTATTTGTTTTTGTATTTATTTCTTGTATCTTGTATTTGTTGAGAGCTGTTGTTTGTACACGTTTGGTTTCTATTACTGACTTTTAACTTGATGCAGCTGTGATTACAAACCGCTCTTTGTATATGTTAAGAATTTGGAATTAATTCAGGGCCTGTGTCAGAGTCCAGGGTGTGGGCTGCTTTCTTTGTATCCTTTGTTTGCTTAGTTGGATGTGTAGACTGTGTTGTTCTATGAATGTCAATTATGCCCGACCGTTTGCTAGCTTTAGTCAAATTGTTTACATCCTGGCTAATTTTATCTTGCTAGTCTATCAATTATTGAGAGGAGGTGTTGAAATCTGTTCCAATTGAAGATTTATTCACTTCTTGTAGTTCTGCTGAGCTTCTCTTTCGTGCAATTTGATTGTCTGTAACAATGTACAATGTTACATGTACATTGCGTGTAGAAGATTGCTAGGTATTCTTGTTGATGTGGCCTCTTTGTCACTATTAGAGTAACTTTCTCATTGGCAGTTTCCTAGGCGTGACAGTAACTGATGATTACAAAAATCACTGGTGCGTTTCTTTTTATTACTGTTACCTGGGTGTTAAAGTTAGCATTTGATTGTCAATTTGCAGAATCTAGAATACCTGGAGACTGGCCTCTGGGCAAATCTAAGAGGGATTGTCGAGATTAAAGTTGGCCTCTGGGACCAGCTGTGGGAGGATGTCTTGATTATGCTAATTGAGCTGGGAAGCCTGCCCACTGTGGGCAGCACCGTTCCCTGGCTGGGATCTTGAATTACACCAGTGGAGAGAGGAAGTTGAACAGGGACCCATACATTGCTGTCTTCTTCCTGATGGAACTGGCTGCTTAGAGCTCCTGCTTTCTTGGGCTCCACATGACGATAGACTGTACCCTTGAATTCTGAGTCAGAATAAACATTTGCTCCTTTAGTCATGTTGCTTTTGACAGGGTGTCTTATCACAGCGACAGGAAAAGAGACAGACATGCCCCCATGTGTGTCACTTCTAGTGTGCTTGTTTTTGAAGTGCAGGTCATGAACGCTTGGTGTGGTTGGGTCGCCTGCTTAGAGCTGTTAAATGGGTTGGTGCATTTAATGTGACAACTGATTAGGTTGGGTCTGAATCCACTACATCATCGCTTCTGCTTGTTTCTGGTCTGTTTTCCTGCCTTCTTTAGGATTGAAAAGAGTTACATTTCATCTGTCCTTTTCTATTTGCTTCTAGGCGCTAGGTTTTGGGTAATTATTTATGTGGGGACACTGTACACCCTCAACTTGATCTAATCTACTTTAAATGATGGTCTGCCCATGTTTGTGCAAAGTCACTTGGAACAGCTTTTTTTCCCTCATCTCTTTCCTGTTGGTGGCTATACTAATGCTCTCTTACATTTTAGTTTCTGTAGGACATAAATCCAACAAAACACTGCTTTCATTTTTCCTTTAGACAACACCCTATCTTATTAGTTAGAAATCGATCTACACTGGGGCCCGTTGCTTCCATGTTTCATATAGTTGTAGATGTCTATCACGTCTACATGCGTGAAGGACATGCCCGAACATTTTCTGTAATGCGGATCTAACCATAATGAACTTTTAAGCTTTTGTATATCAGAAAAGTATTTTACCTGTATTTCACAAAAGCCTTCATGGCACACATGGTTCTGGACTGAGGGAACTGTGGTCTAAAGTCTTCAGCAATAGCTCTGCTCTCTTACCCATCTCTGGTCCTCCAGAAGGGCACAGCATGGTCTTATTTGGGTGTTTTTAACCTTTCTTTTTGTTGGTGGTTTTCAGCATTAGTTACTGTGGCTTGGTTCCTTTTCAGTGTCTCGTGTTTGGAGTTTGTTGGGCTTCTTGGATTTGTGAGTTAATGGTTCTCATAAACTTGGATACAAATCTCTTCAAATATCATTTTTTTTCCTATCACCTCCCCTTTTTCTCTTGCCTGAGTACAGTCACAAACATCTCTCTAGTTGAAGTGGCCTATGGTTCTGTGACTTGTTATCTCTCTCAGACAGGCAGGGACGGGAGCAGATCACTTCTATCCGGCCATGGACTGAGTTGTCTTGGGTTGTGTATTCCAAACTTGCTGAGGTGAGGTGCTGACTGTTGACTCTTGACTCAAGGTATCGCTCCAGGCTCATCCCACTATCCTGTTTTCCTGCTTTCCTCTGGTTTCTGAACTTTAACTATGTTTTCTGCTCTCCTGTATAGATGTTCTTTTCACAATAAACAAGCTATACTGGTCATAGCCCAGGACCTGCCAATACCTGGAACAGAGCACCTGTGCTTTGTGACCTTACCCTACCCATGCAACCTTTTCCTGCTTCCTTGTCACCTTGATCCCATCTGCTTTTGTAAGCCTGTGCTCTGGTCTCAGGAATGTTGTCAGTAGTTCTATTTGCTTCTCTGCTTTGTAGGGATAGTGCCCCATTTTTCTCATTCCTGGCTTGACTCCTCCATCAGTGCACAAGCCATCTGAGAGCAGGGGACCTCAACTGAGGAAATGCCTTCATGAGATTAGGGAACCTGTAGGATATTTTCTTGATTAGTGAATGATGGGGGAAGGTCCAGCCCATGGTGCCATCCCTGGATTCTATAAGAAAGCAGGCTGATCAGGCCATGTGGAGCAAGCCAATAAGCAGCATCCCTCCATGGCCTCTGCATCAGCTTCTGCCTCCAGGTTCCTGCCCTGTGTGAGTTCCTGTCCTGACTTCCTTTGATGATGAACCTTGAGTTGGAAGAGTAAGCCAAATAAATAAAGTGTTTTGTCCTCTACAACTTGATTTTTGGTCACGATGGTTCATGATCACAATAGAAACCCAAGCTACGATAGTGTTTTGGGGGAGCAAGTGGACTGTGCCACCAGACTCGAGAACTGGTAAGGCCGAGTGAGCCCAAACCTCCTGAAACGCAGGATTGAGGACAGTAGACACTGGGCCATCACCCTGGCCAACTCTACCTGCTCTGGAACATGTGACCCACTGAGGGGACCATGACAATCAGTCACACAGGGAAAACCCCTGAAACCCTTCCCCATGCAGATGGAGCATCACTAGCATCTCAGACCGAGCCAAGGGGAAGCACCTACTCCTGGATCCCACCCTTCTCCCCAGGGCTTACAAAGTCCCCATCCACATGGAATAAATTGCCCAAGTCATTTTATCAAGAATCATCTGAGAGTGACTGTTTTACTGAGCTATAATACTTTGGGGGAAGAAGCATGGACCTTAGACCTGCCTGGCAGGCTGGGCTCACGTCCCTGCCATCCCTGCTGATTGCTCTCCAACCAGTTGCTGCCTGCCAGCCGCCCATCGCCATAGCCCCTGCCTCTGCCTCTGGCATTGGTGCTGCCATGGTAGCGGGTGAGAGCTGGGACCCCAGCTACCAGAGACCCACAGAACTGGAGGATGATAGCATCGCAGAGGTCCTGACGGTCCTGAAAGATCCCAGGCCTTGAGATGGGCCTTGGGAACCACCCCCTTCCTATTTTCCCGGTTTAGAAAGTGTCCTGGGCTAGCTATGACATCAGGATAAAAAGACATGCAAAAGCTAAAATGATTGGGTTTGGGAGGAAGTTTTTTTTTTTTACACCAGAAAAATATGGAATTATTTGTAAACTTTTATGCTCTATTGTTAACATATTCTTACTGTTTGGGAGAGTGAGGACATTTTTGCATTGATTGCATAGTCAATGAGGATAAATGGTGCATGAGGTTCAGACTGTGCAACTGATCACGTACAGTCTCTCCAGTGAGCTCTGAGGGCTCCTCAAAGAAGCAGTCACAAGGTCTCCATCCCTGCCTCAGGGGGATGGCTGCCCAGACCTGCACATAGTCAGACAGCATGCATATAAAAACATACACATAAACACACACATATGCAGACAACATACACATAGACACATCACAGACAGCACATACACAAAGGCAGACAGGATATAGACACAGACGACACACAATCATGGACATACATACAGGCAGAGAGCATACAGGCATAGACATGCACATAGTCATACTTGATACATACAGTATACAGACACACACATAGCATATGAATAGCATGCATGCACGCGCGTGTGCGCACACACGCACACACAAAATAGACACACACATTAGGCCTATAGCACGCAGACATAGATACACATATAGATAGGCCTCCAGCTCTCTCTGCGGGCACCTCTGAGACTCTGAGGAAGCTTACCATCAAAAGATGGTCATCACTATCTGTCTCCAGGGACATACAGACACAAATAATATACACAGACACACAGGCATAGATGTAAGCAGTCAAAGACACACAGGCACACAGATACACTCAAGGACATATACACACAAACAGACATGATCACACATCTACATGTAGTATACAGGTACACACAGACACATGGGCATACACACACCCTCCACACACAAACACACATCCAAAGACATTACACAAAAATAAACATAACCTCACATTTACACACACACACACACACACACACACACAAACACAAACATGCATCCAAAGACATTACACATAAATATAACCTCACATCTACACACAGACACACAGGCATATACACAGGCACATAAACATACACACACAGAGACAGACACAAGCACATACAAATAAACAGGGACACACATTTATATGTACATATATATGCACACATATGGATGGGATATATATACAGGAGCACACATGTACTTGTGCATGCACACACACACACACACACACACACACACACAGATTCAGCATCTCAGCTCTCCAATCACAACACTGTATTAGAATTAGAAATCTGCACCACAGAACACAACTACACGCAATGATCTCAATGGAAAAACAGTGGCCAACCAAACCTCTTCTCATTTTTGGCAGCTATGTGCACTATGTGTTTAAGCCATCTTGCTGGGTTTGGGGTGCAGAACCCTGACTTTCTAAAGTGCGGGGTGCTCACCGAGTCCCATGGGATGTGAGGAGTGGCCCTCACCACCGCCACCGCCACTGCTGCCTAACTTACATCCATGAGGAATGACAGGGAGAGCGTTTCATCCCTCCCCCACAAATATTTCCTTTCATCTGAAAAAAAAATGTGGGTGTTTCCAAAGCCGCTGAGCACACACACATCTATAAATGAAGGTGTCCTGCCCCACCCCCATTTCCACATCGGCTTGGGTTTGCTGTATGTCAGACCCTCCTGTGCTTCTGGACTTCCAGGGGAAAGGAGGGAAGGGGTTGTCACTGAACCGCTCACTGTAGGGGGATGTGAACTGTTCATTTGTCTTAATTTGAAAGGAGAAGTCAGGGCACTAGAGACGTTAATAACATTTAGAACCTTAGAGTTTTGTCTCTAATGGTTCAGTGGGTGTTTGCATTGACTGTTGGGTATAAAATAGATGCTTTTGAAGGCTCTGTCTGGTTTTAGGAATTTGGGTAAAAGCACTGTGCACCTACTGTGTGTGTCTATTATGAAGTTGTTTTTTTTTTTTTTAACTGGGTTTTTATGGTTAGGGCATAAAGGTTAAAAAACAATGCAAATATTGTGGTCATGATTTAATGCAAGGTGACTCTCTTAAATGGACTTAATTCCAAATGTCTGGCTTTATTTTAATTTTAATGGCTCCATGTCTAAGCAATAATCTAATTTAAGCTTTTTGTTTATTCCAAGTAAAGTCAGACAATGTGTGCATTTTAAAAGAATAATCCTTGGGTGACATGGGTTGACGTCTCCCATTAGATATGATTAGGTGAGCCTCTTTGGGGTAAACACTTTAAACTGTCTCTTACAATTTGCAGAAACACAAGTTGTAGAATTAGCTGTGTACTTTCTTTGCCTCTTCAAAGTTTTAACGGCTGAATGTTAACTGTTTTCCATGTCTATTCATTTTGGATTTATTGCAATAACTTTCACAAGTGGGATCGAGTCCAAATTCTTGGAGCATTTTAACCATAAAAGGCGTAGAAGTATTTTGCAACCCCATGGGGCAGAAATCTGATATTTAGGAGTTTCATAAAAGGAATGGCTAGCGTGTGGGCTCTCAGGATGAGAGCTTTGTCCAGCAGCATATCACGAATGTTTATTTCAGAGCCTGTAACGCATCCAGCCTCTGAAATACTAAAGGCACGAGAGGAAGAGAAACAGATTTATGGCATTTTCTGTACTTCTACATATTTCAATCACTGTGTAATTTATGCCTTGTAATACTCCCAGAGTGGAACTGTGCTGTGGTCTTAATATGTGCACATTGAAATCTAACTCAAGTGTGCAGTACTGGGGGTGAGGCCCTTCCAGGTGAATGGGTCCTGAGGCCAGAATCCCTACCCAGATAGATTAGTGCCTCATCAATGCCAGCAGAAAGGAGCTTTTCTTTCTAGTGAAGACACAGAAAGGAGGGGTCATCTACAGAGGAAGAGAAAATGAGCCCTCTGGAGATACTAAGTTCCTTGACCATGGACTTATGACTGCGACTTTGGGTAATATTTGTGTTGTTTCTAAGTCACCCAATGGTCCTATTGTCTCAGCAGCATGCATGGACTGAGACAGAGGGCATGTCCCAAGAAGGAGGCGTAGGAGAGTGACTCTGATTGTAAAGGTGGTCTTTGATAAGGTGAGATGAGGTTGGGGTGGAGAAAAGGAGAAGCTAAAGCCATCATTTGTACAGTAGCCTCCTGAAAGTCATGCATTCAATCAACTCATGTGGTGGGGAGCATCTGCTCTGTGCTGCTCTGGGTCAGGAACTGGGGGATAAAACGAGGTAAAGGACAACTCTCCACACCCAGATGTGCAGCAGAAGATGCTGTTCTGGGCTTCTGGTCCTGCAGGAGGAAGTTAACTTGTTGGGTTAACTGAGCCACTTGCCCCTGATGGGCGCCATCTTGTTTATGCTTGTGAGGACAGGAGGCTGGGAGATGGATAGAATTCCTCTTTCTTTGTAGAGGAGATAAAAGAGTTGCAGAGATTAAGGAAATCACCCATGAGGATGTGTGAAGAGTGCTGACCTTTGACCCAAACTTTTACATTAGCTTTTGTGTGTGCCTTGTTGCGCCTGATTTAGGGACTACACCTCAGATTTTCACATCATAACCACTGGGCACAGGCATTGATGATGGGTGTTGATTTTTACTGGAAATATCCCCTAAAAATAGTTAACTGTGAGCGGGCAAGATAGATTAAGTGATAAAGGTTTTGCCATGCAAGTGTGAGGATGTGAGTTCGCTCCCCCAAATCTACATAAAAATCTAGGCAATTGTAATCCTGGCACAGGGAGGTGGGGACAGGTGGATGTGTGGGGCATTCTGGTCTAGGACCTAATCAAGTTCCAACCTAGAGCTGCTCTCTCAGTAAAGACTCTGTTGGCTGAACCTGAGGAATGACATCGGATATAGCCCTCTAGTGTGCGTATGTACCTGCAAACAAACGTACCTCCCCCAACCCCCCCCCCACAAAAGTATTCCATCCCAGTACCTCTTTCTCATTAATAGTATAGAATTTCATTCAGGGATTAGGAAAATACAAACATGTCAATGTCTGAGTGGGGACCGCCACCCTTATCATGGTCTCCGTTGCAAGCATGGTTCCAAGCACCCCATACTCAGGAGCTAGCTTACAGTGCTCAGTCAGTATCCTGGTGACCAGTGATGGTGGAGACACTGTCCCAGGCAACTTTCACATCTTGATGAGGGCACTGTCAGTGGTGAGGTCAGGAAACAGTAAACTGTATTTATGTGCATTTAACTTCTTGAGCTGTCAGAATCATTCCTTCGGCCTTAGGGCTCATCGACCTAATTGTTGGACAGTCGTGAGTTAAGCTGTCAGTCAACCAACTGAGCAGACTAGTGGCTGATTCCTCTCCTGGGTGATATAGACATATTCTCAGGTTCCACAGGAGCACACCAGCACTTGCATCCTGTCCGAGCTTCTACTCAGCTCTCTGACAGATCCTGACTCTCCATGCCAGACTTTCCACCAATCCTGCACAGTGTTATATGGATATCTCTCTCTCTCTCTCCCTCTCTCCCTCTCTCTCTCTCTCTCTCTCTCTCTCTCTCTCTCTCTCACACACACACACACACACACACACACACACACTCACACACACACACAATTCACGCACACACACTCTCACACACACATACACACATGCACTCTCTCTCTCTCTCTCTCTCTCTCTCTCACACACACACACACACACACATACACACACACACATGCACACATGCACAGGCATTTGTGCACACACATACAAACTCTCTGTCTTTGTCTCTCAAACTTCTAATAAAGAAACAAAACCTAACAGTAATTGAGGTGGGTTGAGTAGAGAGACCATTTATAGAAGACTAGCTTGGGGAAAAAATAATATTATGTACCTCTGCTCATCCCTGGGGTTATCAGGGTCAGGGGTGGACCAGATTCCATTATCCAGAGAGAAGAGCTCATAATAGGTATTGTGGTTGCCTGTGGAGGAGTCTCAAAAGACAGTGACTCCAGTAGCGAAGCAGGTAAGAGTAAAACCACTTCTTTCCCACTGTCCTTGTTTATGTTCCCAGTGACCCAGACAGAGGCTGGAGGGGGAGGAGGAAGGGGAGATGGAGGGAGATGAGGAAGAAGAGGAGGAAGAGGAGGAGAAGGGAAAGAATGAAGAGGAGGAGGGGGAAGAGAAAGAGGAAGAAGAAGAGGGAGAAGAGGAAGAGGAGGAGAAGGAAGAAGAGGAGGAAGAGGAGGATGGAGAGGCAGAGGAGGAGGAAGCCTATTTAATAAGGGTTCCCATGCAGGGTAAACCTGAGGAATATGGCAGGGTAGGAGAGGGGTAGAAATGAATCTAGAAAAATAAACAGAAGATGACCAAGCTATATTCTGTTACATGTATTTTTTTTTCTTTTTTGAATGTAGACAAGTCACTATGTTGAGTTGCTGCTGATCTGCCTTTGTTTACTGAAAACAGAACAGTTAACTATTCGGCACTTTAGCCAGAGTTTATCAGAAGAAAATGTTTAACTTTTGAAAAAAAATGCATTTCTAGCAGTTATGCTAATTTGTGCTTAATGATCATATTATTTCAAATACATTCATTATTTATCAGGGGCTAATGAACCACATTCCCCTCTCTCTCTTCAGCTTTGGCTGTAATTTAATACATGTAGCGTGTCCATTTTCACACACTGGGTGTTCGGGGAAAGCACACGTAATAGGTTAGCATTATTTACTGTGGGAATGAGACCATCGGGAGGCTCTTGAGTGGAAAGCAAAGAAGTTGAAAGGGTTGTAAGAGTGATGAATATTTAGAATAACTTTTTACGATGTTATTTATGCCGTACTTAATTTTTTAAGGAGTGTATGTTTGGAAGGAAATAAAGGCCAACCGGGGTCCATTTTGTGTTTTAACTGTTGAAACTTTGGAGGGTTATCAACACGTCACTTAAGGCTTGACCCTACAAGTGGGAGCCATGATCTTTCATTCCAACGTGACATTTTGTGTTTTAACTGTTGAAACTTCGGAGGGTTATCAACACATCACTCATGGCTTGACCCTACAAGTGGGCACCCAAACCCTTCGTTCTAGAGTGACTCTATCACCTAACCAGTAAGCATCTGGGACACTGGTTAACCATGCAAGCACTTTCCTGGGTTCCATGGTCTTTAACGTGGTGCCTATCTCCTCTGGCTGCTTGGGAGTGTGTGTGGCTTGAGAGTTAACATATTTGGATGTACCAGGCAAAGGGCAAATGCTCTGCTAACTTTCCGTGCCTAGCATTTGTGCCCAGTTTTGCACTTTATCCTGTCATCTCTCCCCAGCACCACTGCGTTCAAGTGGATTCCCTCCATCCACTGATCCTAGACCAGAAAGCCTGATGATCCAGCTTGTTCTACTCACTGGAATCTTACCTCTGTTTGTGAATTACATTCTCATGGACTTAGTAAGTGGATGTTGCCAGTGTTCTCAAGGCAAGCAACCAGGGCCGTAGTACCAGCTGATATCAGAGTATGGTAGTCAAAGTATCTTTACTGGAAATTAAGGACCAAACCCCAAATCACGTGTAAGGATGGTAGGCACACACATTTACCCAGTAAATGCGATGATGACATAGCATAGGACTGTACTCAATACCCAGACTTGGAAATACTTTTCAACTGGGGACTGTTTGTTACATCAAGGCCCTTGCTAGGTTTTCATTGTACCATAGCCCTACCTGTGTGAGAACATAGGTACATGCCAGTTCCCATGGCAGAAGCAAAGGGCTATGCAGCTCAGGTTCAGATATGAGGCGAAGTGCTTTGGCTGTCAGGTCAAAGCCATGTTTATAGAAAGATTAGCTCTGGACACTTAGGTATGCCTCTCCGATCTTTGGTGTGAGTCATTAAGACATCAACCAATCAATCAATCTGGTCTTCTATGTGAGTCATTAAGACATCAATCAATCAATCAATCAGTCAGTCAGTCAATCAACAGATGGTGGTTTCTTCATATACACCAAAAGAGATTGGCAATTGAGTTGTGCATAGATGTTTGCTGAGCATCTATTATGTGCAGTGGTGTTGAACTGTATACCTGGACTAGAATCATGGAAGTTGTCTTAAGAGGGATGGGCAGGACAGCATCCAAAGCAGCCTGGACAGGAATAGACAAGTAGGGACATAGAGATAAGACTGAAAATTTATAGTTGAGTTGCTTCACGTGTGAAGGGGGAAGGCATATGTTATCTGGGAATTTGCAGCAAATTACTCAAACCTGACCACTTCAGTAGATGTTTAGAGACATGGAGTCCTGTGTAGTGGGCACCACCAGACAGGTCTACCAGGACTCTTAAGGTTGTGATCAAGAGATCAACACGACCTACAGCTCTCACTAGGCTCAGCCAGGAGGGATCCCTTCCAAGACCATGCACATGACACTGTGAGGTGCCATGGGATCTCTTCAGAGGTTCATGAGTGTCCCTATGCCACAGAACAGGCAACAATGCACAGATGTCCAGAAAGCAACCATGTATGCCTATTGCGTGGCTGTTTCCTCTAAGACAGGCACCTTTCAGTTCAAGGAAGCTCTGTAAGACAGAGTTGACAGCTCAGAGTAGCTACAAGAAGTCTCTAAAGCTGGCCTGATTCACAAGGCCTCTCCTTCCCAGAAGTGATAAAGATGGCTGAGAGCCCCTCTCAGACAAGACAAGTTGCAAAGAAGGTTCTGAGACCCGAGCAGCTGCTAGGAAGAAGCAGAAACCAGCCCATTTGCCTGGCATCTGAGCAGACAAACTGAGTCACCTGGAAGCAACACCACAATCTGCCGAGCTGCCTGCAGGCTGTCAGTGAGCTCCAGGTTCCCAGTTCTGTGAGCTGTCACTCATGCTGGGATGGGCATTGTCGATGCAGCTGACTTCGAGTCTTTTCTGTTCCTATAGGTAACCGCTCAGCCGTATTCCAGTAATTACTCCCAAGAAAGCTCACTGCCTTACTAAGTTGGACTTTGTTGGCATCCATACTCTGATCTGTCCTGGGTTTCTGTCTGTTTGTATTGCAACCCCAAGCCCCCCCCCCCAAACATCTTGTCACCTGACAAGACAGTGATGTCCCATTCAGCCACTGCAAAGAATGGAATCATGTGTTTTCTAAGAAAGGGCCTGGGTCAGGAGTCCCTGTGTTAAGAGGGAACTGCCTGGCTTGGGGAGACAATATATGGTACATTTCCTCATACACATGTCACTTAGGGGTTAAGGGAAGACATGAAAGCAGAGGGACACTATTTGAGAAGATGAAGACGACCCACTTAAGGGGAGGCTGAGGGTGAATATAATGATATTACAATATCCATGCATGTAATATGACACAATTCATAACTTTCACAATTAATACACAGTAATGAGTAAGAAGCAACAAAGGGAGAGCACCCAAGAGGTCATCACAGTTTCTGTAGAGATGAACTTTGGAAGAAGCATCCCATCCCTTCCACCCAACGCTGGAAGCCAGACACCATGACAGCACTCTTTCAAGGCAGGAGTGTGGAGAACTTTTAAATCTAGCATAGGGAATATGGGTCAAATCTAGGTCCTACAGGAGACCCCCTTTTTAATGTAAACTTAAAAATAATGTAAAGGACAACTACTTTCCCTAAAGAACATCTGAACACTTCTCTGCTTCTCTGTATCTGTCTATCTGTCCATCCATCCATCCATGAGTCCGTCTGTCCATCCATCCATCCATTATCTACCTATCTATCTATCTATCTATCTATCTATCTATCTATCTATCTATCCTCTATGGACAATTCATTGTCTCCTATATTTTTCCAGGATACAATTCTAAAGCGTAAACACAGATCACTAAGGCATACATGTGTGCACACATGAGTATGTGCATACATGTGTGCCTGTGTGTGTGTGTGTATGTGTGTGTGTGTGTGTGTAGCAGAGATAGGCTCTGGTCAGATTACAGATTACACATAAGCTAATGGATTAAGGGACAACATCCTGGTCACACAATAGCAGTGGCCTATAGGGGCCATGTAGCCTCAGTGAGGGTTACTGGAGTTGGGAAGACAGAGAAGACACATGACCTGCCAGACTAAATAGTAATGTACAATGCTTACTTAAGGCAGTTTGATTTTTATTTAGGAATAGACCATCATTCAGCTCTTGATTTCCAACCCTAAAACATCAGCATGAATAGATTTTTCATCAGAATTCTCCATCTCTTCAGTTGAAAATTGTTGATTATTTAAGTTATTGGCATTTACTAAGGGCTAAAGAACTACTTAAGTTATAGATGGCTTAAAGTGGAGAGAGAAAGACAGACAGACACACACACACACACACACACACACACACACACACAGAGAGAGAGAGAGAGAGAGAGAGAGAGAGAGAGAGAGAGAGAGAGAGAGAGAGAGAATATGAATGAAACTCTCTTCTGTGTGTCTCGGGCATGCACATCTTGAAACAAGGGCATGAGGCTGCTTCTGCCTCTTGAGACACCATGATGCCCAAGCTGGTGTATGAGACCGCGAATCCTCCACACCTGTCAGAGAGTCTTCTTTTGCCATAGTCTTTTGGTTAGAGTTTCAACCAATAGAAAGATGGGTATCAGGTCCAAAACTCAAGTATCCATCCGTGTCTTCTGCCCTGGCATGATTTCTACCCCCTCAGACAATGCAGAAGAGGCTGCTTTATCTGGAAACTAAATCTGGGGTTATTAATGGAGTCTGTGGGCATGTGATCACAGAACAGAAACATGTCAGCTCTTTTTTTTCCCCCCCAAAGGCATTAGGCCCTCTACAGCCTGCCATCTATTGGCCAGATAACATTTTAAATAACAAAATGATGTGGCCAGAACCCTTGTTGTCCAGATCTTACTTTTATTGCCATGGACACTGTGTTGTGTAATTTATACAACCTGAATCTACTAAGATGATTCTCCTACTCAGATAGCTGTGGAGCCTTCATCTATGACAGAACCTTTGGCTTTAGGGAAAAGCACACGGCCTAATCATATGATCATGAAATGCAGCCCTTCAGGGGGAACACAGGCACTTCTGTAGTGACTGAGCCTCTGAAGAAATAAGCAAGGGAGACATGATGCTAAACCGTGAACAGAAAGAGGATGAAGGAAAACTTTGATATCGACGCCTCTACTCTTAAAACCAGACAGCCTCACGTTGACTGTTGAAAACCACTTCAGTCTACAGAGACAAAAGCCAAGGAGAAGCCAGGCTTACCCAGAACACTGTCAACATGGGATGACTGTTACCACCAATTTGATATATGTCTTCCAGGTCTGCTGGAACAACAGTTTCCCCTAATATTGGAACATCCCATCTTGCAGGGAAGTTCTGTAAGTAGAGAGGTAAACAACTCTCTCTCTCTCTCTCTCTCTCTCTCTCTCTCTCTCTGTCTGTCTTCCTCTCCCTCTCCCCCTCCCCCTTCCCCTCCCCTTCCCTCTCCCTCTCCCTCTCCCTCTCTTTCTCCCTCTCCCTCCCCCTCTTCCCCCCCCCCCCCCCCCCGTCTCTATCTTGGTCTTTTTCTCTGGCAAACTCTAACTCTCTCTTTCTCTCTTGCTCTGTCTCTCCCCTCTCTCTCTGTCCCTATGGTAAAGGATATTTAAGTATGTCATGATCTATGTTACTTTCTTCAATATTGCAGGCAAATGCACTCATGCATCCTCATATTTCTGCCCCTTGGCTTACTACACACTTGAGATAAACTCGGGGCAGTATAGACCTAGACGAAGGCAACCATATTTCAAAACTGCCCAGCTGTCAGTGGGATGGATGCTAGGCCATATCTGTTCATAGTGGTCCAGTGTGGGGGTGCTTTCTACCACACTCTCACAAGAAAGGGTGCCACAGATCAAACTTTTCAGAATGTAGACTTTGATGGGCATTTTTTTTTCTTTCCTGAGGTGGGAGATTTGAGATACGGTCTCTCTATCACCCCGGCTCACAGTGAACTGACCAGCTATCCAGACTGGCCTTCAAGTGACAGCCCTGCATGCCCGTAATATCACACCTACCATGAGGACTTTTAATGGTGTATTTCCTTGAGAACTGAAAATGGTGAAAATCTTTGCATGAGTTTATTGGCTATTTAAGTATCTTGTGCCTTTTTAAAAAAAGTATCTTTTCTAAATGATCTGTCTGTGCCTGTGTCTGTGTTGGAGTGCCTGTGGAAGTCAGGGACATCAGATACCCTGGAGCTGGAGTTACAGGCATCTGAGCTGCTTGCTGTGGATGCCGTGGACAGAGCTCAGGTCCTCTGAAAGAACAGTGTAGGCTCTTACACAGGGCCACCTCTGCAGCCCCATGAACATGTTTTTGATATTTCCATCAGCGCAAGTCTTTTGTATTAATTTGCAACATGGAATAGCAGACAACAGCAACAGAGTTACTTGCTTTCTGTCGCTTATTTATATCACAGATTTTGCTTTAGAAGTTTGGTTTTTATATTTGTCTAGAGTAACCTCCTCCCCCCAGATATAAGTTAAAAATTCTCATGTAGGCAAAGACATCTGGGATCGTGACATTTCAAAAGGTGTTCCACAGAAAAGAAAAATTTCATGATTCAACATGAATAGCAGAAAATACTTTCTTTTAAGGGCAGCTTCTGAGCCCTCGGTAAAGGATTTGCCGGACAAACAAAATCATATTTCTAAAATGTGGCGTTTTCAAACCAGACGATGAAATTCTGCTTTCTTTGTTCTTCACGCCATCCCTTGGTAAAATTTGGAGCACCAGTTGAATGTAGGTAGGGCCACCTGGAGCAGACCAAGAGACGTGATAATGATTGGTCTTTAATAAGCTCCGTGGTGGGGAGCTAGGGTTTTAGAACTTAGCTTCTGAGGAAGAACACGGGGTTGCAGATCTCCATCAAGGATGTCAGTGCTGAGGGCAGAAACCTCGCAGTGGTAACAATTCTCTCTCTGACTTTCTTCGCTCCATCCCTCCCTTCCTCCTTCCGTCAGTGACAATGGCTCTAAAGCTGCACGGTGAAGGAATAATCACTTTGGCTTGGCCAAGAATTGATGCTCAGCCCCTGAGGCCTTATGCATCGGTGAGGGGTGAGGGTGGGGCCTGTGATTGCCTTGTTCATTCAGAGACCAGACTGCAGAACCTCTGCGACAGATGCTACAGTCATCCAGGGGGCCAGAAACACTTGAGTGTCTGACTCAGGCGCGGAGGTACCAGGCAAGCTGCTATGGAAACCATCTTTAACTTATGCAGCTGCCGTTTATCAATTGTTTGACTGGAGACAAATTCGACCAAATTTCTCAGAGACGACCAATACTTAAGGGAGGGTGATTGTTTTTCAGAGCTTGGAGGGAAAAGGCCGAGAGTGAGGTTTGATGAATTGTAGGCTGTAACATCGACCACTTTCTTTAAGTGACAGATTCTTCGGTCACTCTGTCACTCGTGTCAGGCAGGGCGGATAGACTTATTTCAACACAACAGTTTCTGATGGATTTTTTTTCTTAGTATACTCCCCATTCCGCTGGGTCAAACAAACTGCACACTGTGTGATATTCCTTCGCAGAAGCTTGTTAATGGGCTAATTTAAGACAGAAACCTCTTTCAAGATTAAAGAAAATCATCTGTGTAAGTTTGGGCATTATTTTTAAAGATTTATTTTTAATTGTGTATATATTAATGTGTCTCTGTGTGGGTATGTGTATGTGAGTATAGATGCTGGAGGTGGCCACAAGGTGGCGTTGGATCCCCTGGAGCTGGAGTTACAAGGCATTGTGATTTTAATAGGAGCATTTTAGGGGTAGACTCAAGGGAAGGTATTGATAGCTACCCTTCAATTACCTCTTCCTTTCCAGACTTGAATGCTAATTGCATTGCTCTCTTACCCACAAGACAGTGGCTGCAGCGGATGTGACAGAAGTTTCCCGTTTTGTTTATCCAACGTAATATGTTAAGTGAATAAAAGAAATTTTAAGTTTCTGTCTTGGTATCCCCCCCCCCCCCATGAGAACTACAATGTCATTAACACCCATAATCTGGGTGGCTTTTGAAATCAGAGGGGGGGGGAATGTTTTTGTTATTTTACATCTGCTTAAGAGCATGGACTCAGAACGTAAAATTATATCCCGTTGGCATCCACTGAGCTGGAAGAGCTCCGAATTCCTGAATTTGCTGACCTGAAGTGGGATTATTTTGGGATTTGAAAGTCTGCTACAGTATAACTTCAGGCAAGGTAGGCACTTAGGTGTATTTATGATTCTCTTTAAATATCTCTGTGCCTCTATCACATGTATAATAGTCATGTCCGGGCACAGCACTGCTTGTCAGGGGCAGGTTTCTGCCAATGGCTACATGGAAGTGCTATGGCCTGCACTGTGACCACACTTGCTACAGTGTGAAGGGCTTCCATGGGGCCACACCAGGGGCCCAGTGGCACTAGGGGCATCCAAGTGGCAGAACATCCCCTGTGGAGTAGTAACCCTGCTGGCTCCGCCCTTTCCATCGCAGTTCGGAAGTTGGGAGAAATATTGTAATAGACCAACTCTTATGAAATTTTTCATTTCTCAAATGCACGCATTATGGGCATGTTCAAGCACGCTCACGTGTGTATGCACACATGTGTGCAAGCACATTCATGACGACCTTTGCGTGTGCCTGAGGTTCAAGGTCTGCTGTGTCGTCACTCTGCTGAACTTAAACTGAATAAATATTTTAAGACTCGATACACAGCTCACGGTTTATGAAAACAATTCTATCGTTTTGTGTTTGTGGGGGGGGAGGGGGTTGGTATGTGACAGTAGAATATGCCAGCTCCACGCGCTATAAGTGACTCTTCAGTTAGACCCAGTGTTGTAGTTACAAGTTAACTGCGGCAGAACCGTTGTAGAGCATTTAAATTCATGGGCTTGAGAATACACCCGTTCTTTTCCCATTTAACCTTTCTCTTGTAAAACTCCAGGTGACGTCCCTCGGACCTGCTGTATGTCTGTCAGAGTGTCAGCGGTGAGCGTAAGCATAAGCCTGCTCTTGATTTACAAAACGTTCCTTCTGTGATATCGGCTGGGGTTCTTGTCTTCTTGCACAAGTGGTACTCGAAGGCCTTCACGTTAAGTGCCAGCATTGATCTGGAACAGACAGGGCAAAGCGCCTCTATCCATTTCCCAGCTTGTTCCCACTTAGACCCTGCTCCCGGAGGCTTGCCGCCCAAGCCTGAGGACCTGAGTTTTAGCCTCAGAACAAGCACATCAAAAGCTCGGCGTGGTGATGTATACTTCCAGTGTGGGAAATGGATACGCAGGACGCCAAGGCTTACTGGTCACCCAGTCTAGCCTAATCGGTGAGATCTAGGCTCCTGCAGTCTGTTCGTGTTTTCTGTGATGGATGACTTTAATGTGTGCTGGGTTCTGGTTATGGGGAAATGGTTGCTGGTGGTGGCAGTGCTGTGGAATTTTGGTTTAGAGGTTAGAATTAATATATTGTTGATTAAAATACTCCAGAGAGAATCTTTAACTTGAATTCAGTTCATATGAGGACCGATTTCCCAAAAGGTGATCCTTTGGGGTGAGGCACACACCTCTTGGGGTCACCTATACTTTCTTTTCTCACTCTGTTTCCCTGTTCATTAGGGACCTGGTTCTTATTTTCTAAGTGTCTTTGCCTCCTTTATAAAAACAGACAGATATTGTTTCTCGGCCTTCTGGCTAAGATCAAGTGTAAAAAACAAACAGAAATTAGATTTATTTTTTATGGTTAATTGTGTGTGTGTGTGTGTGTGTGTGTGTGTGTGTCTATGTCTGAGATGAGTGCAGGTGGCTGTGGTGACCAGAAGAGGGCACCAGAATCCCCTGGAGCTGAAGGCTTCTGAGCGGCCTGTTGTGGATGCAGTGGACCCAAACTACCATCCTCTGCAGAAGCAATGTGCTCTCAACTGCTGAGCCATCTCTCCAGTCCCAGATTCATAATGTTTTGGGGCTGATAGCTGAGATCTCAAATACTTAAGTTTAAAAAATAAAATAAAATCTTGCCTTGTTTTCCTAGTTCTCCGAGTGAGGAAAGGTTAGGGCAAGGTGGATTACAGTCTGCTGATATGGTATGTGTCTGCCACGGGTGAAGAGGCCTCGAGTGAGTGAACTCGGGTTAGAGTCATGAATAAGGTGGAAATCTAGCATACAGTTACCCCAGCTGATACTAAATGCTGCTTTTCTAAATACTCATATGTGCCGTGTGCTAGAATTCTACACATGACGTTCCTATCTAAATTTTATAATGACGATAACAAGCAATATTACTTAAGCAATGTTGAGAAATCACAGGGCCTTCCCATAACAGACGCCAGGGCAGCTGTTGACTGAGCTTGTGCCTCTTCTTTTAAGACCACGCATGCGATATTTCAATCTCTCCCTTCAATTTCTTGCCAGGTGATTAATGGTCATTTATGAGCCCATCTGAACAACCCAGAATAATTCTGTTCCCCTGCTCAAGTTCTTCCACGTAGTCAGATTTGCAAACCTTTCAACACTGATAACGGCTTTATAAGGTACACGGACTGGCACGTAGTTATTACCCAACGCACAGCTACAGCTAGCTGGTGTTCAAATCTCTGGTGGTCTCTCAGCTAAGCTGAGCTTATGCTTTGACTGTTTCCCTGCTTCTTTGAAGGAGAACAAACTGGCCTGTTTTTTGTTTTGGTTTTGGTTTCTTCCATTACTAGAACAAGATACTCAGGGCAGCCTAACTTTATGAAGAAGAGTAGTTCATTTGTTTCATAGTTCTACAGCGTTAATTGCCCCGTTGGGTGTGACTAAGGTGAGATCCTAACGGAAGACAGCGCCACCATGGCAAGGGTGTGTGGGAGAAAGAGCTCTCGGCTTCCACCAAGATGTCAGTGAGACATTAGGTTCCACAGTCCCTTCTGAGGATGCTTCTCTAATGAAGTATCCTCTCGCCGGGCACTGCCCTGTTCAGGGTCCCCTCAGCTCCACAGTGTCTGCTGCCCTGGCGATCGGGAACCCACACGGATCTTTGATGGACACACTTAAACCACATTCAGGCCATACCCTGTGCTCCGAACAAAATGTCTGGAGTGTACTTGGAGGAGGCCAGTCATTTCTATCCATAGGTCCCTCCTTCCCACGGTTTTATTTCCCCATATTGTAGTGTTTTAAGAGTCCATGTCACAGGTCCAACACAACCTCCCATAACCAGGACTGATCACTGCATTCCCATGACACCCCAACACTCATCTGAACCTCCCATATTCCCAGCCAGCGAGTGGTTAGTGAGAAAACAGTCAGAACATTTGACCAGTTCAAAGATCCAGCAGGAAGAACTGGCAGATAGATTTCTACGATTTTATTATGGAGCCAGTAATACTTGGTTATTCCTCTTTTGTTTGGCAGTTGCCAATCAGCATTGCTTGGGTCTACTACTTAATTAGCAGACAGAAAATGGGAGCATCGTATGTCATTCAAAATTTTCATTTATGATCTGGATATATCTATGAATAGAGGCATGTGTATTTCACTCAAATCCTCTATCAATGGTTAAGAAAGAAACTCAGGATTATCATAGTGGTTTAGGCTGTTGAATCTAAAACATGCCCCCTGACTACCAGAGTCTCTCATTTGAGTCCAGACTCCAGGACCAGCAAAAGCAGTTACATAGTAGTGGCCCAAACGCCTGCCTTCTCCATTAATCAACAATCAGGTATTTGCACCAGAAGTCATTCGAGACTTCCATGATACTACAAAATACAGGATAGCTGCTTTTGCGGGTCCTTTGCATTTCTGTGACTTTTCGGCCTGGAAGGCCCAACGCCCTTCCGTTAGGCACACTCTGTCACTCTGGCCAGCTTGGAGCCAACACAACAAACAATAAACAAGCTGGTTCCTGTCTACTTCGTCCATGTGACTTTTCCATGTTGGAGGATGTCATCAGACCTTGGCCTTGCAGGGTAGAGGAACATGGGAGAGGCAAACTCTGTGACATGCTCTCCGTGTCCCTAAATATCTGCTTCTGCTGACATGGAAGCAGTGTCACTACCCCAGGTTCCCTATGTAGACGGTACAGGGTTAGGTTCTTTCTGCCTGGTACTTAATCTTAGGAAAGGAGGATAGATGGTGGGGTTCCCTCCCCACCATTAATGACAATAGCTATGCCTGCCACTTGTCCTTCTAGGAGGCAGTGGAGCTACTTAAGGAGATGGAGCACTGTCAGAAGGACTTTCCCTAGCACCCTCCTCTCATTGAAATAGAGCCCCACTCAGGATTCTTTCCCAGTACTTGCACTTTTATGACGTATCTGAGAATGCTTCCTGGCGCGCCATAGACCATTTACTGTAAGACCTCCTTGTTTCCATTTGTTACCCAAATGATTATTTAGGGTTAATTTCAGGAGGACCATGCCCTCTATGAAACCACAGGCTGTCACACATTAGAGAAAAGCGGCACGTGACCTCCTCCTTGGGGGGACATTCCTGTTGAGTTACTTGACTCTATGAACCCACAGGAGACACCGGAGAAATTCACAGGATGATGGATGTTTGTGTAATGGGAGCCAAGATTTAGCAAGAGAAGGTCAGTTGAAATTAAGGGAAAAAAGGAAAAAAGAAAAAAAAAGCCCTCAGAGGCTGTGTGTAGTGAATGAGCCCAAATCCTTTGTTAGAAACTCAATGCCAGGTATCAGGCTTGTTCCAGGGAAGACATGAGGTTGGAAGCAGGTCTTACAAAGTAGCAGAGGAAAACAACAGAAAATCGAGAGAGAGAGAGAGAGAGAGAGAGAGAGAGAGAGAGAGAGAGAGAGAGAGAGAGAGAGCTGGACTGCTCCACCTCAGAATGTCCTGACAGGACAAGAGAACCCTATTAGACAGTGGTTTGTCCAACAATCTGAAAATAGTTAAATACACAGCTAACAGTTTCCCCTACACTCAAAGTCGGCTTATTTTCTTAACCGGAATCTTACCTGGCATGACTATTCTTGTTTTATTACTGCGTGGTTGTATTAACGCTTCAACAAGCATGACCCGGAGTTGCTTTGAGCAGTTCCAGATTCAAGTCCATTGAAGAGCCCAGCAGAGTCTCCCCCACCTTCACTCACCTCGGTCCCGATGACAATTTCTTCCCTGGTGGAGTAGAACAGAAACTCGTAGAGCCTGTAGTGCTGGAATAAGCTGAAATATGAAACACACATGCGGTTAGCATACGTGGGCAGGGGGAAAGAAGAGAAAATATCTGAGGCGAAGGAAAAGGGCTTTGACCAGGCTGGAGAGAGAGTCAGCCATGGTTCAGAAATCTTTCTTTCACTCCCAAAGGATGCTGCTTGGGGATACTGGGAGACTCGAGTTTTGCTTTTTAAGATGCCAACAGGACAATGTGGGTCTTAGAAAGTGTCAGGGGATCCATCTGTGACATGGGGGAGGGGCAACCAGGGATGTGTCTCTAGAGTAGAGAAGCATCCATGGTAGCTATTCCCAACCCGTGGGTTGCCATCCATTGTGTGCACGCAGGGTCACATATCAGATATCTTGAATATCAGATATTACATTACAAACAGTAGCAAAACTACAGTTATGAAGTAGCAACAAAATAATCTCATAGTTGGAGGTCACCATAGCATGAGGAGGTGTATCAGAGGGTCGTGGTGTTAGGAAGGTTGAGGACCACTGGTCTAGTGTGTTTCTTAGATTGGAACCTAGCACCTTCTTAGGCAGCGGCCAACTTCACAGCATTGGCTGCACTTTGCCCTAGACCTGACTCAGTCTTGGTACGCACCTGGGTGGGATTTTACATCCAAAACATCTCACACCGACAAATGTTTTAATATTAAATCAGTCTCTAAGAACACCAGGAAAAATAATGGCCTGGCAAGGTCTGAAATTTGTTTCTGAGATGTGTGACCTTGCTGTGGGCTGGGTGGTCACGCATCAAAGGCTGGCATATGTTAAGGTGGGTGGGTCATTTCCTTTTCTTCTCACCGGAAAGCTAGGTGGTCAGTGACTCCGGACTATGAAGAGCTCAAAGTTCCAAGTTTGCAAATAAATATTTCTGCTAAGTTAAGAGCTTGGCGATGTATCGTTGAGAGTTAAAAATCTCACCAACATTAGAAGAGCTGACTTCTAATATCCTGTTTGTGATAATATTTGACGTTTTCTAATTCTCTTCCTGCTGGTTGAGAAAATTAATAGACTCATAATACAGCAAAACACCCAAGAACAACAACAACAAAAAAAAATCGTCTTAGTGGTTTTCTCTTTCACTCTGGTGCCTTTCTGCTATTTAAGAAAATTGATTTTAATATAACTGAGAAATTAACATTTGGAAAATGTAGCTACAGAGCATATGTAATAATGGCTGCTTCTGGATGCTGTAATGGATCAAAGTTTCAATTCATTTGAAATCAGTGGAGAAATTCTCGGGCAGCTGGGCCCCTCTGAGTCACATTAGCAGTGGGGCTTCCTAGGAGCACAGTCTATTAAAGAGTCCTGGCTGTGTGGGCCCAGTCAAATTTCCTTTCTTCCTTACAGACCTTGAATACTTGTGAATACTCACAAGACTAACTTAGCTTTTGGCATTGCCTTGATCTGTCGGCTAGAAAAGCACACCGAGATTAGCGAGCTCTGATAATTCACTGAAACAAAATAAATTCGAGTCCCCCATCTTTTATGTTGGTGAGAGACTTGTACCGTCAGAAACATCACAGGGGCAATAACTGATTTTGTGATGTAAAATCATTAAATACTGTATTTGGGGGCTAGCTTGCTGCTCTCTAAATCAGTGGTTCTCAACCTTCCTAAGGCTGTGACCCTTTAGTGCAGTTCCTCAAGTTGTGGTGACCCCCCCCCCCATAGGATTATTTTCATTGCTGCTTTGTAACTGAACTTTGCTTCTGCTCTAAATTGTAATGTAAATATTTTTAGAGACAGCGATTTGCCAAAGGGGTCCTGACCCATAGTTCTAAAAGAACTAGAAGAAAATCCCATTTTGCCCATCTTGGCCACCTTGTACTAGACACGGAACATAGGGTAAGAGGCTTCCGCTTGGAAATGCCATAATCTTTCAGTCTCTGTGTCCTTGTTGCATAGAGGGATGGGGTTGCCCCGTGTCTGCTGAGAGGATGCCGTGGAAACAGCATCTGTGACTTGGATGTGATGGTCAGTGATGCAGCAAGGAAGCAGTGCCTGGACCAAGGAGGCAGAGCCTGGACCAGGACCAGGATGTGCACCCAGGGGAAGATATTCAAGGGGACACATCCTGAAGAGCCATCCCCTCCCTGCCTCTCTGCACCCTTCAGCTTCTCCAGGGAACAAATAAAGGCCTCCCCTGAGGACTAAGGGGCAGCCCAGTGTGGGAATGCATTTTCTCTCTCTCCCTCTGGGCTTCTGTCTGACTCAGGCTTCTAGATGGTGTTGTCTAAGTTGTCTGGCCAGTGTCATGTGTTGTTGGGCGCGCAAAGTGGGAATGGGGCTGGTTTTCTTACAGTGGGATAGATGTGGTTCTCAGGGGTGGGGGGAAGAATACTCAATGAATAAAATTTAAACATTTGCATTTCTAATTGCATGTATAATATACATTGTTAATTAGATTGCATAGGCAGATAGCACTGTGTGTGTGTGTCTGTCTGTCTGTCTCTGTGTCTGTGTGTGCATTTGTGTCCTTGTTTAGATTCCCTAAGGAGACAGAAGTAGAACCCCCAGTCATGGGGAGAAGAGACTTTGGGAGTGATATTTCCAGAGCACAGGTTAAAAATATATCATTTAGACTAAAGCGAGAGTGTCTAAAATGTAAATTTACTGACAAGGTAAGTTTCTCACTATCCAGTGGCTCTTTCCTCCTACCTGCAGCATTCCCTCCCAGAGGAAGAGTTTTGTAAGACTCAGGTAGACAATAAATCATCGAGGCTGAGGAGATCCTTAAACCAGGGGCTCAAGAAGTCAGGAAAAATAACAAGATTCCAAGGCCCCACTCTAAGGCAGGAGAAGGAATAAGTAGCCACTGGAGAGAGTCCCCAGCAAAGCTACCTGTCACATTGTGCAGGGAGTGCGAAGGATGTGGCTTTCACAGTTGTCACCCATGCTGGAGGTGGGGGTAGGGTGAATCAGCTCTCTTTGAGTCACCCATGCTTCTGTAAGAAGTTCTAATAAACGCATTATTTCACTAAGCTAGACTTGGGCGGAACTATTTCTTTGGTCTGTCTCTTCGTTCTCTGGGGTGAACAGACATTTGTCCACGTGTCTCCAGGAATGGTCATGGGACGCCATGGGCTGTGGTGGTAAAAACTCCTTCCCTGGGGTTGAGTGTGGCTTTCAGTGACCAACAGAAAACCAGGCTGAACTGATGCACACATACTTTTGATAGGTTTAGTCATCAGCGTATTTATAAAACTTAATAATCGTTGAATTGAACATGTTGTGTAATTTCACTCCTACCAAGTTTCTATTTGTGGACCCATGAGGGATTCTTAACCACTCTGGAAAGACACACACTGCTTCATGCAACTCCATTATTGGTTCCAGATATCCTAATAACTGATATTTTATCTTTTGTGTAATAACTATATTTAAATGCATGGATCACAGTGTGGAGATGTAGCAGTGTTACATTTGGATTTGCTGTATTTGACTAATCTCTTTAAATAGTCTTCTCTTTACGAGATCTAAGACTGGGCATGTGGAGCTGTTAAGATGTGTGCTGAGGAACATTGCTTGGGAAGATGATGAGCTGAGACATGGAAGGCAGCTTGTCCCACACTGTCAGGAGAGGGTCATCATGGCGTGTGTGGGGGTTTCAGTGCTGAACTTAGGACTCGGCTGTAAGAATGTATCCTGCCAGAGAGACGGCATGTGCAGATGGCTAAGGAAGCCAGTGAAAACGTGTACGGTCAACTTACCCTGTCTGGGGATCTGAAACCCTAAGAAGCAGAGGGCTTCAGTGCATAGATTCTCACCAGTGTGCACATGACACACATGTGTGCTTGAGCATGTGCATGTGGGCCTGTGTGCATGTGTGTGCCTGTGTGGGTGCAAGTTTGTATACATGTGCATGCATGTGTGAGTGGGCACGCATATGTGTGTTCATGTTTGTGTGTATATACATTGTGTGTGCATGAGTATCTGTTTACATATGTGCATGTGTGAGTGTGCATGTGTGCACTGTATTCATGTGTATATGACATTGTGTCTGCACATGTGTGTACATGTGTGCATGTGTGTACACATGTGCACGGTCATGTGTGCACATATGTATACATGAGTGTGCATGTGTGTGTGCATGTGTGTATGTGTGTTCACATGTTGATGCCTGTGTCTGTGTATGTGTGTGCATGTGTATGTGTGTTCAGGTGGCAATGTGTGTACATGTGTCTGTGTGTGCATGTGCATGTGCACATTCAGATGTGTGCACATTCAGATGTGTGTAATCCATGGTGAGTGTTAGAGGTGAGAGGACAGCGATGTCATTGGTATTTAGGAGCTGGTCTTCGCTTTTGCTTGTCACACTGTTTGGGACGTGCTCTTTCTTGTTCACTGCGACACAGGCCAGCCTGGCTGCTCCAGAAGCTTCTGGGGATTCTCCTAGTAGCACCTGCTAGCTCCCTATGCGTCTGTCCTGGTCTTCTGGCACATCTGGCTTTTTTTTTTTTGTGGCTTTAAGGATTGGAACTCAGGTCTCAGGTGTCTGTAACAAGCAATTTGCCAGCAGAGCTGCCATCTACCCAGCTCTGAGGGCAGGCTCCCATCTATTTCTCCATCTCTACCTACTGCAGGATCTTGTCTTGCTCTAAAAGATGTGTACTTCTATGCCTTTCAGTGAGACTAGCACATTAGGAGACAAGCTTTGTACTAACAAAATAAAATAACACTGCATTAAATGCTATCTTATATAAAGTACTGTGTTATATGCCATTGCTATGCTCCGCCAGAAATCAGCGCTATTATATTAAATGCACTAACATTTATCAAGTTTCCAGATGACACTCAGAACTTTGCCATGTGAATCTTGAAGCTGTGTAGGGCGTTGGGTTGTTGAAGGATGCTAAAGGTAATGCTGGGAAATAGACCCAGTTGAAAAGAGAGAGCAAGGAGACTGCGCACAGATGTAGTTAGTCGGAGGTGACTTATATCTACTGCTGCTCCAGTGTTTGCAAAGTCTAAAAATGTCTCTTTGGAGTGAGGCATACCTCATGCACACATGCTTTGTGATGAGCTCCATACACAGATAGATTTCAGGCTGGAAGATGGCTCAGCACCTGCTGCACATACCTGAGGACCGGCACACAGGTCCCCGGCACCCATATAAATGCTGGGTGGACATGGTTGACCCACACATAGCCCATTGCTCAGGAGGTGGAGACAGGCTTTCCCCGGGACAAGCTGGCTAGTTGAATACGCTGAATTGGAAGAGCTCTGGGTCCAAGTAAGAGGTTTAGTCTCAACCAATGAAGAGGGGAGCAACCGGGGAAGATAAGAGACCGCAGACACATCTGCATGCATGTGTTCCTGTATAAGCAAATACACATGTATATTACAACAAACACAGGTGAAAAAAATGGGACGGATGTCTTGCTTCACTAGTGGTGATATAAAAACACTTCCACAACATAAAACATCATTTTCGAAGTACAAAGTATGACTTTCTAATGGGTTAAACTGGTCATTACTTCAAAATATCTTAGGGTATTTAACAGATTTGATGAAATAGATGAATCTCTTCTTTTTATTTCCATACTGGGGATTGAGCATACAGCCCTGTGCTTGGTAGGGGCGAATCCCCTATGAAGGAGCTACACCTCTAATACTGTTGAGATGAGGAATCACGAAGTTGCTTATTGAGCTCACATTGTAATAACTCAAACTCCCTACCTGGGATTACAGGCCTCTTCCATCTCTCTCTCTCTCTCTCTCTCTCTCTCTCTCTCTCTCTCTCTCTCAAGATTTATTTCTTATTATATGTAAGTACTGTAGCTGTCTTCAGACACTCCAGAAGAGGGCGTCAGATCTCGTTACAGATGGTTGTGAGCCACTGTGTGGTTGCTGACTTGAACTCAGGACCTTTGGAAGAGCAATCAGTGCTCTTAACTGCTGAGCCATTTCTCCAGCCCAGTGATTTTTGTTTTGTTTGGTTTTGTTTGGTTTTGTTTGGTTTTGTTTGGTTTGGTTTGGTTTGGTTTGGTTTGGTTTGGTTGAGACAGGGTTTCTCTGTGTAGGAAGGCTGTCCTGGAACTTGCTCCATAGACCAAGCTGACCTCGAACTCAGAGATCCTGCTGCCTCTGCCTCCTGAGTGCTGGGATTAAAGGTGTGAGCCACCACCGCCTGGCCTGCCATAACTCTTGTGTTGCAAAGACAAATCATGCAAAATCAACTTTTAAGTGGAAATGAATGTTACTCTTTAAAATGTAGATGTGTCTCCTTGGATAAAAACCAGCCACCTAAAATGTAGATCCATTATAACTGTATTTAGTTCTGTTAGTAAAATGCTGTTAGGTGCAGACTCAGGGACGAAAGGTTGTCCGCAGTGGTGATTACAGGACAGATGACACCATGGCGTCATCCAGGAATCGTCTTTGGGAACTCAGAGAGAAGGATGCTTGGGTCCCCACTTTCATTTGTCATATGCATAAGTGAGTATTCCCTCCTTTCTAAACATCAACTTGTGTTCACGTGGGTGTGTGGATGCTTCTGTGCCTTTGATACGTATCAAGGGACAGCTTGGCGGAGTTAGTCGATTCTCTCCCTCTCCTATGCGTTCCCCAGGGATGGATGTCGGGTCACCTGGGCTTGGTGGCAGGCACCTTTACTCTCTGAGCTACCTCCTGAGCCTGGGTGCTGTCTGCTCATTGAGTAGTTACTGCATAGGCTCTGTAGCCATCTGGGTTTCTACAATTCCAAGTTGTCTTTTACGGAGGCCATCTATAAGACCCAGAATGGTAGATCCATGGGATGAGTACACCTCCTACCTGATTTTTAAGTAATCGATGATGGCGTTGGCTTCCTTGACGTCAAAGACGTGGAAATTCTCATTCCTCCGAGAATGGTTTGGTCCGATTTCTGCCATCACTTCCCCCAGCCACTTAATGCTGTCCTCTAAGGACATATGCAGTGCTGAAACCACAGTGAGGGAAGAGGTTCTGTTATCCTGATAGCTCTTGGGGGTGGGGTGGGGAGGGGTACAGTAGTCCGTGCCAAAAATAAGTATAAACGTTTGGAAACATCCATATGTTTTATTCCTATCAAAAAAAAAAAAATCTTTAGGCCAAGTTTTCACATAACCACACCCATTTCTAGCCCAGAAAAAGGGGGTTCTTCTTATCAACCTTCTTTCCTGAGTTCAGCACTGACTTCCACAGTGGCTGAACCCATGATCTAGTAGATCACGATTTAGTAGAGCTAAATGTGCTCCAGCTTACCTTGTCCAGGATTTGAGTTATTTCTTTGCAACAGATTAACCATTGCTTTTTGGGTGAGTTAGTAGTGGCTGGACTTGTTGTCACTGTGACCATATATACCCATGGTTGTCTGGACAGTTCATTTCCATTTTTTTTTTTAAAAAAAGCAAAACCAAGAATATCTATCTAAATACCACTTCTAAATGGAAAGGAAGATTTTTAAAACAAATTTTTAAGGGATAGAAAAGAATATAGAAAACTTAGAGAAAAGCTGGCTGTCATAAGTGGCTAGGAGACCCAGATCATGGGTTCAGCCACTGTGGAAGTCATTGCCGAACTCAGGGGAGAAAGTCAATAAAAAGAACCCCCTTTTTCTTGCCTAGAACTGGGTGTTATCATGTGAAAATTTGGCCTGAAGATTTTTGATAGGAATAAGACATATGGATGTTTTCAAACTTTATATACTTATTTTTGCATTTTATGTATTATCTATCTATCTATCTATCTATCTATCTATCTATCTATCTATCTATCTTACAGGGTGAAGTAAAATTTCATTGAATTGTTTCTCTCCTTCCATCAGCGGGTTTCCAAGGACCGAACTTGGGTCATCAGGCTCGGTGGCAGGTACCTTTACCTGTTGAACCATCTGGCAAACCCTTTAAATATTTATATCGAAAATAGGAATTTTTGCATGGAATATCACTGCCATTACAGATGTTCAAGCCTGTAACCTTTTTTTCAAAGGGCCTTGGTGAGATTGTCAGACCTGAAAGGAAATGATACAACTTCCTCACCGTGACTCACAATAAGCAGCTTGGTGGTTCTAGAAGATTCTCAGAAAACGACAAATACACAGCAACAGAACACGTGTGCACACAGCCAAACAACAACAGGACTGTGCAGTCTCTTTCCCCTGACACTTGTCTAGCCGAAAACCAACATAAATATTAATAACCTCAGACCTAACTCTATGGTGTTTTTGGTGAAAAAAAATCAACATGTACAATTTGTTTTGATTGGTGGGGTGTGTTTGTTTGTTTGTTTTCTTGTGGCAGATAGAATATCATCTGTAATCTATATGCCCTCTTGCCTCTCACCTTGGAGATTAGATGCTGGCAACTGGAGCATCCAGACAGTCTTTTCTGTCACGGGTAGGTATGCATGCATATAGTTAAGGCCTAGGTTAAATATTAGGGCTAAATGGAATGTTAAGGTCTAGGTAAAATGTTAAGGTCTGGGTAACTGTTACCTAGCTAGCCTTCTACTATAAGGGAATTTTCTCATATTAAGTTACGAGGAAACCCTCTAACACCAAGATTGATTAAACATTCTGTTATGTTCTGTAGATCTGAAAACTAGCCACGATAGAAGTCAGTAGAACTGTTTTGTATAATTAGCCACAATGAGCTTGGACCCAAACCAACTACCCAGCAGCACTTCCTGCACCTGTGTATAAGCTTTTATGGTATAGGCTGCCCCTAGAATAGAAACATAAGAGAGACCTGCACCAATGTAAGAAGCTATTTAAAATAAAAATTCCATTTTAAATACTGGTCAAGTAAAGTTTAGGTTCCCAAAACCTCCGTGGGAACTGACAACCTACTTGACAGAAAGAGACATCTACATGGGTAACTGACATCCTGGTTGGCAAGTTAAGACAGGAATGTTACACAAGTTCCATCCTAGCAGACAAGTGAAGACATGACTATTAGATAAGGTAAGTCCCCTGCCACAGTTGAAGACCCCAACCAATGGATACAAGACAAATATACAACAAAGACATGTCCCTAAGGAAATCCCCTATCCCTAAATCCTGTCTGGTAAAATAACTTGGCACAGATGTTTGTGGATTTGGGCCTAAAACCCTGCAGGATCTTAACTCTGGGCCCTGGTTCATTTCCCAAATCTGGACCATTGCCCTGGTCTACCAGTCCTGGGGCACATGCTCAATAAACTATCCCTGTCTGACTTAGATCAATGTTTGTGTGGTTTGTGAGGCAACTCTTGGACCCCAGCACACACAAAGCAGAGGTGGCCAGAGGCAGGGTTGAAAGGTCTTGGGAAAATGTGTACGGGCTGAGTGTCAGGAGAGGTGACTCTTAGCTGTGATGCCAGGCTGAGGTACCTGCAGGGATTGAAGGCTGCAGCCCAGAATTGAAGATCCCGTAGGAAACCATCAATAAACACCCTCCTGCCTGCACTGGGAAGGGATTTTGTAGGACAAGGTTGAAGATAGAGATGAACTGTGAGAACATATACTGAGAGCTGCTTCAGATGCATATAGTATGACTGAGCCGGGCACCTAGCCTCCCCACTCCCCTTTCTCTGGAAATGCACATTCAACATGTGCCACCTATCAAAACCCACTGATACAATTTTTAGAAAGACATGACAGGTAAACACTAGCTTACGATTGATTTAGTTCAAATTTTCTTCTATCTATAGCAGTTACAAAGAAATGTGAAATAATTTGAACCCCACTGAGCACTGCAATAAATATACCTGGTGCTGGGAGTAGGCCCTGGAAAGCCCAGGACCCCAGACATGACTAGGGGTAATCCTTCTGCAGCCACACCCTCCTACAGCTCATGATTAGCACGCGAGTCACACAGAACTGCAGGACCAAGGAGCTGTTGTTTACCATCTTGGGTAAAACATAGTCCAACTGTACATTTCTCTACTCACAATAAACCCTGAAAAACCCAAAGTGGGAGGGGATTTAGGAAGGAAAGATGGATACTGTTGAGACAGGATGGGAGCATGCCATCCTAAGTAGAAAATCAAACTCATTAGTTCTAGATGCTGAGAAAAAGGGACCTTAGGTTATTGATTTGAATTCTGGGTGGAACCGTAGTTATCAAACACAGACTGCCTCCGGTTCTGAGGCTGCTACTTTGGATAGCCAATGGCTGACCCTTTAGAACTGTTTCGTGGCGCCTCCCTCCTGCCTTTCTCGAGGTGATAGCTTTGAAAGTTAACAGGTGTTACTCTTTCATGGATCTGACTGAAGTCCCACAGGGGAGTGACAAGACCCAGAGGGACTAAACCAAATGCATTCTGGGAAACCTAGGTAAGGAAGGAGACTCCAGATTTCTAAACAGCGGTAGGGTGGGATTAGATAAAGGGACTGTTACTAGCTATAAACTTTATCTAACTCCTGCATCCAAGATGAAGATGACCATGCCGTTGTGGTGGAGACATAGGAAGTGCACTGGAAACCCTTGAACAGCTGGAGCTCTTTCGAGTTGATGCTTCCTGTACCACCTTAGCACATACTGCTTTGTGTCCTACACTGAATGTGCTGTTTCCAAGGTGTTTCACTTTTCTGTCTATTGGACGTGTAGTATTTCAACTGAGAACCAGCCTCAAGCTTGTTTCACACATGCCATTCACGGGGTGTGGTTCTTTCTGGACTTTTCCATATGTGTCCTTAGCACGTACCCATGTGTGGCCCTTTACCTATGTGCCCTCGGCTGTGTGGAAGCCATACCTAGCCCTTTGCATTATGAACCTTCCCTTTCATGTAGCCATTTCTGGGCCACGATGTATGTACTGTTCCTGGCGTGCATCCTTTCTCGTCCATCGCATGTTCTCTTGTTTAGCATTCTGACTCAGCCACATCAAATGGCCTTTGACAGTTTAATTCTCCTTTGAGTGACTTAGTGGTCAAGGTTTGCTTTATATGCAGATCTGGCCTGAGAAAGGCTTTCTCCAGCAGCATACCGCATTTCCCACATCCTCCCCAGAAGACTTTTTTTTTTGTTTATATTTTTACTTCTAAAACCCATTCCTGCTGTGTGTTAGGTTTGTCTTAGATTTTCACAGCCGCCTCTCTGAACCTAGTACCTCTGTAGCCTCTGTAGCTAGTGCCTAAGTACTAGCTAGCATTCAAGTGTATGCCTCCACACTTGGCTTCACAGACCATTGTTTTCCTGTATTCTTTCTGCCTTCCTGAATACATATACATAACAATGCACTCAGATTTTTATTTTTTATAAATCAAAGTGCATAGTGCTTCCTGTTCTTTTACTCCAGTAATATGTCCACAGCATGCAGAAACCGTCCTTATTTTTCCTTTTTTTCTAACTGCATAGTATTCCACTTTAAAGACAGATGGATTTATTTGGATTTCAACATAGTCCCAGATATACAGAACTTGACCAAAATATCAGCGTATCCTCAGATATCTGTGGTGTGGGGAATTCTAACTAGAATGTCTTTGGCGAATCCACAAAGAGAACCTTAGTCTCACTAAGAATTCTTGGAGGATTTACCATTCACTGAGAAATGAGCTGCCCCTGTTTTATCTAGGAAACAAGCTCGCTGTCCTTATTAAAGGGGTCACAATGAAGCAAGCACCTTGGCTTTTTAATCTACACACGCTACATTTCCTCCCCTTAAAATGACAGTGAGGAATCACACTTACTTTGAAGATTATGAAGCAACATGTCTAGCAAAGTCATAAATTTTGAGTACTGGTCGATGGAGAAGTTCATTTCCTTGGCCCAACAGAAGCCAGACACATAGTAGTCCAAGAGGATGGCATCTCGCAGGCAAGTCTGGAGATTTTTAAAGTTCAGAAATACTCCCATTTTTCTGTCACAAAAAAAGAAGAAAAAAATGCAGATGTTGAATGAGATTGAATAGTGACCGGTTCCCAGAAGTTTTGAAAGCAAGTATTTTAAGGAAAGTTCTAGAGTGTTTCTCATCTTAAAGTATTCAGTCATAGCAGAGCCTCAATGAGGAGAGGGAGAAGAGAAAGGATTCAAGGAAAAGAATGGGGTAGATCTCTCTCTCTCTCTCTCTCTCTCTCTCTCTCTCTCTGAAAACAGACTGTTAAGTATTCTGTCCTTTTCTGTAAAGAAAACAAGTTGTAAGTGTGTGTGTGTGTATTCTGTGAACTAATTTTTATTTTAGTAATTTATTTTTTTACTTTCCTTTCCAATAGCATCTCCCTCTCTACTTCCAGTGCCCCCTCATGCAGATCCTCCCCCTTCCTTCCTTCCCTTCTCCTCTGAGAATGGGGAGCCCCCTCTGAGTATCACCTGCTTCCCACATACACACATTACCCAACCTCCTGAACACCAAGTCACTGCAGGACTAGGCCTAGGCATATCCTGTCCCCCAGAGGCCAGACAAGGCAGCCCAGTTAGAGGATCCACAGACAGGCAACAGATTCGTTCTTTAACATACTTCCTTTCTTCGAGTCTGTTTCTTATTGCTTCTTTTCTGAGCCGGTTAGACCATTTATTTATTTATTTATTTATTTATTTATTTATTTATTTATTTGCAATCTTTTCTTCTTCATGATCTCCTTCTCTCCAGCTTTTCTTAGTCTGTTTTACGCTCTCGCTGCAGTTTCACAAGTTGTGGCACAACGTTTGCCTGCCTTTTCTGTGTGTTCCTGGTCACGTCTTTTCTGGTGCGGCCTTTGTCCCTTCTCCGTCTGTATATGGATGCACCATCTCTGCACACGTTTTCCTCACGGTTTAGTTATCTTTGAGTGAACTTAGTCGATGTCTGTGGGCATCTGCCTGTGGGAAATGAAAGGGATGTGGAGACCTGGCTACAGCACAAACTATTAGCTGCTTCCTGTGTCGTGATACAAACGGCCTGGTACTTCCTGTGATCTGACAGCAAACTCACAGGCGTTTCCTGTGTGGAGTTACTTTCTGACAATTCTTTGAACACTTGGTTGCTGAGGTAAAAGAAAAAAAAAACAGCTCATCTTACTGCAGTATAAACAGATATGTCTGCTCCAATTCTGCACACCCCTGTCCTGCCCTGCCACTGGGGCTTCTTGGCACAGCACCTAGGGATTTTTTTTTCTCCCTCACTGAAGTGTCCTTCCTTCTAAGACCTGTAGCTGTGTGCATCTCCCTCAAACCGTTTCTGTCATGTCCAGATGATCTGTGATAACCGTGGGGCATCGTCAAAGCTCAAGGCTCGGGCCTTCAGTTTAATCGGTTTTCCTTGCTGCTTGCATGTGGTTTCTTGGGACACGCTGAGTGGGTACCTGGGGCAAATGCACCCTACCATTATCAAAAGAGGAAGCCTTTGTCCATCACCGTATTTAAACATGATAATTTGAACAAGTTTAGAAGTTAATAAAGTGTTTTTTAAAAGTGTGTAATGAAATGAAATCAACATCCTTCTCAAGTGCTTGATAATCTGAGTTACGTGGGGGCAATGAAGAAAGAAAGACACCAGCCCTACGTGAAGTCTGCTGACTTTAAGCGACGACCTCATCTCCCCTTCCCTTCCCACCGTGCCACACGATGCCATTCCGCCTATGAAACTGATCTGAGAGGTGGACTTTGCTGTAGGTATCTGATTATTTTATTAATTCACAAGGACGAGGTAGCTTTTCTTACGCTGAACGACAATCGAAAGAGAATGAATGAGCAGCTTTGATTGTTACAGTCCTTATCTAAAATCACCCATGTCAGGAAACTTAGAAGGTAGTTTGACTTACAAACTGAGTTTGATGGAGACATTATATATAAAATATAGGTCTATATTTATGCATATTTATGTGTGTACATACGTGCAGTGTTTATGTATACTCACCCACTTAAAAATGTTTAATGTGTATATGTATTGTATATGCATGCGTGTGGCAGTCAGAGGCCCACTTGCTAGCTGCTGTCTGCCTCTGCGTGATGGGATTACAGGCAGTCACCATGACTGCCCCACTTTAACATGGTAGCGGGGTCTCCTTATCCCAGGGCAGGGTCAGCCCTGGGTACACTGGGCATTTCCTCCACCCGTACTGGTTGCTTTTACAAATGGTTTTCTAAGAACATTTGTGTCATATGTGTATGTATGTGTGTGCGTGCATGTTCATGTGTGTGTGTGTATGTATGTGTGCATGTTCATGTGTGTGTGTGTATGTGTGTGTATGTTCATGTGTGTGTGTGTGTGTGTGTATGTGTAACATGACTATTGACCCTTCATATTTTGGATACAGTATTTACAAAGCATCCTGAAATTCAGTTTTATTTTTGTGAAAGGAAGAAATTAGGTTATTCCCCCCCCCACACACACACATACTTTTTTTTTTTTTTTTACCAAAATGTTCTAGAATAGTTGTTCTAGTTTATAATTATCCTGTTTGCCTTTATTTTAATTTCAAATGAGTCTTGTGCTTACTGACGGGGATTTATTTTATTTTATTTTAGATCACAATTTCTCTTCGGCAGTTTCCTTATTATTGCTATGTGAGATGCATCAATGGATTGATTAATCTTGCCTGATTTGTTATGTTAGATGCACAATGAATTGATTAAGTTTGCCTGAGGCAATAGGTCGATTTTTTTCAATTAAACCGCAGGACGCACCCTAGTTTCTCAGTTCTTTATATAAAAATGTCCTGGACAATCTCTGCTAGAATTTGGTTCTGAAATCCTGTATTTTCCCCAGACTAGGTTCTGATGGCTTGTCTGTTCAGTTCTGAAATCCTGTATTTTCCCCAGACCAGGCTCTGATGGCTTGTCTGTTCCTCCAGCAGCTGCTGTCCTTCCCTGACAGGAGGCCTGCCTGCTCATTGTCCTTCCGGGGTCACTTTATCTTGGACATGAAGAGATGTCTGAAGCCTCATCCTGCTGAAACGGGAAAACCTGTGCATGTATCACATGAAGCGCAATTCTCTTCTTGTTCTTTGTGTTTTGTGTGCAACCCAGTATCCTCCCCTCGCATTAAGATGCGTTCATTGCTGTGAATTTCCCTACATTTATCTTGCCACAGACTTCATTTTCGGCAAAGCAGATTCCACACCAGCTTCCTTCTTTATGCTTAGAGTCTTCTTTTAGTTCCTTCATGTGCATATCTTACCAGCTCTTTAATCTCCCGCCTCGTGGAATAGATCCAGTCTTTAATCATGACTTTTGGTTACTGTTTCTTCTCGCTTCTGTTGATTTTTTCTCTCCTGCCCATGTTCTCTTCATCTGCTGTCTGCATTCTGTGTGTTCCTAAGTAAATGTGGATACCTGGACGTGTTCCTTGTTTTCTGGTTTTATTTTTTCAGTGAGTATTTTCAACGATGATGTTTTCAATCTTATTTAGGTAACTACTCTCTGACCTCCCCCCTCCCCCCCCCCAGCTTTGGCCCACACTCTCCCTCATTCCCCCCTCCTTTCTTCCCATTTCCTAGTACCAGGGGATTCCTGCCTCTGGTTGATCCTTAGAGCTTAATGTTGACTGTTCCACTCTGCCACAAGTCATTGTACTCCAAAGTAGGAGATACAGGGAGTCGTGCAGAGCAAGCTATGGCCGCTGCTGGAATGCAGGTCCTCCATGTTCTACTGGCCAGTTTGGTTGTGAGGGAGGATGGAATCAGAGAGAGGGGAGGGAGAAAGAACCAGACCAGACAGTGTGGGCTGATGCACAGGAAGGGAAGGAGCTTGGTGGAACCGTGATCTGGCCAGGGGCAATGCAACTGTCTGCTTTGCCACATCAAGAGTGTCAGCAAAACTGCGTTGTCGTTCCTTCATGCTTGGGAACTTGAAACACCTTTTTCTCTTCTGAAGGGCATCGCCACAGAAGCTAGCTCTGCAGACCAGCTCAGCAGCTCAGAGCAGTCTGGCTGCAGTAACCATGAAGGCATCTTGGGCGACCTGGTGAGGTGCATAACCACTTGAGAAGCGGAGGCAGGGGTGTTTCCTTGAGCTTGAGGCCAGCCTGACTGATGGGGTAAGAGACTCGGTTTCCAAAACACAGTCAAACAGAACCAAAGTTACTTCCGTGTTTATAAAGCCTCTTCATAACTATCCCCTATCATTTAGAAAGGTTTTAAAAATTCTTTTGAATTTTCTGGGTGTGCGCGGGTGTTTAGCTTGCATGTTTGACTGGGCACCACTTGTATGTGCAGTAACCAAGGAGGCCAGGGGATGACATTTGATCCTCATGCCCTGGAAGTGACTTACAGATGGTTGTTGCCCATCATGTGAATGCTGGGAGTCAAACTCGGGACCTCTGTAAGAGCAGCTGGAGCTCTTAACTGCTGAGCTAGTTCGGAAACATCTCTGTTTTGTTATTTTTTATTTTTTAATGTGTGTGTGCTTGTGTGTGTGTGTGTGTATTAAATGAAACTTTAGAGTAGATTTGAACGTATCGCTGAGTTATTTATAGATAAATTGATAGCAGTTAGAAGTCATGAGAAGAACACTGTGAAGTCTATTTCAAAATGTATTCTGAATAATCCCTCCTGTCTCTTGGGTTGCCTGTTGGTATACAGACCAAAACTCATAATTGTGAAATGTAGGGAAATATGGTGATTTGTTGTAATTTATTTAAGTAGGTTTATAGCTTTTCAGAGTGCATAATCTTGGACTATTTTGGTCACCCGGGAGAGGATAATTAAATTATACTACTGTCTTTTTTGAAAAATATATAACTATCACTTACAATAATGCTGTTTTAAATTGAAAATGATTGCAAACACATGTAGATTATTGTTACAGGAATTATATTTAAAAACATGAGAAAATTAAAAAAACAATTGGCTCCCAAGATAGCGCGGTCCTAAAATTTGACATCCCTTTGCGTGATCTCTCTGTTCGGATCGCCGGCCATGTCAACCGGCTTTAGACACAGCCGTTGTCCATGTTTCCTATACGGCTAAGTTTTGTGCTGTGTTTTGTGTCTTTAGGTATTTGGCCAGGTGGCCAGGGCTGTTCTGGAGTGTTTTGAAAGCCAGGCTGGCTGTGAGCTGGTGGTGAGCCTATGCCGCTGTCCCAGAGCGACCTGCTTTGTGATATCCTTCACTGATGGCTGAGACGCTGGCTGTGTCCTGGGCTTCATTCCACATATACACCTGATGTTCAAAAGTATTTTCTGAATTTGGATATGCAACAACAGAGCACAGTCAATAACTGAAAAAAAATGTGATGTATAATGTAGGATTCATAATCACAGCATAAGTCACGAGGTGGTTAAAAAACACACAATTCTAAAAACAAAACAAAACAAAAACAAAACCCTAACATTGTATTTAAAATTTGTTAAATAATAGATGTTTGGTATTTTTAATGTTGACATTTTACTTACTATTCATTACAAGTAAATTGGAAGCTGGATTAAATATCTGTCACTTGCCCTGATTTATTCTCACTTAGTATTGAGTATTGCTGTGCATGACAAAGACCACTTTCATATTGTGGCCTTCAAGTGGGAGAAACTTTGTACATAAAATTTCAATGTGTATTATTAATGCCGTGAGTAATTACTTGAAATGAATTTTTAAAATTGTATTGTATTTATTTGTTACCTGTGTGTGTATGGGTTGTGTGTGTGTGTGTGTGTGTGTGTGTGCATGCACAAGTGTGGAACAGTGAACAACTTACTGAGGTTGATTCTTTTCTTCCTCTGTGTAGTTCAGGGTTTAAACTCATGCATCAAGATCCATCTGTGACCAGGGGTGTGTGTGTGTGTGTGTGTATCAAGATCCATCTGTGACCAGTGGGGTGTGTGTGTGTGTGTATGTGTATGTATATGTGTGTGTATGTGTATATGTGTGTGTGTGTATATGTGTGTGTATGTGTGTGTGTATATAACAATCCCTGACCTAAGAATCAGAATTCTCAGTAAATATTTATTTTGTAAAAATGGTAAAAGTGTTACAAGAAATCATTTAACACTGGTGGGAATTTTAATTCTCTGGACAACTCTTGGAAAGCTGTAGACAGCAGACAGTGGGGTCCAGTCACTGAGATCCTTTCCCAGAAGAGTCTGCAAGCATTGGAGGTGAAGTGCATCTTGGGAAAAATCTGCCAGTGTTACTTGCTTCTCGTGATGAGCTTTCTCTTCTCAGATACCCCTGCCACACGTGATGGATGTCATAGCTCCTTCTCAGGAGGAAACCGCTTCAGCGCCACAGCACTTGTGAAGCCTATCTGCGGTCATCGCTGATAGAGTCACTTCCTATGTGTTCATTACGGTCTGTGACACCTCAGTTGTGCCCTGCGTATTGGCTTGCAAAGACCAGGATTTGGGCACAGGTTCTCGAATCACATCAACCCAGGACTACTCTCCGTGGCCAAGCAGGTTTCCACTTCAAGGTGGGATAGTGTTTTTTAATGGAGGACTAAAACATCTTCTTTAAACTAGTTGTGTGTGTATCTGTCTGCCTTGAGGGCTATGTGCCAATGAGTCAGGTGCTCACAGAGCCAGAAAGAGTTTTGTGTTCTCTGGCAGTTAGTTGCAAACTTCCCAATGTGGGTGTATGGAATGGAACATGGCTCCTCTATAAGACGTGCTCTCGGCCACTGAGACTTTCTAGCTGCTAATAGATATCTTTAAGGAAATCATACTGATTGACCTATCTGGCTAATATCCTAAATAAATGATATGCCCTAGTACTGTATACCCAAGAGAGCACAACATTAGAATTACTGTGACAAATTCCATCTTACCTCCATTTTAAAACAACACATGCTGTAAGTGTCTAAGAATAACATCTTTTTATGATAAATATCATTGGTAAATGGCTAGTGTGCAGAACTTTCAAAATCATAACTGTGCTGGCTAGTTTCATGTCAACTTGACACAAGCTGGCGTCATCTGAGAGGAGGGAGCTTCAATGTAGAAAATGCCTGCATAAGATCAGGTTGCAGTCAAGCCAATAGGAAATAGTCTTAATTAGTGATTAATGGGGATTGGCCAAGCCCATTGTGGGTGGGGCCACCCCTGGGCAGGTGGTCCTGGGCTTTATAAAGCAGGCTGAGCAAGCCATGGGGAGTAAACCGGTAAGTAGCATCTTTTCAATCATCTCTAGCCTCCAGGTTCCTGCCCTCTTTGAGTTTTTGTCCTGACTTCCTTGAATGATGATGAACAGTGATATTGAAGTGTAAGTTCCCAAGTTGCCTTGGTCATGACATCTGATCATGGCAACAATAACCCAAACTAAAACAATAACCTACTTAACTATTAATGCTAGTGATGTATTTACTATATTATACTAATGGAGTTAATGTTAGAAAGGGATGCCCTTTAGATTATTGGACATATCAACAGTTTTGTGCATATAAGAGAAGAGGACACAGGGTAGATACAGGTGGCTCTTGGTTAATATTAACAGATAGGTTTCCAATGCATGTTAATCACCAGCAAAGGCTCCTGTACTGGACAGAGTCGATTACTCTTGCATTTATGTGTGTGTGTGTGCTTAAGACTTGACATATTTTATTACATACTGTAATAGCACATAGTTCGAAATAAAAGCTTAATTTGTATAAATAATGCACCGTGGTCACTTAGTGATGAAGGCCTAGAACTGGTCTCTACTTGACTGAGACTCTGGAGTAACTTACTCTTGAATTCCATCTTCGTTCTTTTCCCCCAACAAGTCAGTGATCTGGTCAGAGGAGAGTATATCTGGAGACAGAATCCTTTCATTCTCCTGGAATTCAATATTTTTCTATTAAAGCAAATCAAAGAAGAACGAGTTATCTGGACCATATGTTTTGAGAATACTGACCCCAATGATATAAACACCTCTAATATTGTTACTTTTCTTTTCTGTTCTTATGTGATAGTGGCTCACCTCTGAAGAGTCACATGGTTAGATGGCTAGGCAGCCCATCTCTAAGACATATACAGAGCTGAAGCTGCCTCATGATTCAGCAGACACCGACTGTCTACATAGTACTTATATAAATTCTACATATTCCCGGTTGAACTGTGGGCTCGAGAGAGGGGAAGTGAGGAGAGGCTTGTTCACTCCAAAGAGTTCAATGCCGAGTCAGGAAAAGGGACCACAGATGAACAAAACCTGAGCCGAGCATGGTGGGGAACAGGGGTCAGGATGGGGTTCATCTGAACACAATGTGCGCGTGGATTCAATTCTCAAACAGCCGGAGGGAACATTTCAAAGAAAATGAACATAAGACATGAGGTGCACTAAATGGGGCGGGCGTTCAGTCTCTAAGGAAAGATGAAGACTGGAATATGGCTGGATTTCACAGAAAGGGGGTCCGTGAATGACCCTTCAGGATGGGCATAGCCAGGACCCTGCGCTAAAGACTCACAGCGGTGCGCAGGCGCACAGGCACCGGGGATGAGAGATCGTCAGGTGGGCTGTGCTCCCTGCAGGATGTTGTGGGAGGGCCTGAGTTTAAGGAGACAATATTTCAATCAGACAGAAGGTGTTACTTTCTCTTAAATGTGTTTTGGCCACATACTTCCTTTGTTAGGACTAAAGTATACTTGTTCTTATCCTGATAATTCTCTTACAAGCCCCTCCTGCCTTCCCTTCTGTTTGGAATTTTGCAAGCCCCACTAAGTCAGCATGGGTTACACGGGGACTGTTGAATTTCAGCTTCAGTCCATGGTGGTGTGCTTGCTGGGAGAGTTTTGAGGAACTGGGAATTTAGAAGAAGTGCAGTCGAGGTGATGTTTTGGTGGCTGATAAATTTTATCACCTGAGCCAACTCATTTGATCTTAAATTTGGATTCAGAAATTTTAAAAATCATTTTCTATGTCTGGATACTCACAGAACGACCACAATGAGACAGAGCAAGAGAGAGAGAAGTACACAGAAAATGAAAGACACAGACACACAGATCCGGTTACTTGGCGAGAAAAATTCAGCGTAGAAAAAAATCTGGGTTGCATAGAGAGAGCTATATAAGGTTTAAATAGATACAAAGTTATATAGATATAAAGTGAATCTAGTCATATCAACCCTTTGACAGTCAGAGCTGGAGCAATGACACCTTATACCAGAGCCACTGTTCTTACCAAAATGTGTGGGTTTAAGATAATTATCTTTTAGCAGAGTTTGCCTCTTTTATTAGTTTTAGTGTTAGTAATGGCAGCAGTTAAACAAATATCTGTATTTCTGGACCAACTTTAAATGAGGCCTCCTCCCCTCCTCCTTTCATATATATATATTTGTATATATGAATATATGTATATAAATATATACACACATATAGGTATGTATTCTATTATATATATTTATATACACACAGACATATATATATGTGTATGTATATATATATATATATATATATATATATGTATGTATGTATTATATGCATTTTCTATGCTGCCTTGCACTAGAAAGAGTATTAGTGACTGAAAACCTTTGGTCTTTCAGTGTATACATTCCGATCAGTGTATACGTAGCCAGAAGATACAACCCTGTCTCTGGTTCTCTGTGCCGCCGTGTCTCCAGCTTGGAAGCTCCAAGGCTACACCGCACTGTTAACTCACATCTTCCCACAGGCTGGATGTTGGCATCCCTTCCAACGTCAACATGCTAAGTCACCGATTCGTTACCAGATAACTTGCGTCTGACTTCTCCTCGGGCTCACTAAACACCCCACATTGGTGGTGCTTCACATAGGAGATTCTCTAAAGAGCCTCATTCGAGGAGAGACAACGGATGTGTCGCACGAGAAAAGAGGGCTTTCCCAGTCAGAAGGAACATGAGCTTGTCCACAAACGCTGGAATTTGAACTGGGGAGCAGCGCTGTGTTAAACCATAACAAAGACTGCGGCAAAAGAAAAATCAGGAATACTGTTGCTATCTTTATTTTAACGTTTGATCCATTGCAGCCTGCACCCACCGGATTTTATCAGCGTGGTCCACTGAAGCATCCATCGCCTGGCTGCATCGCTAAAGAAAATGAGTATCTGCCGCAGCAGGTGGCAAAACATTAGGAAAATATAAGGAGGTGGGAGATTTCTTAGGAAAATAGAAATTGTCAAAACTTAGTGGGGACACCTGGGGGCTCCCAGAGACTGAACCACCAGCCAAAGAACCTATACCGCCTGGACTGAAGCCCCATGCACATATGTAGCAAATTCCTTGGTCTTCAGGGGGCTGGCCCTGACTCTGTTGCTTACCTGTGGCTCTTGGTCTCCTAACTGGGCTGCCTGGTCTGGCCTCAGTGGGAGAGGATGTGCCTAGTCCTGCAGTATCTTGAGGTGTCAGGGTGGATTCCCGGAAATGAAGGGAGTGGGGGGATGGACTGTGTGATGGGTGGGGGACTGAGAGAAGGGGTGGCTGCGGTTGGAGTGTCAAGTGAACAAATACAGAAAACGGAAAAAAAAATATTTAGTGAGAATAGAGGGGAATATGTTCTGACCAAACGGGACCCGAACTGGATTCTGCCTTTTTTAAAATCAACATGCCCGTCTGGTATCACATTTGGTCCAAAACCTAGGTTAATCAAAACCTATGTTGATAACTTCAGGCTTTTGAGAGTTCAGCTTTTAAAAGCTGCCCATCTATATAGAAGATTCCAAAGAGCTACAAAGAGAATAAAGAAATCCAAATCACTAAGGAACTTGGACTGTCATCTGAGTTAAGAATCGATCTCGCAGGTGCGGATCCCACTGTGATTAAAGGTCAGTGATGGACCATCCCCAGGACAGAACCTATGACAGGGACAGGGAATGCACATTTATGTCAAATTCAACATGGAGTCTGTGAATGTTACACGAATACTGACCAGGTACCTTTGAAACTCAGCAGCAAACAAAGCACTAGGTAAAATTAAATGGAAAAAAAAGACAGAGCCAGGCTAGAGACTATTTGCCAAAACTAACAGCCACCATCACAGGGAACACGGGGACAGCAGTCAGCGCCGTCGAACCGAGAGCTGGAAATGGGATCCAGACGAGCAGCTTTACTGTAATTCGACATCAGAGCTATTCTTCTCCATTATGGTAAGAAGATAAGAAAATGAAATATTCGGCTTAAGCATTAGACACAAAGGAACAAAAGGGCCTTTATTTGAAGATGACATCATAGTGTCCTTAAGAAGGCTGACATTGTGCTAACGCTCAGCTAGGAAACGGGGTAAGATGGTTATACATAACATAAATACACAAAGCCGGCTTCTTTTCTCCATTTGAGAAACTAATTAGAAATGGAAATGTCCAAAGTTATTGAATTGTGCTTTGTTCTGAGTATAAGAAAGGCATAAGCAAAATTCTAAAACCCGGTCAGAGCTTGAGGGATAAGGATTGGTAAAAGATACGTAGCAGAAACTCCTTCAGACTCAAGGAATAAATTCCTCTCACATCATAAATGTAAAGCAAAGACAATTCTGAATTCCAGTGGGATTTTCCCAGAACTTTACAAGATAACTTTTAAATTCTTAAGACGGGGATACAGACGCTTGAAAGAAGTTAAGATGGTGGCCAGGGCCTTCCCAAACTAGATGCAAAAGTTCAATATGTAAATGTTGTTAATGCTGATAAAGAATGGACAGACTGGGGAGATGGTTCAGTGGGTACAGTGCCTGCCATGAAATCACCAGGCCTGACCTCAGATCCCTGGAAATCACTTGAAAATCTAGGTGGTGGGTATTAATAATCCCAGTACTGCAATAGCTGAGACACGCAGATTCCTGGAACGACACAGCCAGAGAGTCTAAAGCAGCAGTTCTCAACCTGTGGGTCCCGTCCCCTGTCCCCATGGGCTATCTCCAGGAATGTTTACATTATAATCCATAACAGTATCAGAATTACACTTAGGAAGTAGCAATGAATATAACTTTATGGTTGGGGATCACCACAACACGAGGAACTGTCTTAAAGGATCGCAGTGTCAGGAAGGTTGAGAACAACTGGTCTTGGGGAATTGGTGAGGTTCACATCCTAGTAAGAAGAGGCCGTCTCACAAATTAAGGGCGTAAGTGACTTGAGGAGGACATATGATGTGGACCTCTTGGTAAATGTAAATACACACACACACACACACACACATACACACAGACAGACAAACAGGCAGGCAGGCAGACTAGTCAGTGGAAAAGAATAGCAATCTAAAATGCATAATTTGCACATACATAGCAAACCTGTATTCTGTTTCAATGACTAGTCCACTCAAATTACCTCTGCCTGTTCTGTGTGTGACGGGAGGAGACAAGCTAGTATTGTGATATATATACATACATATACACATATACACACATACACATATATACATATATATAATATATGCAATACATATATATATATGTATATATATATACATATATATATATCCTGCAACATGGCTCAGCTCAGTGGGTCAGTTGCTTTGTAGCTCAAGTCTGACCTAGAGTTTTATCCTTGGTGTTCACAGTGGAAGGAAGGAACTGACGCCCCAGTGTTGCCCTCTGACCTCCGCATGTGCCCTGTGGCATGTGCAAGACCCCCCCCCCCCCCCAAGAATTTGGACTTCTTAAAGACTTGCTCTTAGGGCCTAAATCTTTTTATATCAAATGACTGAAAATGAGTTGGGCTCACCGGAGAGGAGGGCAGAGAGATAGCAGGATGGGTTAAAGGGGTCTGTAGCCCTAACCTCAGGAAGAAACAAGCCAGGCTGTGTCCCTGCATCCACATGCTAATACAGATGGTGACATTTTGAGGTCTAGTTATGTTTATCTTTCTTTTTGTCCACCATCGCACAGTCTGCCCAGGTTGACCTGTATCATGCAATGGTTCATCTACATTGACCTATCATAGTTCAATCATAAGAAGTTTCTAGGGTGATATTGAAAATTCGGAAACCTGAAGGCTTGTTATTCACGTTGAGCCCGACAGGGTGTTTCTGAGGACCACTTCTAACGTTCTAGAGAGCCATCAGAGTATAGGTAAGTCTGCCCACAGATTCCCACCAGACATATTGACAATCTCTAAGACAAACTTCAGCTGTAAGATAATGTCTGCAATCTGGTGATTTATCAGAGGGACCACGTTCATGTCCCCTGTTGGGGATGTGCTACAACTCATACTCAGCGACAAGGATCAATCGGGACAGAAACATTTCAGTCCCTATAGCTCTTTCATGTGAGCTAAGCCATAGCTCTTCTGAGAATTAGCTATTTTATTATTTTATTTTATTTTATATTTTATTTTATTTTATTTTATTTTACTTTATTTGGGAAGGCTGAAAGAAGCTGAAGGGTGACCCGGTAGGAGGACCAGCAGTCTCATTTAATTGGGACCCCCAAGAGCTCTCAGACACTGGATCACCAAACAGGCAGCATACACCAGCTGATATGAGGCCCTCAACACACATACAGTAAGGACTGCCGGGCCTGTGTTCATTCAGCGATGATGCACCTAACCCTCAAGAGACTGGAGGCCCCAGCAAGTTTAGAGGACGGGGTGGGGTGATGGTAGTGGTGGGTAGGTACATCCACATGGATACAGGGCCGTGGGGAGGATGTATAGGATGTGGAACAGTCAAAGGGTGGACAGGAAGTGGAGGGAATAAAACATGGAGTATAAAAATTAATTAATTAATAAAAAAAGAGTTGGCATTTTTGAAGATACTATTTATGAACTAACTGGCCAGGAGGATGCAGAATTTTATTCATAAGCTATTTTCACACAGGTCTATAATAGCTACCCTTTATTTTCAATTTTTGTTAATTTTTTTCCTTTTGTCTTTGCACATTCATACAAATAAAGGCTGAAAGTTTAGCCTCACATTTCAAAAGGAGGTATTTTTGTTCAACATTATTGAAGAAACTGGACTTCATGGTTTAGATACTAGCAAACAGAGCTCATGGGATGTTCCACATAAAATCTCCTCTCCTGGTTCTGTGCCCCACGCCCTCTGCTCAGGGCATCTCAGTGTAGACTATAGTTTCTAGTGACCACTTGGTCTGGCACACGGCGGGCTGCCTGTGCTATCAACGTGCTAACGTAAGTGCCTGAGGACTTTCTATGTGAGTAGGGCAGCCATTTTTGTTCTCCACATTGCCCATCCTTAACATATGGAGAACCATAGCGATTGTAGCTTGTGGTTTATTTCTGATAGCCTCAGCCAGAAAATAAATGGTTCATTCTTGCATGCCTCAGTCAACTGACTAGATGGCCTTCGGGCTGAGTCAATTTAGATACAGAACTTACCAGAAAAGAGACCCTAAAGTGAATCACTATTAAGAAATCTGACCCAAGGGTCTTTCTTCCTCAGCAGCACTGGCACTGGCCTACAAGGGTCTTTTTGCCATGTTTTGTGCCAACTTCAAAGTCCGGAGGCAGCCCGGATGGGCAGTCCCAATAGCGGACCATCTTGCTGTGTTCTAAAAGGACTCGGTTTTTACAGGGCTGGAAAATGGAAAATGCATCTCTGAATATTAACTAACTGCTGTTCTTGGTTAAGGGGTACTGCTAAGTAAGCCCAGGGAGCAACTGGATTTCTTCAGTTTCTTACTAATAAAAAGATTGAACTAATAAAAATTGAGATATATATTTATGTATATGTTCATGTTATATATATTAGCTCAGTCTTTTTTTATTAAACACTCTCCCTCCTTCCCTTTCTCTCTCCCTCCCTCTCCCTCTCTCCTTCTCCCCCTCTCTCTCTCTTCCTCCCCCCCCCCTCAAATACTGATTCATTAAACCTCAAATCACTGAATGTTCTTAGAAAGATCATTACATCCACTGGTAAGTCAGCGTATGGGCACAAGGAAACATATAGTCATAGACTATTTTGTATATGTTTAAATGGCACAGAATTTAATTGGAAAGTTTCCTATGCTGGTTTAAAAATTATGTTAACTTACATTAGCGATCACAAGGGAGAAATGAGCTTAGGATCCAGTTTATCATGTTAAAATGTGCATTTAATGTATGCTAATTTTATTTAGAGAGGCTCACGGGAGAGCCAGCAGGCTTTGCGGTCTGCCTGCAGTACTAGGGGGACCCGGCGGGGGTGGGGTGGGGCTGGCTCGCTCTCTGGTTGGAGAGGAAGTCATGAAATTATTGGCTTTGTGCTTCCTGAGTGCTGAGTCTGCAGCGAATACTTATCTTCTTCACAAAGACTGTTGTTGTTTAGACTAATATGGAGGCTGAACAAAGCTGTGTTAATTAACACTTCATTATTCACTCTTCAGAGTCTTTAAAAAAAAAAGAAGGAAAAAAATAACATCGTGGAAACAGTACTTGATAGACTCAGTGGGGAGATTTAAACATTAAAAAAAAAAAAACCTTAACGGATGCACTTGTGGTTAAAATCTTAGGAAGGTGTGTGGCACCTTCTGCCAAAGCTGAATACCCGACCCACAAGGACCAACCATCAAGTGGCCCTCTGACCTCCACAATGATCTCCAGTCCTGGGACTTTCATCTACCCACCCACAAATAAGTACAATAATAATAAACTTTCAAGAATTAAATCTAAGGGCTAAATGACTTACAGTCCAGCACCCATTGAGAGGTGGTACTAGGAGAGGGTCTTAAGGTGACCTTGTGTTACCCAAGAGGTCCCTGGAGTACCAGGGACAAATTCACTATGAGCCAGGAGGCCAGAGGTAGAGCAGTCTCTCAACTCAGGGTGTTTGGTCTTGTCTCCTGGGCCGGGGCCAGGTGACAACAGAAACTAACCCTGACTCACTCAGATCCCAGCAATCTTTAAAACCTTTAGAACAGTTGTTGATCTTCACAGTCAATCAGTGGCACTTGCAAAAAGGCGCTGGTCCCCTTTAAGATCAGAGATTACGTTTTTTTGCTTTTCCAGTTGAAGATTTGCATAGTTGTGAGGCTGGAACTTTCCAGAGTAAACTCACAGGTTTGGTGGTGAGTTTGGGGGGGTGGGGGTGGGGGTCCTGGGAGCCCCTGCCTCAAGGTGCAGCTTGCAGGCCATTACCCTTTGAGTCCCCGTGACTCTGGCCTTGACCTTGAGTGACCTTGGTATTAGCTGACGACCCAGTCCTGGACTGCCGGGAAAGGGAGGGGGGCATACCTCAGAGTCAGAAGTGCTGCCTGCTGGCGTCACCCCAGGGGTGGTCAATCCCCAGGAGGTCAATCCTGTGGACGACCCTGCCACGTTTTCTCTAGAGGAAGCAGCCCTCATCGCCAAGGCAACCGGGGTGGGAGGCAGTGACGCCTAACCGGAGCTCAAGCCCCGCCCACTCATGGGACCCGTGAGGCCACCTGCTGCTCGAATTACAATGGAAACTGAGAAACCTTAAGTAGCAATTCCGGTGTTGACACAGAAGGCTAACTCTAAAAGGGAAACGATAAAGGAGTTTGGAGCTTTGGCTCTTGATGGCTGATCTTAAGCAATTTTTGTAACGTTTAAAAGTCTGATCGTGGCGTTGTGGTCTTCAGTAGGAAAAGCTGACCCTAATTTTAGAGGCGTATATTTAGCTAGTGATGGAAGCCACAATAGGCAACTTAGGCAGAGACTAGTGAATTCAAATTGCAGAAGAGGTGGGGTTGTCTCCTCTCCCAAGTGTTTGAAATTTCCATAATAAAAAGCCTGGAAGCAACAAGGTATTATATTGGGAGTGTGTAGAGCCTCCATAAGCAAGGGGTTTGTAGCCTGGGCTGAAGATGACCTTGAATTGCTGATCCTCCTACCTCCACCCCCCCCCCCAAGAGCTTACAAACATGAGCATCTTACCCACTTTATGCATGCACAGATTGAACCCAGGGTCGCCCAGGTGCTAGGCAAAGACACTAACCTCTGAGCTACAAGCCGGACCCTACTACATATTTGGATTTTTTTTTTTGTGTGTGGGGGGTGGGGGGGCAGGGATTAGTCAATGCTTCCTTTGGCTGTGGGATGCACCATACATTTACCTGCTTGGAGGCTGCTATTAAAGATGCTTACTGTCAAATCCAGACACTCCAGGGGTCAGTTCCCCCACGCATAAAATAAAATCACAACCACTAAAGGCCTCAAAGCTTTCCAAAGAGATTGAACAGATGATTGCGTTACATGTTCAGGGGATCTTGGCACCTCCTAGTGTTCATAGTGCTGGTGTTTGTATTCAACTTTTCCTGGCTGGATTCAGGCTGTGCAAAGTGACCAGTTTACCAAACCAGACTGCTGCTCTCCCGTTGCCTTTCAGAGGAAATTTAAGATGTTGCTTTACTTAGCTTTATAACCATGTCTCTCCCTCAAGTGTTTTTGTAGTTTAAACAACCCCAATCCTGGTATAGCCCACCTGCTAGCTTAGTTCACATACGCTCCATCTCTTCAAGCACATTGTAATGTCGCTTTTCCTTGGAATTTTCACTCTACCAGGGACTGGCTGAGTTGTCAGTACAAAGGTATTAAACTCAACAACATTGCTGTGACTTTTAATCCCATTTTAAAGGGATTTTAGAATGTGTTCAATTAGTGAAAAATACCGTCAATTCGTAGTTATTGCCAGACTTAATACTTCCAAACTCATTAAAGTGTTTAATATTTTTTTCTCTCTTTTGTTCCTTTTGATCTTTACTCCAAAGAACTGGAACGCAGCTAGCCACTTTCTGTGAAGTTAGAACGGTTCACATTCCTGCAATTTAGGGCTTGCTAAACTGCAAACACATTTATTTCTCCTAAGAGCAGTTTGTGGTTTCCTCCGATGATGGGACAGATTTAACTGCCCCTTAGCTGTTTTTGTCCTCTCTTTTGGCAATTTTGCAACTTTATTTCTAGCTTTGGACCCCAGAAGTAGATGGAACATTGCACTAAAGACGGAGTCATTGATGGGGCGTGGTACCTCAGGAAACATGAAATTCCAAATGTTACCTTAATGCGTTCAATGTTATAATTTATAGAGAAGTGGGTTTGGAGGCTGTCATTTAATTTTATGAGGCAGAATGTTCACACCCCCCACCCCAGTGTAGAATGGTGTTTAAAGCCCATTAGCCTGAAGGTTTCTTTAACTTGGAGAAATTTGGGTTGATGTCAACCTCCCACTTTTTGAGGAGACAGGCCAGTGAGGAAGATATCACACCAGGCCGTCTCAGCTAAGGCTTCCTGATCAGGCCTTTCTTGAATGGAGAATATTGATTTTGGAGTTTCCAGCCATTTACATTATTTTGTAGTGTTCCCTGACTTTTGGCACGTTTATAAAATGTGGGATGGTTTTGATCAACCAATAATGGCTGATCATTGAGCTAGATAGACCCTTGCTGTAATGAAAGCCCTCCAGCCTCCACATCTGTAGTGAGGAGTATTTTCAGAAGTTTTCTAATTCAAGTATAGGTTGCCTGTTAAGGGAAGGGTGTGCTTTGAAACCCCAGAGAAACACGCTGGGGCTCAGGAACAAGTTAATTGGATGATGAATTTTGACTGCTTCCCAGAGCACTAAGTGACCGAACACGGTGACCCTGAGACTTGGAGGTATCTTTTTTATAAGGGCTAAACATTTCCATGTCGCTCTTTCTGAGTCCATTCTCCCTGGTTCATGTTATATATCAGTCAGGTTTTTCAGCAATGGACAGAATAATGGCACAAATGAGAGTCACAGTGTCCTACGCGTGCAAACACTATCATTCCCAAGGATTTTAACTGAGCAATTGATACTAGGGAACTTCTTTAGAGGATCAGGCTAGAAACACTCACGTTCATCCTTTAAAGGTAGTGAGAGGAACCAGAATTCTGATTTAGCTCCAATTTAAACAGTCTTTGAAATAATGCAAGGCTGTTTGGTATAAAAAGGAAAATCCATACAAAGCTATTTAACTGGTAAGTCATTTCCCTCACTCATCTGTTTAGTTTTCAGCAAGGATAACATTCTAGTTTGTATTCTGTTGCTATGATAAAAAACTCTACGAACAAAGTAAGGTAAGAGAATGAAGTGCTCATTTGGTTTACACTGCTAGTTTACAGCCTATCACTGAGGTGAGTCAGGGCAGGAACTGAAGTAAAGAACACGGAGGAAAACACGGAGGGACTCTGTTCCCTGGCTTTCTCTCTGGTGTCTGCTTTCTTCTGACTTATACATCTCAGAACCACCTTCTGGGGGATGGTGCCACCCACAGTGGGCTGGGCTCTCCCACATATATCAACCATCCACCAAGACAATTCTCTCCAGACAAGACCACAGGTCAGTCTGATCTGGGCAAGTCTTGCACTGAGGTTCATTCTTTCCAGACAATTCTCGACTGTAATAAGTTAGCAGTGAAGACTAACCAGTAGAGAACAGTCAGACAACTATGAAATATAGTTAAAGTTTTCACATCCTCTAGTTAACCCTTGGCCTCTAGCAGACCCTCAGAGGTCCTTGTATCTAACCTAAGTGGCTTAAGTCGATAGCTTCCTGGTAGGGAACTGATGAGATCTTATCCTGGTAAAACACACTTAGGAGATGACAACCAACCAACCAACCAACCAACCAATCAGTAAAGAAAGCTGGTGACCACTGTCAACCTTGGTCATCTGTGGACTCCATAGCTCTTCATGTTCCTTCTGCCATGATGCTCAGTACAAGTACACAGAAGCAAGTTCCCTGACCCAACCTCTCTGAAGTCATGAGCTAGAGTATGTAATCTCTTCCTTAAGTTACTAGAATCAGGTACTGTGGTCACAGCAACAGTAAAAGGAACTGATGTAGTGAATCGTCAACAGAGAAGAAGCACTGTTTCCTTGACTGAACCTGACCATGTCTCCTGTCCTCCATAGGCTTCTAGAACTGGACTAGAGACCATTCATGGTATATTCCAGAAAATAATTTATTGGCCATTTTATCTTTGTCTTGAAACTTTGTGGAAGACTGGCTTCAGAGCTGTAAGGCAAGGTATTTTGGCAGGAAAAAGTTTCAGAGGAGCTTAGCATTGGGGCTCTGGAATGGTCTTTGGAGGTCACTTGGAGCCATATTTACCCTTGAGAGTCAGAAGCCAAAAGCAAAGCAAAAAAAAAAAAAAATCTGAGGATTTAAATAACCAGAATTTTGGCAAGGAAGAAAGGTATGGAACAAGAGATTAGCACCATTACAGAAAGGCAAAGTGCTTCACACTAGGTCAGTAGGAACATGCTACACTCCATCCATCACTTGCCTCAGAGTATGAAATGTAAACGTCTTTAAAGTACCGTCCCTGGTGACAAGTACTTTGCTCCTAAAGAGATGCCTATGGAAGTGTTTTCCAAGGTTTGTTTTCCCAGGTACTCAGAGCCTGCTGTGGTTATGGTCCAAGGAAATCCAGCTACTGTTTGAGCTGGTGGTAGACCTTGGCATTATCCATGGAGGTGAGTTTGAAGGTACTGACAATGCAAATGTTTTAGAGTCATGGGATCATCCATTAAGATTTATGGAGTGCCTGCAAATCCTGGCAGTGACTGATAGCATCAGACCCTCACAGGGAGCCAGTATATGAAGTTGTCAAGTAGAAGTCTTAGGTGTGATAGAAACCTCAAGATATGTCAACTCCAAGAATGCAGACCATGTGTTGTGGACCGTCTCCATGAAAGGAATAGAGCTAGACTTTAGAGGAAGAACAACCTGAGTCACTTGGCATTCACATCACAGTGCCACATGCCAGGTGTGCCAGATGTAGCGCCCCATGACTTGAGGCTTCCCATCCATGATGGGCATTTGGGGCACGTCCATTCCTATGCTCTTCCTTTTGGATGGAATGTCTCCTCTGTGCCTTTGTTTACTGGAATTGCGCCAATAGTTACTTGACTTTTTTAAAGGCTCCGAATCCAACAGTTTGGCTTTAGTCTCAAAGAGGACTCCAAAATGGGATTTTTGAGCAATATTAGAACCATCAAGACCACCAGGACTTGTCTTGAATATATGATTCGTATTAGGAAACATCAGGTCCCTTTTGGGGCTCGAAGTAAAATATGCCTTTGAGTGTTGCGGTGGTGTATTTAGCTGAAAAGGGGTGACCCGTGATACTTAACCTTTATTTTAGACCCAGCTTGACTGGGTCTAAATAACTTAGGAGAGTTATGAGGCACATTTCCTGGTGTGTACTTATGAAGGTATTTCTTGACCCGTCCAGCAGGTCCAGTTATTCAGGGTTCTGAAGGGGTGCTACCTGAGGGTCAAAGCGGGGAGAGAAAGAAGGAGACTAGGCAAAGGGGGGTTCAATTGTCGAGGTCTCGTTTAATTTTCCAGGATACACAGGTTTTAAGCTTTCAGAGAAAGAGCTCGCCTCGAGGCAAGAACAAAGGAGGGAGGGGCATTCTTGGCAGTCTCAGCAGGAAGAGATAAGGGTCCTCCGGTAAAGACGTCTGATGTTTGCATAGTCTGGAGCATCCCAAGGTTATCTCAGGACTTCCCTTTGACCAGCAGTTCATGGGGAGAGGCTCTTCTTTGTTTTACTCAGGACCTTTGTCCTGTCAGCCCTCTGGGCTGTTAGTGAGGATCTATTATGGCTTCCCACAATTTCTGGAGAGGGTTAGCTGATGGAGGAAAACCCACCTGGAGAGGTACCATGCCTTGGGCTGAGGGTCCAGGTAAAGCAAAAGAAGAAAGATAAAGAATACTAGCTAAGGGTCAGTGTTCCCATTATTCTGCATCCCTGACTGCCACCATCTCATTAGCTCTTTGAACCTATGCCCTTTGTGCCATGATAAGAGATCCCCTTGAAATGGGGTCTAAAGTACACCATCCTTAGTAAGTTGTTCTGTCAGGTATGACATCACCATGAAAATACAGTGACTAATGCAGAAAGTGACCTTGCTGTGGTGGTATCCATTCTAAGAATGACTTCCTATAACCTAGGGTGGATGTAGCAGTGAGGTCCCAAAGAAAACTCCTCTTCAACATGCTCAACTTTCTCAGGTTGGGGTTAATCCGCACACACCTTCATTCTCCCTTTGTGCTGAATTCTTCTGATCCTCAGATAAATATTTAGTCTCTTTCTCTAAATCAGGAATCATGATCTTTTCCTGTCCCTGGGGATATTTAAAGATGGTTCTGTAAGGGACTCCCTTTCTTTCTGCTACGTTTATTGAAACGGTTGTTCCTCATTTGTCACCCTTCCTTAGCCACACCAAATCCAACATTCCCTACCTCCTTTGCTGTCTGGAAGCTGTGCCTTCAGGGGTTAAAAAAAGACTGGATCCTGTCTTTTGTGGTATGTGGACCTTGCTTTGCCTGTTCCCCTTGCCTTTTGTACCCACTCTAGCCTTGTCCAATAGGCCTGTGTATTAAAGGTGGGACTCTCTAGGATCCAAAAGATGGGACTACCATTCCTCTTGCATCATAGCTTATGGTTGGAATTGGCCAGTGAGAGCCCAGACAACTGGACAATCAAGGGTCATGAGTAAGGTCAGAGGATTCTCTCGGGTCCCTCCCTGCTGGACAACAGGTTAGCAATAATTGGGTTCTTACAGTAAAGATATGAAGGCAACTGCTCAGTCTGTCCATGGTTACAGATCTCTCTGAGTGTGGGTAACTTTTACCAGTGTGGAGCTAAGAATGTTGGCTCCTTTCTGCAGATAGCTTAGCCCTTCTTGGTGTCCTTCATAAATATTGACACAGTTATAGATGGCTTTAAATTAGCAAGCTATATCTGACCAGATGGTTTCATGGGCTGGAGAGATGGCTCAGCCTATAAAAGCACCTGCAGGTCCTGCAGAGGATGGATGTTCAGTTCCTACAACCTACATCCAGTGTTTCACAGAATCCTTGTCATTCCTGGTCCAAGGACTCAGATGTCCTCTTCTGGCCTCTGCAGACACCATAATTGCTTGCGCATAGCCATATAGACAGGCACATACACACACAGTTAAAAATAAAGATAAAGCAAAACCATTTTCATTATTGTCTCTGCTTCTAAAACTATCCAAAAGTAACTTTGTGCCACTTAATTAATAGCAGGAGACTCTTCTGTTCTTCAAATACATTTTCTGAGCTGCTGTTCCCTTGGGAATCCAGTGAGTACCTTGACTAAGCAAGAATTGTCCCCTTTTCTATGGGACCTCTCAACTCATTTCATATATATGTATATATATATTCTTGTTTTATCTGTTTTACATAATAGCTTTCATGCAAATTCTGTGAGAAAGGATTTTGAGCTTTAAAAAGTTTCGAAAACCACCAGATAATCTCGAAGGAAGCTTCATCTCCGAAAATTCTATTACCATATAATTTCCCCAAGCATCCATTGCCTGAACTGTTCCCCGCAGCAAATACACAATGTGACTGTTATTGAGCATTTCTGGCATGCATATACATTTATGAATCCAGGGAAGTAAAGTTACCTGAGTGGTTCAGCTGCTCACCAGAATCACCGTAGCGGAAGAGGGTGCTGCATCTCCCAGGGTGTGGGCAAACTGGCCTCATGTCTCATAGCTATGGATGGGACAGGCAGACAGACAGGGAATGAGCTCCCGGGATTCTGAGACAGGCCTGCCTGGCCACTGTCTCATCACATCTCAGTGCAGAGATGGGTTCATGGAATTTTTATCTAGACTCTTCCATCTCACGTTCTAGGTCTCTTTCCTCTCCTCTCTACCTCCCCTGGCACTTTTTTTTTTTTTTTTTTTTTTTTTTTTTTGGATTTGGTTTTTTCGAGACAGGGTTTCTCTGTGTAGCCCTGGCTGTCCTGGATCTCACTCTGTAGACCAGGCTGGCCTCAAACTCCGAGATCCGCCTGCCTCTGCCTCCCAAGTGCTGGGATTAAAGGTGTGCTCCACCACCGCCCTGCTTCCCCTGGCACTTTTTATAATAAACGCTAACTCATTTAGCATCTGTCTCTTGCTAGGTTAGCATCCCTAGTTTACAATAAGAAAAAAAGTTTGAGATGATATAACCTAACTCCTACCGGGAATGAGTCTTGATTTTACTAGGAGACCATTGAAGACAGACATTTCTTTTATAGCTCAAAGAGTGAGTTCTTACGGAGGATGGCCAAACTGGAGTTTACACAGTGGAAATAGGAAAACCTTTCTGATGCTGTCTTAGACCTTACTGTATACTTTATTCCATATACTCAAGTCTGGGGCTAAAACTGTGATCTCTTCCATTGCCTGTTGTGTGTTCCAATAAATATTTGAAGAGTAGTGATGAGAAATGAAACTAATCGATAGAAACTATTCTTGCGGCTAGGGCTTGTTCCCAGTCTCCATAGGATAGCAAACTTCACATGCTAATTTTATTTAACATTTGGGTGGGTCCTTTCCAGATGAGATGCCTTTTTAAATGTCTTCAAGGTGGGCTGCTCATCTGCATTGGAGAGGGTGAAGATGTTCTTGTGCATCTTTTTGAAGATTTCAACCCGCTTACGGCTCACAGTGCAGTTTTCCGTGTTATTGGACAACAATGGGAATCCCTAATTAGGAAGACAGTGTCTGTCTCTGTGCTCCGAGAAGCCAGGTCCATAAATGAGATGGGGCTGGTGTTTCCCAAGCCACAGATTATAGTCAGTGGGTGATTGACAGCCATTTTCAACATATGCTCTGACAGCAACCACCTCATGCTCTTCCGTGCTGTTACCCTGTGGGTACCAGGATGCAGGAATAGCTTGGGGACAATATAGTCTAGTAACTTCAATCACGTGATGTTTTTGACCAGTTCTGACCAGTTAAGTGACTGTAAGAAAAAAAATTCATTTTCATGAAGAAAAATTTTTTAGCAAAATCTTTAAATAATTCATTATGCTAGACTAAGTATAAATTTAGACTGCAAAGGAAAAAAAACAAAAGTTGAAAGACTGGGAGAAAAATAAATGAAGAAAAGCTGGATGATAGAAGGGAAGGGGGCTGAGAATTCAGGAGAAAGTTGACCCAGGACCATCCTGACCTTTGGCCATAGGAGTTTGATGTATTCTGATAGATTTTGTTTTGTTCTGAAATCACCCCAGGGATTAGTTGGAAGGTTGCGGAGACCCTGTGTGATCTTTGCCTTCCTGGTCTGTGGTAAGATGGCCTCTCTCATCTCTTCCGGTCATTAGACTTTCTGACAATAAGTGGTGTCATGATCACTGACACAGAGCTGTTGGTGCTGCTTGGTTATATTTCATGGACTGAACAAGGCAGAGATAGTAGAGAGACTTTAAATGACTAAGGGAACCTTTTACCTGCTAGTCCAGTCCCGACGGGTCACCACTCAGGGTGTGATAGTCTTCTTACCTGTCTCAGGAGAGCTATAGTGCTCAGTGGTCTCCATCAGCATTCAGACACCATGGTCTTACATCTGGAAATCAAGGATGACTGATAATAAAGTGTGATATTCTCTGGGGTCATCTTGCTGGTGTATCCCCTGAAACCACTGGCAGATCCAATGTCCCTCCCTTGCGCAGACAAAAAAATCCATTTTTCCTCTGGCCATACACCATTGGGAGTGGTGCCTGCCTATTTTCAGGTAGCAGGGTGTGTCGGACTCTGCATGGATAAGACAAGTTCTTCCTTCCCCCCATGCCCAGGGAGCTACCTGTTTTCTCCCTGCTGGAGCCCAAGTCAGGAGGGCTCCAATGACAACCGATGTTTGAGCTGTTTCTATATATGTAGAGATAAAATCAATATTTAGGCTAAATTTTCCATTAATTAATTTATTATTATTAACTTTATATCCCAATCACGGTCCCCCTTGGCACATCAAGTCATTGCCACTGGATCTTCTACAGCTCTGCCCCCCCACCCCCCCAGGCTGACAAGATGGCCCAGTTAGGAGAATGAGATGCACAGGCAGGCAACAGATTCAGGGACAGTTAAAGCTCCACTTTAACTCAATGCCCACTGATGGGTGCTCAGTGATACTATTATAAAGTGCTAGCAACGAAACACCAGTAACAGAAACGTCCTTCCCAATATGAGACAACTGGAAAACGTGTAGCTGACTATGTGCAGCAAGGTATTTCCTTAATTGCCCAGGCTAACCTTGACCTTGAACTTGCTTTGTTGACCAGGCAGTTTTTGAAAACTCAACCTTTCTCTCTCTGCTTTCTCAGTAGCCAGGATTACAGGCCTATATAAATGTCTAGCAAATCACATGGTCCAGTGGCTAGGTGACATTGTCACAAGAGCTTGGCTGGCAAACTAGACCCCTTCCTTCCCCTAAAACAAAAACAACAACAACAAAAACAACAACACCAATTAAAAAAAAATAAAAGAATAAAGCCTCCTGCAATTTCAAGATGGAAGCCAGTCACTAATGATTATCTTGGAAAGTATTTTTTGTTGGTACCTGAGAAGTTAAGATACACAAAGAGGCAGCATTTAAAAAAAGAAAAACGGGAAACTGTATTCACTGTCTGATGACTAAGACAGTTTTTGTCAAAAAAGGAGAACATGCTGACGGGGAATCAGGAGTGTGGGGTCTGGGGGAATTCAGGCATGCCCCAGTTCTTGGTCAGATAGGGTAAGCCTGGGAGGAAAAACAGTATCCATCAAATAAAGCTTATCATTTTTTGTTATCATACCCGACATTCTGGCTAACTGCTTTTTGTGCGCTATCTTCCTCAAACCTCGCAACAGATGTGATCACTGGGGCTTAAAGGAGTTAATTATTTACCCAGCATTTACAGAGCTATTTAGCGGAGGTGATGGAATTTAAACTCAAGACTATCAAATTAAGAGCCCATGTTACAATACACTGCATTGTGTCTCAGAGCAATCGTCTGCAAGCAGTATTCGGATGTTCTACTAATATTTAACTTGATATTCATTTTTAAGCACCTATTGTTAGTCATGTTTTCAATTTGTAATTAAAAGCATGTACTGAAATATACTATTATCCACACATGATCATACTGGAGGGGCCTCCATCTGTTAAATTTGAGTGTTAGGAATGTTTTGCTTGTATGTAATTTTTTAAATCCAATCTCCATGCCTTTGAAAAATGTATAAATGTTTCAATTTTTTTCTGATTAAGCAGAGTCATGAGACTAGGAAGATTGCCATGCAAGAACATAAATCCAGATGCCCAGCACCAATGTATCCAGCCAAGGGCTCTGGTGACCATTGTAATTCCCATGATGGGACGGCAGAGACAGGAGGGTCCCTAGGAATTAAACCAAGTTGGTGAGTAAGCTCCAAGTTTGGTGAGAATGTCTAAAAAACTCTTAGCTGGAAAATAACTGAAGAAGTCCTTTGAGATCAGCCTCTGATTACCAGCTATGTGTGCACACAACAACAGTATCTAAGTTAACAGCACAGGCAGGGTGACTTTAATATGACACCCTACGCCCATGTCATAGGTTTTCTTGTTAATGAGTTCTCAGCGATTCCATGTGGCTGGAACTTGTTACAGGGAAGCATACCCTACTCAATCCCTTTACATTTGAGCTGCTTGGAAGTTTTATGAGATAAGGCCTGATTTACCACAAGTAAAAGGGAGCGTGTGTGCCTGCCTATGTGCATGTGTATGTGTGCATGCATGTGTGTCCTGTAGCACATGTGTACGTATATGTCAATCCCACTAAACTGGGGAACAAGACAAGGTTGTCTACTGTCACCACATCTATTCAAAATAGTACTTAAAATCTTAGCTAGAGCAGAAAGACCTCTGAAGTAGGTCAAGGGAATACAACTTGAAAACGAAGAAGTTAAAATATCATTATCTGCAGAGGCTATGATAATATACATGAATGACCCTAAATACTCCATTAGGAAACTCTTATAGCTGATAAACACATTTAGCAAAGTGGCTGGGTATAAAAATTAACTCATAAAGATCAATAGGTCTCCTATACACAAATGATATATGGTCCGAGAAAGAAATTAGGGAAGTGCCTTTTACCATAAACTCAAATAATATAAAATATCTTGAGGTGGCCAAGCAAGCGAAAGGCTTGTTTGTAGAAATAGACATAGGCTTATACATTGAATGTTCGGTTTCCTCCTTGGTTGATGGATTGTATAAGAATGATTGGGGGTGGGCAGCTTCTAGTTTCTATCTGTGCCTGGAGCTGATCCTGTGCCACATAACTTCACACCCAAATACCATTAGGAGAGAGCTAGCCTCCCAGGAGTGCCAACACCTGTGAGCACAAGTAAGACCACAACTTTTGCTCAAATTCCTGGCCCAAGAGGGACCCACCCAGAGCCACTAGGACACAGGAACCTAGGAACAGCCAGGGACAGGATCTTTCCAGTTTCTGTCTGCACACTGGAGCTGACCCAGTACCATAGCTGTCCATACCCAAATTCCTCCAGGAGAGAACTGGTCTCCCAGGAGTTCTGACATACAGGCTTGCAGGAAGGACAAGCCACAGTAAGAGTCAGCAAGACCAGCTAACACCAGAGATAACCAGACAGTGAGAGGCAAGGACAAGAACATAAGCAACAGAAACCAAGGCTACTTGGCATCATTAGAACCCAGTTCTCCCACCACAGAGAACCCTGGATACCCAAACACACCAGAAAAGCAAGACTCTGATTTAAAATCACATCTCATACTGATGATAGAGGACTTTTAAAAGGACATAAATAACTCCCTTAAAGAAATACAGGAGAACACAGGTAAACAGCTAGAAGCCCTTAAAGAGGAAACACAAAAATCCCTTAAAGAATTGCAGGGAAACTAAACCAAACAGGTGAAGGAATTAAACAAAACCATCCAGGATCTAAAAATAGAAATAGAAACAATAAGAAAATCACAAAGGGAGACAACCTTGAAGATAGAAAACCTAGGAAAGAGATCAGGAGTCATAGATGCAAGCATCATCAGCCGAATACAAGAGATAGAAGAGAGAATTTCAGGTGCAGAAGATACAATAGAAAATACTGACACAAGAGTCAAAGACAATGCAAAATGCAAAAAAGTCCTAACCCAAAACATCTAGGAAATACAGGACACAATGAGAAGACCAAATATAATGATAATACATATAGAAGAGAGTGAAGATTCCAAACTTTAAAGGACAGTAAATATCTTCAACAAAATTGTAGAAGAAAACTTCTCTAACCTAAAGTAAGAGACACCCATAAACATACAAGAAGCCTTCAGAACTCCAAATAGATTGGACCAGAACAGAAATTCCTCCTGTCACATAATAGTCAAAACACCAAATAACAAAATAAAGAAAGAATATTAAAAGCAGTAAGGAAAAAGGTCAAGTAACATATAAAGGCAGACGTATCAGAAATACACCAGACTTCTTACCAGAGACTATGAAAGCTAGAAGATTCTGGGCAGATGTTATACAGATCCTAAGAGAACACAAATGCCAGCTCAGGCTACTATACCCAGAAAAACTCTCAATTACCATAGATGGAGAAACCAATATATTCCATAACAAAAAAAATTTACACAGTATCTTTGCACAAACCCAGCCCTACAAAGGATAATTGATGGAAAACGCAACAAAATGAGGGAAACTACACCCTGGAAAAAGCAAGAAATCTTCCAACAAACCCAAACAAAGATAGCCACACAAATATAAAAATAACATAAAAAATAACAGGAAGTAATAATCATTATTCCTTAATATCTCTTAACATCAATGGACTCAATTTCCCAATAAAAAGACAGAGAATAACAAACTATATATGTAATCCAATATTTTGCTGCATACAGGAAACACACCTCAGTGTCAAAGGATTTACCAAGCAAATGGTCCCAAAAAACAAGCTGGAGTAGCCATTCTAATATCGACTAAAAACAACATTCAACCAAAAGTTATCAAAAAGGATAAGGAAGGACAAAAGGAAAAATCTACCAAGAAGAACGGTCAATTCTGAACATCTATGCCCCAAATGCAGGGGCACCAACATTCATAAAAGAAACATTATTAAGCTCAAAGCACATATTGCATCTCACACAGTAATAGTGGGAGACTTCAACTCCCTACTTTCATCAATGGACAGATCATGGAAACACAAACTAAACAGAGATACACTGAAACCAAAAGAAGTTATGGACCAAATGGATTTAGCAGATATCTATAGAACATTTCATCTTAAATAAAAAAAAATACACTTTCTTCTTTTCACCTCATGGTACCTTCTCCAAAACTGATCATATAATTGGTCACAAAACAGGCCTCACTTGACACAAGAAGATTGAAATGATCCCATGAATCCTATCAGATCTCCATGGACTAAGGTTGGTCTTCAGCAGGAACAAAAACAACAGAAAGCCCACATACACATGGAAGCTGAACAACACCCTACTCAATGATAACTTGGTCAAGGAAGAAATAAGGAAAAAATTAAGGTAGGCAGTGGTGGCGCACCCCTTTAATCCCAACACTTGGGAGGCTGAGGCAGGCAGATTTCTGAATTCAAGGCCAGTCTGGTCTACAGAGTGAGTTCCAGAACAGCCGGGGCTATGCAGAGAAACCCTGTCTGGAAACAACTACAACAACAATAAAAATAAAAAATAAAAAATAAATTAAAAAAGAAAGAAAGAAATTAAAGATTTTACAATTTAATGAAAATAAAGACATATCATACCCAAAGATATGGGTCACAATGAAAGTAGTTCTAAGAGGAAAACTCATAGCTCTGAGTGCTTCCAAAAAGAAACTGAAGAGAGCATACATTAGCAGCTTGATAGCACATCTGAAAGCTCTAGAACAAAAAGAAGTAAATACACCCCAGAGAAGTAGATGGCAGGAAATAATCAAACCCAGGGCTGAAATCAACTAAGTAGAAACAAAAAGAACTATACAAAGAATCAACAAAACTGGGAGATGTCTCTTTGAGAAAATCAACAAGATAGATAAACCCTTATCCAGACAAATCAGAAATCACAGAGACAGTATCCAAATTAACAAAATCAGAAATGAAAAGGGAGATGTAACAACAGAAACTGAGAAAATTAAAAAAAAAAAATCAGATCCTACTACAAAAGCCTATAGTCAACAAAACTGGAAAATCTTAATGAAATGGGCCATTTTCTAGACAGATACCAAATGCCAAAGTTAAATCTGGATCAGATAAACCATCTAAACAGTCCTATAACCCCTAAAGAAATAGAAGCAGTCATTAAAAGTCTCCCAGCCAAAAATAGCCCAGGGCTAGATGGGTTAGTGCAGAATTCTATTAGACATTCAAAGAAGACCTAGTACCAATACTCTTCAAATTATTCACAAAAAGAAACAGAAGGAACACTATCCAATTCATTCTATGAAGCCACAGTTACACTGATTATTATCCCTTGGAGATGGAATGGTTTCTGTCTAACCAGGAACTTGTTTAATGTTCCAAATAGATTTTAAAAGCTGGTTGAGTGCATATTACTTTTAGCTTCAGAAGTAATATGTATATTTAAAAGGCCATTGTAAAATTTATTATAAAAACTATTATAAAAGACATACAACCATTATTTTGATGACTTAAAAATGTCAATACTGATACATTTTATTAGTTTAATAAAAAATTTAAAAAAGAATGATTAGGGGGTGTGGCCTTGTGTGTCACTGGGGATATGCTTGAGGTTTCAAACACTAATTCTAACCCTTGTCTTGCTAGCTTGATCTATATACCTTTCTACATATCTACCTACATGTCTCTATCTATGTATCTATGTATCTATGTATGTATGTATGTATGTATGTATGTATCTATCTATGTATCTATCCATCCATCTATCTGTCCATCCATCCATCTCTCTATCTCTCTATATCTATCTATCTATCTATCTATCTATCTATCTATCTATCTATCTATCTATCTATCTATGTATCTATCCATCCATCTGTCTATCCATCCATCTCTCTATCTCTTTATCTCTCTATCTATCCATCCATCTATCTGTCTATTCATCTATCTATCCATCTATCCATCCATCTATCTGTCTATCTATCTATCTATCTATCTATCTATCTATCTATCTATCTATCTATCTATCTACCTACCTATCTATTATGGATCAGATGTGAGATCCATCCATATCTATCTATCTATCTATCTATCTATCTATCTATCTATCTATCTATCTATCCATCCATCTGTCTATCCATCCATCTCTCTATCTCTTTATCTCTCTATCTATCCATCCATCTATCTGTCTATTCATCTATCTATCCATCTATCCATCCATCTATCTGTCTATCTATCTATCTATCTATCTATCTACCTACCTACCTATCTATTATGGATCAGATGTGAGATCCATCCATATCTATCTATCTATCTATCTATCTATCTATCTATCTATCTATCTATCTATCTTATGGATCAGATGTGAGCTCCCAGCTAGTGCTCCAGCACCATGCCTGCCTGCCTGCTCTCACTCTCCCTGCTATGATGCTCATGGACTATGAAGAACCAGCTAGCTTCAACCTTAGGCTTAAAAGCTATCATATAGGAAAGACAAACTAGGTTCATTTCCTGTTTATGGTTAAGCCTGTTTCTCAAGGATTGGGTTATGCCCCACCTGTGATCTTAACTACAAACTGTTCTTCTGTACTGCCTGTTCCAGGAACAGCAATCATGCCTTTGTTTCAAAAATTGTTCATAACCATTTTGAAAGCCTACCTTGGTTTCACAAGGTTATAGGACCACCTATGGTTGCCTGGTTATGATGGCCTGCTGCTATGAGTATCTGGTTATGTCCACCTTGCAACCATGTATTTGTTTCAGGAGCCTGTGTAGCATTAACTTTTTATGTTTATGTTCTGCTCTTGCAACCCCACCTATTTTGCTTGCAAAATCCATTTGGAAACCCTGTACCCCTGAGTTTTTATCAGTCTTTTTGATTCATCCAATGCAGACCTCTCAAATTCTACCTTAGGAGGGAGCAGTCGATGTACACAGAAAAAAAAAAATTGCTTTAATGTATTGCTTTCTGTAATGAATTTTCCCATGATGATTTGGGTTGGTGGTCTTTCTAGTCTCATCTTTGGGATTCACATTGGCCCTCTGAAACTAAGCACCTCTTATTTCCTTTTGTACATTGCCTTGGTAATGGTGTCTCTTACAGCAATAGAACTACAACTCAGACACCTATTAGAGTTGGTTAGTATGACGAGGATGATTCTAGTCACATAAAAATTATATCCTAGGATGGATAAATTAAAACACCGAATAGATGGAATTATGGAGATAAATGCAAGGTCATTAGAAACACAGATATATCCCTTCACACTTAGAAAAGAAGTGGGGACATCACAGAAGAAACCTTTTTTTTTTTTTTTTTTTTTTTAAAAACTGAATGTGAAAGGTATCTTTGGTTTTTCTTGTTTCTGCAATAAAATACTCTGGCAACTTAAGGGTAAAAGCTTTATTTTACTTCATAGTCAAGTAGCAGTCCTTCATGATGGCAGGATAAAGCAGGCCGGGGTTTAAAGCTGTTGGAGGTATTGGATACAGAATCCAGAAGGAGCGAAGTACGCATGCGTGCAGTTTGATGCGCTTTCTCCACATAAGCAGTTCCTGTTCTGAGACAGGAAATGGTTCCACCCACAGTAGGAGGGACTTCCTGCTATAATGAAAATAATCTAGGTGTGCCTCAAGGCCGGTCTCCCAGGGAATTCTTGATTCTGTGAAGTTGACAATTAACATGAAGGAAGCATCACGAAATATTAACAGTGTTACTAATGGCGAAAAAAATCCAAGTTATTCATAATGTGCTTACAAGACTGGCAGTCTCTCAGGGCAAGATGGTGGTGGTAGATACTGGTGAGCATCTTTAGAAGACACAAGAATTAATATAATTTCTGCATCTTCCTATGAGAAACTGCCTAGAAAAAAAATTAAGTTCCCTAGCCTCTGACCTGGAAATTTTATTTCCTCAAATGTATCTTGGAGGCATAGTTATATTATCTAAAAAAAAAAAAAAAAAAATCACCTATACATTTTAGTGTATAATTCTTACTAATTATAGGGGAAAGTGACAGTTAATGCCCAGTAATCAGAGCATGACACAGATAATCAACTTAGATTCATAAAAATGAAATTTCACGTGGTTACTAAGAAAGGTGCTTAAAATTATAATACATTGAGAGAGCAGTGCAGTGTAAGGCATATGTGTGCATGTTTCTATAAGTAAAGCGATATTATGCGTGTGTTTCTGTGTATTATAGTCTGAGATTTACAGGAATGCTGCCTAAAACACCACCTTTCAGTGACTTCTTTTTTTTTCCTATTTGCACTTCTCAAATTTTCCGTCATTAATATGCACTGTTATTTTTCCTTGGAGTAGAAAATTTCAAAGTTGCATAAAAGCACAGAGAATGGTGTGATGAACTCCTGTGTGTCTGTCATTCCATTTTAACATTTTTTCTGCTGTAGTTTCTGAGGGAGAAATATTGAAAGAAGTTCAATTAGCTAGAAATCATTTGTATTCACATCTCCTGAAACGACTTACTAATCGTGATTCATTACAATATAGTTTATATCTTCCCTTAAAAAACGTGTTTCTTGGTAGCCCAAATTCTATTTTTAAGTACTGACTTCATTGCCAAGAATTTGGAAAGGAAAGCTAAACTTGTTTTAATGCTGTTAGTAAAGATAGATCAAACAAAAGGATTTCTCATACATACATACATACATACATACATACATACATACACACACATACATATATACATGCATACATGTGTGTGTGTGTATATATATATATATATATATATATATATATATATATATATATATATAATAACAAAATGTCTTTGCTTTCCAGAAGATTTTTGTAGGTCTCTTCATCCATGAACAGCAAGAGGACAGCATTTTTGGTAGCATCCAAAAGATGATGTGGCCAGTGTGTGTTCCCCCCCTACTTTCTTTCTTCATATAGTTTGGGGATCACAGGAGAACCTAGCCTGGCACATTCATAGCAGTGGGCCATCCTACCATCTGCTCCAGAAGTACCTTCATTCTTAAATCCAGAATTTGGCATACAGTGCATTTATACAAGTGGCTCTTCTAAGAACATTCTAGAAGAAGTTAAAAGCTACATGCCCTCCAAAGGATTGTGTGCTCACATCCATAAAAACAGCCTTCTGAGAGTTTAAATATTTTCCCTCTGAAGAATAAAAAGGAGAGAGATTCACAGTGTACCTTCTAATATATTTATAACTTGGATTCTTTCTTCCACACTCCTGTGTTTCCTACTGAGCTTTTTAAAGGCGCACTTTTCACACTGTGTGTTAGTGGGTGTCTGTGCACTTTGATGGACTAACCCCTCTGGAGAACTTTAATATGTGCTATTTTTTTTAAAAGAAAAAAAAAAACCCAGGATAGCATGGTTTTAGAAGGTGGAACACTGTTTATACCTTTTATTTTCAGTAGGCTCGAGACCATATGGCTCTGAGAAACTCCCTATAACCAGACTATAAAAATAATAAAGCCATGACAACATGAACATCAATGTAATGAATGCCTTGCTTTCATGTGGAGAATTGTCAATATCTATTGGCATTTGTTCTTGTGGCTTGTTTTGGGCCACATTATATTTATTGGTTCTGGCTTGATTACACCATTCCATTAACTTGTTAATTCCATTATAGTTAAAGGGGGGGGGATTTTAGCTGCTGGGTTTTAGTTTAAATTTTATGCATGGCCCAGAAGTGTTTTGGCCACTGAATACATTTTGTATAAATCAAACAAATAATTAATGAGTAAAAGGTTTTTTGTATAGACAGAAAAAAAATAGAATTAAGATAAAGAAGCTTTTTAATAACACACACTAAGAAACTGCTCATAGAGGTTACTGTCCTGAGCTGTGTCAGGGGTATTCTTGTGTTTCTCAGTTGGTAGGAATACCCACCCACACCAGAGGGAAAGGTCGTTTCTGTGGACATATATATTAAGCCAATGCAGACAGTGCGAACAATAATAGAAAGTGCTTATGGAGCAAGAAAATGGGCAAATATGTTTGTGACTGTACTTTAAAGATGATCTTGTAGAAATCTGATGCAGAAAAATGTTTACCCCGTGAAAAGCTCTACTAAGAGCTGCCGAAAGGATTGGTGGAGGGATGGCTCTGTTGATAAAGTGCTGCGGCAGGGGCATCAAGAGTTGAGTTTAGATACCCCCCACTCACACAAAAAGCTAGAAGTTGAGGCTCCCTGGGGTTTTCTGGAAAGCTAGTCATGTGTAATCAGTGAGCTTCAAGCTCAATTGGAAACCCTGTCTGAAAAATAAAGGGAAGAGCAAGAGAGGAGGAGATCTAATGTATGCATGCACGCACGCGTGCACACACACACACACACACACACACACACACACGCACACCGGTGGGAATACTAGGAAAGGGCTTCTACATCCTGTGGTCAGTCTCACCTATAAAACATACAGAATACAATGTGTTATCTTAAGATTGTGTTTACGAAAAAATCTTAGGTCACATCTGGCTAAAGCCTTTCTGGTGTCTGTCTGCAAGCTTGTCTAACATACTGTTGTCTTTAAAAGGCCTTACAATATTATAAAAAGCAAATGCTTTCAAAGCCCTGAGGGGGGAAAAAAAAAAGGATAAGCACACCCTACTTGGCATTTGTCACCAGGAGCAAAGTTTCTTCAGTGCACTCCAAAGCTCTTAGCTGAAGACCAACACTATCAGTTACATAAATAAACGATTTCACTGGGATTGGAAAGGTCTGGCAGGGGCAATTAATTTTCATGAAACTCAACTCTGACGAAAATCTATGGGCTTGACATAACCTATACACCTGTTTGTCATTCTCCCTGCCCCCATCTTGTCAACATGGTGGGGGGGTTGGGCAGTTCAGATACAAACTGGAATGTATGGTAGACTCTCCATGATGGTGGGAAGGTGGGCTAGGAATTCCATTTGTAGATTTTTGAGATGTTTTGTTGACTAGTTAGCAGCTGTAATGAAAGCTAGCCGTCTTTCTTTCATTTTTGTTCTTTCTTTCTTTCTTTCTTTCTTTCTTTCTTTCTTTCTTTCTTTCTTCCCTTCTCTTCTTCCTCTTCCTCTTTCTCCTCCTCTTCTTCCTTCCTGCTTCTCCTCCTTCGTCCTCTTCTTCCCCCTTCTTCGTTTTTTTCTGCACTCAATACTGGTATTTCACTTTTTCATCCTTAGAGTCCCTGAGAGAATGTCTGTTAGCATTTTGGGCAACTTCTAGAGAGTCAATGGTAACTAGGAGCTTGGGGACATTAGCAGCTATTTCAGGGTGGGAGGAGTTGTAAGATTTGAGCAAGGAAGGGCAATTTAGGCAATGATACTAAGAGCTGGATGGCCCTTCCTGAGGTAGCAACCCACCTGGGCTGAATTGGGGAGAATGAACCAAAGCCGATTGCTCTCCATTTCATGATGTTGGGTACTCACATCCTCAAAGGGAAGCTCGCAGAGAAGCAGCTTGTGAAGCTCCTGTCAGCCAGCAACCCCCTGCCTCAGTACCACTACACTGAAAAATAGGCCACAGTGACATCACTCCATAAAGTCATCACAGTGCACTTCCGCTAATAATGCTTCTGTCATTCTTGATCTGAATGTGATGCCTGAGCAATTGTCTTCAGTGGCAAAGTCTTAGTGAATATCGCCTCTTTGCTTTGTGTCTTAGTCAGGGTTTCTATTCCTGCACAAACATCATGACCAAGAAGCAAGTTGGGGAGGAAAGGGTTTATTGAGCTTACACTTCCACATTGCAGTTCATCACTAAAGGAGGTCAGGGCTGGAACTCAAGCAGGTCAGGAAATAGGAGCTGATACAGAGACCATGGAGAAATGTTCCTTACTGGCTTGCTTCCCCTGGCTTGATCAGCCTGCTTTCTTGTAGAACCCAAGACAACCAGTCCAGGGATGGTACCACCCACAAGGGGCCCTCCCACTTGATCACTAATTGAGAAAATGCCCCACAGTTGGATCTCATGGAGGCACTTCTCCAACTGAAGCTCCTTTCTCTGTGATAACTCCAGCCTGTGTCAAGTTGACACACAAAACCAGCCAGTACACTTTGCTAGATGCTACATGAATGCTGGTTCCCAACCCATTTAACTCTCTGAGGATGCAAACCAGCTCCTCTCCATCCTTGACTGCAACCCGCATCTCAGCGATGGTCTCCACGAGAGGGTTTATGTATGGCATACACAATTCCTCTGTGCACAAAATATTCTACAAGTGAGCTAACTCGGCCAAGGCTTAGTTTTCATGAGCTTAACAATTCACCACTCAACTCTATGATTGATCGACTTTCTCCAACTTCACTTCTTAAAAAGAAACGAAAAAGGAAGTCTTCCCCCACATTTCCATCAAGGCCCTCAATATGCATTTTTCTGTTTTTTCCCCCCTTTGCATTCCCCAGTGTCCAAGAGAGGGGCAGAGGCTTCTAGAAACATGAGTTCTTAGAAAAGGAAGGAGCTGAGACGTAGAGAAACCATGTGGTCTTGCTGTGAATCATCATTAGTGTGAGCCAAAAAAAAGCTGGGCAGAGTATCAAGGCCTGCTTTCTTTCCAGGTTTTGCTAACTCTGGCTGAGTTTTCCAAACATTGCAGGGGAAGTTCAGAGTCTCTGCGTTGGATGCCTGGATCTTTCCTATGACCCGAAAAATCGCTTAAGCTTACATATGTCCTGGAGATGGATGTTTCCATACCTTAAAAAAAAATCAGTTATAAAAGGTGTTCACTTGGATACCCTTTGTGCTCACACAAGAGCGTGGGAAGAGTGATATTATATTGTAATGTAAAGGATGATTCAATTTTTTAATGAGGCCAGATAGCTGCCTGTGTAGATCTGTGAATCAGTTTTCTCTACTTGTTTTCTTTTGGTAATGTGGTTCCCATTATCCCTTTCCATTCAGCCTCATTGCTGCTGAGCACATGTTTAAAACTACAGTTAAAGATTGGTGCTCTTGGTCCAATTCCAAGGGCTAAAATCAGCCCTTAAATGAATCCCACAGCCTTAAGAAGAACCTTCCTTCCAAAGCATGAAAGGACGGACGGAAGGAAGAGAGGAAGGAAAGAAGGAAGGAAGGAAGGAAGGAAGGAAGGAAGGAAGGAAGGAAGGAAGAAAGAAAGAAAGAAAGAAAGGGAAAGAAGAGAAGGAAGGAAACAGTATAAGTACTAAACTTTGAATAGAAGAGCCATAAAGAACTCTGGGAGCCTCTTTTATGTTGCAATGCACATACCAGGATGATGTCTTTAGCAATTAGCATGATTATTTTCTAACCTCTGTCTATCTATCGCAAGTATGTAGCCATTTAGTTTATAGCTATGATTGCTTGCCAGCTCGCTCTCTCTCTCTCTCTCTCTCTCTCTCTCTCTCTCTCTCTCTCTCTCTCTCCCCATTGGTTACAAAGAGCAAAAGCTAGGGTATCAGTGTCCAGAGAAGCAGTAATACAGAAAGAATTTACATCAGCTATGAATCTGTCTTGCTTCATTTAAGTTATTTATGGTCGTGAGGTAGATACAGTACCTCAATAATCTGTGTAGGCGGAATAGAATAATAAAATCCGGCTGTAATTTCATCTCTGTGAGTTAAAGCAAAAATGCATGTGCACACGTTATATTTGGTTATATCCATCCCCTTTTGATTTTGGAATACTTTCCAGCAATTGTCCACGGGACGGGACACCTCTGTCCTTTGCCTGGTTCAGTCTTCTCCGTGCCTGGTTCTCTTTCAAGGTGTCTGGCCCAAGGGCGGATGACTGGGGTAGAGTGTGCAAGGCTTGAGTTGCGACTGCTCTTTTTAACTCAGGGTTTGCTTTTCCTGAGCAGGGGAGAATCTAGGGAGTTTGATTGACAGATTGCACACAAGAGGAGTCATTCTGATGAGACACTATGAATTTCAGGCAGGTTTCCTTGACTTCAGACTGTCTTACGTTTTAAATTTCTACTCCCCTCTGTACAACTCTCTCATAGATTTTCTTCCCAACATAATCTCTTTTGCCAGATTTCCAGGTGTAAGCCCATGCTTATGTTTAAGGAATCACTTTGAGCTCTGATTTTACAATTCTGAAAACTTGTGACTACTGAGTGGAAGATAGACAGTTAATTCCTACATAGTCAGAGGACAGTACTTTCTTAAACCTGGGAATGATGACTGTTCTTTATTTTCTTGTTCTCAGTATAATTAAACTGTGACCGTTATATAATTCTAAACCACTGACTCATGAAATTCTTGAAAATTTAACAATCATTAGCACTTTTAAATTCATATGGGATGCCATTTCCAGTTGCACATTTTTACTTGTTAAAAACATATATTTATATATACATACATATGGGCTCACATTTACACTTTGTCCATAAGCACACATAATCCTACCAACCTATAAGGACACTGGAAGCATTTAACCTGGAAAATATTAACATGTAACATAATAGTTTCCCCCCCTTTTTAAAGAAAAATAAAGTTTTTTTTCACACAACATATTCTTAACTTAGTTTCTCCTACCCTATCTCCACCCAGATCCTTGCATCTGTCTACTGATGCTACACTTTCTTTCTCTGTCCTAAGAAAACTGGCAAATTAAAAAAAAATACAAATAAGTTAAAACAATAACAACAAACTATCAAAAAGGTGAAAAAAGAAGCAAAGGACCAATCAGGTAAAACAAACAAACAAAAAACCAAAAAACCAAAAAAAACTTCAATAAGTCCAAAATCTCAAATATGAGATTATAAATAAATAAATAAATAAATAAACAAACAAACAAACCACCAAAAATGCCATTGAATTCATTTTGTGTTTGCTATCTACTTCCGGGAAATGGTCCTGTTCTTCCATGTGGTTTGTGTACCCAATTAGACTCCCTTGGGGAAAACTAAATTTTCCCTTGCCGAGTGGTCAATTGGAGATAGCTTCTTCGTTCCGGATGGAAGCACATGTTCTTGTTCTGGGTCTTCCTCAGAGCACAGGACACTTCCGGTCCGATTGTTGGGGTTGTCGAAGACTGTAGTGCCTGGTTCTGGGCGTGCTGCAGTGCGATGTTCTGTGTGTAATGTTCTGTGCGGTTGTTAATCACACAGTGGACGGATTGAACTTCTTGAATCATTTGCTTTAGTGCAACTTCAGAACAACAACTCCCATGCCTCGTGGGAGCTTCCGCGGAGAGAGCGATTCTGGAGGCAGCCACCATGTAAACACATCTCTTCAGTTCCTTTAAATGGTACTGGGGACGTTGTTGAGAATAGGTTAAAACATCGCAACACAGCAATGCTGTATTGAATTCATATAACATCCATGGTTAGAAATGCATCGTGAAATTTGCTGTGGTGGCAGTCAAATCCAACATTGGATCTGAGGATACTTTGATGTGGTGTCTGGTAGGTCGGGGGCAGTCAGCACATGCTTGAGTACTCGTCAATCCTTTGCCCAACAAGCATCTTTGTATACTGTGTTAGATATCAAATGAGCATTCACATAAACGTATTTTACATGAAAATGTAGATTGCACTCAGGGTCAAAAACGTGAATGTTTTTTAAAGGTTCACAAAACTCCTTTAACGGATCCCACCCTATTTTGATAGTGTCTATGTACTGGCTGGTTTTGTGTGTCAACTTGACACAGGCTGGAGTTCTCACAGAGAAAGGAGCTTCAGTTGGGGAAGTGCCTCCATGAGATCCAGCTGTGGGGCATTTTCTCAATTAGTGATCAAGGGGGGAAGGTCCCTTGTGGGTGGTGCCATCCCTGGGCTGGTATTCTTTGGTTTTATAAGAGAGCATGCTGAGCAAGCCAGGGGAAGCAAGCCAGTAAGGAACATCCCTCCATGACCTCTGCATCAGCTCCTGCTTCCTGATCTGCTTGAGTTCCAGTCCTGACTTCCTTTAGTGATGAACAGCAATGCAGAAGTGTAAGCTGAATAAACCCTTTCCTCCCCAACTTGCTTCTTGGTCATGATGTTTGTGCAGGAATAGAAACCCTGACTAAGACAGTCTACCTCCTACCTAATAGGAAGGAGTCTATCCCCCCTCCCCACCACGCTCTCTCCTGGCCTACCACCCCCTTTTCTGTCTCCTCTGAATTCTGCCATGCTTCCTTCAAGCCTTGTTCAGAAGATGTAGCACTTTACCTCGATCCAGCTCACTAACTAAACAATTCTGTTTGTTGTCTTTTCATAGCCAAACTTCTTAAAAGGATCATCCAATGAACTGCACTTATGTAATTTGAAGACCATAGTAGCATAGCGCGACCACAATTACCTTGATATATACAGTCTCAGGAGGAGACTTGCAAATGGAGAATCAATTAGAAAAGAGAAGATATTGCTTCTCTATGCAAGTCTCCCAGTATCTCAATCATGGCACGAGATTATAAGAATGCGGCTTGTGTCTTGCATACTGCAGAGCTTACCAATGTAGACTCATTTTGGTTTTATTCTCCGAGTTTCCTATAACTGACTTGCAGAGAAGTCTAGACACATAGGCTGTCTGAAAGCACAGAGACAATGGGTAGAAGGCAAATGACTATTATGGTTGGGAGAGGGCTGGTTTGCAAAATGGGAGCTGTGTGTAGAGGCTAGAGCCAACATAGCAAGGCTGAGCTACAGCTGCTGGTGCGAGATTAGTGTATTGTAGGTGAACAATGGACGGAGGGAGGTAAAATCTGGTTGACAGAAACAATGTGATCAAGAAATGTGACTATTCTTAAGGGAGAGTTGTACACGCAAACACACAAAACACACAGAAAGCCATCTGGTTTGTGCTTTTATTCAGCGAGTGTTTTCCCAGAAAGGACACATGTATTTAGCTTTTTTTTTTTTTTTTTTTTTCAAAATATATGGTAACTAGCTCTCCCATCAGAGTGGATGCCAAGTAACTAGGCTCTCACAGTTGCCAAGTTTACCTTAGTATAAATAAGACAATTACATGAATGTTTCCCGGGGTCTTGAGGGGAATCTCTCATTTTCTGCATAGGTAATTATCTAACAACTGCCATCTAACATGGATAATGTGTATGTAATGCAAGATGCTGCCACCATTCTGGTGTTATTTCTGTACATATGTGAATGATGTCAATACATTTTTTACTATTAATAATCCCTATATTATATGACTTTTTGAGTAAAACTGAGAGAAGAATTCCATTATACTCATAAATTGCTAGACATTTCACATGTCCTGGATCATTTTCTAATTCTACAAAGTTCATTAAATCGACATGAATAGGGCTCAATCCGCCCACCTTCCTCAGTATGTTGCTTGGTATCTGAAGCCTCATATCAAGCTCTCTATACTCGGAGATCCATTTGATGAAAGACCTATTTCTGCCCGCCATAAAGGACTCTAGAGACTAGAAGTTATTCATGTGACTTCCAGTCACTCACAGACTTAATGTGCTTATTTACTGCTCCATGGTAACTTTTTATTGATATTTACGGTCAATTTGTCAAATTGTGTCATTCTGAGTAATGCTGTTAAAATATTTCTGATTTCTTTTCCCTTCTGAAGATCTACGTTCCTTTTGAGTGCTTGTAGAATGGCCATCCATTAATACTTTTTGTTTTTTTGGGAGCGGGTGATGCAGATGGGTCTGGGGGCTGTTCTAGGAAGCAGATGGGGTAGACAATGTATTTTTACATTTTCATTCAAATCATGAGCCATCTAAAGAAGATGGAGTGTTATTGTGATTGCAAACATCGAACTGGGTCTTAATTTGTTGACTTTGAATTAGACTTTCATCTGAAAATCAACTGCAGGGGGACACAGTAACATGCATATCCAATTCCCATCCTTTTATAGCAACCAGTTAGGGGGCAGTTTCCCTTTAATGTCTGAATTTGACCTATAACTCCTGAGTCAGTTTAATGATAGTGAATTAAAACTACAATAGCAAGGTTCAGTGATAATGAATCTTCCTTTTCCTGTTTTTTCTACAGGCAGGGAAATGCCCAGTATTAGAAGCAACATACTTAAAAGGTCTCCATAAGGTACCATAACAGACTCAGCTAGCAACTGATCAGAAAATCAGAGTTAGACCAAAGAGTCGGACACATATGGAGGAAAAATGGTTCTATTCATTTGAACCGAATCTTATTTTATTTTCCTGGTTGTATTATTTTGCAGGATAACTTATCTGGGGATTGAAATGATCTGACTTCTGTTTAGAATATTCTATAGTGAAATCACAAAATAAAGATTTAGTGAATTATCATCCAAAGTAGGTGATTTAAGTTGCCTAGTTAGAGGCTACGTGTGTAAGTTCCCATGATGAAACATTCCTAAACTTTGAGAAATGGGCAGAACTTTAAGAATTGCTAGGTTCAAATATTCACCATTGTTAGCCAATTAAACCACAATAGATATTAATACTTCCTGATTAGAATAGGTATTATAGAAAAGATGAAAGATAAAAGAAATGTCATTGAAGACATGGGGAGGGGATTTTCGCATACTGTTGCTGCAGACATACTGTCACGCTATTAACAGATACTATGAAAATGCTATAGAAGTTCCTTAGAAATTTACACATTAGAGCCGTCATATGATCCAGGGGCTCCTCTAGAGCAGTGCCTCTCAATCGTCCTAGTGCTGTGGCCCTTTAATGCTCCTCATGTTGTGGTGACAGCCAACCATAAAATTATTTTTGTTGCTACTTTATAACTGCAATTCTACTAGTGTTACGAATCGTAATGAAAATATTTCTGAAGACCGATGTTTGCCAAAGGGGTCATGACCCACAGGTTAAGAACTGCTTTACTTAAAGATCCCTTTAAAGAGATCTGGTATACCCATTTTATGATTTGGAGGAGAAATGTTCACCATAGGTTCATGTGTTTGAGCACTTGGGTCCCCAGTCGGTGGCTCTATTTGGGGAGATTATAGAACCTTTAGGAGATTAGGTCTTGCTGAAGAAAGTCTGTAACTTGGGGCGAGCCTTGAAGGCTTAGAGCTTGGCTTTCTAACTTTCAGGTTCTACTCCACTTCCTGCTTCCGGTGTGTGGCCAAACCACCACCAGCTAACTTCCTGCTCCTGCCTCCGTCCCACGCTGGCCTCTCCTTTACGGACTCTAGCTCTATGTAGCCCTAAGAGCTAATTTTCACCTCACTTTGCTTTTTATAAGGATATTTTGTCACAGCCCCAGAAAAAGCAGTTAATATGCCAACATTCAAGTCAGCATCCCTCACCGGAGCCAACCTAAGAATTAACTTAAGCATCCATCAGAATGGATAAATTAAAATGCTGTGCGCGTTCACAGTAGAACAGCATCCAGCCTTAATGAACGGAGACTGTGCCATTGCAACGATGCAGGTGAACCAGGAGGACATTGAGTTAAACAAGATCAAGTAGGCATAGCAAAACAAACATGAGATGACCTCAGATGAGGGGAATCTAAAACTCTGCATTTATAGAAGTGAGGACTAGAATGGTAGACAGGAGATCTGAAGTGGTGGCCAAAGGATAGGAGATTTCAGTTGGCTGGGAGGACTTTGGGAGCTATTTTCAAACATGGCTAACAATTTATAGTGCTTGAAAATTTCCAAGAGTGTAGACTCTTCATATTCTTACCACAAATTCATCATCACCGTACAAAGTAATATATCTTTGCTTCTTTGCCCTAGCCACTCTGTGTCTCACATATGTTTCAAACCATCAGATCAGTTTTTCAACATCGATCAGTTATTTACCATTTTCAAAAGTTTGGGTACGAGTTGGGTTTGGAGCATGAGTTTTGCTCTGTGATGGGTATGGACTGCCCTTCTGGTCCTGCCCGATACTCAGTGACATTTGACAAGTCACTTACCATATGTGTCAGTTTCCTGTTGAAGAAAGTAGCATTTGTTCACCTCTGTGAGTGAAGTGAGTGGACAGCCAATACTGCTATTAATATTGTTCAATCAGCCCCCACTGGCCAATTGAAAAAGGGAAGAATTCCATGGCTTAAATACTACGTTCACAGGCATTTCTCATTCCACATCATTAAGAAAGTGATAGCTATAGTATTTGGAGATACAGTTTGTTACTACACCCAACTACATACCTTATAATAGCAACACGTTCAGACTTACAGACCATGACCTTTCAGTGATGGGCACATGTTAATGGTACAGAAAACCTAAATCCAAACATAATTAGCTGACTGACTGGCCATCCAGAAACCTTGTTTGTTTTCTGTCTGCCAGCCATTGTGTGTTCTTCGTGCAATAAAGATTTAAAGCAGGAAATCTAGACTGTGGTTTCTAATACTCATCAAGCAGTGAAAGAGAAAAGAACTTCCCTTCCTCTTTCTCTTTGATCAGAGAGCAATATGGAGACATATTTCTTTAGAAACTCCCTACAATAGCTGCCTCTTGAGAGATCTGCCAGAGCCTTACAAATACAAAGTCAGATACTCGCAGCCAACCATTGCACTGAACCTGGGGACCCCAATGGAGGACTTAGAGAAAGGACTGAAGAAGCTGAAGGGGTTTGCAACCCCATAGGAAGAACAACAATATCAATTAACCTAACCCCCCCCCCCAGAGCTCCCAGGGACTAAGTCACCAGCCAAGAAGTACACAGGGCTCTGGCTGCCTATGTGGCAGAGGACAGACTTGTCAGGCATCAATGGGAGGAGAGGTCCTTGGTCCTATGCAGGTTGGAGAGAGGCCCCAGTGTAGGGGAATTGAGGGTGGGGAGGTGACAGTGGGTGGGTGGAAGAACACCCTCATAGAAACAGGGGGAGGGGGGATAGGATGGGGGTTTCTAGGAGGCAGGGGAAACCAGGTAACACTTGAAATTTAAATTATAAATAATAAATAAATAAATAAATAAATAAATAAATAAATAAATAGAAACTCCCTGCAAAGGCCTTTCTGTATTTTCCCCTCACTGGTCTCTCTCTCCCTCTCTCCCTCTCCCTCTCTTTCTCTCTCTCTGTCTCTCCCTCTGTCTCTCCCTCCCTCCCTCCTTCTCTCCCTCCCTCTCTCTCTCTCTCTCTCTCTCTCTCTCTCTCTCTCTCTCTCTCTCTCTCTCTCTCATCATTTAGTGGGAGAAAGGATGTGCTGATATATCAGTCAGGAACCTTGTTTAGGCAGGAATGGAGTTGTCACACTTCTCCTGAGAAGAGAGTACTGTGTTGGGAAGTACAAGGTTACCAAGAGATCAGAGTGTGCCCATCTAGAAAAGCCTGGTACACAGTTGGTGGATCAAATGTCCCATTTATCATTCCAAAGTGATTAAGAACAGGTAGAACTGTGACTACAGCTCTTACATTATTTTATAAATTGTTACATACTTGGCTTTTGCACAGGTTAAAATTATCATCATGCTCATAACTGACCCACTACAATGCATTTAAGGAGTCACCTATATTTTTGTTTACATTTTCTAAATTTCTTTCAGAAGAAGTGAATCACAGAAGAGTCTAGTACTGCTGGGGAAGAGGTCCAGATTAGTTACATTAAACACTATTTAGAACATTTGGGATTCTGCATCTGAAGGATCATGTTTGAAGCCTGGAATCTAAAGACAATGAAGTATTGAGGGTATTTTGTATGCACTTGTAACTGAATTTTATTTAGGACAAAACATCTTATTAAGGAAGACAGAAATGAAATTGGAATTTATTAAATCTATTTTGGCCAAATATATCATTTCTGTGTTTATGTTTAGCAGATAATGGAATTATTAATATATCCCCCATATAATCTAACAAATGATTAGCCAAATTAGAAATTCTTCCCTTTGCCATCAAGGAAGCGGTGTTCTCTCTTTTGACACCCTCTTCCTATGTGTGAATCATAAATGGGTGTCTGAGGGTACAGGGTTCAGAAGGCATCCAATTTGTGGTAGGCTGAAAATAACCATGGTTTCAAAGTAGTTGGCATCCCCATAGAGAATAGACATCTCAACCAAAGGGAAAAAAAATCATCACAGGACAAAGTATATGCAGGCAAATGGAGTGGATTCAGGGCCAAGAAACTTTTGCGGTGGGACATTTGGCTTGTCTGGAACATTGTGGATTCTGAGCTTATAAAGAAATCCCCAGAATGTGAGTGTGTAGCTTTAAAGAATGGGGTATTTGGGCTACTTCTTTATCTGCCCATTCTTTAAGAAAAGGGTGATTTAATAAAAGCTTACAGAAGAATAATGGTCATCCACCATTTTATGGGTTCACAGGCTATAGGCATTCATATAGACACCTACAAACCGTTCCTCTCAGAATGCAAATTTGAATCCCTCTGTTTTGAATTTTAAAAGGTGATGTTTGGCTTGTGGCAGGTATAGTTTTAGGGATCTGAAAGAACTTACTCCCTTGTTTCGCAGAATGTACTTCTAGTATGACAAGAAGTCTGAACTTCAGGAGGGGTAAGATGGGCAGTGTTAACTCTCTCTTCCAACCCTGTGTGCACAGTGGTACAGAGGCCTTTATATGCAGAGAGAGCAGCCCCATGCTAACTGGGAAGCAGAACAGTCAAATGTGTAGAACACTCCCCCCCTTTATTTTGTCATAAACAAATTACTTCACTATAATTTTTTCGGCTCCATCCTAGTTTGCCTAATATGTAAACTATTAGAATATGCAAAACATTTTAAATTCTTGGCATGCATCCTTCAGTTTCTTGTCTTTAAAATGTCAAGAACTGTTTCCCTCAAAATAAATAACATATTATGTTTATGAAAGAATTCAAATAGTTTCCTGAAGAATGTTCTTTATATTCTATATTTTCAAAGCCTGTTTTCGTTTTGTCTTTTTATTTGTATAATTGCTAATAAAGCAAGTGTTTCTAAAATCAGAGCTCACACTGGAGATGATCCAGCCTGTCAGTGAAAATGATGGAGAAGACGCCATTGGTCCTAACGCCCAGCAGAACTATGTGGGAAATTTGTAATGATTTGTAAACATTTTCCCACTTACTATAATTCGGATATGGATTGTGGCCCAGAAAAGATGTGGATATATTTTGATAGTCCTTCGTAATTAGCTCAGCGATGTTTTCCTAAGTTATGATTTCATACTGACTATTAGAAATTGCACATTTCTGAGATGCCTCTTCTATAGAAGGTATGGGGTTATATGGCAATGATTAAGTAGACTGTAAACTAAATTAAACAGGGTCTAAGTCAAGTATACATGAATTAAAGTATGGGATACATAGATTGAAGAACAGAAGCTAATAAATAGTGATATGATTTAAGTAAAATTCTGAGCACCTGGCCAGTTTATTTTTATATAAAACCAGAAAATCTCATGTAATTATGAGGGGGGGGGAAGATTCCATAATTCCATAACTAGAATCAACTTATGATTAAAAAGACATGTCTTTACCCAAACACTACATCATCAAGGTCTGTTCTGCTAAGATGTATGCCAGCCAGGACTGGAAACCTGACGGAATGCTCAAGATTGCTTGGTTCACACCCCTTATGAACTTCAAAATGGTAGCCATCATCTCTTTAAACTCAGGGCTTTGCCCTGTGTTTGTCCTGATGATTGGGGAAGGAGGGAACCACAGGGAAGTTTCTGAATCCCATCCATTCTTGTCTCCTGTTTGCCCTGATCCCTGAGAAGAGGCTTAGTCAATGCCTGGGGTGGGGCCTTGTTCTGGTTTAAGTCTTCCTGGTAGACACAGAGCTAAGGGCTCTCTTCTCCTAAATCTCTCTTTTGGATAGCTTGTGAGGATTAATGAGTTAATATCAAAAAATGCTACAGGGCAAATCCTCACTTGCCTGAAAGAGCACACAATTTTTATTTTGTCTTTTATGTTTTCTGACAATCCGTTTCGTCTGCCACCAGGCTTTGAGTGGAGTGTGCAGAGAATTTAGGACAAGATGATGAATCTTACTCAAGGGCATCTCAATAGCTTTGAAAAAAACACATAATGCAATAATGCAGGTCTTGGGCCCTGTGTTGTGGAGAAAATGAAGACAGCCAAATTTTAGATAAAGGACGATATAGTTCTTCTGTTATTATTTAGGAGACAAATTACATCAATGAACTTTCTTCCTAAACATTTTTTATCATTGCATATCCACCTAATTTTATATAGAACAGCTAGGGAGTTTAAAAGTCACCTGAGAGAATGATTAAGGCTGCATATTACTTTAAATAATAGATAAATAATTTATTTTGTCTCCCTTGAGAAATAGGGAAAAGGGAGAAGAACCCAGATTGTACTACATTTAAGTAAGGTAATGCCTGGTGAAGGATAGTTTTAATTGTCAATTTGATACAATTAGAATCACCCAGGAAGGGAGACTCAGCAGATGGTCATCTACATTGGCTTGGCCTGTGAGAATACCTGTGAGGGGATTGTCTTAATTAAATTAATTGATGGGAAGACCCAGCCTACAATGGGTGGTACCATTCCCTAAGCAAGAAGTACTGAACTGGAGAGATAAACAGAGGACTTAATTAAGGCCTTCAAAGAGTCTAAATGCCACCTGCCTAATCATTTGATTTTCTTGCTGCTGTGAACACACACCTGGCAAGAGGGAAACCTAGGGAAGAAGATTTTACCTTCTCCTATGCTACAGAAGGGATGCTGTCCATCACAGCAGGAGTGTAAGACACTGGTGGCACAGCCTCCACAGTGCAGAAGCAGAGGGGGTACAGGAAGTGGCCTCAGGCTATAAAATCCCATTATCCTCTCAAATGAGTCACTTTCTCTAATGAGGGTCCACCTTTTAAGGTTTTCACAACCTTCCAAAACAGCAACACCAGTTGGGGACCAAGTGTTAGGCCACAATACCATCCAAATGAAAGTCAAAGTCAAAAGAAGAGGTATCATATTAATTTTATATGTTTACTAGAATTAAAACATTAGCCTGTCTGCCAAACTTCCTGTTGCTTACCCTCCAATGAGTTTACTGAAGATGAGCCTGCAGATAGATGTGTGAACAGTTTTGTTCTTCAGGACACTTTACTCTGTGGGCTTCTACTCAATCAACCAACCAACTAACCAACCAATTAATTAATTAATTAATTAATTTAAAATTAAGTTTATTATTTTATGTGTGCCTGCACATATGCTTATGCACAATCTGGCTCAAGAAGACCAGAAGAGGGTGCCCGATATCATGGATTTGGAGTTACAGATGGTTACAAACTACCACGTGGATGCTGTGAATGGGACTTTGAATTCTGAAAGAGCAGCCGGTATTCTTAACTATTGAACCATTTCTCCAGCCTTATGATGTGTTCTTGATTGGCTTATTGGATTACGTGACACCATCCTCAAAGGCAACAAGGCCAACTAGCAGCCAAGAAAACTGGGCTCTATCTGATGCCTCAAACATACATATTTAATAATATGGTTTTTCAGCTAGTAAGTCTAAGTCCCAAGTGTTACCCAGGAGCAGAAAGAGAGGAGGAAATCAAACACCTATATAGGGACTAAAAGCTTCTGTTTTTGTAAAACTTTGTCAACTATTTCTCTTTACACGAAATCTAAATCTCTTTTATCAGTCACATGATACAGAGCCTTGAAAGGGAAAGTGCTCAGTCAATACTTGGGTCAAAGCACAGAAAGTTCTGGCACATGGCTCCTCGGTAGAATGCCATATTGCATAAGTAGAGTGGACAGTGTAGACAGTAAAATCGGGATAGGGAAAATTAAACAGTAACAGAAGGTCTTACGTCCACACTGAGAAAGGAGGGTAGCTGTAGTCCCATAAAGCTCATCAGCCGACTTTCAGATTTAGCTGAAGGCCTATGTCCTACTTTAAACCCATTGTTAAAATTAAAGTTGAGAGTCTGAATACTGAGCCTCATGTCAATGATGCCATCTTTGAAGGCAGGTACAGAGTCATGGATCCATCCACATGGAGGTTGACCGAATCTTCTCAGTTTTCAAAGAGGTAGAAGCAGGAAGAAACTGGAGTCAGGTGCTCGAGGGAATCACTGACTCTTCAGAATTCCAAGCCATTCATATCCTTCTTAAGGAAGATTTGTCATTCTGCCTGTAGGCTGGACTGGACTTCAGTTGCACCTGACATGAGTGTACCCTGTAGAGCTCATTAACCCTCCTGGGAAGATGGTCCCCTTAGAAATCCCCAGCATCTGTCTCTGAGAACATATTCTAGACCTTGGTAAAGGAGATGAAGCCTTCATCTTGTCGTCTTTTCAAGAGTCAAGGTTGGTGATTGACCACGGGCACATGCCCATGGGTGCTCCTCACACACCACATGACGCCAGCTCTCCCTTCCTCTCCACTCTGCCTTCAGAGGATTCTGGAACATATTACTCCATTAATGTTCAAACCCATGCCAGAAAATGCTACTCTTTTTGTTATGGAAATCTCACCAGTTGTTCTGCACCACTAGCAGATATTCCTGCCCTTGAGTGAGCTTCTTCACCAACTACCATAACACTCTTTTGCAAGCAAGGAGCTAGCTAAAAAGAAATAAAGATTTTCCTCTGCCTTGTGAGTCTGTATTCTCTGCTCATAGTCATCCAATAACTCTGTGTGTAGCTTCAAAGGAAGAACTTTGAAATTATTGAACCATGGCAGGAATAGCAAATTTTCTGCAATCTCAGAGACAAATTTCTTGATAACTCTTTGATCATGAGATCCATAAAGGATGTCTCTGAATACTTCCTTGTCTTTCACCAGCATAGTCTCACCTATTTGGCTGGGTAATTTCTGACTCCAGCAGAACATACAGGCAGAACTCAGCATTTCTACTGCTGCCAGTGTTTAATTTCACTTCATCCAATTTCTGGGGAGTTCTTTCCAATCCCATTCTGTCCTGTTCTCTTCCTTCGATGATAAGCATACCAAAGAAGTTCGTGTTTGACAAGCACCACCTTTAAAGCTTGGGAGATAGACAGAATCTGTGGTACGAAAACAAACAAAAAAATCCTGATTGATCCAGAAGGCAGCATATCAATCCCCACCCTGTCATTGATCATGGTTGATAATCCTGGCATGCCATTTAACACATCCGTGTCTCAGACACCCCCAGCTAACCAACACAACTGTGGCAGTTTCCAATCATACCAATTTGTCAGGAATATAAAAGTGTGATGATTTATATAGGCTTGGTCCAGGGAGTGTCACTATTAGGTGGTGTGGCCTTGTTGGAGTAGGTATGTCACTGTGGGTGTGAGCTTAAGACACTTACCCTAGCTGCCTGAAAGCCAGTTTTCTCCTAGCAGCCTTCAGATGAAGATGTTGAACTCTCAGCTCCTCCTGCGCCATGCCTGCCTGGATGCTGCCATGTTCCAGCCTTGATGATAATGGACTGAACCTCTGAACCTTTAAGCCAGCCCCAAATAAATGTTGTCCTTATAATATCTGCCTTGCCCCTGGTATCTGATTACAGCAATAAGACCCTAACTAAGTCAAAAAGCAATTAAAAATTGGCACGAACCACTCTGAGATTCCTTTTAAAGAATCTCGAATGATGGATCTCCCCATCTTGAGTGCTGGGCAAAGCTGTTTGGGCAATGATTGGTTTTGCTTTCTCCATTTGAATGATCTGAAACCTAATTTGTCAGAGTATCCATAGGCGACTCTGAACTGTGAGAAGACATCTTCTAACATGTATAAGTATTTAACGTGTATAAGTATTTCTCTTCCTTTTAACTTTGGCACGTGGAAAATGAAATCCAGGTCACAAAGCTGAAACAGAGAGTAAGAATTTAAAACTAGTTTGTTTAATTACTGAATTTAAAAAAAACATATCATACTTTATGCATTTATATTCATAGTTGACCTTTCTAATAAACATTTTAGGACATATAGCAATTTGTTCTCCATTTATGAAACTTGTGTTTTAATAAAATGTTTATTAGATTGAAAACCACCACAATTGTGTTGGTAAGTTGGGGTTGTCTGAGACACGGATGCATTATCTCAGTATAAGGCTATCTTCTGCTTTCACGTTTCACATGAATTAGACTTAGGGCTAGTAGGGAAATAGAAAGTAGATGGCTCATCAGGAAAAGACACTGCCAAGAAAGACATCATGAGTTCAATCCCCAAGACCAGTGTGATGGAAAGAGAACTGACTTCACTTCTCCTCTGACCTCTATTTGCATGGTCCCCTGTACTGGCTGGTTTTGTGTGTCAACTTGACACAGGCTGGAGTTCTCACAGAGAAAGGAGCTTCAGTTGGGGAAGTGCCTCCATGAGATCCAGCTGTGGGGCATTTTCTCAATTAGTGATCAAGGGGGGAGGGCCCCTTGTGGGTGGTACCATCCCTGGGCTGGTGCTCTTGGGTTCTATAAGAGAGCAGGCTGAGCAAGCCAGGGGAAGCAAGCCAGTAAGGAAAATCCCTCCATGGCCTCTGCATCAGCTCCTGCTTCCAACCCTGCTTGAGTTCCAGTCCTGACTTCCTTTGGTGATGAACAGCAATGCAGAAGTGTAAGCTGAATAAACCCTTTTCTCCCCAACTTGCTTCTTGGTCATGATGTTTGTGTAGGAATAGAAACCTTGACTAAGACAGCTCCTTCCTCCCTTTTTTGTTCTAACTTTTCTTTTCTGGAGGGTCAGAGATAATTTCTCAGCATTCTGCCTCAGTCATGGCATTATATTAAGTGGTACTAATATATTATTTATGAGATTTTTAGTACCTAGAGTTTAAGCTTCCCAAAGCTCATCATAATCAGTAGAATTATCAATTAAAAAATTAGATCTTGTCATGACTGCACCCCCCCCAAAGACTTGCATAAACAATGGCGGCTAGAGATAAACAAGAGGGAAATTTGAAAAAGATAGCAGATACTATCAATTATGCATTTCCTTACAACAGTTATTAGTCTCATTTGGGATCTATCACTTCAACTTTAGATAAAATCATTCTTTGAGCAAATAAATAGGAAATTATCTAGGCATTAATCACTGTGAAGTATATTTATACACACATTTATGAGTTTATATATAGATGGATTCTGTGTAAACTATACACAAAGGGCAAGTATTATTTATAGTTTTCTTCATTTGTGAAGCTTTGTGGAGTGATTTGTCTGAGAAGTCTTATTTTCTAATTGGGTTTTTTTCTGCAGTTTTATTCTACTGTTGAGTTTCTTACTGGGAAGTTTACGGACACATATCTCTTGTGATGCAAGCTAGTAACAGATGAAGCTCTTCCTGAGCCAGTGACTCTTAGGGAGAGATACTGATAAAGAATAGGTACCCCTGATAACCTAAACAGGAAAGTATAACATTTTTAAAAAATCAACAACAGCAACAGCAGTAGCAACAGCCCCACCACCACCACCAATAACAACACACCTATAGCTATGACAGAAAGGTGTGACATATTTGGCAAATTAAGCTCAGGGATGGGGCTTCCAGGTGGTGGTAGGGAGTAGATATGATATCATATTTCACCGTATATATGTATGAGATTGGACAGACTAGAGACCAATTAGAATAACGTTAAGTTCCACTCTGATCCACCACTCACCCAGTCACAACTGCTCCCAGCCCATACTTTCTTTCTGGCTCTGTAGGGATCTGGGCTACATCTTCAGATGTTGTCACACCGTTACAGCTGTAGAACGCCATGTTCAAGCCATTTGTTATGTAATCCTTGTTTTTATATTGCAGGCCCCCAACTTTTGGTTCTCCCCAAGTTAATACATGTTTTGTTTCAATGTATTTAAAGAAGGCAAGAAAGAAGAGATTTGCTGATCCTCTTGTTCTTTATTAAAGATTGCTGGGTAGGTTTCATTATGAGTGGTGTCTTGGGTCGTTCCGGTTGCTATAACAACAACAGAATAGAATAGGCTGGGTGGCTTTCGTGGCAAATATTTATTTCTCACCAAAGCAGATGCTAGAGGACCGTTACCTGCTGGCAACAGGGTTGAGTTATTGGGGGTGGTCCTCTCTTGGTGAGAGAGAGATCTGTCTGTTCATTCTTCAGTAGGGAGAGAAGAGCCTTTTACATTTTCTGTCTAGCAGTGGTTCTAATGTTTAGGTTGATGGACTTACACAGGGCTTGCCTAAGACCATCTCAAAACACAGATATTTACACTACTATTCATAATAATAACAAAATTGCAGCTGTGAATAGCAACAAGAAGGATTTTATGGCTGGGGGTCACCACAGCACGAGGAACTGTATTAAAGGATTAGGAAGGTTGAGGTTGAGAATCTCGGCTCTGTATATACTGGGTGAGGGCCCCAGCCAGGTCATCTAACCGTCTCCTAGAGGCCCTGTCTCTCCACCCCACTGCATTGGAGACCAAGGTTTTACTGTGTGAAGTGGTGTGTATGTGTGTGACCACAAATGTTCAGTGTATCGCGACTGCTTTAGGAAATAGAAAAGGTGTATTTTGCAGGGTAAAGGTTGTTACATCTGAGACTTATTGTCATATTGAAAATGGAGGCCGGGCGGTGGTGGCTCATGCCTGTAATCCCAGCACTCTGGGAGGCAGAGGCAGGCGGATTTCTGAGTTTGAAGCCAGCCTGGTCTACAGAGTGAGTTCCGGGACAGCCAGGGCTATACAGAGAAACCCTGTCCCGAAAAAACCAAATCAAAAAAAACCCAAACAAACAAACAAAAAACCCAAAAACCAAAAACCAAAAAACAAAACCAAAAAAACACCCAACAACAAAAATACGCCCCCCCCAATGGAGGGTGATTGGGAATATTAAAAAGTTTATCCACAGAATGGCTGTCAGTTAGAGCAGCTGGGCAAGGGTTTGTTGTGTGAGCGTAATTGCCAGAAGAGGTGCAAGAAACTCTCCCTCTTTCCCCTCAAGTCAAGTAAAGCGTAGGACCCAACCCTGTGAGAATAAGACAGCTTGTATGTGTCCCGCTGAACATAAGCCCAGCAAGGAACAGAAGAAACAAGTTTGTTTTACATCCATGTTTAGCTAAAACTTCCCATCATCAAAACAGTAGTAGCAGGCTTTTTCCTCTATCAGGTTCCGGGACTGCTTAGCATTCCGGAAACGGAAGATTTCTAAGCTTCAAAAGACATCGGCGGTGGATGGTCAGAGTCTTTACTTTGGTGAGATAGATCCATATTCCCACGTCAGAGAAGGAAGCCATGAGGAACACAAAAAGAGTCAGGGAGCTGTGCTGTAGCCCACGTGGAAAGCCTAATCACTCATCCTGGGTGTGAGAGCTTTGCAGTACCACAGGCTAGAAGCTGAGCGGTGTAAATCAATGCTTTGGCGAGAAACCAAACTGATCAGGAACAAAAGATGGCGATAATTCACAGGTAGCCGAGCTGCAGTGTAACCTGCGACAACTTTATGTAATTCTGGAGGCTGAGGGGGGCTCACTGCTCCTAAACACTCTGCTCTATCTGCGAAGGTGAGGTGATTATTGTAAATCAGGAACGAGCTGGGAAGAAAAAAAAAAAAAAGCTGGAGCCGGAGACAGATGCTCTAATTAGCAAGATATCCATTTCCAAATTATTATGTTTTCAAATAAATCCTGACACGCAATTTTGGAACACTGGAAAATAATGCCAAGCCAACCCAAGTGGAAACCGGAAGTAAATCTTGGCAGAGCTGTGCGCCCTCAGCGTATTACTGATAATTCATTACATTGCCGAGGACGGGGTGGCGAATGTAACGATTTTCAGAACCAGTCGTTAACTCAGAGTGGTTTTTCTCAAACTCAGAGTTACAAATTGAAATTGGCAAAGTCAGAGGGGGTACAAAAAAAACCCCACCTGTAATTACTAAAGCAGATAGTTTAACCAGATAACTTCAATTGATCTGTAAGGACCCTCATGTTTGCAAGTACCAAATACAGCTGAGAAGTCTTGTGAACTTAATTTTGCTCTCTGGTACAGGGGATGCATCATTACGCATCCCTGAAAAGTCTATACTGCCCCTGCATGAAGCCATAAAATTCTACTTTCATGTCACTGTCTACTTATGCTATCTATGTTAAGTCAATAAAAATAGCAACCTTATTCCAAATATCTCCAATCCCTAATATGTAGTCGCCACTTTATTCAAGGAGAAAGTGGGTATGAATGCAGGTACTGAACTGAGAGATTTTGATTGGCATTTTTTCAAAACATGAGCCACTTGGTCTATGAGAGAATTCTGTAGCTTTGTAATAATGCAATTTTACAATGTGCATCCCAGACCTGTGATGTCAAGTACTATGGAAGTTGAACCTATATTTCCTAAAATTTTAATTTTATTGTATGAGTAGGGATATTTTGCCTGAATAAATATCTGTACACTATGTGTGTGCCACGATCTTGGGAGACCAGAAGAGGGCATCTGACCGCTGGGACCGGAGTTTCAAAACTTTTGTTAGCCACCTTGTGGGTTCTGGGAATTAAACTTGGGTCCTCTAGAAAAGCAGCCAATACTCTTAACAGCTGAGCTGTTTCTCTAGCCCCTGCACCTGCATTTTTTTGGGTATTTAAAAAATAATTTTTTTTGTTTACATTTCAAATGATACCTTTCCCTTCCCACTTTCCTCTCCACAAACCCCATCCCATCTTCCCTCTCCCTCAGCCCATTCACCTCTCTTAGGGTGCTCCTCCTCCCAGTCCTCCTCCTCCTCCTCCTCCTCCTCCCCTCCTGCCTCACTGCTTTAGCATACCCATACACTGGGAGCCCCTCTCCCCCATTGATGCCAGATAAGGCCATCCTCTGCTACATATGTAGCTGGAGTCATGGGTCCTTCCATGTGTACTCTTAGGTTGGTGGTTTAGTCCCTGGGAGCTCGGGAGGGGGGTTGGGGGCTGGTTAGTTGATATTGTTGTTCTTCCCATGGGGTTGCAATCCCCTGTAGCTCCTTCACAGTCCTTTCTTTCCCTAACTCTTTCATTGGAGTCCCTGGGCTCAGTCCAATGGTTGGCCGTGAGTATCTGCATCTGTGTTGGTCAGGTGTTGGCAGAACCTCTCAGGGGACAGTCAGACAAACCTCCTATCAGCAAGTGCTTCTTGGCATTAGCAATAGTATGGGGGTTTAGTGTCTGCAGATGGGATGGATCCCTAGGTGGGGCAGTCTCTGAATGGCCTTTCCTTCAACCACCTGTCTCTAAAAGTTTTAACCCAGAATTGTTCCTGTCTAAAGGAAATGCAGGGACAAAAACCACCACCACCACCAACAACAACAACAACAACAAAAACCAAAACCAAAAACAACAACCCTGAATTCAAATTGACTAGCTGGGGACATCTGCATGTTGACATTTCTCGGTATCATTGATTTAGTGGCCATGTGAGCATTCTTTTCTCTAGCCCATCCCACAGCCTCTAGGAATTCTGGGTATTACAAAACCAAGAAGGAATTGATGTTGTGACTTAAAAATGTAAGGGAGGTAAGGCAAGGAAGGAGGGCAGGGAGAGTGACCAGCCCAAGGACCAAATCCTTTGAAGCCGGATCGTCTGTGTCGACAGTGTTCGGCACCTGTCGACAGAAGCTCTTGGAATCAGGAGCCGCGCTTTGGGAATCAAGCAAGCGAAGGGCAGAAAATGGCTGCTCTTCAAGCCGTCATTGACCCCCGCCACTGATCACTTGTCACTGAAAGTAAGACAGGAGTCCCCTTGAGCAGCTTGGTGAAAAATCTTAGAAATCCTTACAAGGATGTTTAGTGCCATTTGAAGCTTGTCTTTTGGAGTTTAGTTCATGCAGCTGTTGCCAGCAAGAACGGTAATGATCTTTGTGCCGGCAACTACTCTGGGCTCTTTAGCAGTAGCATCTCAATTGGTCACTGCTCTGAACCCTTTAGAAGTAGCATCTCGACTGGTCTTTCCAGCACTTCTCGGAGACCGCTGCTCATCCTCCTGTTTTAGAGGAGGACACCAAGAGAAACTGAAGGCTTTGATTAAGTGTTCCATTATTGGATAGCAGAACTGGAATTACACACTGAATACTGCCTTCCGAATCTACCTTTTTAAACAGGATGCTATTCTCTCTCAAGGTCTGGAGCATATTATACAGCAGGAGTCAGCAAACTCTTCCCCTATAAAACCAGACAATAAATAGGTTTTGTGGAGTCTAGACTGCATTTATCATGATACCACAGAAACCAATGAATAGATGGGACATGTCCCAATAAAACTTTATTTACAAAACAGACAGCAGACTGTTCTATAGTATTTTTTAAAATGTCCTCTCCAATGACAATGTAAAAGACCCACACTCACAAAAACATATGCATTTATTTGTTTCCACATAAGACCTTCATGAACAAAGATGCAGTATTAATATTCTGTTCTGGTTTACTTTAAAGATATTTGTCCCATCATACTTCCCAGAGGCAGAGGGGCAAAAACTTAGAGGAGACTTACAACATGGCAATGGCCTTGTCTTGACCTGGCCATTCACCTAGTTGGCCCTGTGATCAGATGCATGGATTTCTGAATGCGCTGGGCTCAAGACATGGAGAATTCTAGAAAAAAATTGCATTGGGAGAATGCAACTCCCCCAAAGCCCCAATGGAGACTTCACCTATGGTTTAACTTGTGTTTTATCTTCATTCTTTAATGGCTTGTGTTCAAGCCAGATAAAACCACGACTCTCAAGCATTACGCTCCTGAGTGTGCTGGCTTTGTTTTATTTTGGTTTGGCCTGGTGCATGTTTACGCCAACCGAACATTGACTGAAAATATTTGCATCCCATTTTATCAAAATGAAGGGAACCTTTGCAGCCCAAGCTCCTTCAGGCGCCCTGCTAACGAGTGACTAGCAGACAATTAATATTAATAGTGGCTTTCGGGAAGTTTTTAAACTCTCTTCAGTTTGGTTTTTCTCCATATGGGAGTCGGGACCATGGCAGCTGCCGTAAGTGATGTGATTTGTAAGACTGAGTGAGGACATGACAACCGAAAGCGGTGTTAACTTCACAGTGATAAATGCTGACTCCTGTTGGTGGGGGCCATCCAACAAGTGAGATTATATATGTATATGTGTATGTATATGATGTCTATATTACACATATGTATATCACACATATCACATACTCAGATATATCTCATGTTTATGTATACATATATATCACAAATAACAGATATATATCTCACACATCACACACATACATATATTACATGCATATATCTCACATATCACACACACATATATCATATATATAAATATAAATATATATATCGTATTACAAACACATACATACACACATCACTCAGGCATCAGCTAATTATCCCCAAAGCCTGTATGTCTATGGGTATGAAAATTGTCCTGGATAATATTTCATTGGTTCCCATCAAAATTCTTTTGTTCTGGTCATAGTTGAGCATTCTAGAATGTGAATGGCTCCAGCACACTGCAAAGGGACACAGCAGAGAAGCTAGTGACTTTGTATTTTGTATCTCCCAGTCCTTTGCTTGTTTGCTTTCTTGTTGTTGTGGTTATCCTACATATATTTTTTTGATTTTTCAGTCTTTCTTTCCCTCCAGTTTTGGACACAAACTAAAAGTCAAACTTTAAATAATCCTGAAGGACCCGATTTATCTTAGCAGGAGAGGGCTGGGAGCCTGCCTTCTCTCCTGAGTGTTGGGATATGGATATATACGGATATGTGGTTATTGTCATGGACAAATGCTGAAAGCCATTTGTTGACTCCAAGAGGAATGACAACCACACCCACAAAAGGTCTGCACCGCTTCTCATGTCACCTAAACAAGAGGTTCCTAACTCAAAGCTCGAGAACTCTACCTACATGATTTTTTTTCTCTTTGGTCTTTTTTTGAGAGGTTTTATCTTTTGGGAGATGTCTTAAGACCAGGGACTTCTAATGCTTGATTGTCACCAGTTCAGAGAATTACAGAGTGGGTGGGAATCAAGCCTCATTCATTCAGTACCTGGATGAGAAGTGGATCTCCTAAAGACCCTGGATGACTCTACGGACGCAGAGAAGAAACATATTTTCTTTGCCTAATGAGCTCAACAAGTCACAGTGGAAGACGTTCTCTCAGAGGAAGCATCAGTACCATTGTTAATGTTTCTTCCCGAAACCTTCTGAGTCATGCTGTTGAAGAGGACATCTGTCTCTTATTGTCCAGTGTGTTGCTCTATAGTGTGTTAGAATTTAATATCATTTCCTTTGCAAGCTTGCTTTGGTTTTAAGTTTGTTTGCTGATCCATGGGCTTCCTTGTTCACTCTTGTGAATGTCTCCAAGCATTTTCCAGGAGTATCAGAAACACCAAAATCCTAATAGTAATACCAGCCCACACTGAGCTCACTACACACTGTTGTGTTGATACACATCCATACTTTATAAGCATCTTTGGGTCATCATTAAGATAACTCAATGGAGGATGTACTTATGTTTGAATATTTGGAGTGTGATGGAGACCTATGTGGGTATTTCTTTCCACCCATCTGGTCCTTTCCTATTCCTTCCTCTGCACCACCATCGCCTGCTATTTCAGTGTGTGTGCATTTAACATACTTTATAATGTGATTCTATTCAATAGACACATACTCACACCCAGAGGGATTTGTCCTTTCTTTGTCAGTGGGCTTTCTTGTTGGACAAATCCCTGATAATACCAGTCATGAGGCTGAACGAAGGTGACTTTCATGTCCTCGCTGAAAATGAAATCAAATAATCTCAGCTTCCCAGAAAGAATAACATCTAGAAAAAAGAGAAAAATCTCATCTATTGAGGATGCACTTTTTGAATTTCTGGTCCACGAGTGTCCTCAGTATTATGGAGTAAGTACATAAGTGAAATTCAAGATTCACTCTTTTCATTGAGAAGTATATAATTTTTAATGGGGGAATGAGAACTATACTTATCTGTGTATAAATATTAGGATGTGCTAAAGGATTATTATGGCTTAGTAAAATGGCATTTACATTTTACTTGCTTTCCCACAAGATCTAGGACTTCACAAAATCTAGGTAGTTGGCTAGGTTTCCCCTGCTTGAGTGAGCCTAGGTACAATTAAGGAGTTGTTGGTTTCTACTGCACATGTGACCGTATAGGTGTCGGCATCCCTGAGGAAAGCCCTCTAAGAAGAAGATTGTCCACATGTCCTTGGAGACACAGCGTGATGCTCTTGACTTATATACTACGTCAGTTTGCTGGTAAACAGATTTATATGGAGCCACAGTGTTCAGATCGATACATGTATCCCTCAAATCACTACACAGTGAACAGGTACCTGGGGGAAATTCCCCAAGACTAACTGCAAATGTTAAATGTGCCATTTCATTATCCTAAAATAAACTGGGAACCTGAGACCCACTAAGGCAGACCAGGGCTGTAAACTGATTTTAAAAAAAAATCTATAGTTTAGATGGAGCTTAAGGAGTTGAAGTACAGGAAGTAGAATTATTAAAAGAACCTTATATATAATAAATGTATGATAAATGCTTAATGATTGGATTTCAAGGGTGCTTATAAAAAGCCATGGGCTCCCTCCGCTCCCACTTCTCAGTAGAAGGCTTTTCCTCATGCAGTGGGACAGTTAATTTACTTGTTTTTAATTGTCCTTAGGAACAAGGGTTATGCAAGGGACTTCTGTATTTTCTTGCTTTCCTGTTCCTGCCCTCTCTTTGCCTGTCATGGGTCATTTCCCCCTTTTTTTCTTTCTTCTTTGCCCACGGGACCCATAACTTCCGTTCCTACACATATCTGTGCCATATGGGTACGGGAACAGAGCGGGGGCGATCATTTCTTTTATCTGTCTCTGTAAACAGTCCCAGAAACATGAGACTCGACTAAAGAAAGTTTACATAACTAGATGCCTGACACAGGGAAATCATGTCAAGACTAGAGATTTGAGGGGATCTCCTAAAGAGAGTTTAAAGAGAAATCATATATATATATATATATATATATATATATATATTAGGATTTCTTCATGATTTAAATGAGTTTGCTTTTTTTCTCCCACTGAAAGTGCATTTCTTAAAGGCAAAGCCAAGAATCTGTAAAAGGCATGAGTCTAAGAGATAAACATCCTCCTATCGGTAAAGTGTGGGAGATGCTGAGCCAGCACTGCACTGCAAACCATGCTTCTACCATCCTGAGATGAGGCGGGGCGGTGTGGGGAAGAGGGGAGCTTCTGGCACGGGCTTGCTGCTCAAGAGCCAACCTTTCTGTCTTCCCAATGTGGGAATCCTGAATGGCAGCTTCAGGAGGAGTTTCATGAGGGCAATGCTCTTACTAGAACAAGAGAGAACATCTTTGACCACAGGTTTCCAAATCCTTTGCAGCAGGCTCCTAGAGATTTAATCACTCAGATTGGCTGGAGAATAAATAGAATGCAGGCAGATGGTCAGAGCATGCGTGGGACAGCAGACCTGAACATTCGCTACCGCTCTGCATCATGGGAGGGATGAGGAAGGTGGCAGAGAAACTCCAATTAAGAGCTCCCAGGGAGAGATCCCTTTGACCACTTATATCTTCCAGGACTGAGCCTCATGCAAGTTCTGCAACATAACGTCTCTGCCTCTTTCTTACACAGCCGCGAGTTAGCCAGTCAGAGATAAGGGCATGGCTATATTGCCTTTATATCATGGTCATACTATTTGTTCTGCTTCTGCAGATCATTGCGTGCTGACTAGGGGAGATTTCTAACGGTATTGCAAGGAGTAGGGATTCATTGCCTTATTGAAGACAGAATAGGGGGTGGAAAGGCCCATGCTGCTCTTGTATAGGACCCATGTTCAATTCCCAGCACCCACTTGGCAGCTCGCAGCTGTCTCTTAACTCCGGTTCCAGACGATGCAACGCCCTCTTCTGGCCTCCTTGGGTACTGCATGCGCATGGTGCATAGACATACATGCAGGGAAACATTCTTTTTTTTTTTCAGTTTTTTTTATTCGATATATTTTTTATTTACATTTCCAATGGCTTCCCCTTTTCTAGCCCCCCACTCCCAGAAAGTCCAATAAGCCCCCTTCTCTCCCCCTGTCCTCCCACCCACCCCTTCCCAGAAAACCAAACAACCCTATTAAAAAATAGGGCACAGAGTTAAACAAAGAATTCTCACCTGAAGAACTTCTGATGGCGGAGAAACATCTTAAAAAATGCTCAACTTCACTAGTCATTAGGGAAATGCAAATCAAAACAACCCTGAGATTTCACCTTACACCAGTCAGAATGGCTAAGATTAAAAATTCAGGAGACAGCAGGTGTTGGCGAGGATGTGGAGAAAGAGGAACATTCCTCCACTGCTGGTGGGGTTGCAAATTGGTACAACCACTCTGGAAATCAGTCTGGCGGTTCCTCCGAAAACTGAGCACCTCACTTCCAGAAGATCCTGCTATACCACTCCTGGGCATATACCCAAAAGATTCCCCAGCATGTAATAAGGATACATGTTCCACTATGTTCATAGCAGCCCTATTTGTAATTGCCAGAAGCAGGGAAACATTCTTAAAAACAATATTTTAAACGAGCACCTTTTTATAAAAAGAATAATTATGTGATGATAAATGGAACAGAAACAGTCACTTTTCATTTACATTATAGAAAGGGAAAATGATGTAACTCTGATGTTTAAAAAAATTTATTAGTTCTTTGATATTTTTTACAATGTAGTTTGATTATATTTGCTCCCCCAACTCTTTCTTGAATCATACCCTCTTCCCTACCTACCCAATTTGTGCTTATTTATTTATTTATGACCATACTGTCCAATTTATATTCTCTGTATATTCTTGAACATGTGGTCTTTTACTGAGCATAGCTAATTTATCCAGAGCTACCCTGTTAAAGATAACAGACACTTCTTCCCCTTGAAGCTATCAATTGCAAATGGCTCCTCAGCTAGGGATGGGACTTTGTTTTTTTTTGTTGTTTGTTTGTTTGTTTTTTGTTTTTTTGTCAAGACAGGGTTTCTCTGTGTAGTCCTGGCTGTCCTGGAACTCACTCTGTAGATCAGGCTGGCCTCGAACTCAGAAATCCACCTGCCTCTGCCTCCCAGAGTGCTGGGATTACAGGTGTGTGCCACCACCGCCCAGCTCGGGACTTTGTGCTTTTCTTCCTTCTCCACATTGGGATTTGATGTAGCTCAAGCCATCACTGATCTTGTACACCCTGTCAGAACACTGTGAGCTGGCTCTTTGTGTTGGGAAGTCACTATTTTCTTGTAATCATTCACCCCCTCTTCTGTAGTGATCCTTGAGCCTTAGGAGGAGAGGGTATGGATACAGATGTCCCATTCAGGGCTGTGAAGTTTTCAGTCCTGTATCCTCATCACTTGACCAGCTGTGCGGTTAATTACTACCTACTAGAAGCATCTCTGATGAGGGCTGAGGAATGCTTGCTACAGGAGGAGAAAAGCAATCATCAGGCTTCCCTAGCTGAGGAACTGTGAGCTACAGTAAGGACTGGCTTGTTAAAACAACAGGGACCCTGGTGCAACAGTGGTAATACAAATGCCGTGGGGCCAACCAACCACACTGTGATCAGATTCAAGGCTCATCGTTATCATGGCTAAGAACTTACGATTACACAGGCTATAGGCACTAGGGAAAAATATATTACTGTTATTTTGCTAAAAAAAGGACCTAGTAGAAAACCAATTCTAGTGAGTTATACCCATACACTGTTAACTATTTTAGTTAGAAAGAGATATACAAATCTACAACAAATACTTTAGAAAGAATGAGAAAATTCAGGGCAAATTAACAAATTAGGAATCTCTAAACATTGCTATTTAATTTTAGCAGACAACTGTTCTAGAATAGTTGGACCATTTGTGAATATAGGATGGGGAATGGTATTCTGAGAGATTGGACAGAAGTATCCCCAGTTACATGAGAGTCATTTGGCTCCTAATCAGGCGTATTAGAACTGGGTTCATTGTTATTAAGAATAAAATGTGAAGCAACAACCAAAGAAGTTGTGGTTAATACAAAAAAAAAATAATTTGAGTTCTTCCCTCTTTGTTTGGGCAGAAGAAAAAGTCACCATGGTTTCTCAGGATGTTCTAACACTTCTTTAGAATATGACAAGGATGTCTGAATCTTCTGGATACAGGAAGTGAAAGGAACTTGAAACCTTGTTCAGAAGAGCTGGAGGAAGACCCGAGAACACTGGACTTGTGCTTTATGGGGCCATCCAGCGGTTCCTGGCTCAGAGGAAGAATTCCAGATTGGAAACCTGGTAACATTTCCTCCCCTGATGTGTCTGCTGTCTCTGAACCTTTTTTTTTTTTCATCCAGCACAAACAGGAGGGTCTAACTCCACTGTGTTCTAGCTGACAGAAGAGCCAAGTAGAATCAGGAGTATCGGGCACCTGTGTGGTATGCAGATGAGAATCTATAAGAATGATTAGATCATAACCTCTAATTTGCTTTGTTTTCTCAAGCAAGGTGTTCAATGAGGATCTACTACTGGAGTTTTAGGAGGAGATTTTCATCCAGTGGAAGTCCTGGGACTTTATGAGACTCAAGGAATGGATTCTCTGCTCTGAGATATGTCCCCGTGGATATGTATACATGTGTATTTTGCGCATATAAAACTTCTATTCCCAACCATATTGATGACATCAGAGTATGGTGAGGTAATGGTAGAGTCCTGAGACATTACTCATTGTGGGCTCACATCATGACTTCAGTTGAATCGCTCATGTTTTGAGTTTCAGGTTAATTGTTTCGATTTTAGTGCAAAGATAACCTCATCTTAGTATATAGGCTGAGGTGGCTTTCAGTTAGTGGTGGGAGTGGCGATTATTTTGACAAGCTTTAATAGTTCCCTGTGTTTCCACAGAGCTCTGAGGTTTGGCCTAGCACATACCTCCAAAGATAAAATTGGTCCATAGCCTGTTTTCAATATTGTCAAGTTAACGAAAGGAAAACTTAAAAAAAAAAAAACATTAAAACTAAAAACCATTTCTACTAGTGAAATGTCCTCAACTTGCTCACATTTATTAGCCATAGCCACCACACACCCTTTTTATTGGAAACAAAACGTGAGCCGCATAACAGACCAGATAAAGGCGGTTGAAAAATAAACTGGACTATTGGCAAAGGGCTGGTAACCCTTTTATAGTAGTTACAGTAAACTATTTTAGGTCTGCTAAGCCAACAGAGCTGCAATAGGAGAGGTTGCACTCCTGCTAATGCCAATATTTTGATTTTAGCATGTTTTCTTCTCCTGTCAGTAAATATACCTTTCCTTGTACCAGTCAAACTTCCCATTTGTGACTTTTCTGCCTTCCTATTTAACACTTTTTTCTCTTTTCCCAAGTTCCCGATGTCAGCCACTGTAACATCTGACACAACTTGGATTCCTTCTTTACATTTTTTTTTTAATCACATCCAGATGTCGTTTTCATCATAGCCCAGATCCAGTCTAAGAAGTTTGGGTATCTGGGAGTGTTTTTACCATCAACAACTTCCTTCATACTCTTGCTTTGCAGTGGCTGGGATGTCCCACTAAGATCTCTTGTTTATAACCTAGAGTCTTGAGGACCAAGGGTCTGTGGTGGCCTCTGTACTTGATAAACTCTGGGACCAATGTTAGAAGTCAAAGCAATTTAGAATAGGACCCTGCCCCATTGTGCTGCCCCTGTATTTGATTAAGTTGCCGGTGACCTTAAGATGATTTTTATCCTCAGACAGTGGTTCTCTACCTTCCTAATGCTGTGATGCTTTCATACAGTTCCTCATGGGGTTGTGACTGCCAACCATGAAATTATTTTATTGTTTCTTTGTAACTGTAATGCTGTTGCTGTTGTGAATTGTAATGGAAATATCTGATATGTGAACCCCAATGAGGTCATGACTTACATGTTGAGGATTGCCTTAGTTGGTTAAATCTTTGCCGCAAGCATGAAAACTTTCAGTTCCTTCCTGTAGTACTGAAGAGAAAAGGCTGGCATGTGCTTGTAATCTCAGTTGTGCCCAGGCAGAGACAGGAAGACCGCGATGGCTTGTTGGCCAGCCAGTCTGTCCAAACTGGAAAACCCCAGATTCAGTGAGAGACCCTGTCTCAAAAACAAAAAAAGCCAAATGAATGAATGAATGAATAAATAAATAAATAAATAAATAAATAAATAAATAAATAAATAAGGGATAGGCATATTGCTCTGTGATTAAAAGGACATACTGCTTTTTTCAGAGAACCCAGGTTTGGTCCTCAGCACCCACATGACAGCACACAACCCTCTGTGAGTCCAGTTCTAGGAGACCTGACATCCTTACCTCGCCTCACCGCTGAAGGCACCAGGAGTTCACATGGTACACATACATATATCCGGGCAAACCCACTTTTACTCATAAAATACAAATTAATAAACATTTAAAAAATAATACAATGAAACCATAAATTAAAGAAGGCGCCTGACATTGACCTCTGGCCTCTACACACACCCATGCAACCACACACAAGCACATACACGAAAATAAACACATGCATAAATAAAGAGAAATATCTAATCTGCCTATATTCAAAATCATCTCAGCGATCTATCTAGAAGCCTCTGGGAGCACAATCCTAATCAATTCTTTCTAAGCTACGCATTCTTTGAATGTGTAAATTCAAAGCAAATCATTTCTTTTGTGTCTCTGATTTCAAAACTAATTTTTACTTGTTCAATCTTTATAGTTTTGAACACTTAAACTGAAAAGGTTTGTTCCGAGGCGGTCAGTCTCCACCACTTCGGATGTTTCTAAACCACTGAAAACAAAGCAGCCATGATGTCATGGGCAGATCGTATGTCAGTTAGGAGGGAAGGGCGTGCAGAGAACTTCAGTATTTTTTCTCAGAAGAAACGAAGTTTAAATTCTTATTCATGTGGAGAGGAAAATCCAAGAACTAAACCTTTTATTAAAGGAAACCAGAAGCGAGTGTAATTTAGAAAATACAGACTGGAAATGCCAGGGCATTAGAAAAAAGTGCCTTCGTTTTAATCACAGCCCACTTCTGACTTAACTCGTACTGAAGTGAGGAATGCCAAGGCAGGCTTAAAGTCCTTTTCTCCAAAATTGGGAAATCTGCCAACAACTAGCAATTGAGTAATTATTTTTCCCCACTGGACGCTTTGGGCTTATTGGAATGTAGTTTAAGAGAACAATGAGACTCAAAGAGCTCCCGACAACATGAGTAACGCGTAATGGTCACGATGCTCTTTTGGGGAGGCACGGTGAGCTCTATTTCTAGAAACAGGTTCTGTTTCATGGGCAGCCCAGAAACTCCCAGGAGCCTTCCACAGTTCAGAAAAGTCTAGCTGTCCAAGTTATCATTCATCTCTAAGGACAAACGCAGTCAGCATCTTTTGGGTTACCACCCCCACAAGGAATAGTAAGCTTGAAGCTATGATCAGACATCAGTTCTTTTTAAACCAGGGTCCTAAGTGTGTTTGTAGGACATCTCCCTTTTTGAGAAATATTAAGTTAATGTACATGTTTGCAAAAAGAAGCAATCCCAATGATAAATAGTTATTATTTAGACATGTTACAAAAAGCCATATTATGTGATTTATACATATTATCTCCATAATTTTGCTAGATCTCACTAATTTCCTCCCAAGAGGACATAGGAGAGTCGGCTCAGTGGTTAGGAACATTGGCTTATCTTCCAGAGGACCTGGGTTTGATTCCCAGCACCTTCACAATGACTCATAGACATATGTAACTGTCTTGATTAGGGTTTTATCGCTGTGAACTGACACCATGACAAGGCAACTCTTATAAGGACAACATTTAATTGGGGCTGGCTTACAGGTTCAGAGGTTCAATTCATTATCATCAAGGTGGGAGCACGGCAACATCTAGGTTGGCATGGTACAAGAGGAGCTGAGAGTTCTACATATTGTTTGGAAGACAAAGAGAAGACTGGCCTCCCCAAGGTTAGGAGGATTAGTGTCTCAAAGCCCACTTCCAGAGTGACACACCTCCTCCAACAAGGCCACACCTTCTCCAACAAGGCCACACCTCCTAATAGTGCCATTTCCTGGGCCAAGCATATTCAAACCACCACAGTAACTCTGGTTTTGTTTTGTTTCTTCTTTCTCTGAGTACTGCTCACACATGGTGCACATCCATAGAGATAGATGAAACATTAGTGCACATAAATGAAATTTAAAAAGTTAGTACATTCACTCTGTAACAATAATTACTTCTCAGAATGAGCTGGTTTCCATGACACTAATCCTTAATATGCATGGTGAATTATTTACATCCATTCTTGGAACCGCTTTGGAGATGAACTTAATAGATCCAAGGCTTGGTGTCTTGTAAGATACGTCTCATTCTACGAAGCTCATCTCTAAATCAGAACTGTGTTGTCTCAATCCACATGATGTCTACACATTGAGATTGAGTGGAGGGGTCAAGGGTCACAAGAATCTGGGAAGCTGAACACAAAGATTTGTTCCCAGAATGGCATCTCCAGGCCTTCAGTGTTTAACATGACTCAGACTTTACTCTGTGGTTATCGCCTACGGCTTGTTTTGAACCACAGACTCACTTTTAAGCAAATTGAAGTTTGAAAAAATTTTTAATATAAAATGGAGCTAGATTATCATTAGGTATTTTAGATTTTTCTTTTTGCCTCTATTTGAAAGATTTCCTTCTGGTACAAGGCTAGGCTGCTTGTAGAAGATGGACTACAGTATCAAAAAAATGATGTAGTTTACAGAAAAATCTGTTCTCCCTGCTGCTTATATTATCTAATAACTATCTATCTATCTATCTATAAATACAAACATTAGAACGTAATGCATCTTCAGCCCTGGAGACGGTGTTTGTGTCCTCGGGTAGGGAGGATGCTCAGAAGTCTCACAGTCATTTCTAAGTCAGACACTTGACACAGCCCCATCCAGGATTAGCATATCACTTGTATTCTGTGTGAGACAGTGACAGTCATGTGAGAATAAACATTTTAATACCAAATGGTCCCTTTCCTATTTGCTTAGTTTTTGTTTTAAAATCTTTTTAAATTTTATTTTATTTTTTTACTTATTCACTTTATTTTTTTTAAATTAAGATATCCACAGAGAGAAATGTAATCCCCAGACACTTCGGTCATAGCACTTTGGAATTAACCACATTATTTTATCTGTTTTTAAAGGTGATTTAAAAGCAATATCAAACACTATGTCTTTTCCTTATATGCCTTGGGCATACTTTTATAAAAACAAGAAGTTTCTTTACAACAATTATCCCCTTGTCAAAATAATAATACTTACGTAATGATGTCTAGTGCTCAGTTGTGGTTTATTTTTGTGCTTGCCCCATATGTATTTAAAAATTATTTATTAATATGCATATGTATGTGTGATTTCCTGAGGAAGTCAGAGATATCCCCTGAAGCTAGAGTTACAGGTAGATGTGAACTACCTAATGTGGGTGCTGGGTATTGAACTCAGGAACTCAGGTCCTCTTCAAGAACAGTTGATGTTCTTGACCATCTGAGCCATCTCTCCAGCCCTGATATGTTTCATGTTGAAGTGGATACCCTGCTGGCTCTGAGTATCAGAGACAAGCAGTCGTCATTCAATCAGCTTCAAATTGATTCCTTACCCTGCTAACAATTAACCATCACCCCCAGTTCCCATGCTCTCCATGCCTTCTGGAATGAATATGAACCTATGCTCTGTTTTTAGTGACTTTCCTATTTGAGACATTTTGCATTTTCTGCATTCACTAAGCACTCCGTGGTGTCTGACCCACTCACAAAGCACAATGTTTTCCAGATCTCTACCTTCCTCTTTCTTTTCACCGCCAAATGACTTCTTACCACGTGGGCATACCATAAATTATCCATTCACCAGCTGACACACATCTGTCTGGCCTAGATGCGGTATTATTTTACCTATAAATGTTTCATTGTACCTTCATAAATGGTAACATTCCAAAAATCCATGTTGCTAGGTTATCTAAAACAAACAAATAGACAGTAATGCCTAGATAGTATCAAGTATTAGTTCAATGGTGACTTCACCTCAAGGGAGGCGTTTGCCTGCAGTAGCATGTTCAATTCCGTCTCATGGATATTCAAATCACCGATAGACCAGAAGAAAATTATCCCTTTGGAATTGAGATGCAGGAAGACTTTCCCATCTGCAGGGCTGTCACATGCAGACCCTGCAGGTTATTTCTCATTCCCAAAATGTTCACAGAAGCCCAGAGGTCTGAGCAGTCAGTAAAGAAGTAAAGCAGGAATCGAAAATCTGGAAGATTCCATCTAGACCCAAGACTCCATGATTCTTAGCGGTGGGATATCAACGGACTTCAGGAAGGATCGTTTGGCCAGGACTTCCTCCCATCTGCCCAGGCCACAGAAAACAGTCAAGGCCAAGGCCTTAGACACAGAGAAAGAGGCAACAAGTATCTCCAGAAGGATTAGGCATTCCATAATGGCATTGAAAACATATTGGAGTCACAATGTCTTAGCTTCTTAGCAGAATCGTGCCCAGAGTGTCTTAGGTAGGGGGTCTATGCAATGAAAAGACACCATGACCAAGGCAACTCTTATGAAGGAAAACATTTCATTGAAGCTGGCTTACAGTTTCAGAGGTTCAGTCCATTATTTTCATGGCAGGGAGCATGGCAGCATCCAGTCAGACATGGTACTGGAGAAGGAGCTGGGAGTTCTACATCTTGAACCGAAGGCAGCTAGGAGACTGTCGTCCTCAGGGAGCCATGAGGAAGATCTTTTCCATGGTTGCCAGAGTTTGAGGATAGGCCCTCAAAGCCCGCCCCGACAGTGACATATTTCCTCCAACAAGGCCACACCTACTCCAACAAGGCCACACCTCCTAATAGCACCACTTCCGGGGCCAAGCATATTCAAATCACTACCCACAGTGCCATCTTGTAGGTGTGGCTGTTCCATTTCAAGAGTCCCAAGATAAACAGGAAAAGGCCAAATAAGGGCGGAAGGGGAAGCTGATGGATCTACTTCCAAAAGCAGGATGTCACCAATCAGCCAGCCAGCCAGCATTTAGACAGAAGGACTTACAAGAAGCAGAGGTTCCTCGCGGGTCTTAAGGCCAGCAAGATGGAGCTGTATCTTGCTTGCAAAAGGCAGTCTAAAAACTTTACTTGAGTTCCTGCCTCAATTTGCATTTTGGAACCCAGAGAAGGGAAATTCATTTAAAATAGATTATCTGATGACAAGGAGTCAGACTTATGAAAAGAATATTTAAGCTTTATAGCAACGAGAGGAAGAATAGAATACTTTCCTTACGGGATCATAATCTTTGTGAAACTAAATGTGTGTAATGATTACTCCAAACCTGTCAAGGAGCTCAACAATAGGAATGAGGTCAGAAGTGGGAAAGATGGAAAACATCTCATCCAAGGAAATAATACGTAAATATATAATTTGATGCATAGAACCACAAATCCCAATTCATATGCATTATGCATTTTCACCCGACTAGATTAATAGATTACCACGTAGACTACACATGATTGATAGTAGTCAAATATCATTTCAGAATTCCTCCTGAGCGGAATCAGGAGTAAATCATTAAAATACACAGTTTATGTTGTAAGCTTCGCAGATGTTCAATAGAGATCTTGATGGAATGGCAATAAAATATGCCTTCAACCATTTCAAGAAAATTCATATTTTTTTCATTTTCTTTTGCATCTAAATTAAGCACAAGTTCTGTTTTCTGATTCTATTTAGATGTGTCTGCCCAGAGAAAGTACTAGACCAAGAAATCAAATCAAGTATAATGTGTTGGGGGGAAAAAAACCAGTTGACTTGAATTAGTCCTCCTAGATATTGACTATGTTTTTCACAAGCAGAGAGCCATTGGCCAGCCTCAATCCCTCTCTCCACGACTCTTACGAGCTACTCAATAAATCAAGGAAAGTAGATTTTAAGTGTCATTTCTGGTTCTAACACAAATAAAATTCCAAATTGCTTCATGAACTAAATCAGCAATCCTTAGACCAATTCATTTTACTCTCCTTCCAAATGGAGATCAGCTCTTGCAAATTCTACAAGGGAAAAAAATAAATTGATTCATCTGCTCCACTCCAGTTTGCCTTTGAACACAGTCTCGGGTTCTCAGCCTGTATGGGGGCATTGTCTGCTGGTTTATTTTTCCAAAGAACTTTCACTATGATGATTCGATAAGAAACGCTATTTTTTCCTCCCAAAAGGTATTCAGTTATTCCCCTGGTCTCTCTTAGGGTAGATAAGTCCTTAGAGTTTTTCTTTCTTTTTTTTTTTTCTTTTTAAATGAGTTTACATTTTCATTCCGTTTTCTTTGATTCAAATTGAAGGCTCTCTATGTTGGCTATTTTATCTCTCTGCTCTAGGAAAGTCAGACTCTCCGTTCTCCCCAAGGCATCCCTGGCTGCGTGCCACACCATCTGTAATGTACACATATCTTCACCTAACCAGTCTATCCCTGCTCAGCTAGCTCTGGTAATTTTATATTACTGGCGTCTTTGAGGAGAAAGGCATTCACTCTGAACTGATTTATTCCTTACTGTTGGTCTTAAACTTTGAATTCAGCTTGAAAGTAATCTAATACAGAAACAAAAGGCCAAGATTTTTCACAATGAGTTAAGTAACAGATAGGAAGTTCTGGAGGCCTTTCATTGTTTTTATTGGAGCGGAATGGTTGGGCACATTTGAACACCCTTGACAGATTCCAGATTTGAATTTAGGAGACTTTAAGATAGGACAAATGACTCTCAATAAAGCCTGCTTGTCTTTGACACTCTACTGTGGGCTGCCTTTTCTCCTTCCCTAGGTGGTATCAGATTGATTTCTTTGTTTCTTTCCCTAGTGAAAAAAAATCATATTTTTTTTTCTTATCACTGTGATAAAAGAAAATATGCCTCCCTTCACTTTTCAGTGCATGGTTCCAAAAATTTATTTTTTCAATGTAAATACTGAATATGGATTTAAATTATTTTTGCACATACAACATCATCTATATCAGCACTGGTACACAGAGATATTGCTTAGTCCTAGCAGCAGGTGTCTGGGGTAGTTTTTTTGTTAGGAAAGCACCACAGTGGAGAATCATGAGGTTCAGAAGACATGCATGGTCATTAAATAGGAAAGAATTCTAATCATGGCAGAGTACCATGAAGTGTTGAGAACAGATGATCTGTTGCAGCATTGAGTTCTGTCATTGAGTACAATTGGGACATCCCTTAAAGAGATGATAAAAAAAACAACCCTGTGCTTTCAATAGTTATTTGAACTATTTTCAATGGTAATTTTTATGAATTTCCAGTGTTAATTAGCATTATGCTTGTCATTGTATGACGAGAAAAGTTAAATTGTACGACTGGCCTCCAGGAATTACAGTCACGTATTATTGGGAGATAATTCAGTGGCACACCACTCGCTTAACATGCCCAAGGTCCTGGGTTCAATTCTAAGCACTACAAACAAGTAAATAGACAAATAACTATTAAAACTTAAAACCTAATGAAACATGTTACACTTCATTACCCAATCTCTTAGTTTTGCCAGGCATCTGAAAACTCACACATTCAATGAATAATTCTCTTACGCTGGATGTTTCCTCACGGTTCTGAGAGCTTCCCTGAGCTGAAGTTCATAGCTAGAGCCTGAAAACACACAGCACCAACGGTCCAGCTTGTGTTTACAGAGCACTTAGCACGCTGATGGCTGGCCAAGTGCCGGCCAAGCACTTTGTCCGCATGGCCTAGCAGCCACTGGAGCGTCTTGTGCTGTGCCATTTATGTAGAACTCAGATGACCTCACAGGAATCCTTTCAGTTTCTACAGAAGTTCTTGGGGCTGGATATAGTGTTTTCTTCAGTTGTGATTTTTTTTTCTAACACTAACGTAGTTTTGCTGTGAATTTCTGTCTCTGGACTGCTTCTCTCCTGTACTCTATATATGTATATGTATATATGTATATATGTTATATAATATATAGTACATGTATCACATATATATGTACATATACATGCATATATATTATACATAATAGATTACATTTAATATAACATATACATATATGTAATATATACATCCATGTAGTATAACACGATGCATACATATAATATATGTATATATGCCTAATACATACATGTATTATATTATATATACACACATATGAACATATTAATACATTATATGTATATATACACATATTATGTTATATACATAAATAATCCTTAATATATACATATATATGTAATATATTACACATATAAGATTGAACATATATACATAAAAATATACATACTACATTGAATATACATTATATAGCATATGTTATATAATATATACATATACATTATACATATAATAACATAATATATACATGTAAATTATATATCTTGTATATACACACATATTATATATAATTCAAGCATATATATATTTTATATCTATTATACATATATGTTTGTGTGTGTCTGTGAATTAATACTGGATTTCACTCAGGCCCTTTAGCCTTCAAAGGAAGAATGACACAAAAATGAAGCATATGAAGGACTTGCAATTGCAGATTCAGAACTGCTTCTGGAACATTCCTCAGGAAAGCAGCTGACAATGGCCTACTCTATGATGAACATCTTTGGTAAAGGCACAGGGTTCAGAGTCCACTGAGGATTTCTCATAACCATTGACAATCCTTCTTTGTGCCTTTCTTCTTGTTAGATTTCTTCCCCCACTTAACACACACTCAGACCACCTTCCATCCCTAGCTGCTTGCCAAAAATTTATTTTATTTACTGTCTCAGCTTATCATATGAATTCTCTCTGCTAATAGTGTCATAGAATAAATCTGCTATCTCCATACATAGTTTTGGGTTGAAATTGCCAGTGTGTATGTGTGTTTGCCAGTGTAGTCTGGGGCCAAAAAAAAAAAAAAAATCCTGTTTTTTTTAAATATAGAAACATCTGACAGCTAGTACAAGAATACCTGTATTTTGGTGATTCCCAAGTGTGTGTGTATGTGTAATTGTATGTATATATGTGTATGTGTATATGTATGTATGTATGTATGTATGTATGTATGTGTGTGTATTTGTGTGTATGTATATATGTGTGTATATATGTATGTGTGTGTATATATGTATGTGTATTTGTATATATGTGTGATTGTATGTATATTTGCATATTGTGATTGTATGTATATGTGTGTATTTGTGTACTTGTGTGTATAGGTATGTATGTTTGTGTGATTGTATTTATGTTGGGAATTGGTTCTAGTGCTTTGTCTTGTTTTGGCTCCCCAAAGCTTTGCTTCCCAACACTGAGGGTCCCTGCTCCCAGCTGGCTTTGATTGGAAATGAAAAAACTGCTGTACAACCAATGGCTGGGCAGGGAGGTGGAGGCAGGACTTTTAGACTGTGTGGGCAAGGGACCAAGGAAGAGAAAGGGGAGAATCACCATGACTTGGAGACAGGGGGATCAGATTGAAGAGCTGCAGGAGAGAAATCATGCAGCAGTGTAGGTGGAAAGGGAAAGTGGTCCTATGGGGAAGCTGCCCAGAAGGTCACAGAGCAGCAAAGATAAAATATAGATTAAAGAGGTGTTAAGCCAGGAATACCAGGAGGGAATATGTGCTAGCAGTGCCCAGACATTGAGCTAGACAAGGCATATCAAAATTAGCTGGCATATATGTCTTTTTCATTTGTGGGTCCAGAGCTATTGAGAGGGTAAAGTGAGCATACAACAACCAGGAGCCAAAGTGGATTAAGTATTCACCACTACGTATGTATAAGTGTGTGTGTGTGTGTGTGTGTGTGTGTTTATATTTGTGTTAGTATGTGTATGTGTATATTTGTGTGTGGGATTGTGTGTATATCTATGTATGTGTGTATGCCTGTATGTATGTGTGTGTACCTGTGTAATTGTATGTGTGTGATTTTGTGTATATCTATGGTATATGTGTATGTATGCATATATACATGTATATTTGTGTTTATTTGTGTGTATATGTATGTATGTTTGTATGTATGTGTGTACCTGTGTATTTGTATATATATGTGTGTATATGTGCACATTTGTGTGTATATGTGTGTATTTGTGTGATTGTGTGTATATCTATGTATGTATTTGTATGTGTTTTTGTATGTATATATGTGCATATTTGTGTGTGTACTTGTGTATGTATGTATGTATGCATATTTGCATGCATGTATGTGTGTGTATGTGTGATTGTGGAGTATATATATGTATGTATATATATATATATATGTGTGTGTGTGTGTGTGTGTGTTTGTATGTTTGTATGTGTGTGGCTTTTTGTATGTGTGTGTGTGTGTGTGTGTGTTGATGGGTTAGAGGGAAGAATCACAGTTACTAAAAATCTAAAAAACATTTATGAAGTTGTGGGCTTACAAGCAAGAGAAGAGATTAATTAGCTAGAAAAAGAATTCAAAACCTAGGGCGCTGTCAGGAGCTAGAAAGAAAATTATTCTTTCCTTCCCCTTTATTCTTTATAACACATCAACAGCTTGCAAATTCCCTTTTTATTACCATGCAATCAAGGTGCATTGCTTTCTCACAAGACAATTAGTTCTTATTTGTTTGAGTGAGTACTTTATTATTCACAGGGAAATAGAAGAATTTCTTGTACCAAACATCTCCTACCTAATACTAATCTGTAATATTCATGTTGGCAATAGAACGTTCCATTTCATTATATCCCAGTAATGATCACAAATGAGAGTTTGTCTTTGGCATCTGTAATGATGTGAAGAACCGTGGGACTTGTGTGTTGAACATTCCTCATGTGGTAGATAGCTAGGCATCATTTGAAGGCTCCCAGCACCTCATAGAGAAAGATCAAGACCATCGTTATTATTATTTCCATTTTATATTCATGGGAAAAAGAGAGTGCAGTGGCATCCCCAAGATCACGTCAAGTTAATGGCAACCCTACTGTGCTTTTGCAAGGAAGGTTAGAAACATCCCTTAGCTGTTTCTATGTTGTTTAGATTATTCATGTGTAGTCTGTTTTGAAGATATCAACACTTGAACTAAATCCTACCAAACATTCCTATTTTTACAATTAATAATTTTATTTTAAGCTAATAAAGTTGGTAGAGGAAAAGGAACAAAACTCTTACCAACATTACTGCAGAAATCAGAGAAATTTGAAGAAGTTTCCTTTTAAAAGTTTTTTTTTAATCTCCGTATCTTCGTGTTTACCTGTAGGTGCGCCACATTAGTGCAGTGCCCAAGGAGGCCAGAAGAGGGCATCTTAACCCCAAATACAGGGTTACAGATGGTTGTTAGCCGCAGTGTGGGTGCTGATGTGCTGATGTGGAACCTGAGCCCTCTGCAAGGACAGTAGATGCTCTTAACCAGTGAGATCTCTCCATCCCAAATATCTCCATCCCAAATATGAATAATTAAAAACTGAGAACTTTGAAGGCTGGGGGTTGCTAGTTCAGTAATTGAGCAGTCAGCATCTACATGTGAAGCCATTAGAAACCTCAGGAACCTGCAATCCTTCCCAGCGCAGGAAGAGGGCGCTGTATTTCTGGGCTTTGTAGACCACCCAGTCTAACAGAAACAGTGAGCTCCTGGTTCATTATAAGATAATGGTTTCAAACTTAAGATGAAGAGAGATTTAAAAAGACACCCAAAGCTCTGGCTTCCGCAGGCATTCACACACTTACATGTAACGCAGCTTCACAGATATGTAAGCACACACGCACGCACGCACGCGTTCAGTAAAGAATGAAAAACAGAGAAAAAATTCTGGTCGTGTTCAAGGTCAAACAGTGAGTGTCACCTGCATCTTTCCCCGTCAGGAGAAATGCTGTAAGTTAACAGAATTTATTTTGATATCGGGAGGTTGCTACACATCTACACATCTTTCTGTATTACTTAGATAAATAATTTGCCACTGCTATTGTTTTTTAGTGATTTCATTTGGCTATTTGAGCGTGTGTTTTCCATAATCTCTAACACTGAAATTCCCATCCATTCAGCCCTACAGATTTTATTAGATTCTGCACGCTCAGGAAATAATACCATCAAGGTAGAGTTATCTTCACACAAGCAGGACAATTATATTGATATATCGTGCACCGTATTTTAATTTCAAAATTATGGCCTCATTGTTTTCTCCTGGAGCCCAGTTTTATTTCTTTCTTCTTATCATTAAAGGTACAGTGACAGGCAATTCACCCATTAGAAAAAGGAAAAGGAACAGAAAAGGTTTTCTTTTTTAAAAAAAAAATGTAGCCAGAAAAATCTCCCACAGAGTGAATTCCCACAGTGTGATGGAAGATGTAAATTTAGCCCAGTGTGAGTCAAACAATCAAGTTAGGAATTTTAATTTAATGGTTTGTTCCTTTGAATTGTTAGCTGCTCCCCTCATTGTGTAAGTGTTGTTTGAATTGGAGAAAATTAAACTGAAACGTGCCGAATTCACTCCAATCAGGTTCCTCTCCTAGGCAAAAGGAAGGACAGGGGAAGGGAGAAAGATGAATTGATACACACGCAAAGATGTTTATTTGATGCCACCTTAATAATGATTGTTCCATCTCTCGGTACTTTAGAATTTAAACATTTAGCGTTGTGGTGGCCGCATCATCTTCATTTAACAGGCTTGGGGAACTGTCATTTTCATTTCCACACAACCTGGTACAAGGCTGTGTTTTGGGCGTGTTGGTGAAAAACCACGATCTCGCTGAGGTTCAAGAGTTCTCAGGTCGGCGTGGACTCACTCCCTCGGACTTTGCAAATAAGTGGCTTGAAGAAAGAGTAAAAATGAACCATAGAACAGTAGATTAGCAGAAGATACTATCATTTACTGAGTGGGCCATTTGGTCTAATAGGTCTAGATGATGCTAAAGCACATGTCTGGAATTATGATCGTAAAATCGGGTAACACACACAGCATTCTTCTCGGAAAGCAAGGACACATTTCTTAAAAAGCCCATCAAGAGAGAAGTAACACGGTCATAAGCTCTTTGTATGTTAATTCTAGAGGAAAGAAATGTTAAGAGAATGAGCCGTTGGGCAGTGACACGGGACTCTTAACCATAGAGAGACTTAGAAATAAGAGCAGGCAGAGGCGAAACGGTCACATATATTCATCGGTTTTGTCTCGGGTGCTCTGACACTGAAGTTTCAGAGGGAGCACTGTGCTGCCCTTGCTTGAGATGGCAAAGGGACCCCTTCCATTTCATAGGGCGGGGTCCACTCGCCTGAGAACACTCACTGAGTCTCATACAGCTGCCATGCCACTTCCTCAGAGCTGATGCTAGCATCATAGCACGTGTTATCGTGTTATCTCTTCTTTCAAATGATGGTGGTTCCTGTCTCCCATACAGTGGCATCCTGAGCATCACCACCGAGAACGCAGTGGTTCGGAACAGTTCTGCTGCCACCCTCAAGTGTCTCTGCAGCACAGTGGGTCTCAAGCATCAGGACCTGGGTCCTTTGCAAGAGCAAGAAGAGCTCTTAACCACTGAGCCATCTTTCCAGTCCAAGGAAGTTACTTTAAAACATGCATCTCTGTTACCGGAGAGAAAATGTAAAACGATACATCTATTGGCTGGTTTTGTTTGTCAACTTGACACAAGCTAGAGTCATCAGAGCAGAAGGAGCCTCAGTTTGGGAAATGCCTCCATGGGACCAACTGTAAGGCATTTTCTTAATTAGTGATCAAGGTGGGAGGGCCCAGCCCCTGGTGGGTGGTGCCATCCCTGGGCTAGTGGCCCTGGGTTCTATAAGAAAGCAGGCTGAGCAAGCCAGGGGTAGCAAGCCAGGAAGCAGCATCCCTCCATGGCGTCTGCCTCCAGATTCCTCCCCTGCTTGAGTTCTGTCCTGACTTCCTCCATTGAGGAACCGTGATCTTGAAGTATAAACCAAATACACCCCTTTCCTTCCCAACTTGCTCTGTGGTCATGGGGTTTTATCTCAGACATAGAAAACCTAACTAAGACAGTATAGGATAATAACTGCTTTAAAGTCTGGATTTCAATATAATTCTCAGCTAAAACAAACCTCACTTGTATGGCTTTTTATTGGGCTGGGCAGTTTTTCTGAAACTTCTGAATGGCTGCTTTTCAGTTTAATGTGTAGTGTATCATCGTATTTGTTCAATGCTTGGGACAACAGTTTTGGGAACTGCTTTCCAGCGCCCTTAACAAGCAACCACTGAGCTCTGACTTAGTGTAGTTCAAAATAGGACAGTATTTAGCTGGGTTTTAGGAGAGCTTGTGTTGGTGAGGAAGGTAAACATGATAAAGGGAGTAACTAATTAATTGATGAATGAATGATCCAGAAAATAATTGTAATTTGTAGGAAGTGTGTAAAACCTCTTAACTTTTCTATATAGAGGAATTTTACTATTGAAAAATAAATAAATGTATTTGAAATGGACTCCTTCAAATGAATAATTTGCTCTCATTTTCATGTAAATAATTAATAATAAATGTGTGGTATATATATGCATATATGCATGCTTATGTATATGTATGTGGTATGTGTTCATATATATGCATGTGTGTATTGGAATGCATGCACACATTGTAGGACATAGGTGAAATTTGGCATCATATGTCTTCCCTCTATTGCTCTCCACATCATTTCGAAAGGTTTAATTTTTTATTTTTAATTTTGTTTGTGTGTGTGTGTGTGTGTGTGTGTGTGTGTGATTTGAATGCAGCTGCCCAGAGACGCCAGAGCATGAGATCCCCTGGGTTCCGAATTATAGGGAGTTGTGAGTTGTCTAACATAGGTGCTGGGGACTGAGTTCCAGTCCTCTGCAAGAGTGATTCAAGATCTTAACCACTGAACTGTCTCCCCAGTTCCTCCAAGGCAGAGCCTCCTCATCGAACCTGGCGCTGGACACTGTGGCTAGCTTGGCAGGGCAGTGTGTCCCTGGGTTCTGCCTATTTTAGCAACCCCAGCACTGGAATACACCAGTTACAGACATGTGCCCCCATCTTGGCTTTTATGTGGGTGACAGAGATCTTCCACTAAGCCATCTTCCCAGCCCCATGCAAAATAATTTAATTTTCTTCCGGACATTTGGGTTTTATGATTGAACATTATTTAAAACCAACCATTATATCTATAGGCTTCTCTATAGCTATTTTTTTTTGTCAACATCATTATAAACCTTAGGGCATCACAGTACTGTTAATAATAAATCTCGTTTATTAGATTTGTGTTTCAAGAAACTCACTGAGCTCTGTTTTCCGTCAACATGGCATTGGACGTAGCTTAAAAGTTACGGTTTATAACTTCGCTCATATTATAGCAAAGATGGCCATGTGCCATAAATCTGTCCAATCAGACGCTAACATAAACCCCAGATCACATTCCCTTACAACTCATTATACCTAACAGAAATGACGGCCAACATGGGAACTTTCTTTCCTCCTCCAGTCTTGTGTTTTCTGGAATGTGGATGAAGAGTTTCATGTACATTGGCCACTTTAGTTCGTCATAGGGTCAGTTGGTGAGGTTGGTTCATCGGGAAGCTACCTATGGATGATACACCTTAGGCGTGGCTCCTTATAGACATCCAGAAAAGACTGGATGCTCAATGTACTACAACATAAGAGCCAGGCATGGTCTTACCATCTCCAGACCCATCCTGGGAGAAGCCACCTAACCTCTCTAAGCCATAGCTAGGTGAAGGGGTCTATTAATTGTCACCAAAGATATTCCATACTTCCTGATGGATATGCATGAATATGCACGATAAGTCCCACTGGGTCTGTAGAATCTTGGGCGTAGGGCAAACATAATGTTAATAGTAGAGGATGATTCTACTGAAGCAGCTCCACAGATACAGAAGACGGCATCCGAAGGGGTGATTTCTGCTTGAAGTTATTCACGGAGAAGGTCTGATAGGCCTTCCATCATTTCATATGCATTGTTAGGACTTCAGATAAATGGAAACAGGAAATATACACAGGACAGAGAGAGATACATTTTGGTGGGAAACACAGCAGGACCCAGAGGCAGTGTGACCTGAAGGCTTGCCCATAGATTGCAGGTATCGTGAGGTATTCCTAGAAGTTTGTTCTGGATCCACGGCACACCTGGCTGTTCTGTAATTGTGGCTATTTAATCTGATTCACGATTGCTGCTAAGCAAACCACAGAGGGGCAGTGTCAAAGGAAGAGAGCCAGACACCCCTTTCTACCCTTGAGAACTTGGCTTCCTCCTCTACTTCTTGAGTTTTAATCTCAGAAAATTACACGTGAACTTGACAGTTCAAATAAATGGGGTTAAAAAAAATGGGATAAACTATTTCTGTTTTTGAGGTTTCCACATCCTCTTAGTCTGTGCCCAACATGGCAACCATCTAGAAATTCTTGGGAGAGAGCTGATATTTGATTGACAGGGCTTGGAGGTTTACATGCCCATAGGTGACATTCAATAGCATAGAGCCACTGGGGTGTCAGCCAGGCTGATTTAGATGTTACACAAGTGGGCATGTATTTGGATGTCACTCCCTGGAATCTCTGATTTTATTGTTAAATCATACTAACAAAAGCCTGCCATTAGAATATCTTTGGCATAAAGTCTTCTTTGTTTTACTTCTGCGTTCCTATGTTCTGTGACTTTACAAACCACATATGCATTAAGATAATATCAAGAATCCAGAAGAAGAAAGGGAAATGTCTGGAGTCTGGGACCCCCTTTGCTGTAATACAGGGTTACACCCTGTGACCACCCCTGAAGACTTGAGACACTTCCCTATCAAGTTAGCCTGCCTCCACATTCTCCTTACGACACTCCAAGGGATTCTAACAAAACGTGACCTAAAGCTCATGCTGGAAGTCATTTGTTAGGCACTGAGTAGGAGAGAGTGCTTCCCCTTCCATCCCTTGGATAACAAGTTTGTGAGAGCCCCGTGTCTCCAGGTAACCACCTATATCTTTAGGAAGCCCGAGTGTGTTTTTTTTTCTCTTTATGGAATACAGATTGATCTACAGAAAGTTGCTTCATGGAAGAACTTATGTTCAGTAACAGTCTTAAATAAGCTGTTTTACCCACAAGATACCACCCAACTCAATACTGACATCTAGCTGATAACATCACTGGATTCCTGACTGTCTTTTTTTTTTCTATATTCTTTGTTTATATTCCAAATGATTTCCCCTTTCCCGGATCCCCCCTCCCCATATGTACCATAAACCTTCTTCTCTCCATCCATTCTCCAATCACCTCCCTCCTTTTTTCTCTGTCCTTATATTCCCCTCCAATGCTAGATCAATCCTTTCCAGGATCAGGACCTTCTCCATACTTCTTCATGGGAGTCATTTGTTATGCGATTTGTGCCTTGGGTATTCAGGGCTTCTGGGATAATTAATATTCACTTATCAGAGATTGCATTCCATGTGTAATCTTTTGGGACTGGGTTACCTCACTTAGGATGATATTTTCCAGATCAAACCATTTGCCTAAAAATTTTGTGAATTCATTGTTTCTAATTGCTGAGTAGTATTCCATTGTGTAAATATACCACATGTGGTATATTTACTGACTGTCTTCATGAGCAAAAATTCTTCCCTTTAAAATAGTGATCAAACTGGTTAGAGTTCCCTTTCTAGGGAATTGCTGGTAATATTTCATCTACTCTATTAGGAGAGATCTTATTTCAGCTGTAACAACAGCAAAAGGAGTAGAAGAAGGAAAAGAGGAAGGAGGAGGAGGAAGAGGAGGAGGAAAAGGAGGAGGAGAAGGAGAAGGAGGAGGAGAAGGAGAAGGAGAGGAGGAAGGGGAAGGGAGAGGAAGAAGAAGAGGAGAAGAAGGAGGAGAAGGAGAAGGGAAGGAGGAAGGGGAAGTGGGGGAACTGGGAGGGGGAGGGGGAGAGGGGAGGAAGAAGACAAAGGAGAAGAGAAGAAGATGGTTTTGCTTTTTTTTTAAAAAATATGACTTAGAAATCAGAAGCCCTAAAATCAAGGTATTGGAAGAAGTGCCTTTCTCCCCAATAATCCATGTGATACAAAATTCTGCAAGTTCTAGAACCCCTGGGATTTCCCAGTTTGTAGGTCTTTCTTCTATCTTTAAAGGCAGTATTGTCACATCTCATAGCTCTCTCAATCGCCAACATTTTTGTCTGCTTTTTAGGATAGTGTTTTCTTCATAACGTTTTTATATCTGTAATGTTCCTTCTTTCATCTCATGATGACATATCTTAGGACCTTGGGACTGAGATGTGAACATATTTTTTTGGAGTCATCATTCGGAGGCCACACATTGTGCAATATTATTGGCTGCATGGCTTACCTTCACTGACCAACTTCCTGTCACTACTTCACAGGTGGTACACAATACGGACCTTACCCTCAGAAAAGCAGAGCTGGATCTAAGTGTGGGAGGTCGTCTGTCTGTCTGTCTGTCCGTATGAAGAAATGGAGCTTCAGGGGGATTGGATTAGTGGTGACCTCAGCTCTCGGTGGAGAGTTTGGATTCATACACCAAGATTCTGACTTAAAGTCTGGGGTTTGAACTGGCTTACTGTAAAATCCCCAGCTTCTATTCACCATAAATCAGTTGTTTAAAAAATGCACTTTAGCAGTAAAACCTTGGGTTAAATAAAACCCTACACATGTAAGAGATATGCCCCATTTCATCATCTAGGGATTCGAAACAGGGTCATCTCTCTTTTAATATTCAAATAAAATGAATCCAGGCTCCATTTTGCTGTCATGAAAATATCTCTGTTTTTTCCCTTGGCCCCCTCTTCCTATAAGGAGCCCACAAACATTGGGAATGTATATAATATAAACCACATATAAACCTCATGGATTAAAAAAAGATTCCAAAGTAATCACAAGCATTTACCAAGAGCCAGAACCACCGCTGCCATGGTTGCTGCTGTTGCTGGTGAACCTACAGGGAGTCTTTGTTGGAGATGCACTACAGCAGATACTCCTGATGTTGGTAGGCATTCTCTTGTACCCCTCAGAATGTCCAGCAGATGTATAGACTCTGGGGATGGGAAGTAAAAGGAGACTTATCCCATCCCATAGTGTCAGGCAGAGCTCCCATTACTGATGGTCATGCTTCTAAGATCCAATCATGGGGTTGCTCCCTCTTGATGTGTGTTATATCCATTTCCCTAAAGCAATGAGACCCACGGTGTCTGGGGATCAGAGCATGAGAACGTTGTTTATATCAAAAATAGATCCCTTCCAGAATGACTGCTCTATAAGGTCAGATCCCAGTCCATGAGGTTAGAGAGAGGCCTCCTTTGGGTCCAAGATCTTCCCTACTTGATGCTACCAAATAAGCCATTTGTTTCTTAGAGATGTGGGAAGTAGATGGGGCTTCAGGTGGCCTAGGCATCAGATACTCAGTGGCATAAACAAAACAAAATGTGTTTCTCATTTTTCAGCTGACTGCTGCTTCATGAATTTCTTTGTTCCCTAAAGTCAACATGTAGTACAAAAGGTCACATGAATCTAGAACCTAGAGAGAGAGAAATGTAGGAAAAATAGATGATAGGTAGATAGACTGAGAGACAGACAAAAAGATAGATAGATAGATAGATAGATAGATAGATAGATAGATAGATAGATAGGAAGGTAGATAGATATACAGACAGATGGACAGACAGATAGACAACAAATAGATGATAGATTATATATACATATATAATAGATAAATAGATGATAGGTAGGTAGATAGATAGATAGATAGATAGATAGATAGATAGATAGACAGAATAGCTAAATAGATGATAGATAGATGGGCGGATGGATGGATGAATAGATGGATGGATGGATTGATGGGTAGATAGATAGATGGATGGAATGACAGACAGATAGATAGATGGATAGATAGATGGATGGATGGATGGATGGATGGATGGACAGACAGATGGACAGACAGACAGATCAGATCAGATCAGATAATGTCCCTCAGTGTGTAGATCATGGTCAGATGGCAAAGCCTACCTGCAAATTCTTGCCAACATGGAAAGATGCTGAATCTAAGATCCAGTATTCTCCATTTCAAAGAAGTTGCTCCACCTTTCCCACTCACCTTAGTTCATGAGACAGACACAAGCAGATGCCCTGGTTGGTCTGCAGTTTCTTCCCTAAGGCCATGCTCAGTCAGCTTTCCGAACCACTGCTCTTAACCTGAGGTGGTGCTAAGAAATCTAGTTCCAGAAAGCTTAACTGGGAGCACAGAGATGCAACCCCATGACTGAAATCCCTTTCAGTAGCACAGCCCTTCACTCTGACCTAACTTTGCAGCTTTTGTCTTGATGTTGCTGTGTACTCCTGTGGTTCGACTCCTCTGCAGTTAGCTGCAACTTGTATCTGACTTTTATTCCCTTTGCTGTACTTTACTGTTCTGAGAACCTACCAGGGACTCTATAGTGGATTCCATGTAATGTCTCGGTGGGCTCCTATTTAAATGGCAGACTCTCACACTTTTCTTTACTCGATGACCTTGGCAGTTCTATGGGGTGTTTTATAGGATGACTGTCAATTAAGATTTCTGATGTTTCTTCTCATGACTGGGGTAATGAGCTGGAGAAGGAAGTCCACAGAGGTCAGGCATCATTTTCATATCAAAGGTACCTTTTAGCTATGTGACTTATGATTGTATGTAATTGTCAGTATTCTTTTCTATGAAGCACTTTCCCCCTCTCTTTATATAATGTGCTCCTCGAATGGAAATCTCCTTACACTGAATGGCTAGGGGAGGGGCATGCTCCCCTCTTGACAGTTGACCATCTACATTCACACCCTGAATGCTTCTGTGAGGGTGATGTGTCTTGCTACTTGTTCCTTTGGTCATTAATTTCTGTCACTATAGACTCTCTCATACCCTTAAAACAGGGTTAATGTGTGTGAGTGTGTGTGCGCGGGCACACACACGATGCACTTGAATGCCATTGGTGTGGGAATATCTGAAGAGGCCAGAAGAAGCTATTGGATTCCTGGACTGGAGTTATAGGTGATCTTGAGTCTGAACCTAGGCCCTCTGGAAGGACAACCAGAGCTCTCTCTCCCTTAAGCCAGGTCATCTCTCCAGTCTTTGCCATGCTATTTTATTTTGCACCCAATGCTATTTTCTTTTGTTCTCCAAAAGTTCCTGCCATAGCTCTTTGGAATTCTTTCAGATGGTTGCTATGTACCTGTGATGTACACCCAGCATCCTACTGTCATTTTTAAAATTAATGAATTAACTAGTTGGTTAATTAATTTATATTTAGGCAATTCTTTTTCTTGTAGCACTACAGATGTAATCATTTCATCATGCTCAAACATTTCTCTGAAAGTCTCTGATTCCTTTTGTGGAAAAGATTACATTAAGAACCTTGCCTCAGTATTTGAGCCTCTTACTATCTTCCATGTATTTATCTTAAAAATTATATTCCTGGGTCTTGTGTTCCTACTTGGAAGTAATGATGACCTCTTCCTCTTAGAGTTACTCCCAAGGTAAAAATATAATTCATGTGGGGGCTGCAGAGATGATGTCATTGCCCAGAGTTTGCTACTCTGTCAGAGGACACAAGTTCAGTGCCTAGAACCTACAGGGCATCTCAAACTATCTCCAACTCTGCTTCCAGAGAGTCCAATGCCCTCTTCTGGACTCTGCAGATAGCAATCAAGCATGAGGCATATGTACATACATGTGGGCAAATACTCAGACACATGAAATAAACAAATATGCAAAAGACATAATTTATGCCTTTAAATTATAGTATTATTAATACTATGTTATTTTTATTTATGACATATAATCCATTATAGTATAATTAACTCTGTAATTGTTTTGAAGCTATATTTTTGCATTTACATTTCTCGCTTAGCACCCACACACAAATAAGACATTAAAATGGCAATTATTTTTTATTACAAATTTATCTCACTAAATTTTATTACAAATTTTATAATTACTCATGCTCCATAAACTCTTATACCCTGCAAAATGAATGTCCTTCTACCATAAGAATTGTATTGACTAATAAATTAAAAAGTACCACAATTTATATTAACACTAAAGAAGGAGCTGATACTCAGTCACTAGCATGCTCTCAATATATTATATAAATATATGTGCATTCATTCCTATACATGATGCATGTATATATGACACATATATGTACTTGTTTGTACACACATTTCTGTACCTATATACTTATATACATGGCACAGAAGTGTGTACTTGTTTATACACATGTTTCTCTAAGTACCTGTATATATGTGTACATGACAAATATGTGCACACCTGTTTGTACACATTCCTGTAAGTACTTGTACATATGTATAGATAATATACATATATACACTTATTTGCACACACGTTTCTATAAGGAACTGTACATATATGTGCATAACAAATATGAATCTATTTGCACACATTTCTGCAAGAACCTATACATATGTGTAGAAAACAAATATGTATGTACTTGTTTGCACATGTTTCTGTAAGTACCTGTACATATGTACACATGACAAACATGTATGCACTTATTTGCATGCATGTTTCTGTAAGTCCCTATACATATGCAGAGGACTGAGTCACAAGAATGAGGGTCTGGTTGAGACAGTCATAGCATCAAGGTGAGAGGTGACAAAATGTCCCTAACTGGTGTTCTGAGCTTCTGACCTCTCCATCCCTTGTGGAAGCAGTTGCTCTTTCCAATGAGGATCTGTACAATTTCTCTGACTCACAAAGTCTGTGACTCAACAAAAATGCTTCTAAGGAACCAGAAGGATGGATCAGTTGGAAGAATACTTGCTGCACAAGAGTAAGAACTCGAATTCCATGCCAGCACTCATGGAAAGAGACAGACTCACTCTGGTGGTGTGGGCTTCTCAGGGCATAGTGGCGAGATGGGTGGTGGAGATGGGCAAACTAGCCTTGCACAGAAGGCAACCAGAGTTCCTGGCATCCTGGGCTTGCTGAAGTCCTAACCTGTGACAGTGATTCCTAGTGGGCCCTGGTGGAAAGGAAGGGCCAGGAGGCCACTCATCTGGGGTTGGGTCTCTTCTGTTGTGAGTTGCTTTCTGGAGTCATTTAACAAAAAAACCCAAAAGCCTGATCCAGAAATATGGTTCCTTCTGAAGCTGATTACAGACATTACATTTCAAGCTGTTTTGTTCGTGCAAGATTAAGGATGATGCATTGCTCGGGGATCCTTTTTGATTTCTATATTTTTCAGAGGTAAATTGTATGGTTTTCCTTAATTCATATCTCTTTCAAATTTGGTGCATCCCCTTTCCCTGTACACTAGTGATTCCTATTTAAAACAAGTTCTGAGGGTATCAGAGGGTTTACTAAGCTGAGGTTGTGTCTGTAGGAACTCATATCTGTGTGGGATCGGAAGAGTTAACTGAGCTAAGACTATATTTTTCTGAAGCTCTGCTTAGTGCTGATTATTTCAAGGTGGCTTCTGTAATTACTTCCAAATGTTTTAATGAGGCTGTTTTTTTTTTCACTTTTCTCAAGACGTCTTTAAAAATTTCCCACTTCTTTCCATATTGATTTTCCAGCCACGCTCCTTTAGGCTGCTATTGGCAGAACAAGTCACATAAACTCTTACAGTTTTTGCCCAGAAATTTCCCTTCACTTTCCAGTCCATTTTTCCCTGGTTCTGGGATCTCATCATCTGAGAAACGTCCATGCATGATCTGATCTCCGTGGGTTTTCTTGCAACCCAAAAACCTAGACCAGGTAAAATTGTAAAATCCACTATTATTAAAAAAAATCATTTATTCACTCTGAACTTTATATATGAATGTTCTATTTACATCACTTCCCCCTTCCTCACTCTTTCTCCAACTTGTCTGCTATCCCTCCTCCTCTCACATTTATGACCTTTTATTTTAATTATAACTGTTCCATACACACAAACAGGTACATATAAAATTATATATATAACCTGCCAGGACCCTTTAGTGCTCCTATGTATTCTGTATAGATCACATGGGATTGGATAACCACTCGGGGCGGGGTCACTCCTGGAGAATGCTCTCTCAGTGGGATCGATGACTTTTCATTTAGGAGTGGGGCTCCGTGAAACTTCCCTCATCTGCATGGGCATGCCAACTGGCTTTGTCATCAGGTAGGTCTTACTTAGGCAAGCATATTGTTGAGGCCTCATGGCTGCAGCTCCCTAAGCAGGCATAGATTACTCATGTGTATGTTATATTAAAATATCGATTGATTGGCCTTTCTTTTATCATGAGGGGCTTGTTACACATGGTACTGCTTCAAAAGGACATTTTCATACAAATGCATCACGTATTTTGAGCCCATTTCCCCTATTCTTTCCACCACCCCCTTTCCACCTCATTCCCTTCTGCTTGCCCCCGAAGTTCCCTGCCTGTCCTATGTCACTTTCATGCCACATAGAAATATAGGATTATCTGCATCTTCATAAAATTTGGGATCCACAAATGAGAGCATGTGATATTTATATTTTCCAGCTGGTATGTTTTGCTTTAATACGACAGTCTCTCCAGTTCCATCCATTTCCCAGCCAGTGAGATTCCTTTCAAACTTCAGTCTGTCCATCTCAGTTGTAGCTCTTTCCTGTTGTAATACCACTGCTTATAGGTCCCTTTGGAATCAAAACTCTGACATTCCATAATTTAGCTTTTTCTCTTTCTTTGTTTCCTTATTTCTTTGTTTCTTTCTTTGTTTCTTTCTTTGTTTCTTTATTTCTTTGTTTCTTTGTTTCTTTCTTTGTTTCTTTGTTTGTTTGTTTGTTGCTTTCTTTCTTTCTTTCTTTCTTTCTTTCTTTCTTTCTTTCTTTCTTTCTTTCTTTCTTTCTTTCTTTTCATTATACACTTTGATGATCTGTTTGGCCATACTGAAGGTTCTAGCTTTCGCCTTTCTGTCCCTGCTGGTCTCCCTTGCCCAGTGAGGCTCACCTTCCCTATGCTATCAGGCACCAGCAGTCCATTAAGCCGCCCAAGAAAGGCGAGGCTGTGACACTTATCGCATGCTGCAACTTTTGGATAGTTCTGGGTAGCAATGTTGCTAGCCCGTGCAAGCTGATGTTAGAGATTAGAGTCAGATCTCTCCTGCCACTCCTTCAGACAGAGGTCCTGTTAGGTCATGATAAACAGTGGCAAGATTTATGGCTTCCTAAGGAGGGATGCCAGCTCGCCAGACTGCTTCTGGAAGGGACATTGGTATGCCAGACACTCTTCTTGCAAACACCATGACACAGAAGCAAGATTCCTCATAGCATGAGGTGTTTTACTGTGCCGCAAAGCATGCTGTGTATTTTCTAAATTGTATTCATAATAAATCACCCCAATTTCCCATATTTTCTTTGACTATCTTTGAATTCAATAGCTTATTCTCAACTTACTTCACTATCTTTGTAACTATAACATTCTATATTATGTTTTATGCAAACATGGAGAAATTCCGAATTGTTCTTTGAAATGAAAGAGGGAGGTTTGTTTTTTTTTTTTGTTTTTGTTTTTGTTTTTTTTTTTTAATGTGTGTGTGTTTGTGTGCAAAATGACTGTGCATTTACGGTAGGTGTCAAGTTCTCTCAGCCAAGCACACCAAACTTGGGAGCATTTACACAGCGCCCCCTCTGTGTATGTTCAGATATTGAACCTTACTCCTTGTTTCCCAAGACTGTAAATCATATTGGAATGTTCTACCAGCCAGTAGAAAGAAGACAGATTAGGTGACATGTTTTCTAAAGGCTTTCCTAAATTTGGATCCTTCTATAATGCTAATATTAGTTTTCAAGACTAACCTACCATTTTTCATTGTTATAAAAATACTGAAATAATAGATAATAAGAAACTCTGTTTTTCTTTGGCGCCCTGAGGATTAGCAAATCATGTGGGAAAATTCTGACACCTCTGCAAGCTGCAGATGTTTTCTCTACACACATCTAAACAAGAATTTTGAAATATCCATTTGTAACTGATATTTTCTTCCAGCCAGCTGTCTGGCACCCTGTGGGCAGGGGAACATGACTGGCTGTGTGGCGGAGATTCTGTATTAGGCACATTCATCAGCAGGAGACAATGGCGAATGACCATGTGAAAAATAATATTAGGAGACAAAAATCGCAGTACCCAAGTCTTTGTAGCGCCGAGTGGGTTCACATAACAATGGCCGGTTGTTGTTTCTTCACTAGCCTAGGGTGATTGATTTGAGTCTTTCCTCTTCTGCATAAGCTATTCCAAGCTCAACCCAGACTTTCTTGAACCTGTTAATTTATTAGTTAGATTAATTGGCATCTAATTTAATAGTTGAGAAAGGCCATCACCTAGGAACATAGAATAGAGTTTCTGGTGAGAAACAGGTTCTCGTGTGCAGGGATATCAAACGGAGAGCGGCTGTAATCTGAATCTGAAGGAAAGGAAATGCTCTACCTCATATTCGCGATGGGAGCTCCCTCGTGGGCTCTACAATGGCTCCCAGTTCTACTGCTGCCCCATGCTGCCTCCAGGTCACAAAACGTCTGATTTTGAAGTCAAAATCCTCCACACTTTATTTACCCTAGAGGGCACATTCAGGTTTTATACACTTCGTTTTTGCGAAGTTTAATCTCTCCTGCTTTTTCCACAGACAGTGATGACTTTAACCAATCCTTGCCAAGGAATCCAGCAACAAACGAGCCACACCCTGCTTTGTCCTGTCAGGGGGTGGGGAATGCTGGTGCCCTTACTCCATTCCCCCCCCCCCCCGGCTTATCTTTCCAGACTGCTTCTCCCTGGGTCTTCCCTGACTGTGGTACTCTCTGGGTAAGCCCGAGCTCCAGCCTTCCCACAATTCTGCACCTCTGTGGGACTGTGAAAGACAGTCCGTGTTCTGGTTGAGCAAGGCTTAACCTCCAGAGACCCAGTAGATATTCTTTAAGGGATGGACCCGTTGGCCATGATCCCAGACACTAGGCTTCTGACAGGAGGCCTGCAACTCCATAATCCCATGGCAATCGGTCTCATAGGCCTGAAGCCCCTGGCATTCTGTCTGGACTCCACCCCCACAGTCACCTGGCAACAGCCATGTATGTTTCGCCCCACGGTTACCTGGCAACAGCCAGGTAGGTCCAGCCCACTATAAAAGAGGATCCTTGCCCCCCTCTTACTCTCTTGTTCTCTCTGTGCTCTCTTACTCTTTTCCCTCTCCCTCTCTCCGCATTGCCTTCCCCCTTCTCTCCATTTTACCATGGCCGGCCTCTACTTCTCTACTTTCTCCTCTCTCTACTTCTCTATAATAAACGCTGAAGCCACGGACTGCCTGTTCTCATCTGGACCCGCCATGCTGGAACAATGTGGCAGGTCTTCCCCTAAAGAGCCGAGCGATTAGTCTCCTGTTAGAAGGTCTCCCAGTGTTTCCAGCCATGGCTGCCACCAAGCCAATCCAAGCTGCCAGCAGCTGTCAGGTCAGGCAAAGGACTCGTCCCAGTGGGAACCAGCCAGCACCCTCCTCCCTGCCCTTTTCCCTTCTGCCCCGGACCAGATCTTGGCCTCCGGGGGCCCCCACCTGGTTCTCAGCTCTTCTGAGACATCCAGCAGCATTTGGGATGTCCAAGACTGAGAACTCCAAGACTGCACCTTCCTCACTCCTGGAGCAAGGTCGCGAGGCCTCCCACAGGCCCATGCTCACCTGGAGGTTTCATGAGGTCCTGTGGAGCGCCCTCTGCCCACCCAGTGGCCCTAGCCCTGGCCAAACGCGGATTGCCACCCTTGAACCCACACACCTCTGCTCTTCTGCTTCCATTCAGGGCTGACTGGCACTGCCTTCTGATGGAATTCTTGAGCATGGACCGTGTTCTGCCTCAGTCTCTCTCCCTTGACGTATATTAGCTCCGGGCTTACTGGATGAACTGCGGGCTACATATGGTCTCTTAATATCTACTCCACACGTCACATCTCCACGAGAGTGTCTGATGGGCTTGGGTAACTAAGACACGTTGCTTCGCATTGAGAAGAAGCCCCCAAGAAGTTCATTTGAAAATATATCTAGTGGATTATAAATGGTGACTAGAACGTTCCAGAAAGACGTCATAACTTTTTTTTTTTTCGAGACAGGGTTTCTCTGTATAGCCCTGACTGTCCTGGAACTCACTATGAAGACCAGGCTGTCCTGGAACTCAGAAATCCGTCTGCCTCTGCCTCCCAAGTGCTGGGATTAAAGACCTGCGCCATCACTGCCCGGCTATGTCATAACATTTCAGATATGTCAGCAATCAATTCTTCCAGACAAATCATTCTTAGAATACAGTTTCAGTATTGTATAAGGCACCTCTGCCTTCTCCTAATCCCTTGGGACACCACAACAAAATCGGGGACATATACCTTATAGATTGGTATGCCTTGTGGTACATATGCAATTTTTTTTTTAATTAAAATGACTTAAAATCAACAGCAAGACCATTTCTTTGCTAGGCGTTTATTTTTAATATGAAAATTCAGATTTCTTGAGTAAAGCACATACGTGCTGTGGAGGTTGGTCATTAGGGACTTTAGATTTTCATAGCATTTTAATTTTGTGTGTAGAATTAAACAGAAGAATCATACCTTGGTCTTCTGTTTCTGTAGCTCCAGGTTGTAAAAATAGTTCTAGTCAACTTAAAAAAAAAGATCAAGTCACTGAGCAGTCATCATTCTTGTACATGGGTGTGTTCACACAGCAATGCTGCTTTTACCACAGGAGGCCAACTAGAGGATGCATCCATCAGAACTAAGGCTAGATGATTATGGACAGCGGAGAGTTTCTGGTTCTTTTTAAGGTTGATTGTTATTTTCCAGTCATGTGCAATGGTGGGTGTGTGAGTTCCTTCCCATGCCCGTGGAGGACAGAGGAAGGGATTGGATTTCTTGGAGCTAGAGGCAGTTATGAACTGAACGGCCTGGGTGCTAGGGACTGAAGCTGGGTCCTCCTCGGCAGGAAGAGCGCACCCTCCTCACCTCTGTGTCATCCCTTTAGCTTGAGAGGTAAGTTTGCTATTGTTCACCCAGCGGGAGAAAAGTATATTCTGAATACTGTCTGGCCCTGCATTTTGTGGTACATAGCCAGTCCCCAAACTCAGCCCTGCCTCCACATCAAGGCAGGCTGACATCCTCAGGGTGGACGAGGTGTCAACCTGCAATCAAACTTAAGCATGATCACCAAGTTTACTGATCACTAATAGGCTTTCAGCATGTACCGTGACCTAAATACTGTGATTGTCCTCTCCCTAAAGCTCAGAGGGGACTTTAAAAATATTCTCATCTGAAGTCCTGGTTTGAATTGGAATCCAACATGGCGCACACCCCCCCCATTCCCTTCTTCCTTCCCCCTCCCTCTCCCTTCCTGTCTTTTCATTACGTCTTTCTCTCTTCCTTCCTTCATGCCTATCTTTCACTTGAACTAGACCAGAGCATTGCTTTCACCGATAGACTGCTCTGGCTTGAACATTTGAAGAAATTAAAACAATATTTCTGGCTAGCGTTCTGTCTGAATACAGTGCCCTTTGTAAAATGACACACATTTATTTTCCGAAAGACAAACATTCCATATTAAATGTTTATTAAATTATCTACAAGCCTTAAATCTTAATTAATGTGTATTAAGTTGAAACAGTACAAAAGAAAAACCAAAGGAATTTGGTTGTGAAGAATGCTTTGAATTTGAGAAAGAGACTGGAAGGCGGCCATTGTTTGTATAGAAAGCCACCGTGTTTACGGCCTTATTCTGTGAGTGAATTTAGCACATCAGTGAGCTAGATACCTGAATTCCTCGAAGACTGTGGATCTGAAGACTCTTCATTGTAAATAAAAGCATCCCCTGGTGGTGTTTTTTGCTTAGGGACACCAACCTGTGTTTTAAAGTTTTCTTGGCTCACCACAGGGAGCAGTAACAAGTAAGCAGAAAGAGATGTTTTAAAATGAGAAGGATGGATGGAAAATACAATCTGCCACGGTTACAACTCTCTCATACTTCTGGGAAATAATATTCATGATTAACACTGGTGGGGGGGGATAATGACAGTATGTGTGAATGCATGCATGTGTGCATGTGTATATGTGTCTATTGTGCATGTGTGTATGTATGTGATGTATTATGCATGTATGTATGAGTATATGTGTGTATACATGTATATATGTATGTATGTGGGTGTGTCTATGTGGGTATGTATCTGCGTATGTATGTGTTTTTATGCATGTATGTATGTGTGTCTATGTGGGTCTATATATCTGTATGTATGTGTTTTTAGGTGTGGGTATGTATATTTGTATGTATGTGTTTTTAGGTGTGGGTATGTATATGTGTATGTATGTGTTTTAATGTATGTATATGTGTGTGTGTATGCACATACACCCAGTTGGAAGCTTTCCATTTGCAAAGGCCATTTAATAATTCTCAAGGGTGACTTGCACTAATAAAAGTCTTTAGGGCACTGGTGAATGGAGTGATGCCTCTGTTCACATTGCTTGATTTGAAGCAGTCCGTGGTCGCTGGCCTTCTGCCATGAATGAACTCACCCCAGCAGAGTCTCTAGGTATCCATAGAAGTCTGCATAGCACAGCCTCACTATCTCACTAACTTTTCTTTGTGTTCTTAAAAAAAAAAAACCTAAACAATCAAAATGCAAGAAATGTTTTTCTTCAAAACCAACAGCAATGGAGAGAAAAGTCACTGAACCGTTATCAAATGGTCAGAGCATGGTGCTCTGGTTCCCGAGGTCTCTCTGGTGCAAGACTCTCTCTTCCTGGAGATTGTATCCAAGGAGGGCTCTGTTTGTTTATCAGTTTGGATAAAGACTGTGAATGTCCTAGATACAATACGAATATCTGGCAACAATTTTTATACTCAGCCATTAGATTTTAGCCATCCCATCTCCAGTCTTTCACTGGCTACAAGAAGCAGATCTCCCAGTAGTTTAGAAACAGAGAAGTGAGTTGCTGAAGACCGGAGAGAAAAATTGGAAGCTCCTTAGGGAGAGCAGAAATATCCCCACATGGTCAGAGTTTGGGTACTTCATTGCCCTGTTGGAGCCATTGTTTGGGACTGTTAGGAAGTGGGGCCTGTCTAGTGGAAGTAGGTTCTTGGAGACAGTAATTAGAAATTTGTAGTCATGCCTTCAGTTCTGAATACTAACTCATGACAAGCCATGATGTGAGAAGTGTCTACTTCTGCTGCCACCACGAACTACAGAGAGCCACAGAGACCACCAGCCGAGATCAGCTTCTCCTTGTATAAACCGTTCCCATCAGGGGTTCTGTCTTAGTCACTGATATGTGGTCTGAATTCAGCCCCTGCATTCTTCTCAGGAAGCCCCAAGTCTTGCCTACTGTTATTGAATCTGTTCTACTCGCTAAGAAGAACCTAAAAGCTCATTCAGAATATAGGGAACAGGCTCAGTACCTCAGGAAAAAAATACTTCCCAATTTTCCCAAACTTTCCAATGTAGACTTCAGTTTCCCCTTTGACGTGGAGATCTTTGAAATGTTCTGGAGCCCTATTACAGGTTAATTCATAATTGAGTTCTTTTATGGGAAAGCTAACCATGCTTGGAGAGACCTCAGAAATAAGAAAAGGCAGAAGTATATCTATGAGATTTACCCCAATCTTTGTCAGATTCTGATTTCACCCTTATTCACCATGTAAAGTGATTAATAAAGGTTATTCCAAAGGTGATGGTAGAGGCAGACGGCTCATACATAAACATGTACAAGGAACATGCTTGGTAGAATCTCCGTGTGTCATTGTGAGACTGGGGAATTTTAGGAAGGGATCTCTTTTATTATAAATTTAATTTTAACACTTATTACTTTATGTCTTCTTTTATTTCACCATTTGGGTATTCAGAAATTTATCAGTTATATATGACTTTTATATGAAGTTTAAAAAAATCGTATTTTCTTTCTCACTTTGTAGCATTTCATAATTGTGTTCCCATTCTTTGTCACCTCCTCTCTGTCTCCTACAGAGGGCGAGTCTGCCATTATTAGGAGGTTTTCCTTGTTTCTGTGTGTAAAATCCATTCCTTTCTTCATTTATCAAAGGGATGCCTACTCTTTTGGTCCTTGTGATGGTTTGAATGAGAAAGATGCGTCTCATGGTCTCCAGTATTTAAATACTTTAGAGGAGGCTTCCGAGATGTGGCTTTGCTGTGGAATGTGTGTCAACTGGGAGGCAGGCTTTGAGTTTTCACAGCTTCCTGCCACCCCTGGTTCTCCCTCTTAACTTCCTCTCTCTGTCGTTGAAGACAAGAGTTCTCAGCTGCTGCTCCAGCAATTGTACCTGCCTGTTCTCACACTTCCTGCTATGGTGCTAATGAACTCTAACCCCTAGAACTGTAAGCCTCAATAAACCATTACATCTATAAGTCGCTTAGGTTAATGATGCTTTATTAGAGCACTATAAAAGGTAACTAGTAAGACCTCGAACCATATTTCTTTACTTTTAGACTTATGTAGATGTCAGAAACATGTTTGTATTCCATGTTGGGAACACAGCTCCATCATCTTTACACACATAGTTCTAAACACACATGCGGATTTCCCCTGTGTCAGATTTATTCCACAAATTCACATTGCAATTCTGTAATATTCATAATCATCCAATGGGTTAGACTCAATGTATTGCTTTCAAAAATTTGATTTTTTTCGAAAGCACACCTTAGTATAGTCTGTCATCATATTGTGATCATAATCAGTAGTACTGATAACTCAAAAGACATTATATGTCAGCTTTCAGATTCCATCCCAGAGACTAGAATTCTCTCTCAAGTGTCCAACAATAGATTCTTCTGAATAAGGAATCCTTCAAACACTAGCCTGTCTTATTCTATCAGAGAACTCACAAGAGTATCAAGAGCTCTTCACCATTACTTATCTTCATCTGTTAAATTTCTGAAAGAGACGCATCTTAAAAAAATAAAATAAAACAACTCCAGTTCGCTCAGGTTTTACTTCCTAAAACTCAAGCCCCACATGGGAGAAGGATATTCACTGTTATTTCTCAAAACAACATACCATCAAATCACTGAGCTATCCTGCATTGTCCCAATCTTTGCCTTTAGTTTTATTCCTTTTTTAAAATTAGATATTTTCTTTATTTACATTTCAAATGTTATCCCCTTTCCTCATTTCCTCTCCGAAAACCCACTATCCCATCCCTCCTTCCCCTGCTCACCAACCCACCCACTCCCACTTCCCTGTCCTAGCATAAGTAAAACCTGACAGAACTGGAGTGTTTTATAGGTTTGTGTATCTTGTGCATACAGTTCTTTGGGTTTTAATTCATTTTCAGCCTTCTTCTTTAAGTGCATCTATTATAGGAATTAAATGATCATTTCCCCCCAAGTCTCAGTGACTGCTAATTGATGATTTTGATTAGATTACTATAATTATTGTTATATTAAGATTGGTTTCAGCTTAATTATGAATAATTTCCATTTGTTCTCATTTTTGTTATTATTTTCTACTCCCTTGATTAATTTGCAAGTTAGATTTTTATGGTCTTTTCTGAAAACTTTTCATTTGCATACATTCATTATCCAAAGCAGGGGCTTTTGCTATTGTGTTTCCATACACTGACCACGCCCTTTGACACAGTTCCATCCTTACCTTTTGTTGCCCCCACTCCTACTACTCCTGTTGGGAATCTTATTTATTTCTTTTTTTAAAAAAATATTTTTATCTTCTATATTCTTTGTTTACATTCCAAATGATTTCCCTTTTCCCGGATCCCCCCCTCCCTTTATGTCCCATAAACCTTCTTCTCTCCATCCATTCTCCAATCACCTCCCTCCTTTTTTTCTCTGTCCTTATATTCCCCTCCAATGCTAGATCAATCCTTTCCAGGATCAGGACCCTCTCCATACTTCTTCATGGGAGTCATTTGTTATGCAATTTGTGCCTTGGGTATTCAGGGCTTCTGGGCTAATTAATATCCACTATCAGAGATTGCATTCCATGTGTATTCTTTTGTGACTGGGTTACCTCACTTAGAATGATATTTTCCAGATCAAACCATTTGCCTAAAAATTTTGTGAATTCATTGTTTCTAATTGCTGAGTAGTATTCCATTGTGTAAATATACCACATTTTCTGTATCCATTCCTCCTTTGAGGGGCATCTGGGTTCTTTCCAGCTTCTGGCTATTATAAATAAGTCTGATATGAACATAATGGAGCATGTGTCTTTATTGCATGCCGGGGAATCCTTTGGGTATATGCCCAGGAAAGTTATAGCAGGGTCCTCTGGAAGTGTCATGTCCAGTTTTCTGAGGAACCTCCAGACTGATTTCCAAAGTGGTTGTACCATCTTACAACCCCACCAGCAGTGGAGGAGTGTTCCTCTTTCTCCACATCCTCGCCAACACCTGCTATCTCCTGAGTTTTTGATCTTAGCCATTCTGACTGGTGTAAGGTAAAATCTCAGGGTTGTTTTGATTGGCATTTCCCTAATGACTAATGATGTTGAGCACTTCTTAAGGTGCCTCTCGACCATCTGAATTTCTTCAGGTGAAAATTTTTTGTTTAGATCTGTACCCCATTTTTTAATAGGGTTATTTGGTTCCCTGGGGTCTAACTTCTTGAGTTCTTTGTATATACTGGATATTAGCCCTCTATCAGATGTAAGGTTGGTGAATATCCTTTCCCAATTTGATGATTGCTGTTTTGTCCTTTTAACAGTGTCCTTTGCCTTACAGAAACTTTGTAATTTTATGAGGTCCCATTTGTCAATTCTGGATCTTAGAGCATAAGCTATTGGTGATCTGTTCAGGAACTTTTCCCCTCGTGCCCATGTCCTCTAGGGTCTCCCCCAGTTTCTTTACTATTATTTTCAGTGTGTCTGGTTTTACATGGAGGTCCTTGATCCACTTGGAGTGAAGTTTAGTACATGGAGATAAGAATGGATCAATTCGCATTCTTCTGCATGCTGACCTCCAATTGAACCAGCACCATTTGTTGAAAAGGCTATCTTTTTTTCCACTGTATGTTTTTGGCTCCTTTGTTGAAGATCAAGTGACCATAGGTGTGTGGGTTCATTTCTGGATCTTCAATTCTATTCCATTGGTCCACTTGTCTGTCACTGTGCCAATACCATGCAGTTTTTAACACTATTGCTCTGTAGTATTGCTTGAAGTCAGGGATACTGATTCCCCCAGAATTTCTTTTGTTGTTGTTTTAGCTATCCTGGGTTTTTTGTTATTCCAGATGAATTTGAGAATTTGAGAATTGCTTTTTCTAACTCTGAAGAACTGAGTTGGGATTTTGATGGGGATTGCATTGAATCTGTAGATTGCTTTTGGCAAGATGGCCATTTTAACTATATTAATCCTGCCAATCCACAAGCATGGCAGATTTTTCCATTTTCTGAGGTCTTCTTCAATTTCCTTCTTCAGAGACCTGAAGTTCTTTTCATATAGATCTTTCACTTGTTTGGTTAGAATCACACCAAGATACTTTATATTGTTTGTGGCTATTGTGAAGGGTGTCATTTCCCTAACTTCTTTCTCAGCCTGCTTATCCTTTGAGTATAGGAAAACAACTGACTTGCTTGAGTTGAGTTTATAACCAGCCACTTTGCTGAAGTTGTTTATTAGCTGTAGGAGTTCTATGGTGGAGGTTTTTGGGTCACTTAAGTAGACTATCATGTCATCTGCAAATAGTGATAATTTGACTTCTTCCTTTCCAATTTGTATCCCCTTGACCTCCTTATGTTGTCTAATTGCTCTAGCTAGAACTTCAAATACTATATTGAAAAGATATGGAGAGAGGGGACAGCCTTGTCTAGTCCCTGATTTTAGTGGGATTACTTCAAGTTTCTCTCCGTTTAGTTTGATGTTGGCTACCGGTTTGCTGTATATTGCTTTAACGATGTTTAGGTATTGGCCTACTCCTCCTTTTGGGAATCTTATTTCTTTCATGAGAATAAACTGTCTTATGAGCTTAAAATTTAAAGTAAGCTTTGTGCCTGTTCAGTTATGTGTATGTTTAACCTAAGAACTAGTTTCTCTAGTGATATTGGAACAGTATTTCCATCCTGTCCATTTTCTATCACATTGAAATGGAGAAAACATTGGAATAAACTATTATAGAAAGCAATTTAGTAAATTATGTAATAAAAAAAATCTCCCTACCTTAACTGTCAGCGACACATTACTATCACATGTTAAGTTTTCCTAATCTGAAAATCTAAAATACCAACATGCTTCCCAAATCCTAAACATTTTTTTTTAGCATTAATGTAACATGATTTCTGTATTTTTCTACATAGTCATCTCTTAGTGTCTTAGGGTTTCTATTGCTGTGAAAAGACCATGACCATCACAGCAACTCTTATAAAGGAAGACATTTAAGCTGGGGCTGACACACAGTTCAGAGATTTAGTCCATTATTGTCAGGGTAGGGAGTATGGCAGCACACAGACAGATCTCATGCTGTCATGGTAGCCACGACCTGTATATCTGGGTTTGATCTACAGGCAGCAGGGAGAGAGCAATACTGGGCTTGGCTTGAGCTTTAGAAGGCTCAAAGCCTACTGCCACCAATGCATGCTTCCTCCCACAGGACACACCTCTGACTATTGTCAACCCCTATGGACCTACGGGACTATTTCCATTCCAACCCCTTCACTTATTTATGCCAATGTTATGTTCTTCCTGTTCAAATCACCACCAACTTATATGGAAAGTTGGTTCTTTCTGTATGCCACCGTTTTCAAGCCCATAGTTTGAATGTTGGAGAGATCTACTGATATTATCATTTCCTAATCAGTGAGTTTCCAGGAAACATAGGAAAACGTCACACAGCTTAGGAGACGATGACACATCTAGAGGCATTGCCAATTTGGACAGAGAAAGGAGAGAAAAGAGAAAAAAAAATCAAAGAAAAGTCGAACTCCCAATCCTAAATGCACAAATATAATACAGACAAGAAGCACTCTGTGTGACCATAGGAGGAGATGAGATTCTGAGGCTCACCTCTGTGCTTGCAACCTCCTGATGGCTGTCTAGTTGACTTTCAAAAACTGCTTGGGACAAGCGGCACCGTTTTACGGCCTTTAATTTCCTGCATTTTAGAATGACAATAGCTGTAACTGTTTTCCAAAAATGTCTGTACCACAGCTATATTTTGGGAGAGGAGTGCTTGCGTCTTAAGTTTCCCAGGTTCACCGATGGACAGGTGCTTTCCTCAGTGTGGGTCATGACTAGTCTCAGGAAACACAGGGGATGTATTTTGGTTTTGAGCTGACGAGACTCATAGTCTGGAGTTAGTGTTAGGTGGCTGTGAATTTGGGATGGGATGGGTATATTAATACTGGGGAAATATTGGGGTTGGTTGCCGTTTAGATGTACAGCGCCTTCCAGATGTATGAATGATATATATTCAAAACTTGGGTCCCAGATAGTGGAATTCTTGAGAGCTGACTGCACCATATGAATGCTAACTTCATCACGTTTCAGTCATTAAGGCAGCTGAATATGCCCATAGGTTGTGATGCTTGGTTGGTAACAGGCCAGTGGAAAATCACCCTGCTCCTGGCTTGTCCCCAGATTGGATCTTGAAAATCCCAACTCCCATAACTCAGGTTTACAGGCTAAGCAATATTCTGTCCAAGCTGTGCTTTACCGCTAACTCACTGCGCATGTCCGGAAGACTCTGGAAAAGCCCACCCCTCTACTCAGCCGGCTGTGGTCTCTCTGCGCCTGCGCTGAGGCAGCCACTGTTCTGTGACTCTGTGAAGCAATTTCTTTTGGCTGCTGATTGCCAAGATACTTTTGCATCTGAAAGGACCTGTCAGCCCCTCAGTTCTCACATTTTTCTCCTCTCTAGCTACCATGCTGTGAGCAGCCTCAACCACATGTTCACACGGAGAGATACTTTCTTCACGTCAGTCCTAAGCAGTGGGATCAGACAAAGATGGGTTGAAAACTTCCGAAACTATGATCCAAGATCAACCTCTCCTTGTAAAATATCTTTTATTTCAGGTAATTTGTCCCGGTGATAGAACATTGACTGGCACCAGGTCTAAAGGGCAGGGTCAAATTGTTGAATGTTTTTTCCCTTAGACATATCTGTGTGCCAGCGTGGTACAAGGGAGACTTGGCAGATGAGGCTGAGAAAAAAGCAGAGATAGTCAAATTTATGTGGACTACACAGCCAAGCTATCGTCAAGAGGACTTTTGTAAGAAGGGAATCGCGAATGTGTGTCATGGAGAAGAAAGGCTGGTATACAGTCTTGTTTATGCTGGTCCCAGAGACAGAAGGACCAGGGAGAGCTTCTCTTCCTAACCTAGAAGTAGCTAGCCCTGCCAACACTGTGGGCCTAGCCCAGAAAAGCTGATTTTGGATTCCTGAACTTCATTTAGATGCAAAGATCAAATCAGTACCATTTAAAACCCAGCATTTCTAAGGAAGCGCAACAGGAAGCGCATGCGTACTTGAGTATGATCATTTTCCTGGCTAAAATACAAGTGCATGTATGCTGTAACTGTGTATCTGTGTGTGTGTGTATGCATATGTATGATGTATATGTATGTGCTGTATGTTTAAAACCACAGTGTGTATTCGTGTCATTATTTCTAGGTCAAGTTCGAAATTACAATTCTTTACTTTCATTTTGTCTACATTTGTATCTTCTTTTTTCTCCTATCCTGAAAATTGCAGACCTTGGTGACAAGACATTTTTTCCTTACTTTATCATCAACCAGCATCAGAATGACAATACCTTAGTAATCACCACATATCTGATCATAAGAAACATTGATGTTTTAGATTCTATGCCCTGGAGAGTATTAAATCAAATTACTATGTCTTAAAGCCATCTGGCCTCACTCACTTATTATGCATCAAATGAAAGCAGAATTAGCTCTGTGTGTTTCACTCGTAGAGTTTTTAATGATTGCTTTTCAATTGAACGTTACTTAATAACCATGTAAAAGATTCTTTATGGTTCTAATATTAAGCCTAAAAACCTAAAAAGTTTGGCTTCTATTCTTGTCTTTTCTTATCTTCCCATCATCCTCTGTGAGGGCAAATATTTAAAAAAAAAAATCCCATTGGGAAATGTTATTGATTTACTTTAATAAATCACTCGGAGACTTCATTATGTATTAATAATGTGAATACAAATCCAAGACCGTGCAAACTTTGAAACATTTTCAAAGAACACAGAGGAAAAAAAAAACTGTAGGAAGCATCCCATTTATAATTCTCACCATTAACCCCATGATTGCCAGCTTCTGCCCTCCTAAAACATCTTGTTTTTAACCCATCCTCTCTGTTTCAAGCTTTGTGCTTTTTTATCTGGACTTGCTGATTGAGTCATTTGGCTAATCTCAGATGCCTACGTGGCTTGTGTTTTATAGACTCTGTGCCTTGGATGTTATTAAAGGCAAATCCCAGTGTGTTCCTGTTGTGGATAGCCCTGGGCTTGTATTTTGATGCTAATTCCACTCCTCAGAGGGGCTGAAGAAGCGGAGTTGCCTTGTGAACCTTTTCCCCACATTAACTGTTCAAATAAAGGCTCCAGCCAATGATTGGGCAGAAGGAAGGGGGAGGAACTGAGAGTTTGGGAGAGGATGGGCAGTGGCGGGGGTGGGGGGGGGTGGGGGGGGTGGGGGTGGGGATGGGGGGTGGGGGTGGAGATGGGGGGTGGGAGGGTGGGGGTGGAGGTGGGGGGTGGGAGGGTGGGGGTTGGGGGGTTGGGAGGGTGGGGGGATGCGGGGAGGGGGAGAAGCTATGGAGGATTGATTGAGAGTCTGGAGAGAAGCTCTGGCCTGTAGAAACCTCAAGTTATATGGGATAACAGATGGGAAGTAGTGTAGTGGGAGATCTGTCCAATCTAGGCTTATAGCTTGTATTGTTACAGATTGAGTTGAGATTTCTTTTACCAGGGTAATTGGGTTGGAAACAAAGTAGCAACATATTCCATTTAAAGTGTTACTTGGGTAAAGCTTTACTCAAAAGCAATTTTTCCCCCTACCATGAGATGTGTGTTTCTGCCCTCATCCCTTTCAAGGGTGGGTTCCTAGGTCCAGTAACTCAATGGGGGCTTTTAGGATGATGCTATTTTCATTCAACCAAAGGTTGTTTTCATTCTAACTGAAATTCTTCCATAAAGGCAAGGCCCGTCATCTGCAGCTTGGTTTTATGACAGAGATGGGATCCGTGCTTGATTAATATGAAGATACTCTGATTATTTTTCGAACTAACAGGTGGTTCCTTGGCATCTTCAAACAACAGGTTATCTTTTCTTGTTTCTGTTGTCCTTTCTCCTTCTAAAAATCCACCAGAATGTCTGCCCTTCGCAAGCCCTCAATGGGGCTCCAGCCATTGGAATTGGTTTCATTGTTACTGCTCAGATTTTTTCCATCTTTAAGACATATCAATTTGGCTCTTAAATCATTTTGACACAATTATAGTAAATTTCGATAACTTCTTTCCTTCCGATGTACTGTTTCATGCTCATCTTGTACATTTCTTGCCCTAAATTTGAATCAGTCATTTCTCCAAGGATCCCTGATTCTTTTTTAGAGTAAAATGCAATTATATCCGGACCATAATTTGGGTGCCAGGGGTGCACATTATTAGCTGCTAGGTTGGTGGTAATTTCTAGATCTTCTTAGGAAATAAAGTTTAAAATGTGAAATCAGTTCTCATTACTTGAAATCAGGATGATGGCGAAGTTATTTTTTTAACCAAACTTCTTTATAAAAACAAAAACTTCCATTTATGGTTTTTCTCCCTTTATGGGAGTCCCAGTTAGAAAGGTCCAGATAGAATTATCATTCATTTCTCTTTGTATTCCCCATTATCAGAGTGATGCCTGTGGCCACCAGCAGCATGGTTAAGTAGCTCACGGTTGTTAAATGTTCTTTCTCCATCATCATCCATTCAATTGCAATATGCAGCCAGATTATATTTTGAAGTCCCGCCCTCTTACCTTTTGCATTCAGCAATGCGACCACTTGGATATACATGTTCTTCCAGTTATTTAATTTAACCAAAAACCAACCAGCAGACGTATTTTTAAGCATAGCCTCAGATTTACAAAAAAATCTTAGCAGACAGCGGAGTCCTGTATGCTCAGCTCCCCTTGCTTTATCATTGGTATATTGCACTAGTGAGTTGTGTTAACACATGTCATTAAAAGTAATGAACCAGGGCCTGGATGGAAGGCTCAGTTGATAAAGTGCTGGGTATATAGGCAGAAGGACCTGAGTTCAGATCTCCAGAGCCCAGGTAAAAAAAAAATCTCAGCACTAGGGCAACTGCCTATAAACCTAGCACCAGCGGGGAAAGACAGAAGAATCTCTAAAGTTCTTTGGCCACACATTCTACCCAAATCAACACATTTTGGGTTCATTGAGAGAGTCTGTTTTTAAAAAGAAATGTAGATAGCCAGTGAAAGTGGATAGGTGAGTTAAAGATGCTTGCTGGGCAAGTCTGGAAACCCAAGTTCAAATCCCCAGAACCCACACGAAGGTACAAAATGAGAACCAGCTCCACAGAGTTGTTCTCTGACCTCTACAAGTATTGTGCTATGCACATGCCTGTTCTATACACACATACACACACAAACACCCCATCCCAAATAAATACAATTTGAAAAAAATTAGATGGAAAATTATAAATGCCAGATATCCATGTCTGGTTGTCACATATAAATCCACAGGTGTGTGTGTATGTGTGTGCGTGTGTGCGTGTGTGTGTGTGTGTGTGTGTGTGTGTATCACACAAACCAGCACATGTCTCATACATATAACATAAACTAACAACTCACTATTGGTACTGCTTTTTAACTATATTATGGTCATTCCTTGCTGCTCATTCTGTGTGCTGTGTATTTCATGGGTTTTGATATACAGGAAACATCATGTTGTCTTAGTTACATTCATAGTTTTGTGAAGAGAAACCATGACCATGGCACCCAATGAAACAAAAGCATTTTATCGAGGGCTTCTTATAATTTTAAAGGGTTAATGTGTGAGCTCAGGGCAGAGAGCATGGCGGCAGGCAGAGCTTACATCTATGTCGCAAGCAGGCAACAATGACACAGACTTGGCCTGTTGTATACTTTTGCAGTCTCAAAGCCCAGCCCCAGTGACACACCTCGGACAACAAGGCCATACCTTCTAATCCTTCCCAAACAGTTTCATCAACTGGGAACCAAACATTCAAATATAAGAGCTCGTGGGGGAAAGCACCACACAGGTAGTCACATGTAGTCAACATTACAGCCATAAAATACCCTAGCCATAAAACTCCTACAGTTTTAGAATCAGCACCTAAAGATTCACGGATTTCCTGCACACATCATTTCTTACTCTTTTCACCAAAACCTAGAAACTGCTATATTTTAAAAACAAAACAAAACAAAACCCTCAGATCATAATTTTGGCTTTTACAGAATGTCATATTTAGGATTGTAGGAATTTGAATTCTTCTTAAGATCTTTCACTCAGCAAGATACATTGTTTTTTTTTCATGATTTAAGAGTTAATTTATTTTCTTAATCACTGGATAATATGTCATTTTATGGATGCATGCAATTTATTTACTCATAAACCTAGTGAAGTATTACCATGGTTACTTCTGTTTGGGGCAATGAATAAAACTGTTATAAGCATTGATGTGTTGGATTTTATATAGAAACAAATTTTTAACTCACTTAAGTAAATATCATAATGTGATTGTTGAGTTGTATAGTAAGACTGTGTTTAGTTTATGTGAAAGATACACATTGTCCCCAGATTTATCTTTCATGGGCATCTGCTGACTTATATACCATTAGCTGGAAGGTTCACTGGCTGCCTTTGCTCCTTGGTTATGTAGATATCCTTTTATTCTTTCTCATTAGGAATACGCCCTCTATTGCCCCACAGTTAACTACTTATGAGAACTGCATATCACTGTTTTTACAGAAGAAGATAGCATTTTCTAATCTATGGTGGATTCATCTCCTTGCATGGTTAACTCTGTACAGTGTTTATCGATAGAAGGACTGGATGGTGGCTTCCTCTCGGGACTCATAGAGCAGCATCCAGTGACTCTATCAGACAAGACCAGCATAGACTAGTGAAGAGAACAGCAGCTGGGTAGATACAGAATTGAAGGAGAGGCTCTGAAAAACTCTGGGATCTTTTCATCAAACTTTTCTAAGACTGAGGACATCACTTAGCGTCCAATTTTATACAAAACACTAAAATTAAAGTATGCTTAATGTGATTCAACCTTATTTATTTAGTAGTTGAACGGTATTGGTGCTCCGCTGTCCTTCTGACAATGAGAAGTAATGCCTTGTTGCCTCAAGGTTTCTTTCTTGACAGCTTGGTTCCTGTTTCTCTTTAATATGTGTGCTCTTGTTTTGGAAGCTTTGGGACTTTTCTCTATTTTTGACTTTATTAAATTTCATCACAAGGTGTCTAGACATAAAGTCTTTTCTATTGGTTTCTGTGAGACATGCCCTCCCCAACTCCTTCAGCTCTCCCAGCGCTGGGCAATCTCACTTCCTGGGCTTTACTGTCTGTCTCATTGCATCTTTGCAAATCTCCATCGGATCCTTCCTGTCCATGTATTTTGTCTGTGTTTTTAATCTGCACAAGTTTTTATCCCGCCCCCCCCCCCATGCCTCCTGCCTTTTTCTTTCTCTGATGCTTTTGGACAGAGTTCTTTAGTCCACTCTTGCAGCTCCATTTTTGCTGAGGACCTGGTGCTCTTGACACCTTCAGAGCCCAGTTCACCATGTTTTTTATCTTCTTTTTTATTCTTACCATTACTAATGGTCTTAACGGTCTAGTGTCTCATATACATGCATGATTGTATGCTTCTATATAAAATCTAGGACTTGACAATAAAAGAAAAATATAGTTGTCTTTCTGATGCTGGTCTCTTTTTTTCACTACAATTATCTCCAGTTATGTCCTCTTTCTTGCAAACAATGTAACTTTCTTCTGTGCCTGAGAAAATCCCACTCTGTGTGCATGCATGTGCACATACATGAGCATGTGGTGTGTCTGTGTTTATATGTGTATATGTATGTGTATGTATGTATCCATGTGTTTGTATGTGTGTATGTGTATCCATGTGTGTATGTGTGTGCACATGTGCATGTGTGTATGTTTGTATCTGTGTGTATGTGTGTGAGTGTGTGTATGTGTATATGTATGTGTGTATGTGTGTATGTGTGTATATTTATGTGTGTGCATGTATGTATGTATGTGTATGTATATATGTGTATGCATGTGTTTATGTGTGTATGAGTGCATATGTATTATTGTGCATGTATCTGTATGTGTGTGTGCATGCATGTGGGTGCATGTGTGTGTGTATGTGTGCAGTGAAATTCTCTAAGCAATGCCCTCCCATTGAATATATCTATATATTAATGTATACTTTTTTTCTTCATTCCTCTATTGTTGGACACTTAGGTTGGCTTGTGCTTAGCCCTGATACCTACTTTCTAGGCATCTCTCATTTCCCTACACTCCACTGCTTAAGGACCAGTCTCCATACATTCAGACTTGCCAACTTCTGATCCATTCTCTACACATGACCTCAAGTATCTTGACCACATCAATATTATGCTGAAACTCTGCCATCTAGTTGCCCTTGAAGTGACTTGCAAATGTTTCTCCCAGTTGCTCAAGAAGCATAATGCATACCCATTAGTAATAGTGAGGGAGACAGTTGATTTTATGATCTCATCCTTTGTCTGAGGAGAAAGTGGGAGATATCTGCCTTTCCTGAACCGGAACAACATTCCTGGAATATCACAGACATCAGTCATCATTTGAAGGACCAATGGACAACACTTATAAGTGATATGTTGTTTTCCTTTTACTTAAAAATACAAAAAATGTATGTTAAAAATATTAGCATACATTCATTGTATACATACATGGTCCTGAGTTCCATAAGGATATGTGCATAGAACGTATAAAATATATATCGAATCTTTCTCCCCATATCAATCATTTTCATTTATCTGGAGAGTTTCATTTTTCCTTTCAGATCATATATACATACATGATTTTATTTAAAATCTACAATTCACAAATGAGAGAAAACAGAATATTTGTGCTAGCTGAACCCTACTAACATTATGACTGTCAGTTGTACCCGTCTTTCTGCAAATGACATAATTTCATTCCTCTTTGAGACTGAATGAGATTCCATTGGGTGAACACATGGTGTAATAAAGGTAAACTTTGTAGCACAACTATGTAGTTAAAGACAGGATCAGAGTATCAACGTCTACAAAAGGAGATAAAGGAGGACTTCGGGAATCTATAAAACCTAACATATGTGTATATGTAGGCACGTGTTCACACACATACGTAGATGAGATCACCATGTGTTCTTTGTATGGTAGGCTTTTTTTTTTTTTTTTTTTTTTTTTTTTTTACCAAAATTGGTAAATAGGAAAGAGCTTTTAAATATCCAACTGCCACTTAATTTTGCCTTGGTCAATCTTGAATCTTGCCTGGATTTTAGGAGCTCTTTCAATAAAAAGAGAAAGCAACTCGACTCAATGCAAATTCAAAACTTGATCTAACACAATTATTTCCCGCTGTATCTGTGGGATGTTTAAAAATAATGAAAAGACTTCCAGTGTGTATTAGGTTTCCATAGCAACAAATCACAAATGTACTGGCTTAAACAACACACCTTTATTGGTTTACAGTTCTGAATGTGGCGCTTGCTGGGCTGCCAGCAGTTCAATCATCTTTCCCAAGGCTGTAAAGAATGTCCTTGCTTTTCTCGGTTCTTAGGAAATTTCCACATTCCCTCAATTTGGGTTCCTTTCTGCCTTCAAAGCCACACTAGCAGGAACTCTCCTGTCCCCATCTTTTACTGCTGAGGATTGAGTGTTGACATGAGGCCCCATGGATAATGTAAGATTATTTTCCCCCATCTGAAATCAGCCAATTAACAATTATAATAGCCACCGTTATAGCTGGAACTGTAATTACTCCTAGCGATGCATCACAACCTGCTCACACATTGCGGGGGATTAGAGGACAGCTTGTAGAAGGTTCACAATCCCTCCCTCCTTTCAACAATCTTAGAAATTACAGAACAACATAATAAATCTCTGCTTCTATAAATTCTGTTGAATTAAAACAATTATTCCTATGAGTGTCTCTCCTGCATGTGTTTGCACACATTTTCACTGTTTGCAGGGGCCAGAAAAGGTCATCGGGTGGCCCAGAACTGGAGTTACAGATGATTGTGGATGATGGGAATCAAGCCTGTGTCCACTACAGGAACAGCCAGTGCTCTTAACCCCTGAGTTACCTTTCTAGTCTTACGTCATAGTGAATCGTGAACTCTTCTGCTCTGAAGGACAACCCTGATTTGGCTAAATCCAGATGTACATCTACTGAGGTCCAAGTAAGGACAAAACAGTCTTGTGCACTTGATTGGCCTCTTCCAGATAGTAAAAAGTATGTAAGTCACTGTAATGAAAGTAGGATGATACCCACATGATAAAGACAATATTGTTGACATTCTCTCTCTCTCTCTCTCTCTCTCTCTCTCTCTCTCTCTCTCTCTCTCTCTCTGTGTGTGTGTGTGTTTGTGTGTGTGTGTGAATATTTTTCTTGTTTCAGTGATGTCACTTCTTAGCTCGCCAAAGGTCTTTCTATGATTACATGGTGACATCCCTAAGATTTTCCATCTAAATCAATGTTTTGCTTTGATATGCATGCCTTTCCCCACCTTGCTGGAACACACCTTACCCACCTCCCATCTAAAAGTACAGTGTTAGTGACGTTCCCATCAGGTTTGCTCCAGGACATTTTGGTGGTTGGGATTTGGTTTTAGGATTGTCATTGTGTTATTATATAGTTCTGGGCACAAGCAAAAACCACAGTGTGGTAATATTTGGCACAGAGTGTGGGACTACATTTAAAAACAATGAGACGTTCTTCCCGATGTAGAGTGTCTTCCTTTTACATTCCCTGTAGCTCTGTAGCTATAGAAGCTCATCAATTCCTCGTTTAGCCATTAAGTTTGTAGTAAAATTAAAGATGATGCAAAGTTATGCTATCATATTATTAAAAAAAGGAATTTTCATCTTCCCTCTAGGAAAGCATAATGCATAAGTAGATAAAGTGAAGAAATCTTAAAATTATGGATCTGGATGTGGGTGCTGGAGAGATGGTTTGGCAGTTAGGAGCACATACTGTTCTTGCAGAGGAGTCATGATCAACTCCCAGCACCCACATCTGGCAGCTCCAAACTACCTGTCATACCACATACCAGCGCTCCAGGAGGTCCAACTTCTTCTCCTTGCATCCCTGGACACCTTACACACACACACACACACACACACACACACACACACACACACACACAGGAAATCTTTAAAAATAAAATTTTAAATCGGTTATTAAAATCTTCCTTCCTTCCTTCCTCCTTCCTTCCTTCTTCCTTCCAATATATATTATTTCTCCAGTATCCTTACTATACACCACAGATATAGAAAACACATCTGTTTTTCTACAGATTAGAAATGTACATTAATAAAAATGGAGGAAAAGAGAATTATATTTTAAAAACACTATTACTATTAGAAGAAAACATAGATGAATCTCTGACATAAAATGCAATAAAAACCCCTAAATTTATCTAAATATCTTAAGAAAACACATTTAATTCTATAAAATGAAGAAGTTCTACTAGCCGGTTAAACTCATTAAAGCATTAACTTAAAACTTGGAAAATATATTTGCATTTTATAACACATAGGGTGTAATACTGCCCAAAATATTAAGATGCGTCTACAAACAGATAGAAAAAAAAAAACGACCTGTGAAAAATATATGCTAGCAATATGAACAGTCCACAAAAATAGAAATTAAGATGGCTCCTAACCATCTGAAATGATGCCTAATGTCATTTATAACAAGATAAATGCAAATAGAACGTTCTGCTAGAAGTGCTTTCTCCATCGGATGGGCAAAAATCCAGTCTGACAGCATACTTGGCTTAAAAGGCTATGGGTAAATAGACACATTTATATAGTGATGTTAAGAATTAAATAGCATGAATCCAGGGAGGGAGAATCTCCAATATTTAGCAAAGTTGCAAAAGCATTTATCCTTTGATCCAGGAATTACCACTCGTGGGAACCTATTATGGATAAGATTGAATTTTATCATTGAAAGAAGGAGTAACGGCTGTAGGCGATTGAAGTAGCCACAACTAAGGAACATATTACATGGGGGATGCATCTGCAGGATACAAGGAGAGATTTCTATGTAATGGTCCCTAGAAGAGTTTCCAAGGAAAAAACAAAACTGGGAATGGACGGTAATGCCAGTCTAGTCATGGGGGCTGGAACATTTAGTAGCCAAACGATGATGGGACACTGAGAAGCCAGGGACTCTTGGGGAGGGCACAGCCTACTTTTGAAATGTATTTTCTTTTAAAGATTATATTTTATGATCTTGGAGGTTTGCTTTTTTGCATTATTATAGAATGAAATTTAAAAAGCAATACCTTGAAATAGAGCACACGAAACTCACTCCGCAGCCTCTGGGGTCAATCCTATAGATCAAGGGTGATACCATGTTGCTTTAATCAAACTCAGCAGTTTGGTTCCACATTGCCAGGTGGCTATACCCTCATAAAAGACCCACAAGGGTTTCTGAAACTCTTAGATAACCATGATGCTCTTGTTAACAACCACAATACATATAAACTGTATACTCTTTAGTTATGATGTAACTAGACAGTTCTCTGTGTGGTATAAGAACAAGAGAATAAATACAAAGTATCACCAAAACCTGAAGCTTCTCGGTACGGGAGAAAACAGGTGCAAAGTGGAAACTTAGCAATCCTTACTTTGAAATGGGGTCTCACTGGGAGCTAGCAAAGTATCTGTTAATAAGATAGACATTCGTATTTATTTGTTTGTTTGTTTTGTTTTACTTACCCACTTTACATCCTGCTCACTGACACCCTCCTGGTCACCTCTCCTACATTCCTTCTCTTATCTCCCTTCCCCTTCTCCTCTGAGTGGGTGGGGGGGCCCCTGAGTATCCCTTCCACGCTGGAATTTTAAGTCTCTGCAACGCTAGGCACTTCCTCTCCCACTGGGATCAGCCAAGCTGCCCAGCTGGAAGAACATATCCCACCCACAGGCAACAGCTTTTGGGGATAGACCCCGCTCCAGTTGTTCAGGACCCATCTGAAGATCAAGCTGCACTTCTGCTATATCTGCTAGATCCAGTCTGTGTATGTTCTTTTGTTGGTGGTTCAGACTCTGAGAGTCTGAAGGGTCAAGGTTAGTTGATTCTGTTGGTCTTCCTAAGGAGTTCCTACCAGGGCCCGCAATCCTTCCTCCATTTGGAAATATTGTGTCTAAAGCAGCAAAGAACATGGATGAACACGTATGTCTGTTTGGGAATGTGCCCAGAAATGGTATAGCTAGGCCATGTGACAGATCTATTTCTAGATTTTTGAGGAACCTCCACATTGATGTTTATAGTAGTTTGTACATGTGTGCTCTCCCTCCAGCAGTGACTAACCATTATTTATGCGCATTTGTGTCAGAATTGGATGCCATTGACCATTTGGGTCTCATCCATTCTGATAGGGGTAAGATTAAAAAAAATTCAAAGTAGTTTTAAGTTATATTTCCTGATAGCTAAGGATTTTGAACATATAAAAAGATACTTCTCAACTATTTGCAACCCTTCTTTGGAGAATTCTCTGTTAAGTTTCATCTCCCAAATTCTGATTGGATAATTTTCTTGTTTAGTTCTCTGTGTTATTGTTCTTTGTATGTTCTAGACCAGTGGCTTTCAACCTTCCTAATGCTGCGACCCTTTAATAGAGTTCCTCATGTTGTAGTGACCCCGAACCAGAAAATTATCTTCATTGCTACTTCATAACTGTAACTTTGAATTATGATGCAAATACCTGGTATGCAATCCCCCCAAAGGGACAGGTTGAGAACCACTTCTCTGGATGATATGTAATTGGCAAACATCTTTTCCCCATTCTGTAGGGAGTCTGGTCATGATGATCCTACACTCTTGCACATGTGGGCACCACTAAGTGGACCCAGAGAGAGAGAGAGGGAGGGAGGGAGAGAGACACAGACAGAGACAAAGAGAGACAGAGACACAGAGAGAGACAGAGACAGAGAGATAGAGACAGAGATGGAGAGAGACAGAGAGACAGAAAGAGACAGACAGAGAGCTAGAGAACATGAACTTGGGAGGAAAAATGGTGGGGTAGAGAAGAAAATGGAGGATGGGATTTTACGAAAAGCACATCGTAATTCTCAATAAATTCTTAATAAATTCTCAATAAGACAATGAAAACACCATTTTTTAAAAAATATTTTAAAGTGTAATTTAGCTTTTATTAATATGTGTGCAGGGCAGTTACATACAAATACACTCCGGCATACTGGGGCATATGTGGAAGTTAAGGAACAACTCAGCTAAGTGAGTCCTCCTCTTCTCCCTCTGTGTGACTCCTGGAGTTGGACTCGGCTCTTTGGGCTTGTGTCATCAGGCAGCAAGCACCTTTGCCCACTGAGCTGTTTCACTGTGCCCTTGAGTTGGCATTTTCACTAAAGAAAAACAGACTGTTAGAGAAACAAGTGAATCCTGTATCTTGCTGAAAGAAATGTGCAAGAGGGAGCTTGTCTATCTTTTACCAGCTAGAAAGGCTCTGTCCCAAAGGGCATTGTGGGTGCCTTGCTGTCCCACAGTAGAGGATGGACATGTTAGAATTATCACACCTAAATACCAAGTATCCATAAAGAAGAATTTGCAGTAATTTTTGAACACAAGGAAGTAGTATCTTTTTAGCAGAAGAATGAAGAATGTGAAAGATCTTAGATTTCTCCTGGTTTCTTGTGTGAGCTGTATGTTACAAATCAAAGTAGTTGATAAGGCCACACTCTTCCTTATATGTCTCAGCTCATGAATATAAAAGAAATTATAGTATTAGAGACTGTCAGCATTGAAGTAATGCTTTGTGGTACTGACCACTATCTAGCACAGATGATAGAAATATTGTCATTGTGGAAACACATAAACCCACCTAGAATCAGTCTATACATGTGTGCGCATGTGCACGCATGCATGCTCACATATACACACACACAGAGACATGTACACAGACATAAAGACACATAATCACATGGACATACAGACATATATACCCACAGATACACATATACATATATATAGGCACACATACAGACACACATACAATACACACATACACACATACATACAGGCACACATACACAGAGACACACATACAAAGACACACACACATACACAGTCACAATCACAAACATACAGACATACAGATACATTTATACACAGACACAAATAGACATATATACACATACAGGCACACACACAGACACATATACATACACACAGACACACACACAAATACACAGACACACACAGACACACATACATATAAATAAACACAGACACATACACACAAACACAAACACACACACACACACACACACACAGTAACCTCAATCTTGTCAGTTCACCTTATATCCTAAAGTAATAACAGAGTTCTTTGAGGGAATTCAACATGGCAAACTGATTGTAAATAAAGATAAATTTTCAGGAAATTAAAAAAAAAATTCATTAGTGAACCCAATGCATGCACTTTATTTGAATCATAAGCTATGTAAGCACTTTAAAAATGCCCTGTGGATATGACCTTAAATATTTAGAAGGTAGTTTGACAGCATGTCAACTTAGCAGAACATCTGTAATATAGTCCTCCAACCCCAGGGCCTCGGACTTCCTAAGGCATGGGAGGTTTTTCTGAGTCTCCTGTACCAGGAATGCATCTCCTCCTGTGGAACAGGTCTTACATCCAATCATGGAATGGTTGGTTGGCCCTATAACCTTCATGCCACTATTGCAACAATGGTGATGTCTTGCCTGGCAGGCTATATTGTAACATTCAGTGTTCACCACTGAGTAACATCATTGATGGATCTACACCTTCCCCCCAAAGCAACATAAAAAACAACTTCTGATACTTTGACAGCTAGTTAGCAGGAAGGAGGTTTTTTAAGTCACCCCTAGCTTGAATTCTCTATGTCCTTCACAGAAAGTGGGTGAAGACTTGAGCAATAGGGTCTTACAATGTAGTAATGACAATAGTCGATATTATTTTGGGGGAATCTGTGGAACCCCCCTGATCAGTATTAGAGGGAAAACAAAAAAGCTTGAAGATTTATGAGTATCGATAGGGAAAAAGTCAAAGAATTTAGAACATTAGTTTTGATAATGATGTTTTGTGCTTGATGCTTAACCTGGATTGTGAAAGCTGAATCGCAGGTACAACATGTTATTCTTTATACTTGTGATTATGGTGAACATTTTCTGTAATAAAAAGTTAAAATGTTTCCATTAATTCAAATTTGTGTAGTTACTCATGGCAACAATGGGAATTCCTTTATCCCAGAAGATTTTTTTTGATGTTCAACTTTTCTTGATTAATATTTCAAGGAAGTTAATAAGATATGATTTAAGCCAGAAACTCAATTACCTGCTCGAGCTGAACGCTGGTAAATTTTCTTCCCAATCAATTTTCTCTGCTTCATGAAAGTCGTTTCAAGTAAACTGAGAGCTGGAAACTAGAGCGGGAGATAAGAAACAAGCCTGTAAATTTATTTTATGGTTTAATTTCATTTTTTAATCTAAGCCGTTAGTAATTATATCGGCATTGCCTAACACTCAGAGTTTTAGAAACATTGCACATGCGGATGGTGCTGGGAGGTCCTCCTGTTATGCTCAGCTCCCTGCTGAGGGATCTTTTCTCTTGGGCATAGTCTTGAATACAACTTTATTTTTCTATGTAGTGGAATTGAAAAATCATAGCAGTGATCCAAGGATTGATGGCCTTTGATATGTTTAAAATGAATAGTCATCTGGGAAAAGAATCAAGTTGCATCCTATATTTATCAAAATTAACCTCATATTGACTTTTCAATTAAATCCGAATAGTAAGATAATAAAAGCAACACGGATTGTTGTTAAATGTTTATGTAACTGCCTTGGGACATTTTTCTTGCTATGTTTGGATTCCACAGACAACATTGGTGAAGAGGGTTTATTGGGTTCGTGATTAAGAAGCCATGAGAGTTGAAGGTCAGTGAAGCAAAATTTCAAGGAGTGTTTTCTTACTGATTGGAGTATGTAATATCCTAAGACAGGGGTGCATGAAAACAGATTGAGAGAGAAATTAAATCTCCAAGCCCAGGTCTACCTTAGATGGTTTTATAGATCCTCAGCACCTGTTGGATTAGGTGCCCCCCTCTCCCCGCAACCTTATGGTCTCTTTCAGCATTTAAATGACTTTCCTGAAATCCCATTTCCAAATATCACAGTCAGTTTCTCTCTGAGCTTAATGTACGTCTTTGGGGATTATATATCCTGTCAAGCATTTTAATGAGGAAAATCAAGCCAAAGTCATAACCTATGCTGAGAACGGACCTTTGTTGGGGTGGGTGTCAGGGCCGTATTTGGGTATCCACCAGAATTAACCAAACTATCGCAGTCCCCACAGCTTTCAACTGAATGAACTGGTAAATATGTAAACTATGTGTAACTAAGGATTAATGCCAGTACATTAATGAAACTTATGAATGGATGAGAAAAGGACCTTTATAAGAGAAAACAAAACTAAGCAAAACAAAAATGACCAAAGCAATGGCTAACAAATGCACAAATAATCAGCCCACACATGGAAAAAGTTTCTATGTATTTGTCAGCAATGACATAAATGCAAATTATTTTGAGGATGAGTTGGGACTGGACTAACGAGGTAGCAAAGGTCAAGTGCTTAGTTGGGCTGGCAGAAGACCTCAGCAATTCCAGTCCCACATCTTCAAAGGGACAAACTCACAAGGCCCCACCCAAGAGACACCAGTAGCTTCAAGACCGACATTGTTTTCAGAAACTTTACACGGAACTTATTTTACTCAAACACTGTGCCCATGAAAATAACACAGCCTTTCCAGAAGTACTTAGTGTACAGTTTAGTTGTGGTATTGTTTGAAATAGAACAAAAGGCTTTGAGGAATGTGAAATCCAGGGACAGGAGATGTATTTGATCTCTGGGTCAATACACACAAATGCTAAAATTACTTTCAATTGGTTAGTAGAGCAAGAAGGTTTTAGAGCATTTCACATAGCATCCCGCAATCAGATGTACTTATGTATAACTAGAGGAAAGACCATTCATGATGTTCTAGCTCCTACCCAGCATGGAGATATAGAATTTCAATCCTAGCACTTGAGAGGCAGATTCATACAGGTCTTTAGGAGTTTGAGGCCAGCCAGAGCTATGTCTCAAAAGAAAAGATATTACGGCTCTTGTTAAGACCTCAAATGACTACATGCACAGAGGTCCAGAGAAGTCAGGCAGTACACAATGAGGTCTGTCTAACATTCATATTTAGTAAGCAACTGAACAAATGAATAAGTCATTTCTAGATGTTCCAGGCATCAGAAGAGTGCATAGAGCATGACTACCCCTTTAAGTCTAGGGCACACCCATCTATGGACTCACATAAACAGAGACATCAACATGCAAGCTTTGGGAGGTGTTGAGGGCAGAGCAGTGTTTTCATCTTACTAAATCCCAGAGCTCACAGCTCCTGACTTTAGCTCAGTGTTGTGTCAGCTCCAGAGTTCTCACTTCTTCTCACTGACACCTGAAAACTAGTATCTTGAGCTTGTTGCAGGAGAATATCCCTGGTCAAATCAAGGGATTCACTTGTTCAATCATTCATTCATTCAGCACACACACACACAGGGGCATAGTTTTAGCTGGGATGATACAGAGATCAAGGTTTCTTCCTTCGTGTCATTGTTGGCGGAGATCATAAAGCCATGCTGGGAGAACTTCAGTTTTGTAGGAATAATGGCAGATAAGCCTTAAGGAGGAGTATTGGGCCCCCATGCCCACTGGCATTGGAATCACACACAGTGAATGTCACCTCCTAAAAGGCTGTTCCTTTTTGTCCGTGTTGTGATTGACTTCTGTCTAAGGACAGTGTTTGGGGGAGACGGTCTGAAGGATGTCTTCCACTGACCCTTCTTATCTTACAAAGGCAAAATATATGATTATGCCATATTCGTGCACATATACCAAATTCATCCCTAGGACCTGCTGGCTTTGCCTCTGGATATCTCATTCGCTTATACCCATGAAACCGTCCGAGCCATTTAGACGTGATTGGTCCCATTCCCAAATGATGACCAGCACCATGCCATCAGGAGGGAGGCACCCACTAATGGTCTCTCCCAGCACGGGCTCATGTACTGCTTAAACAAAGTGAACATTTAAAGCACTGAAAGTTTTTGTGTAAATTTAAAAGGAAACTTTTAAGAAAACGAATTAATTCAGGCATGTTGGAAAATCCAATTGCCCGAAACCCAACACTTAGATTGCAGAGGCAGGAAGAGCCTCGGTTCTAGACCAGCCTGCTCTGCCTGACAACGCCCTGTCTCAAAACACATTACAAAGGAGCTTGGTTTCCAGGAGGTTATGTAAAACATTGGTCCTGTGAAGGCTCGATGCCCCAGTGTTGGGGAATGGCAGGACAGGGAAGTGGGAGTGGGTGGATTGGTGAGCAGGGGGAAGGGATGGGATGGGGTTTTGGAGAGGAAACCAGGAAAGGGGATAACATTTGAAATGTAAATAAAGAAAATAACTAATAAAAAATAAAAACAAATGACATCGTTTTGAATCTTTAGACAGCAAAGAGATTTTCTTAAGAGCCACAGACAAGCTCCAGTTAAAGGCAAATGGGACTGTTACTCTTTGGTCATTTTATTTCCTTTATTTCTGAGTTCACCATGCCGGCTGGCTTTAAATGGTTTTATGCACATAAACCCAAATAAGGGACTTGATCTTCTTACGCGGTTTGATTCTTTCCAACACTGATCAAGATAAAAAAAGAGGCCCCTGTGTGCATAATAATCTGAGCAGAGATGTCTGTCAATTGAATGCATGTTGTTATCGGTTATGACCACGGCTGTACCTTCTGTATATCCAAGAATGATGAAGGCAACCCATGATAGCTGTGTGTTCTGTTCATGGATCAACTGGTCACAAGTGGGAAAAGAATTTCACAGGTAAGGCTGATATACTGTCCTTTTGGCTATTTTTACTGATTTGATCAATTCTGAGTCAAAACACTTTATTTATTTATTTATTTATCTATTTATCTATCTATTTATTTATTTATTTAATTTTTTTGAGGATCAAATTCTTTTTTTTAAAACTTTTTTTATTGGATATTTTCTTTATTCACGTTTCAAATGGTATGCCCTTTCCTGGTTTCCTCTTCAGAAACCCCTATCCCATCCCCCATCCCCCTGTTTCTATGAGGGCGTTTCCCCACCCACTCACCCACTCCCTGCTGTCTCCCCATCCTGGCATTCCCCTATTCTGGGGCATAGAGCCTTCATAGGACCAAGGACCTCCCCTCCCATTGATGCCAGCTAAGGCCAGCTTCTGCTACATATGTATCTAGAGTCATGAGTTCCTCCATGTAAACTCTTTGGTTGGTAAATTAGTCTCCTGGGGCTGGGGGGGGGGTGGGAGGGGGTAGGGGGTGGGGGGGAGTCTGGTTCCTTCATATTGTTCTTCCTATGGGATTGCAAACCCCTTCAGCTCCTACAGTCCTTTCTCTGGCACCTGCATTGGGGACATCGTGTTTTGTTGTTGTTGTTGGTTTTTTAAGAAAGTGTCTAATAGCTAGACTTCAAGATGTGTCAGTGGGTAATGGTGCTTGCTGCCAAGCCTGTCAACCTGTGTTAGAACCGTGGTACCTAATTGTTCTTTATTCCACACGTGCTCAAGGGCAGAGGGCAGTCTGCGTCCACCCACGCCCCCATGCCTCATAAATACAAATAACTAAAGTGTCTAATCAGGGTCATTTCAATATGGAAAATTTCGAACATTCAGGATAAAAATGAGCAGAAATGAGTCCCCGGGATCCAGATTCATCAACAGGAAATGGCGTGCTCAGAATCCCCTTTCTCCTCCCTGGTACTGAACCTACAACAAGGCTCCATAGTAGTTTAGCAAATTTTTTTTTTTTTATTTTTAATTACCTGTGTGTGTCTGGGTATGTTTATGTGAGTGTAGCTGATGGCAGAAACCAGTCAGGTTGTGCTGGCGCTGGAGTTAGAGGTGGTTGTGAGCCATGCTATACGGATGCTGGGACTCGTAAGAAGAGTATATGCTCTTAACCACTGAGCGATCTCTTCAACCCCGCCAGAGGCTTCTATTTATGTATGACCTTCAATTCCAATTATGTCTTAAACACTTAATTCTGTGAAAATTCTACATCTGCAGTTTTTGTTAAGACATGTCGTACAGAGATCCTATCCAATGTGCTACTAAGCAAGTTTCCTCCAATAGTATAGTATAGTAATTAGGAAGCTGACTTTGGTCTAGTCAAGCACAAAACAGTTCTACCCATCAGGACCTTCCTTGCAATGCTTTCATAACTTCCTTGTCTCTGTCTGTTCTCTACACATTGGGAATTACTCACCTGTATGAGTATTGTATGAGTATTCTACTCGTCTTGTATGAGTTTCAAAAACTTCTGTTTCCTTATTGATTGTCCTGCATTCCAAATACACCTGACTATTGAGTATTAAGATTCATGTTTTTCTTTATTCTCCATCATTAGAAACCAGAGCGTTAGTCTCAAGACTTATTATCTAGATAAACAGTCGACACTAAGGACATTATTTCATAGTATTTTGTACTTATTTTTTTCTCCACATCAAAATAGAGCCCAATAGGCAACCCCAGAATTTCTGATACTGCTTGACATCTTTTGGTTGGATGAGTAAGAGAGATTTGTAATGAACTGTGTGTTTTCTTAGGGTCAGGATGTGGATTCTTGTACTCCAGGGAAGATGTCTGGCCTCATTCTTTTAACCTCCACAAAGGATCTTTGTCCAAACTGCTTATTTCACAGGAAGGAAGAGAGAGAGAGAGAAGACATCCTCCAGTTTGTAATGCTATTACTGTTTGTACATTTTCCTCCATATTTATCAACTAATGGATTTTGTGGGAAGATTGGGTTTCCTTTGCAATTTTGCTAGACTCCTTCTCTGTAATTACCAGCTGTCAGGGTAAAGGAATGGAGTCATACCAGGATGGATGGTTGGTCCAGCAGTCCCAGTTATGACTTTTCCAAGCATTAGTTTTTTGTTTTTTTTTTTTTTTTTGCCTCCCTTCAGTCACACGAATGATCCTATTGGCAATGTATTACAGAATCATTCTTACACATCAGCCGCCTGCAGTCTCTCTCCCCTCCACTTCATTCTGAGAAGCCCAGCAGACCCTCAAGCTTACCCACTGAGTCTTTTGTAAGGACTTTGTGGCCACTGAGAGTCAAATTTTTATATTCGAATCATTTAGGCAATCATCTCTTTGAATATTCAAATATCAATACTTGGGCATTGTAAGTTTTTAACACTTCCATTGTTGATGGACCTGGAGAGTTGGCTCCACAGTTAAGAACACTTGCCGTTCCTGCAGGGGAAACAGCTGTGGCCCAGCATGCACGACATGACCCACAGCACCTTGAGTAACTTCAGTTCCAGAAGAATCAGTGTTCTCTTCCGGCCCATATGGGCATGAGACAGACACACGTTGTGTGCACATCCATGCAGGCGATCAAACATACACATAAGATGCAATATATTATTTTGTTTAATGCTTTTGTGTACTTCTGAAATAGCTGAGGTAGTCTTTGGCTAAGCCTTTGCTTTAGGATTAGTGAGATGTTACTGCTTTGTGTGAAATGTTCTGTGCTGTAGATTTAAGACTATTTCCTCAACTTTTCCTGATGTATTTCCTTGGAAGGTTTAACAAACAAAATCTAAACGTCACTCAGCTTTGTTGTGTATTGTGGTTTCTAGACATTTGAGTAGTCTAGGGTAGAAGACAATTAAGTATACATACACTTATAATTTTTATTAAATTTAATATTAATGCCATATATACATATATGTACTATATTTACATAATTTTCTTTATCCCTCTTCACCTTCCATTCCCTCCCATGCCCCCTCCTTCTCTGATGCATGGCCCACATTTGGTTATGGTTGGTACATATACATGCATAAAAATATAATTATAACTTTCTGAGTCCACTGGATGTTGCTTCTGTGTGTATGTTTAAAGAGCAGACAACTTGATTTTGGATAACCATTCAGGTGGTTCATCCCTGGGGAAGTCTGATTCCCCCTCTCTCTGTAATCATTGGTTACCTATATTACTTCAACTAGGGGTAGGTTGCTCTGAGATTACCTCCATGCACTTTGGGATGTCCGCTTTTGTTGTCACTGTTCAAATCTTGTCCAGGCAGCTATATTGATGAGATTTCATGCACATCGATTCCCTGTCACCTAGAAGAGACACAAGCTCACAGTAGAATTCTAGGTCATTCAGCATTTGTAATCTTTCTGCTCTCTTTCCCCACAATGTTCCCTGAGTCCTTGGTTTAGGAGTTGTATTGTACATGTACCAAGTGACCCTGAGCACCCCATGAGAGCTGAGTTGATACTGACATTTTCATGTTATGATAATGTGTTTATGTTGGTATTTCCACTTTGGATTTAACATTACAGTATTTTCCCTTTCTTTGACTCTGCATTTATATTGTGTGCTTTAGAGCTTTTCAGTCAATTGGCATTTTTGCTTTGTGTTAAGATATGTATAAAATGTTTCCAAAATTAAAATGACCCCAAGTGATTCTCAGCTTCTACTAGGACTTTAAAATTTTGGTTCTACTCTTTTTTTTCCCACTCTAGAATGAATTTTACTGGAAAGGTACAATGACCATATTGAGCTAAAAGTCATTTAATATTTTCCTGGCCTGAAGGTCACAGTGACCCAACGATCGGGAGCAAAAAGAAAAGATGAGTGATAATTTGGAGGGTGATTTTAGTTCTTAATCATAGGCAGAGGGTTAGCACTTGAGGTCTAAAATACATGAGTAAAACTTAGGCTATAAAAATTAACGGACATGCATGGAGATAAATTGCTATTAGGAAAGTGCAAATGGCTTCAAACATATTAAAATAAGCTTATTTTACCGTAAATTATAGCTCAAAGGTGCACTGAAACCTATTGATGGACACACTTTGACTTACCACAGTAATAGAGGCCTAAGTTTGGCAGCATACTGTGTGGGCAAGCCTCAGAGGGAGGGGTGGCACCAAGGCACTGGCTGGAGACTATGCAAATCAGCCTAATGTTTTATGGGCAAGATATCCAGTAATCAGCAAGATTTATACATGGACTAAAATTGACAAATAACCCCAGATAATCCCATTTTGAGATCAATAATTAAATCACATCTTTCCTTTGGCTGTAGGGATTGGGGTACAGCCTTCTTGAAGTTGGAGTAAGCTTTCTGCCTACCATTCAGGACTACAGAGGGACCTGACACTTAGCAGTGAACTTGAGTGCACTGAAATTGTGATCATGTGAGAACTACGCCAAGAGGAAAATCAGAGAAAAATCTCAAGTACTTAGGACATTCAATATACTTCTAAATTACATCCCAAAGAAATCACACAGAAAATTTTAAAACATATTAGGTAGTCCGTGTAAGGGAAACAACATTTCAGTGTGTGTGTGTGTGTGTGTGTGTGTGTGTGTGTGTATGAACTGATGTACTGTGTGTACAGAAATTTATCTTTTAATTCTCATAGTAGCAAAACAGAAAAATAAATGATTAATAAATTAAGATTTCATCCAAGAAGCAGGACAAGGCAATTAATAAAAACCAGGTGAGTTCAAGTTATTCAACAGGGCAGAAAGGCACACGTTTTAGGAAAATTCTGAAAAGACTCAAACACATGAAAACTTTTAGGAGATGGACCAAGAAATGAGGAAGAAGACACATCCCCAAATTACCATGATGGAAAAAAAATAGAGAAAGGGATGCTGCTTATGACCCATGAGCTACTCAAAAGAGAATAAAAGGAGACCACAAGCAAATGTGAACATATCGGAAACCCGAAATTCCCCATTCTGAAGTTGTCCCCAAGAGAGAAGGGCACTTGAACAACTCTGTATCTGCTAAGAAATGCGTAACTAATTAAAAGCTCATTCCAAAGGAAACTGTAGACCTTGAGGGCTTCATAGAAAACTTATTGACGAGGAAGAGAAAACACCAACATTACGTCAACGACTCCAGAAGACAGAGAAGGAAGTGAGATTTACAGAAGCATTTTGAGCGCGGCATTAACCTGACTGTATACAGGATAGACATCATAAGAAAGCAAAGCTGAAGGGTATTATCTCATAAAACTGGGGGCAAAACTCATAAGTATATATTGAAAATTGAATCAATCAGTATAAAAACCCAGAGAGTCTATGAGAATGAGACAGTGTTATTCCAGATTGCAGTTTGATTTACAATCCTAATCTTATCATATATAATTTTTTTAGTAGACAGTAACATAAATGACCTCAACAGGTATAGTATGAACAGTTTGCAAAATATGTCAATCATTTTTCTTTAAAAGTGTTCAACATGATGTTAATACAAAAGCAAGAGAAGAATACCCATGTATAATGATAAACCAGAAAATTCCATACAGATGCTGAGAAAAAGGTTAGAACATTTTCTCCCGGCTAATATTTTCCACATTGCCATTGAAGCCATAGCTGGTGTGATAAAACATGGATAAGGTAACCACACACACACACACACACACACACACATGCATGTGCTAAAGAAAGCACAAAATTAGTTATCTACAATCTAATTTTACACTTTATATGTCATTAGCCCACACACAGAAACTCCTAAGTAGTCTTACCACGAGGCACCATTAATCAGCAACAGAGGATATGTCACACAGTTCCACTATGACAAAACACTGCTTGTAGATCCATGCAATGAGGAATTATAGTGACATTAAGAACCATAATACATTCAGACATAATTTTATTAGTTTTAGAAATACATACGCATTGCCAACCAGTAAAGAATGTAGAATGAACATTAAGAAGACAAATGATTTGGGTGAAATCTTATCTACAAGTTGGAAAACTGGATAGTGTTTGGATGTTGATCTTCTCTGAATTTATTTATACAATTGATGCAATCTAATCAAAACTCGTAGGCTCTTTTGGGGAAATTATCAATGCAAGTGAAAATTGTTTATGCAATGGGAATGCGAGGGATTTGCAAGAGGAAAGATATATTTGGATGCTTTATGTGTCTTGATTTTGGACTTTTTGTTCTATAATGATGAGATAAGCGGGAGAGAAGATGGCTTCATGCCTTGACATGAAGGGAGGTAATGACTCCATTTCATATCGTTTCTTTAGGTCTAGATGCTCTTGTGCTGCCTTCTCTGTCTCCAGTGTCTGTTTTACGTGATCAGAAACACACTTTCATGTCTGTGAAAATATATGCATGCATGGAATAATAACAACTTGTCTTCTATTTTTATGTCTTCCTCTCACTGTCTCTAATTATATTTTCATTGATATTTTTCTAGTATGCTATTGCAGTTGATAGCTACAGATACATTTTGCAGTTATTAGATTCCTGGTTTTAATGGCTGGGAGTGCATATTCCTATCCTGTGCATTCACAGGAAAGGATACTATTGAGTCAAATATGAACACCCTAAGTACACAGACATGCATGCACACAAATTCACACCTATATATGCACCTATCCATGACCATACATATGTACACACATACACACAAATGCTCCCAAATGTACGCACATTCTCTTATATGTGTACACACATGAACATACACACACACCTGCATGCATTCATATACATGTGTGAATGAATGTATATGCACACACATTTTCTCTTTAATGATTAATTTATTGAATTTTATTTTACATGGCTTTCTTCTTTTTAAATAAGAATTTACTGTCAAGTTTTCCAATGCCTTTAAAAGGTCTCAAAAGATGTATGATCTTCTGTTTCCATAAATCTATTATAGTCTGAATTATATTAATAGTTTTTGAGAAAATATTGAACAGTTCTTTCATGGGTCCAATAAATATTTGACTATGATACATGTTTGGTTTTCCTTAATAATATTTTATCTGATTTTTTATATTTATATTCATAACTTAAATGGTCTACAGTATTATTTGAGATGCTAACTTTTTAGTTTCAATATCATACTCACTTCATAAAAATAATATGCATGATTTTCTTCAGTCCTCAGTGATAATATTTGCTCATCTGAGCCTGGGTAGGTGTATGTGTAGAAATCAGAATTTGCTAGTGGTGTTATGTGACAGAAACATGGAATTTTGCCTGATCACAACAGCAAGTGAATGCTTATGAGGATCAGATGAGTGCAAAGGAAAAGCAAAATCAAGTAATGTAGGGCATAAAAATGCCCAGACTTTCACTATATCTATTTATTTATTTATAAACTTTATTTTTTAAAAATGTAAGCAATAAAAAAGACACACACCAGAGGATCCTCAAAATATAATATTGATTAACACCATAGAAATAACACCATAAAGTCAAGGTTGGGCCTGACCATAATTGACCATGGAATGGGGGGGGGGGCTCATGACCTCCTTCCCTGAGGATTTATATCCAGAAAAGTTTGATGGGGGCAGAGGGACGGCTTTTCATTGGTACAGTCACATGAGGAGCCAATGCATCTGAAAATAAAATCTCACAAAGCTCATTGAGTCATAAACACATCCACACATGCACATCCACATGTATGTATCATGCTTGCACATACATATGTGCATGCACATGCACACACATGCACACATGCACAAGTCACTTGCATGCACATGCACACACAATCACAGACACATACCGGCACACAGGCACATGTGTGTCATACACACACATATGCATATGCATATGCATACACATACAAGCATGCACGCACATACATATGCAAATGTCACTTGCATGCATGTGCCCACACACACATTCACACAAACACAGGCATGCACACATACACACATTCATGCATGCATGCATGCACAAGCGTATGTACATGCACATGCGCATGCCACTTGTACAGGTACGTGTGCATGTACACACAAATGAGAAGACTTGAAGTAGAAGGAAGACCAGTTGGGAACAAAAATGGATCAGGAGGACTGAGAAGAGGACAAGAGAGGATAATGGGTGAAATTGATATGCTTAAAATACATTGTATGCATTATGAAAATGTCTAAATGAAATTTGCTATTTTGCATAATTAGCATACAATAAAAAATTAAAAATAAGCGATCCTTAAACATATGCTTCGGGAGACTCAGCCTGAGAAAGTTGGCTTTTGAGTTAATACATTCAGATTTTCCTTTGTATTAAGAATATTAAGAAATACTTTCATATAAGAGACTCTAATAGCTACTAATTATATAATATCGAAAGAGCAAAGGGTGGCTCTTTAAAGCTGGCGACGATCTCATTTTTGTTGAACGGCACAGATGATCACAGTGTACTATCAATTACATGAACAATAGAAAGTAGACTAAAATAAATATCCTCACACTGCAGCCAGAAAGCAACCTGTGGAGAGCTTGATTTAACTTCAGCTTCAAAACAGTAATTTACTCACTCGCTGTGTGTGAATCCACACCCTAGATCTGAGGCTCTTCCCTATAATTAAGGCTTTGTGTTGAATTCAGGCATAAACACAGATACCTGATATGTGTGTGTGCACATATATATTCATATATATATATATGAAAATATTATAAGTAAAATATTTTTTTCATATGTATATGAAAATATTTCTTTCCAGTTTATTTTATGGCCCCATTTTTCTTTTTCTACATGTCTTTAGGTTGTGTGCACATTCTTTTGGATTTGGCAGAATCAAATGGATAAAAATAAGATACTACATTTATTTGTACTAATTTTAATTCTGGCTACTTTAAGAGATGTTTTAAATGTTTGCCTACATTTAGGTCTTCTTCCATTTGTTAAAAGCAAAATGTTTCTATTCGTTTGTGTTGTATGAGGGTATGTGCATGTGAGAGTACATACCCAAGAATGCAAGAAGAGGGCACTACATCCCCTGGACCTGAAGATGTAGGTTCTTATGAACTGCCTTGTGTAGGTTCTGGGACCTGAACTCTGGTCCCCTGCAAGAGCAGTGAGTGCTCTCAGCTGCTGAGCCATCTCTCCAGCCCCCAGGTCCCTCATTTTAATGCAGCTGTGTTAAATAGTTTATTCATTCACTTATGTTTTTCCACATTAGATGATGTTACCGTTTCAGTATACACATCACTTAACACAAGCAACTCCTGAGAATTGGGAGTGTCTACTCCGTATCCCTTTCTTCTGCTATTTTCCCCTTCTTTTCTGTTTGGGTTCCCTTAACCATATTTCCAGAGGTACATTTGTAACAATCAATTCTTTGTTTTCCCTCTGAGAATATCCCCATTTCCCCCTATTGTTAAACATAATTTTTCACCATATATAGAATTCGCAGTTTAAGGTTTTTTCCTTCCAGCATTTGATAAATGTGTTACTTCTTTTCTGAACTCTAGTTTTAGATGTGAAGTTGGTATTTTCTTTATCAGTAATGTGTTATTTTTTTCTGGTGGCTTTGAAGGGTTTTCTTTTTTGTTCTTAATTTTCAGAAGCTTAATTTTTATGTATTTTGGCATGGATTTCTTTCGGTCTGTTCAGTTTGATGTTTACTTAGCTTCTTGAATTTGTAACATTGTTGAGTTTTTTTTTTTTTGCCAACATTGGAAACTCTGTCATTTTACAAATATTTATTTCAGTTTTAATTATGTGTATACATGTGTGTATATGCAGTGCATGTGTGTGTGCATGTGCAATTGCATGTGTGTGTGCATGTATGTGCATGTATGTGCCTCATCTCTTACAGCTTTATTTCACCTCCCCTTGCTCTGTGGGTGTGGAAATTCAGGGTTTAGCTGCACCCTGAAGTCAGGTAGACAGAAAGCAAGCTAGTGTGCACCACACTCATTTTTCTCTCCTGGATGTCTCATGTGTGCCGTGTGGCAATGGAGGCTCAGCTTCTCATGGTGATCCTGTGAGTTTACCCTGACAGGGAATCTGGAGTACTCTCCACATTTACCAGGCAGGATATGAACCATCAAGTCTCTTCCCTCTCCTATGGGCATCATGCAGATGTAGTGGAATCAATCACTACATCTGGGTCTGCTTCATCTGGGTAGGAGACAGAGTTTTGATGAGTGCAAAGGGAGTCTCTTTTCTTTCAGTATCTGCCTAGAGTGGAGCCAACTTTGTCAAGACTGGTTTCTAACATGAGCCTCAAATTCCCTGGTCTATTAAGTTGGGTCGAGCAGGCCTCTCCGGATACAATTTCAGTCTGTGTGTGTTGGCATTTTGGAACCGAAGGCCTCTTCATTGCCCTACCTTGGATATTTGTGGGTGTGTCAGGAAAGAAATCCACAAATTGTAGCCCCATGTTGATGTCCTATTGTGGACGGCTTTCTTTACTTTTACTTTTTTCTGATTTACTTGCTTGCTCCTGTGTTCAATATATTTCACTGAGAAAAAGAAAAGGAAGGAGGAGAAGAAAGAAGGAGGAAGAAGAGGAAGAGGAAGAGGAGAAGGAGGAGGAGAAGAAGAAGGACAACAACAAGAAGAAGAACAATAACAACAACAACAACAACAACAAGAACAACAACAACAAGAACAACAACAAGAAAAAGAAGAAGACAGCTTGAAGGGATATGCCTATCTGCTCCAGCTTGGCAGAACCAGAATTCTTTATTGTAGCAAGATGTGAAATCCATGTAGCCTTTATTTCTTATTTCATATCTTTCATATCAACCTAGTCAAGGATCCAGCCAGATGACCCTCCTATCCTGTGGAATCAAAACCTACAAGTCAGGAGCAGACAAGGTCTAAGTCACCACTCCCCTGTTACAAGAAGGCAATAAGGGTGCAGAACCTTTTTCTGAGTCACTGAGGCAACCTTCTAAAGCATGTCTCTAGATGATAAATGGTGAGTGAGAATATTTGATCTAAGCACAAGCGTATTTCCTCTGGATTTATATCCACCATTTGGCAGCACCAGGTTTACTTTGAACACACTTGATGATAAATGTCCCTTTTACATTAATTTTTCTATACCTAAAATAGAGGCCTGGTGGGAAGTGATGGCCAATCCATTCCCAGATAGCTTTGGGTAGGGAAATACTGAGTTCCTCATCAATATTACCTTTCAACCCTCCAGGGAAGATTATCTCTGTAGAGGGTTATAAAGATAAATAAATTCAAAAGACCATCAGAGCAGTGATAAATCTCAGCATAAATTCATGATTTGGGGATCCTATTTGAATCACCTGGGATAAGGGAAAAATTACAATAATAATGTATTTATATTGTTCCTGTTCATTTACATAAGAATATCTTCAGTTGAGTCTAATCACTGGTGTCAGTTCACTCCAAAGACATGGCTAAGCCTGGAAATGTTTCACACAGGTGGATGAGTCTCCTATGAAAATGGACAAGCTTCAAGTACCACAGCTGATAAATCTGAAGACTAAGGAGATGCTCTGTTTCCATGAGATGTAGCTCAGATGTGGTCCTTAACTCTTAGACTGCTGTCCCCAATTTTACTGGTGACTCCTTCTTGCCACTGCTAAACCCTCCCATCAGGACAAGGAATGTGGAACATTTCATCCCCCGACCAACAACAAATTGAATATCCCAAAACTGAAGAAAATGTGTGTCCTAAGACACACATCAGTGGTACAGACCATGCTAATGATCACAGAGTTCCACTGAAGTTCCTTAGTCATGAGATAAGGTGTACAGCCTTATCTTTACAGGAACATCCACCAATGAGACCAATGGACGCGAGGCATTATACTGTTTGGAAGCTCATGTAGAGAACGGAGAACCCAGAACCTTCCAGAAGTTTGTGGCAAGAGCCTTTTTAGACATGCTCCAATCTGGTCTCATTTGGTTTAGGGAGAATATTTCTAAGCGCACATTTTCTTGTTTAGTATTTGTGAAGCTTTAGAGCATGGAGGGAGTTTCTGCACACAGTGGTGAGTTGCCTGTATGCATGTCTGAGAGAGATAACATCAGGAATGTTGTCACTTAACCTGGAAAGGTTTCCAGGAGAGCTAGGCTTTTAGAGGTGACTCTTGAAAGGACATGGGGTAAATATGTCTGAACTGAGGACCACAGTTGTGGAAGAGTCATCAAATATTAGGTCATCTTTTGAGAATGCAATTTATGTTGGTCATTGACATATCTCATAGGGATGTGGTCAGCTGTTTGGAGAATCCTTACTATGGTCTTGGTCATCTTCTTTTGTTGAAAGAGAGCAGGGCTCCCTTCTCTCCATTTTCTTCTTTTTATATAATGATGGTGATCTTTTGGAGGTGCTGACAGACCAAGAAGAACTCCACAGATTATCTCATTTACAAGGAGGCAAGGTAAACTCCCAGCTTAGGAGCTGCTATGGCAACTCCTAATTGCTGGAAGACAGGAAGTCAGTGTTCTTTAAGAGTATGACTTCGGGTAGGTCAACTACACTTCTGTGGGAGGCCACATACCCAAACGTATATGGGCAGCACAAATTGAACTCGGTGAGTTAAAGAGGAGGAAGGGGAAGAGAAGGCACAATCTCGGGTGGGTAGAAAAAGAGGGATGGATCTATGAGCTGTTAGGTGGGTAAATATATTACAAAGACAGCGAACAATATTCTCAAAGAACTAATACAATTGCAAGAATTGGAACGAAAAATTTCTAAGATTTCCTCCTGTCCAACTTCTCCTTAAGTCTCATTGAGATTGCCCAGGATTGCAGGGTATCCAGGAAATGCTAAGTACAGGGTTTCCCTGCATTTGAGACTTACTAATTAGAATAAGCATTGTTTTAAGGTGTAGAATTTACTCTTTTAAACATATGGCTGTGTTTTCCTTGACTCAGTGGTAGGGAGACTTTAATAATTAGCAATGCAATAATTAGCAAACATGACATCAAGTTGTGATGGAAGTAAATTCAGCAACCAGTTAGCATCCATGGCTAAGCAACCTAAGTGGTTAAACCAAGTTACTCCCTTGGGACTGGCAGAGGGTCCCCTTGGAAGCTAGTCCTCACTAGATTTTAATGAATCCTGAGCAGATGAGTTGATATTTTTGAAAAGACTGTTGGTTCAGCTTAACAAAGCATTTGTGAATTCCCTACTGCATGCTAATATGAACAAAAATGGATAAAGCATGATCTTTGTCCTTTGGTATATGATAAATGGCCACATTCTATTTCTTTTTTTTTTTAATATTTTTATTTTCTATATTCTTTGTTTACATTCCAAATGATTTCCCTTGCCCAGATCCCCCCTCCCCATATGTCCCATAAACCTTCTTCTCTCCATCCATTCTCCAATCACCTCCCTCCTTTTTCTCTGTCCTTATATTCCCCTCCAATGCTAGATCAATCCTTTCCAGGCTCAGGACCCACTCCATAGTTCTTCATGGGAGTCATTTGTTATACGATTTGTGCTTTGGGTATTCATAGCTTCTGGGATAATTAATATCCACTTATCAGAGATTGCATTCCATGTGTATTCTTTTGTGATTGGGATACCTCACTTAGGATGATATTTTCCAGATCAAACTATTTGCCTAAAAATTTTGTGAATTTATTGTTTCTAATTGCTGAGTAGTATTCCATTGTGTAAATATACCACATTTTCTGTATCCATTCTTCCTTTGAGGGACATCTGGGTTCTTTCCAGCTTCTGGCTATTATAAATAAGGCTGCTATGAACATAATGGAGCATGTGTCTTTATTGCATGCCGGGGAATCCTTTGGGTATATGCCCAGGAGAGGTATAGCAGGTCCTCTGGAAGTGTCATGTCCAGTTTTCTGAGGAACCACCAGACTGATTTCCAAAATGGTTGTATCATCTTACAGTCCAACCAGCAGTGGAGGAGTGTTCCTCTTTCTCCACATCTTTGCCAACACCTGCTGTCTCCTGAGTTTTTGACCTTAGCCATTCTGACTGGTGTAAGGTGATATCTCAGAGTTGTTTTGATTTGCATTTCCCTAATGACTAATGATGTTGAGCACTTCTTAAGGTGCCTCTCGGTCATCTGAATTTCTTCAGCTGAAAATTCTTTGTTTAGATCTGTACCCCATTTTTAAATAGGGTTATTTGGTTCCCTGGGGTCTAACTTCTTGAGTTCTTTGTATATATTGGACACTGTGAAACTAATTGAAGCTTTGGACCAATTAGATTTAACAGATATATATATATATATATATATATATATATATATATAGAACATTTTATCCTAAAGCAAAAGAATATACCTTTTCCTCAGCACCTCATGGTACCTTCTCCAAAATCGACCATATAATTGGTCACAAGACAGACCTCAACAAATATAAGAAGATAGAACTAATCCCTCCTATCTGATCACTATGGAGTAAAAGTGGTTTTCAATAGCAACAAAAACAATAGAAAACCCACATACACGTGGAAACTGAACAATATTCTACTCAATGATACCTTGGTCAAGAAAGAAATAAAGAAAGAAATTAAAGACTTTTTAGAACTTAATGAAAATGAAGACACAACATACCCAAATCTATGGGACACAAAGAAAGCAGTGCTAAGAGGAAAACTCATAGCCCTGAGTACCTCCAAAAAGAAAATGGAGAGAGCCTACACTAACAGCTTAATGACACACCTGAAAGCCCTGGAGCAAAAAGAAGCTATTTCACCCAGGAGGAGTAGAAGGCAGGAAATCATCAAACTCAGGATCGAAATGAATCAAGTAGAAACAAAGAGAACCATACAAAGAATCAACAAAACCAGGAGCTGGTTCTTTGAGAAAATCAACAAGATAGATAAACCCTTAGCCAGACTAACCAAAGGGCACAGAGACAGTATCCAGATTAAGAAACTTAGAAATGAAAAGGGAGATATAACAACAGAAACTGAGGAAATTCAAAAAATCATTAGATCCTACTACAAAAGCCTATACTCAACACAACTGGAGAATCTGGAGGAAATGGACAGTTTCCTAGACAGATATCCAACACCAAAACTAAATCAGGATCAAATAGATCATCTAAACAGTCCCATAACACCTGAAGAAATAAAAAGGGTCATAGAAAGTCTCCCAACCAAAAAAAGTACGGGACCAGATGGCTTCAGTGCAGAATTTTATCAGACCTTCATAGAAGACCTAACACCAATACTCTTCAAACTATTCCACAAAATAGAAACAGAAGGAACTCTACCCAACTCATTCTATGAAGCCACAATTACGCTGATACCAAAACCACACAAAGATCCAACAAAGAAAGAGAACTTCAGGCCAATTTCCCTTATGAATACTGATGCAAAAATACTTAATAAAATTCTTGCCAACCAAATCCAAGAACATATCAAACGATCATCCACCATGATCAAGTAGGCTTCATCCCAGGGATGCAGGGATGGTTCAATATAAGGAAATCCACATTCTATTTCTATCAAAACTTGATACCGAGATACACCTCGAGTTTGAGAAAGTGTTCTTAGGAAGTCTGATTTTGTCAGCTTATAGCTCACTTATAATTACATCTTTGACTTGGCTCCTTAGTTTTCCTGGACTATAATCGATGTTGGTTGACCTGTGTGTCTTTCATTTTTGTAGCAATTACTAAAACTTCTCTATAGGAAGGACTTTGTAAGTAGTCAGGTTATACAAGGATGGATCATAAGATCCAGTGTATAAGGAGAGTTGGTGGCTTTTGAAATTCCCAGCAGGAAGCCACCAATTTTCTCAATATTTGTCAGCCACTTCATAAGTGTTTATAGGCAAACAGAATATTGGTCACATCGTGCAGGTCTGTGAAGTGATATATCACCCACGCAGCTTCAATATATTACATTTTGATGCAATCAAGGGAGAATAAACCAGAATAAAAGATTATGGTAAATGCATATATTGCTCAAAATTATGTAATTTTTTTCACTCAAAAGCAGCAGCAGGATTTCTCTATATGAAATGAGCATCCCAGTGTGCATTAGATGCTAAAGTAACAGTTGAAGAAGGAAAGTTCCACTTGGAGTTCATGAGCAAATAGATGATCAATGCAGACATGTCTAGTGGGTCATGCTATACCACTTTCCATGTTGGCTAGCTAAACGATGTGTTCATTAGTGTATGGGGTTAATTAATGAGAAGCTAAAATGTATAGATACTCTCTAAAATTCAATATTTTCACAGAGACTCCGAAACCATGACCAATCGAGGTGAGCCTTCAGCTCTGTCTTTGTGAGGATTACTCCCAGGAGATAGTCAAAGTCATCAGCTTGGAATTCTCATTTGGCCAGTGACTCACCTAATAAGAACCCGGTAAAAACATTTCTTACCCCATTGGACTGTATCCCTTCGAGAAAGAAACACCAAGGTTCAGTAGAATCTTGGTGCCCTATCTAGTTCTGTAACTGAGCTACCAAGGTTAAGGGGTTTCATATTTCTGATGTAATCTGACACATCATCAAAGCAATGCGGTGTTATTAAAGCAGATTCTTGTCAGGTCCAGTTCATTTAGTGACACGGTCACATCCTAGGCTGAGAAGACTCCGGGACTAAGACCCATTGTATAGCTGCTGCAATTCATTGCTGACGACCCAGAGGACAAGAGGGCTGATCATATATTTCCATGAGGTAGGGTAATGTAAATGAAAATGTTCTGCAAACTGTTTGGGGCTATATATATGCCAGGTATTAGACATCATTATTACCTTCTCTGTTTACTGAGGGACCTACTTACAGAACTGGCTTGAACAGCCTCCATAATGTGTCAGGGACAATTTGGAAGAAATTTCATTTTTCATTGTGACATTTTTCCCCCATTCCTCGGTAGGAACAATATTTATGGAGTCCCCACTACTTGTAAAGTACCAGTGTGGTGGCAACTATAGCAGCTTATAGGACAGTATTACCATTCTCGATGAGTGCCTGACCTAGTAAATAAGTAGGAAGCTGGGGTTATCTATTGTCCACTAATGGTTCTTTGTGTAGAGAACCATTTCTGAAGATTTGTGTTCTCAGTTCTTTGAAGTTTTCAGTTAGACTTTTATTTCTTTGTACCTCGTGATATTCCAAAACCTCTTCAGCATGTTGATCCTAAGAAAAAAAATTATTCAATAGAAGAGCAGAAAATAATCTTCCCAATAAGGCTTATAACAGCGACTCTCAACCATGATCCATTTGGGGGTCATAAGACCTTTTCACAGGGGTCACTTAAGACCGTTGTAAAGCACAGATGTTTACATCATGATACATAACAGTAGCAAAATTACAGTTACGAAGTAGCAACAAAAACAGTTTTATAGTGGGGGAGGTTACCACAACATGTGGAACTGTACTAAAGGGTCCCAGTATTAGGAAGGTTGAGAACCACTGGCTTAAAGCCTCTCTGTGTAAAGGGCTTGAGACTTTGTTGCACTTTGAGAATGTGTTTAGGCCTTTAATTCTACTCAGTGAAACTGACCCCACATCAATGCAAAATCATAAATAATACATAAATTAGTCATGCTACATACATGCTAGTCATGGGTCTGGCACTGTGTGATATTTATAAAATATTTATCATTTCAGTCACCTCCCCCCCCAACAATAAAATAAAGATAGAATGTATCATCTTGCAGATGAATATGCTACAGTTTTGGAGAAGATGGAAATCAGAGAGGTAGCCATGGGCAGAACTAGCAAGTGACTGTAGGCTTTGTAGCTGCCACCCCATGAAAGGGATGTCTTGACTAGGAAGAAAACTCAGCTGATGTACGGCATCAAAAATACCTTGAAACTGAAAGGAGCCCTGTGTAGTAGTTGTCCGTGATTCTGATGGCTGTGATATCTAACACTATCTGTGGACATTTCCAGTTGTCACACTTGTGGGAGTGCTGTGGAATCTAGTGGGGAGAGAGAGAGAGAGAGAGAGAGAGAGAGAGAGAGAGAGAGAGAGAGAGAGAGAGAGAGAGAGAGAGAGAGAGAGAGAGACTTTAGGGGTACTACTTAAGAGGCTCCATTTAGAATCTGGACCACTCTTCCTATGCCAAGATAGTTCTATTTCAGATCAGGCCCTTCCTGAGGATCAGGTAGCCATGATGGCACACATCCAGATAGTCAGCCACGTTTAATCCTCTTTGTGCATTTAACTGGGGGACTTTCAGGCCAGTTTAACTGAGGGAGGAAGACCAACCATGAACATATGCCACATCATCCCATAGGATGGTAAGCTTAGAAGAACACCGTCTTTCATCTCTCTCTGCTCCCACCTGAGGATGCTGTGTGACCAGCACCACCTTATACCCCTTTAAGCTGAAAGATACTTTTACATCTTTCAGTCACGTCTTATAATTTTATTATAACTATGAAAACATTCAATAATACAGAGCCCAATTTGAGTTTAAGAAACACCGGTGAACCATGGGTGGTTCCACAGTTATCATTTAAGGTACATCTTAGACGGCTTCTTCTTTTTTCCATCCAGAAAATAAGAGTTGTATCCTCTTTGGGCTACTCTTAATCAAATTTGGAATTTGTAAAGTTTGACTGGAAGGTCATCTCCTTACCCAAAGCCGCCACACTTCTTGCTAATTTAGCCCCGTGTCCTCTAGCTGTCTGAACTATAAAACACCACTGAAGTGGTTCTTCCATCTGAAACACTTTCTATCTAATAGTCACATAGCTTTGTCTAGGGCTGGCTAAGATAAATAGCTGTAGCAATTTCAAGGTACTTAAAGTCACATTTCTTGATAATCTCTGAATTTTCAGGGACCATTAGAGATCCCTGTGTGAATCTCCGAATAATGAAAAGTACATCTCAGCAAAGATTTTTAGGTACTCCGCTCTTGCTGCATTGATTTAGAAACACATTTCTAAATCAATTCCTTTTTTTGAGATTTTAACTTGTAATAAAATGAGTCTTGGCTGAAGTGCCCTTTGCGATCTAAATGCTTAGGCGTGAGAACCACAGGCCAAATTGAGAATTAATTAACATTTCGAAGCCATGGTGTTATATTGCTTAATCCTAAATTGTACTTCAAATGGGGATTGATTTCCCCACTATAGCAAAAACAACTCTTCCCTCTACTCATGCCCTTTAAAATATAAAATATACGGCTAGCGTATATTTAGAGAATAAGATTAAATAATGTGATCATTAAATGTTTTTAATGGAGCCATGATCATATCCCATTACAGAATCCGTGTTCACTAAGTCATCTTTCCTATCTCAAGAAAACATTTATTACCGGATGAATAAGACAGAAAGCCATCCAATACGGAGTGCATTAGGATAATTTATGTATTCATACAATGCATAATAGACATTTATTTCTCAAAATTCTTAAAGCACAGGTAATAATGGAGCCAGTCAGCAATTTGCCATTTGCAATTAGTCACCCTCTTCATATTCACAATATTCAATTTTTTCCTGCTATTCGAGAGAGTAATGATTAATTGATAAAAGTTTAACAAATGCAGTAATGGCAGGTGTTCCGAATTACAAAGTCTTCCAAATGATTCTCCCCAAAACTACTTTATGCTAATCTGTACAACGTTAGTCATAACACTTTATGATTTTACTTTTAAAATGGCTTCTCTTTCAGTCACCCTAATTTAATTAAGAATTTTAACTAGTTCCATGTATCAAGAACACCAATGAATTTTAAATTTCTGAGTTTGATTACCATAAGAGATTAACAAGAAGTCTCATAAAAATGCACGGCTGCCAATTAGAAGCATCAACGCTGCGTAAATTAGAATTTGTTAATTGGTTTTAGCAAATGTAAATTCAATTTTTTGAAATTTTATGAACTGAAAAATTGATTATATTTTTGTGAGCCTCCAGAAGTATGTTATTAATGCTGATATCTGCTACAGCAATTCCTGAGCTATTGCTTGTATTTTAGACACAGATTCTGTTTCATTTATTTCAAACAGATAGGACTATAGACTTCATTTTTCATCCCCACAGGTTACCCCCCACACCTGCCACAGTATTAAATGGACACTGAAGCACATATTTTTCTTTTATCTGTCTTCCTCCTCAGCACGACGGATAAAATGTGTAATTTTGGCATAGTTTGTTTTGCGTGTTTTCAGTATTAAAGCACATGTAATTAATTTCGTTTTCTTAAACACTGTGTTTATGAAAAAAATTTATAGATGCCTTTAAAAAATGTGTATGGAAATAGCATTCAGGTATGCAGATTAACACTGCCTGCTTCTGAGAAAGAGACCTAGCTATCTTAAATGTTATAATTATAAGGGGGAAAAAAACTCTATATTTTAGTATGCGCAGTGGAATGGGCAGGGCTGTTAGCAACGGAAAATCAGAATCTATTCTTAGCCAAGTCTGCAAGCAGTCTGGTCACGATCCGTCCATCACTTGCTTGCATGCTGGGCTGCTATCAGGAAACTGAGGGCAGAATTTAGGACAGGCTGGACATATTCTCGTGCTTAAGTCTTCATGGCGCGAGAGGGAAGGAAGGTGGCGGCTGGGGTGGAGGGCCACAGCCCTAGATGGCTCGGAGAACCCATCGCTTTAAATTTGCTAGGTAATGTGACTCATTTGAGAATAGTCATGAACACCCTTCCTTTGCCCCTGAACCGCTCCAGCTCCCCCCGCCCCAGAGCGGTTTTTAAATCTCAGTGCTGTGCCATCTCCTCCAAAGGCTCCAAGTTCAGCAGATGTACTTGGTTGCTCAAAATCAACGGATACACCGGCGGCCCAAAATTAGTGTAATTCAATTACTGTAGCCATGATTAGCTTCCCAGAGGGACAGTATGGGGTGAGGCGGACAGTGAAGGAAGCTCAAACTCTCCTTTTTCGTCAGTAGGGGTGGAAAGGGCTTAACGTTTAAAGAGAATAGGCTTCCTGAGGTTGGTTCTGCATCCCATCAGCTCTAAGCAGGCCCAGAGCCCAGATAACCACACTTGGAAACTAAATTGTGAAAGGGAGGTCCAGGAAGGCTGTGTTACACACCCAGGCTTCAAAATGCTGTCACCAGAAGCCAGCGTCACTGTAGGGAGCAAACTACCATTTGCTTACAGGCTGTTTCTTTTTAACCCCCAATTTTTCATCCTTTCTATATACTTTTCTCCAGCATGATCTACATCTAATGCTAGTTTAAAGCAAAAAATAAAAATGTGGGAACCTTAATTCCCCCAAACTAGTAAAAATTGTGTTTAATACATTCAGATCTTAGTGGAATATTATACAGCTACTAAGGTAAGATAGGTCATAAAATATGAAAATATACTCACAATTTTTAATTCATCCATTAAATGTTGTATGCTTAAGTCTCGAGTTCTGAATAAGACCCTTTCTTTAGCAGCCAGACCCTTGACAGTTATATTTATATAATTATATTTATATAATTTTTAATTTCGTTAAAAATCATATAAATATTAAAAGCCATTTTAGGACCAGTAATTACCATGAAGAAGCACAAAGCCGATGAAGGCATCAGTGTGAGGTGCGGAGGACATTTCATCGGATACCTCCCGGGGGACATTAGTGTCCCGCGTCACTCGGGAAATGAAACCTCACCTTGTCCTGGTCATGGCAAGAACGATCCCAGAGCAGAAAATCAGCCTGGATGCTCTGAGTTCTGAATGAGAACACCAGATATGAAGGCAGGAAGTGGCGGGTTGGGCAGGAAGCAGAATAGCAGAGAAGGAAAAAGGAGGAGTGCCCTGCTCATGCAGGAAGCCAAGATGTTATTATGCTCGCCCATCCCACTTCTGAAGGCCGGAGTCAAGATGCACCCAGCGTTGCTCCTTCTGGGTGTAAGAAAGAATCCCTCCATGGTGGACTTCCTGCATGTTTAATAACCCATGGTGCCTAGCACCTTGCGTCATATCCGACAGAGTGAAGCCCAGAGCTGCGACTTAAATATGTCCAATGTAACTAAGCACCGTATGGACCAGAATGATGTATCTGTCAGCTCTCTGGGGTCTTTTGTTGACTATCTGAGGAAGGAATGTTCCAGAATAACAGAAAATCCGTACAATGGCTAAAGGAAACTTCCTATCGGTAGAGCTCAAATGCAAGATATTTCCCACCCATTCACATTGAGGCAGGGAAAGGCCAGTGATTGGAGGGGAGAGAGGAGGAGGAGCTTAGAGAGGGCGGGGCGGAGAAAGGGAGCTGCACCAGGGAGACATGCAGCTCCAGATGATGTCAGATGTGTCTCTGATATGCTGAGAGGTTAGAAATATTGGGATAAAACTTTATCATTGTAATTTGGCATTATGTAATTGGGAATTTTATATACATAAATGTATTTGGTTAACTATTCAAGTTTAAGAGTCATGCTTTGCCGGATACTTGTAAGGAGTGGGTGCTGGGCAGGAGAGAGAGACTCGCTGATACTTGGAGCAGAGGCCTGGCGGGGCTGTACTATATTTTAATTATTTCCCACTGCAGAGCTCACTTAGGGGACAGTTAGCTTTACTTCACGCGTGTCAGTTCATTTCTTCATTGATTGAACATTTAAGGTGTTTTATTTTAGGCGTATGAGTGTTTTGCCTATGTGTATATATGTGCACCACATGTACGCCCAGTGATTATAGAGGAGGGTACTGGATAGCCTAGCACTGGTTTCTGGCTGAGGTGAGCCTCAGCGCGAGTGCTGGCTCCTCTGTAAGAGCCAACAAGAGCTCCTAAATGATGAGCCATCTTTCCGGCATCCGTTCAAAAAAATTTTTTGAGGGGTTCATACACGTGCACACTGTATTTAGATCTGATCCACCCACTGTACCCTCTATCCGTCTCCTTAGAGATCCCTCACTACCATGTCTCCCTCCAGTGTCATAGTTCCCCACTCCCAGATTTGCTGGGAACGTTCTCAGTCTTCAGAGGACTCTAATTATCTGCTCTCCAGTTGAAATTTTTATAAGAGATGCCCGGGTAAAATGATTGCGCTCAAAGCCACAATTTCTTAGGCTCTTCAGGAGAAAAGCAGTATTTGTGTTTCCCACAGCATGGCGGGGTGTCTGACTAATAAACGCCTGCATGTTATTTCAAAGATGACAAGGGCCAGCTGTTATAGCGTATTATTATCTCATTCTCTTTCCGGAGCTGGAGTGAGCATTGGGTTATGGCTGGCTCGCCAATCTACTTACGCCATGTTCTCTTCACTGGAGGAGTCAGATTCCAGTCTAGCACGATCAATGAACGTTTATGACGATCATTACGGGTCTAGACTACCCTCATGCCCAGTGCCGTTGCCAGCAAACACTAAGGCTTGGCTTTGAACCCCATGGTAACTTATGCTCACTGGCTGCACTTATATCATGGTTCTAGTACTTGTTTCTGTATTCTGTGCCATGCCTGGCCACTGGCTGGCATCACATAACTGTCCAATAAAAGCAGTGGTAAAGTTGTAAATTGTTCTCTTGATTTGCCTCCATATTAAAAAAGAGACTAGACAGGAAGAAATAGGTTCTCGTATTTTTGGCAAAAGATAATTCAAAGTCTTTGCTAATGGGGAACATGGACTCTTCTCTCTCCTGCTTAGTAATCAGGAAGATGAAAACTATTTACTCAAAGAATCCTGGCTGGATCACCCTTAAATCATTTATAACTCACTAAGTGCTTTGAATAATGGAGAAGCTAGGAGGGCCTCTGATTCAATTTTATCTTCTTTGTTTCTTTACTATCTTTGTGCTTTCTTGCATTTAGGAGAAATGGTACAGAAAAGAGAGTTGGGATTTTTTTTTTTTAAAAAAAGAAAGCTATTAAAAGCTTTTAGGAGGACTTGAGCTTTAATCAAACCTTTCTGTATTCAGGGAGGCCAAATCTCCACGGACCAGGAGACAGCCTGAAAGTTAAGCATTTGAAAAGCAAACTAAATTCATGAGCTAAGCCTTGCTTCCTTCCCCTGTCAGCCTTATCATTCTTATAATAGATGCGACATTAGCTCAGTACGTTCTATGACACAAAGTCTCCATTAGATCACAGTATCAAATCACGGGAGTGCATATTTACCTGACATTTTTCATTTATAAATGCTGTATTGCATATGTATTCATTTTCCTAGCCTAATTACCAAAGATAAATAAATAAATAAAAATCCTTGCGAGTTTAAAAACCGTAGCTATCTTCCATGTTACAGTTCTGGGCTCAGCTCTGCTCGGAAGGCTTTCAGATCTGTCTCAGCCGCTGAAATCAAAGCTGTACATGGTGTAATTGCTTTCAGGAGGCAGGACTGGGTTCAACTCTGAGCCGTTTTACATGGTTATCAGAGCCCCATTCTGCATGACTGGAGGGCTGTGGTCTCTGCTTCCTTCTTGGGTGTTACGTAAATGTTTTCCTCAGTAAGTACAAGGTGCCTTTCTCTGTTGACTAACCACCTCCCCTTCCTATCTGTAAAGCTAGACTTGAAAGATCAAATCCTTTTAGGTGTTGAAGCAATAGCTCATCTCTCTTCTCCATGGCTCACTTGATTAGATCAGGCCCACCCCAGTCACCTAGAGCGATCTTACCAAATCAATATGTGGGAACTCCATTCTGCCCTCAAGCTCCTTTACCATGGAATACAACACTGTCTTCAGTGAGTCAGCTTCACACAGCTCTGCGGTCAGGAAAGTCCATTTTTCCTTAGCTCCTGGCATACATTAGGCAAGGGTTACTGTATTAGTTTGAAAGGTTCATTTTTATTTCATGTGCATAAGCATGGGCCAACATATGTCCCTGCACCATGAACCTGCAGAGCCCATGGGGGTCAGATGAGGGTATGGGATCCTTCAGTGTTATAGATAGTTACGAGCTACCTTGCGGGTGCTGGGGACTGAGTTCTAAATCCTTTGAAAGGTGACAAGTCCTCTTAACCACCGATCCACTTCTACAGCCTTAGCTATCCTCATTTATAGACGAAGGAAGGCAGTGTCTTCGTGGTGCAATTAGTAATGGTAATGAGATGGTCAGTGGTTGGACATCTTAACTTCTGCTATTGTTAGCTTCAATTAACATTCAAGAATACACAGCAAAATATTTAGTCTGGGGACATGAAGATGAAAGATATTTTAAATCTCCTGTATGGCTGGTAATAGTTAATCTTCATTGTTACGGTACCCGGACTTAAGAATCAACTAGAAATCTTACCTCTGTATTGTCCTGTGAGGGCATTTACAGAGAGGCAGGATCCATCTCAAAGATGTGTGACGCCATCTTGTTATCTCTGGTCCTCGTCTGAATAAAGAGGGAGTGATGAGTGGAACACCCACTTTTATCTCTCTCTGCTTACCTGGAGATATAACTTGACCAGCTGCTTCATTCTCTTGTCATCATGGCTTCCCATGGTGATGACTTGTATCCCTTCAAACAGCGAGCCAAAAGAAATCCTCCTCTGGGCTTATATCCAAGATATACAAAGAACTCAAGAAGGTAGACTCCAGAGAGCCAAATAGCCCCCTTAAAAATGGGGCACAGAGCTAAACAAAGAATTTTCACCTGAGGAATATCAAATGGCTGAGAAGCACCTAAGGAAATGTTCAACATCCTTAGTCATCAGGGAAATGCAAATCAAAACAACCCTGAGATTTCACCTCACACCTGTCAGAATGGCTAAGATCAAAAACTCAGGAGAAAACAGGTGCTGATGAGGATGTGGAGAAAGAGGAACACTCCTCCACTGCTGGTGGGGTTGCAAGCTGGTACAACCACTCTGGAAGTTAGTCTGGCAGTTCCTCAGAAAACTGGGAATGATACTTCCAGAGGACCCTGCTATACCACTCCTGGGCATATACCCAGAGGATTCTCAAACATGTAATAAGGATACATGTTCTACTATGTTCATAGCAGCCCTATTTATAATAGCCAGAAACTGGAAAGAACCCAGATGTCTCTCAATGGAGGAATGGATACAGAAAATGTGGTATATATACACAATGGAGTATATTCAGCCATTAGAAACAGTGAATTTATGAAATTCTTAGACAAATGGATGGAACTGGAGAACATCATCCTAAGTGAGGTAACCCAGTCTCAAAAGAACACTCATGGAATGCACTCACTGATAAACAGGTATTAGCCTAGAATCTTGGAATACCTAAGACACGATTCACATATCAAATGATGTCCAAGAAGAAGGAAGGAGTGGCCCCTGGTTCTGGAAAGGCTCAGTGCAGCAGTGTAGGGGAATACCAGAACAGGGAAATGGGAAGGGATGGATTGGGAAACAGGGGGAGGGAAGAGGGGGGATCCAGAAAAGGGAAAATCACTTGAAATGTAAATAAAGGATATAAAAAAAGAAAAAGAAAAAAAAGAAAAGAAATCTACCTCTGCTTAATTTGCTTTATACAGATTCTGTGTCCCAGCAGTAAGAAATGCTAGATGATGGTGTAATCTTAATATAATTTGTGAAAGCAACCACACTCCTGTACCAAAAAACCCACACAGATACATACATAGACATTTAAAAATTAAGTCTTTATAAAATTTGTATTGTTTTTCCTGTGTGAGCAGATGCATGCAAACCTGGGTGTGAACCACTCGAGGGCCATGAAATCATGTGGTAGAGAAAGCATCCCTGGAGAATGTGCCTTACACTTAGGGAAGCAAAGACATGGGATAGAATGCAATAGAATGCTATGAAAGAAAAAAAAAAACAAAAAGAAAAGAGAAAATGAGAAATGGGAAAGATTGTAGTTTTACTTGTAATACCCCTAGAATAGTGAACGGCGGTTTGGAGCTAGGATCCCAGCGCTCGGGAGTTTGCAGCAGGAGAGCTGAGAGAGTTTACAGAAGTCTAATCACAAAACATGATTTTTACCTCAACAACCAACACCAAACATTGGCTCCCCCAATGTGTGTCTCGATTTTTACACAATTTAACTTAAAAACACTGTCATTTACTATGTTTGTGTGTTGGACCAAAGGATACCAACACTTGCCTAAAATTCTTGATAAAGGTTGGAGATCTAGTTAAACTCAGAGTGTTTGCTTAACATGCATGAAACCTTAGGTTTGATGCCCAGCACCATAAAAACTGGGCGTGGTGGTGCATACCTGCCATCCAGCACTTGGGAAGTGGAGGAGCAAAGATCAAAAGTGGAGCACCACTATCCTCCACATAGAATGCTGGAGTCCAGCCTAGACTCCATGAAATCTTCCTTGTCTTTAAAAGACAAGAACATGCATAAAAAACCTGTACATGGGCTGGAGAGATGGCTCAGTGGTTAAGAGCACTGGCTGCTCTTCCGGAGGTTCTGAGTTCAATCCCCAGCAACCACATGATGGCTTACAACCACCTATAATGAGATATGGTGGTACCCTTTTCTAGCATGCCGGTATGCATGCAGGAAAAAATGCTGTAGACATAATAAATAAATAATCTTTGGAAAAAATTGTATACTTCCAAAATATGTATCTGTGATGATCAGATTGCATTCCACCACACCTTCTATGTACACAGCACAAAGAATGCAATATGGGAGGGCAAAGTTCACCTGTATTCTTTAGCCTCAGACGACAGGGACTTACCAGACTGTGGGTCAAGGCCATCCCTGTGACCTATGATTAAATTTGTGGAAATAATCTTCTTTTTTCATAAAAGTATCTGATTTGTTTTAGCATGCATTTGGCTTAATGTTATCTTAACAGCATCAAAGGAAACACATTTTTAATCTCTTGGTTTAAAATGTTTTTAATTATGTAAATAGAAGCATAATCTACAGCAACAAAAGCTCCTTGATCTGCTTAATGGTTTTCAAGATTGTCAAGAAGTCCTGAGATCAGAACGTCCAAGGAAACATGTGTTCTATTTAATAGAAGTATTGACCATTTTAGAATCACAAAATAATGAAGTCTTTTAAATGGAAAAACCTTTGGAAAACAACTAGCAATGATAAAATAAATATAGGATTGCTGACTTTCTTACTGCGTTTTAATTATAAAGTACATCAGGGCTCTTTATTATTAGAATAGATTTCTGTCATCTAGTTGGTTAAACTATTTAGACCAGAACCTATGCTTTTAGTCTTGTTCAGACAAAATCATCTGGAAGTAAGTATGTATAATTTATCTGCCTTAAAATCTAGGCTGAAAACATTGCTCACATGGAAGACTGTTGCCCTCACAAGAATAAAACCCTGCACTCTATCCTTGCTCTACAGGAATCAGCTGCAGTGGCCCAGGCCTGTCATGCCAGTACTCCAAGGGATCAAAAGTTGACAGTCATCCTTGGCTACATAGTGAATTTGAAGCCTACTTGGGTTATGGGAACACTAGTCTCAAATATACTGTATACACTGGGGCATTAAATATCGGTCTTGTTATTTAACACCTATTCTTCAAATAAGCATAGAGATGAGGCTGCTCCCATCCTGAAATACATGCTGTCTGGCAGTGTTCCAGCTCATCCTAATATCTCTCTTGCTTTCAGAGATGTCATGTCACACATGGTGACTCAGAACTAGAAGTTCTAAGGTTTTGGTACTTTGGTCTCCCTTATAGTTTGAAACCAAAGGTTGATCACCAGAGGGTGGGCAGTAGCTGATCCCTGTGTGGTTATTGACTAGAGGGAAGAACAGAAGGCTCCTTATGAGAATACTCAAATTCCTTCCACATGGAGGAAAAGCTTTTGGAAAATAGGGCTTTGGTGGCGTCAGCAAGCTCACAGCACCCCGTTGCTACCACAGATGCCTTACAAAGCTTGACACTTTGAAATGGATTAATGATCCTGTTAAAGGTGTGTGATGATCTAGGGGACCACAGAGGTTAAATTGCTCCTTCACAGTCACACACCTATTCAGTATCAGAATCCCAGCACCAGCAGGAGGTGCGCCCTGTGTCAAGACATGATGCTGAAAGGAGTCCCAACAGAGCATTATAGGTGTGTTCTGGGTCACGACACCCTAAAAAGTGGGGCGCTCAGTGAACTTGTTGAAACTAATGAAGAATTTCTCCCTTTTGGTAGGAATGATCTTAAGATCTACCTGTGCATTATTCAAATAGCCTCGTGTTTCCTAGGTGTCTGAGAAGAGATTTGAGAGAGTTTAAAGGTCCAGGGATAGTTAGTAAAAGCCCAGGAGTGGTCCACAGGTTCTTCTGTTAAAATGTTCAGCAGTGGTACCAAGGATGCAGACCTTGGCTCCCTATAGAGAGAACTAACGTCTATGAAAATTCTCTTTTGGAAAAACGTTCCTGAGTTTTGCATGCTGACATTATTTCATCATATCATTTGATTGTGAGAATTAAATGTTGAACAACTCATCTGTGAGTAAAAGTTATCTTCTAAGACAATACCATACAGCTGCCATAGATCCTGTGACTTGAAATGGTTCCTGGTGCCTTGTTCCAAGCTTTGCTATAAAACACTTTAGGATGCTAATGGAAGAATGACTCCTTTGTCGCTATATTCCAATGCTCAAAGACATCGTAGTAACCCAAATTTAGATAGATACCTTTAGTTAAATACAATATGATATGAATGTTCATAAGGAAAACTGTAAGATAATCATGGTTAGCATTTTCCATGATCCTTTGAATTTATGCCAATAGTTGTATAGTTAAATGTATGGAAAACTACTGAAATTAAACTAGAGATGCATATTGGAGGGGCACTGGAGGGTTGGTGCACTGGAGGGGACATTTGCTAGCTCATTTGACTGTGGGGAAATCTATCCCTCCAACCAGGGAAGAATAGATTCAGGTTACATATTCTCTGATTTTTTTTTTTTTTAAATCAGAGGCAGAAAAATGGATTATCTAAAATGAGCATTTACATTTTGCTAATAATTAAATTTTCTAGGATATAGCCACATAATTGATAGAATCAAATAGAACATGTTTTCCAAATTGGACACGGAATCAAATATAGCATGATAGTATGTAGAATTCAGGAATATTTGCCTGAAAAATAAGTTTCACCAATGTTAACTGTCCATCATGGGAGCCGAGGTTCACATCTTTGGTACCACTATAAAACTTTCCAGTAGAGGGCGCATCAAATGTGATGCTCAGTTATCTGGTTGGCAAATGGATTTCCTTTGATACCAAGTGTGTCAGGGAAAGTTTGAGAAAAATAAGTTTTGTCTTCTGATTTTAGTAAAGTTTTTTTTCTACCTACGTCCAAATTCTTAAGAGATGAATTTTGAAGCTGTTTCTATCCCAGCCCTTGGAGGGGGGGGGGTTGGGGTGGAGGGAGTTGAGGTTAGAGGATCTGAGATGTTCAAGGTCCTCTTTGGCTGCATAGGAAGTGTAAGGCTTGTCTGTGTGATCAGAAAACCTGTCTCAATGGGGGGGGGAGAGGGAGGGAGGGAGGAGGAGGAGGAAAGAGGAGGAGGAGGAAGGAGGAAGAGGAGGAGGAGGAAGAAAAAGAAGAGAAGAAGAAAAGAAGAAGAGAAGAAAAGAAGAAGAGAAGAAAGAGGAGAAAGAGGAGAAAGAGGAAGGAGGAAGAGGAGAAGAGAGGAAGGAAGAGAGGGAGGGAGGGAGGGAGGAAGGAAAGTAAGAGAGAAGTTAAGTGCTTCTTGGTGGACAGTATAAATAATAGCCTCCTTGCTGTATTTAAGCATCACATTCAGGGTATCATGGATGCTTTTGATCTCCTTTAGCAGAAAAAGGGGAAAACTATTCAGTCTCTCTCTCTCTCTCTCTCTCTCTCTCTCTCTCTCTCTCTCTCTCTCTCTCTCTCACACACACACACACACACACACACACACGAGTAGTTATTAAGGCTTTCCTGTTCATGTCTTTGCTTTCCTCGGGAAACATAACAACTTAAATTCCCACATGTTTCCTTAAGGATTTCTCCTCTTACACTTCAATTATTTTCTCCACAGACCTCTGGACCCTGTCCACGCTTCTCATCTCTCTCTTAGGACGTATCCTCAACGGAACAATGTGTGCTCATGGAAAAATGAGCTGGGCCAAAACACAAAGGCAGCCCCATTTGCCGTTGCTACAAATGGAATTTCAAACAACATCCAGTCTGGCCAGTCTATAGCATGTGATCATGCCTACTCTACTTCATTTGTGCCAGCTGATCCCTGTCCTCCCCATGGGCTTCACTGCCTTATACCCCACCCTAGATAACTTCCTTTCTACCTAGCTTTTCCCCCCCCTCTTATAACCACATGTTAGAAGTTTAATGATGACAATTGAATAATGCCCAGTACAGAAGCTGTGCTTAGTCTGTGGTGTAACCAAGATGTGATTGATTGAGGCAATGTATGCCTCAAGATCTTGTATTGAATATGGCCAATTTGGAATCTAGATGGATTGACTGGTTGTAGTGGAACCTGCCTCCTAAACCACACAAGAAGTTTGGATTCTGCCAAGAGGCGAATTTAAAAAAACAAACAAACAAACAAACAAACAAACAATTTTGCCTTTTTCTTTTCAGTAGAAGTTTGATTCCCAAATGTGGTGGTTTGTATATGCTTGGCCCATGGCTTGGCACTATTAGCAGGTATGGCCTTGTTGGCGTGGGTGTGGCCTTGTTGGAGCAGCTGTGTCACCAGTAGAAGTTTGATTCCCATATGTGGTGATTTGTAAAAGCTTGGCCCATGGCATGGCACTATTAGCAGGTGTGGCCTTGTTGGAGTAGGTGTGACCTTGTTAGAGGAAATGTGTCACTGTGGGGATGAGCTTCGAGACACACCTCCTAGCCACTTGAGAGCTAGTCTTCTCCTGTTTGCATTCAGAACAAGATGTTGAACTCTAAGCTCCTTTTCCAGTCCATGTCTGCCTGGATGTCGCCATATTTCTTCCTTGATGATAATGGACTGAGCCTCTGAACCAGTAAGCCAGCCCCAATTAAATGTTCTTCATAAGAGTTGTCTTGGTCATGGCATCTGTTCACAGCAATGAAACCCTAACTAAGGCACCATACATTACTTATATTCTATAAATGTGCCTCTTTCGTCTGGAACAAGAGGTTGGTAAAATTTACCTTCAAAGTCAGTGATGGTTGAGTGGGACACTTTTTGTTAAATTCTTGCGTTATTAGTACATAATGACTTCTCTCCCATACTAGATTAAGTAGGAAATAAAGTAACTCAAAAATAGGACATGATATGTAAATAAGTTAAAGGAAAAGATGTTTCCCCTGGCTTATGATTTCCCTTCTGGAAGGTTCTATGCTAGAAGGATTTTCTGAAGTCTAAACAATTTCTTGCTAATGGGGTGATTCTCGATTCCCTTTCTCACCCTTCTGCTGACATTTCCTTTACAGCACAGGTGATATTCACTATATGGAGATTCAGAACAGCAGGAATATCATTGTCTTCATGTCGTGAGAATCCAAGTGGGAAGTGTTATCCACACATGCAAAAAAAAAAAATGAAAATGAAATACAGGTATGAATGCCATGGAAATAATTCAGAGGAAAATATTTAATATTTAAGGTTTCAATGAAAGTTAATTTTATTCCTTACAAAAAATAAATAAATAAACAGGTCATTCCCAGAGCATAATGTGGAGGAAGTTCTGCATTAATCACTTGGGCTGGCAATAGTGGCACAGGGTCAGAGGACTTCCAAAGCACTATAGGAAAAACAACAGAGTATTAACTGCGGCCACCAGACTATCGAAGAGCCGTAGGAATAACAGGAAAACTAGGAGGAAAAGCCCTTTCAGATGTGATTTAGGGCAACACAAGACTTATAACCTTCCAGCCTTCCTGAATATGAAAATCTCCAGACCCAAAATAGCAGTCTAACATGTAGGCATCAGTAGAAATTCTTTGTGCAAAGTTCAGACTCAAAGTTTAACGGAAAAGAAACGAGGTAGTTGCTCATAGGATTCCAGCACCTATCCACAGAATTTCAGAAGGACATGTCTAGCACTTCTAAGTGAAGATGCTCTGCAAAGACCTCTTGGTTTTGAAAAACACTCTAATAAATCCTAGGTTTCATGCAAACGGTAAGTGATCAGTGCTTCAGAGTAACTTGAGCTAACAGACGCATCTTTCTTAAATTCTTTGGATAGATGATGATGAACTTCACCAAAGTCCTATGAGAAACTAACTTGTTTCTTTTCCATTTAAAAAGCAAGTCTGAACTTTAACTAAGAATATCTATTGACGCTCACATTTGATGTACACTGTCATGGATTAGCTTTATGTGAGCTCTGGAATTTTAGAACCATGTCCTCTTGCTTACATAATATGTTCTTGGCCCACTGAGACATTTTCTGAGCTCTGGTAGCTATTTCCTATTCTGAATTTGAATAGAAAAAAGTAAAGTACATACATATGTGTACATGCATCTATTTATATATTCTCTCATACCATGTAATAAAAAATGATGAAATATAAGACACAGTGTTATGTTTTACAATACTGATTTGAGGGAAATATGTATCAATTATCTACAAATATCAAAATAACAAAATTATGATATCTTTAAAAATGAAGTATCAAATAAAACAAACAAAAAAGCTAACTTCTTCCTTCACCCACCTCAGCCCTGTTCCCCAGAGTTAACTGTCTTTCATGCTCCCCCTTTCTATTCAAGGGGTTTTAGGAACAAGATGTGTATACAATTTAGAGGTAAACCATCGACAATGTTATGTGAGTTTCTATGCAAGTCAGTTAGCAGCTTAGCTTCAAATGCATTCTCTTTTCTTGGAAAGGCAAAGGTCACAGAAAATATAGGCATTACAAAATGTGTTCAGCGTGTCTATCATACACAAGGCTCAGGGCTGGGTGCACAGAAAGAGATGGGCTCCTTCGGCAATCTTCATGCAGGAGGTTGTTACCTTTATTGACACCCATCAATATAGCTTTGCCTTTTTGATGCTTAATAGACTTTCAGTCCATCTCTGCTTCATGTTTGTACTTAGTATTATGGGATGTGTATCTTAGGATATACAATTGTGTTGTAATGTGGTTTCATGAAGACAGAGGTTGAATGGCTGAGAGACAGGGGGACAAAATCTGGACTCAGTATGAAAGGGAACCTGTGAAAGGGTGCCTTGCTTGAAATGTAGGGTGTTCTTAAGAGAAATCCAAGTTCTTGCACTGGTGTGGGTGTGTAATTTACAGAGTTAGGGGCTGAGGAAAGTACTGGGTCAAGCTGACTTAACTCGTTGATTTCACTCGTAGACATAGCTCAATAGTTGCTTGGTGCTAATTTAAATGACTATATGGTGGTCACAGATAAGCCATAATCGATAAAGCTATTCGCTTTCATGCCTTATGTTCTCCCATCTCCTGTTGAAATAATGGCTGTGAGGAAAGTCTTTCTGCAGAAAGAATTTCTACATTTTGGCTCATTTCTGTAGAAAAGTATCCCTGAGGTGAAGTTCAAATCATAGAAAATGAACACTCTGCTGATGTTACAGTCGTGTACTTCTGTCACACTCATGGCTGGCTCCAATTCTGGCCACTTCCTGTGCCCTGCCCAAAAGACTCTCTTTATTGGGTATCTGCTAATTTTAATATTCATATCTCAAGAAAGAGAAGTTTTTCTTCCCATTTTTGATTGAAGTGTCTATTAAATATTTCTATTTTCTCCTTTGTGAACTACTGATTAGTAAGGAAAACTTCACACAACTCTCAAACAGTGAACATTTTATAGACAGATTGTTTCCAGTCATCATCAAAGTAAGACTGCTTCTGGCTTATTTTATTCCTTTTGGCTTTAATTGCTATCTTTAGTGATAGAAAATTATAGAAGATTATCATAGGAAGCAAATTGATGACCATCTTCTCCAGTAGTATTCCCTTTATTTCTATTAAACAATGGAATGCATAGCATACCCAAGCACAGTGTCAGGTGTCAGTTAACAACACAGCCTAATACTATCATTACTATTTTAATTTTTAGTGTGTAGACTAAAATGTGAAGGTATGTGTAGAGGAATTTTAATCAAGCATCATGGCTGCTTGGGCAAGGGTTCAGATATCCGTCTGGACTATAAACATGACATACACCTTTAAACCCACTTGTCAGAATATGCATCCTTAATTCCTCTGGCTGGAAAACCCAACTTTGATTCCTCTGGCTGGAACACAGACATGCCTAAAACACCTTTGATCCCAAACAATGGCATCTAATTGAGGGGCAGACAAAGCGATGAATCAGATAGATTTGACAGAATGAATCTGAGATGATATGATCAACTCTAATGAGGGAGAGAGAATTCAATTCATCACTTCAGTTCAGTTCAGTTCAGTTCAGTTCAGTTCAGTTCAGTTCAGTTCAGTTCATGGAGGTCAGAGACAAACTTCCCAAGCAGAGCAATTCAGTCAGAAGCTGCGAGAAGCCAACTGGAGTCAGTCAGCATCGAGAAGAGTTTGAGCCATAACAACTGAGTTGAACTAGCCAGCTAGAGACCAGAAAGAGCTAGAAATGGTGAACTTGCTTAGCAGTAAGTCCCAGAGACTGAAACTTTTAGGCCTAGGTGAGCTGATGGAGACTGGAAGCTGAACCCTTCAAGGTTCAGCCTTGCAGAGTAGATTGTATGGAGGCTAGAAACCTCTAGGCCTAGGTCTAGGGATAATTAGAATAGAGAAAGAATGCTCGGGGCTCAGCCCAAACCATGTGTTCATAAAGGTTGGGCATGCCTCTCATCTCATCCCTTCATCTGAGGAAATAAAAGTGACATTTACATTTAGAAGAATGACTTCCTCTTCCCTTGACACCAAAACTCAAGACAGATATAAACAACCAGCATGGTGTACAATCCTTCAACCTTCTCATCTTATTGGCCACTGGGTGAAATAATCTCCAATTGCATCTTGCGTCATCACCATGTCTATGATAACTAAATAAGTAGTCCCTATTTTAGTACTTTCTCCTCCGCAACCCCTCATCTTTGGCAAGCCTTCAAAAGTCCTTAAAATGCACTATTTTTTGAAAACCAACATAATTAGATTAAAAGGCACACACTTAGCTATATCATAAGGCTCTGAAGGGCCTGGTTCCTGAGGATTTGCTAGTTCCTGCCTCACCTCCTTTCTGCAAACCATTGTCTGTTTATTTCTCTGACCCTTAATCTCATTTCTCATTACAGCTGAAGAATACTTCCTTCCTTGGGATGCTCTCTATTTCCACCCTGTGCGTACATATCTGCCCATCATTCACAGGAGATACTGTTTAGATTTGTTCTTCCTCAGTTCACCATTGTCACCAACAATTGTTTTCATATGTTTAGCTCACCATTGCAATTGAAGCATCTCTGTTCTATAAATAATCATTTTGTTAATAATCATTTGGCTAATATTAGTCTCCTCCATTAACAGTATTAGAGCTTGAACACAGGCTTATTCACTGGAAGAGTATAATCTAGACTGAGGCACAGGGTAACAGTATTTGCTAAAAATATTTTATTCATGAATTCAATGACGGTTATATGACCTTATTTATTTATAGTTTATAGATTTTTGTGGGCACATGAATGTATTTGTAAAATTAACTTAACATTTTAATTTATTATGTAAACTTACAGTACTCATCATATATATATATTCAAATAATTAAAGATAGCTGCATTTCATGCTTATAAAACAAATACCATATTACTATTTAAAGACTGCAATGGTTTACATTCCCATCAACAATACATAAAGGCACCTTTCTACCCAGACAAGGAAAAAACAGCTCATGACAGATGTCTAAATTGGCTTTTTTGATTGTTAGTGAAATTGAAGTAACAGTTTTAATCTCTCTGGAATTTATTTCAGTTACACGGTAGAAAGATTAAATTCACTTTCCCTCCTGTTATCCCAGCACCATTTGTTGAATAATCTCTCCCTTCCCCTTTGATTTGTTCTATCATTAATCTTTATCATATTTTGTTATATCAATGGCTTTGATAATGTAATAAATTCCTGTATACAGTAGGACTTGCTTCAGAGACATCTATTTTCATCTCTTCGTTTGTCTTTTCATTATTGCACCAGTGCCAAGATGATTGTATTAATAGAACTTCTTAAAAGTCATCCTCATTAATCTTTCTCAAATGCAAAAGAGAATCCTGATGCTTCAAATGATATCTACAAAGTGTTTCAGCTAGCTACAAAAAAAAAAAATAATGGCTACAGAGACTTTGATTTGCAACCCATTTCATGTTGGGTTCCTCTGGAAGTCAGACCCAGAGATGGAGATTTGTAGGCAGTACATTCATTTGGTTCATTTAGAAGTGCACACAGCAACAACACCTGTGAGGAACTGAGGGAACCAGAAGGAGATTATCTGAATGAGGTGGCAACAGAAGTGTCAAACCATCCCAGGGTCCCGTGGACCTGACACTCATCCTCAATGCTGACCGTCATTAAACAAAGGAGCTATATCAGACAATCAGACATTATGATGCTGACTGCCTCATAAAAGGGAAGTCTGTAAGGACAAGTTTGGGGACAGTTCTTCTAGGGAGCCTCAGCCACAAAATGCCAGTGGACAGCACGCTCAGCCTCTGACAGTGAACACTGGGCTAGGTCTGCAGCATCTGGGACATGCATGGCATTGTAAACCGTGCTTCCTTTCCCATGAAAATGACTGACAAGGTCTCTTACTCTTACTGTATGCCATAGACAAATTCCTCAAGCTAAACATACGAAAAAATGAATGAGTCACAAACTAACAAGTAATGTCCTTACAGCATCTGTAGTCAGAAAAGTAAAAAGATTGAACTCAGTAGACTGGAATAATGAGCCCAAGTCTACAAGATGCTTAACAAAAGCAAATGGAAATCATTTCCTCCATATTAGCCGAGAGCCTAATGCGGTTCTTCAGAGAGAGAGAGAGAGAGAGAGAGAGAGAGAGAGAGAGAGAGAGAGAGAGAGAGAGAGAGAAGTAATTTGTTCCTTTCTATTCATTTAGTTTTGTTGAAGCCTGTCATCTTGCCCGAGACAAAAGGAAAATTTGAGACATGACTCTCCATCTTTGCATACATAAGACCGATCAGTGCAGTTCTGTGGTCGAGCATGCTTAGCATACAGGAGAACCCGGGTTCATCCCAGTCTCGATCACAGAAGAACAAGCACACTTCGTCCCTTTTCTTAAAACATCTTATTTTCTATGATGTGTACTTCTTTGCATCTGTGAGTGGGGATGTCCAGGTGAGTGCAAGTGCCTGTGTAGACCAGAAGAGGGAGCTAGAAACCCTGGAACCGAAATCATAGACTTGTGAGCCACTGTGGGAGCAGGGAACCAAACTGGGGTCCTCTGTAAGAGGAGGTGGCCCTCATACCTCTTGAGCCATCTTTCAGTTTCATCTTTGTATCTTTTGATATTGCTGATCAACACTGGTAACTACTACATCTCCAGCTGTCTTTTGGGTGTCTCTTTCTCTCAAAATACTCACTATTTTCTTCCCGACCCTCAGCCCAAACCTACTACCCCTCTTCAAAATATCTTCAAACCTTCTCTAACATAGCCTGCTTCCAGTGTCTGGTCAGGACCTGCCGTGTCTACCTGTGAGGCACATTAGAGACTGTCTTGCTTCCATTCTTAATGCTACTGGAAAAGATCCTGTCACGATCATTTGTATCAGCTTCACCCCCACTGCCCTCCATTTCCAGACTTTGATATTTGACTTTGCAGATTTGACCACCATAAAGTCTCCTTGGTGTGCCTCAGCAGAAATCATGCTTCTTTTTATGTCTGATACTGGTTTGATTGTGCTGCTCTTGGAGTGTATTTCCCACCTTTATGTATTTGTTTATCTTTGTGCTTTCCTGATTAGACTGAGTTTTGTAAGGGAGATTTTGTTTCTTATACCTGTCCCAGATATATCTAGGATTATGTCAATTAAAAAAACTCACTATGACATATGACTTGCTGAAGTCCCTTGAAATTTTTAAAAAATCTATTTATTTATTAATTTACACTCCATATTTTATTCACGCCCCCCACTCTCCAACTGTTCCACATCCCATACCTTTTCCCCAACCCCGACTCCACATGGATGTCCCAACCCCCCACCCCACCTGACCTCTAAACTCCCTGGGGTCTCCAGCCTCTTGAGGGTTAGCTACATCCTCTCTGAATGAACCCAGACCCAGAAGTCCTCTGCTGTATATGTGTTGGGGCTCTCATATCAGCTGGTGTTTGCTGCCTGGTTGGTGGTCCAGTGTTTGAGAGGTCTCTGGGGTCCTGATTAATTGAGACTGCTGGTCCTCCTACAGAGTTGCCCTTCTCCTCAGCTTCTTTCAGCCTTCCCTAATTCAACAACAGGGGTCAGCTTCTTCTGTCCATTGGTTGGTTGCAAATATCTGCATCTGATACTTTCAGCTGCTTGTTGGGTCTTCCAGAGTACGGTCATGCTAGGTCCCTTTGTGTGAGTGCTCCATAGCCTCGGTAATAGTATAAGGCCTTGGGACCTCCGCTTGAGCTAGATACCACTTTGGGCCTGTTTTTGGACCTTCTTTTCCTCAGGCTCCTCTCCATTTCCATCCCTGTAACTCTTTCAAACAGGAACAATTATGGGTCAGAGTTTTGACTGTGGGATGGCAACCCCCTCCCTCATTTGATGCCCTGTCTTCCTTCTGGAGGTGGGCTCTATAAGTTCCCTCTCCCTACTGTCAGGCATTTCATCTAAGGTCCTTCCCTTTGAGTCCAGAGAGTCTCTCACCTCCCAGGTCTCTGGTGCATTCTGGAGGGACCTCCCCCAACCTCCGACCTCCTGAGGTTGCCTGTTTCCATTTTTTCTGCTGGGCCTCAGGTCTTCAGTTCTTTTCCCTCACCCAATACCAGATCAGATTTCCTTCTTCCCGCCCCCCCCAGCCCCACCCCTGACTCCCTACCTCCATCTACTTTTCCTCCCAGGTCCCTCCCCATTTGTGATTGCTTTTTTCTTCCTCCCAAGTGTGACTGAGGCGTCCTCACTTGGGCACTTCAGCTTGTTGACCTTTTTTAGTTCTGTGGACTGTATCTTGGGTATTCTGTTTTTTGGTTTTTTTTTTCCTTTGGCTAATATCTACTTGTTAGTAAGTACATGCCAGGCATGTCTTTTTGGGTTTAAGTTACATCATTCAGGATGCTATTTTCTAGTTCTATTCATTTGCCTGCAAAACTTGGGATGTCCCTGTTCTTAATTCCATTGTGCAAATGAACTATATTTTCTGTATCCATTCTTCTGTTGTGGACATCTGGGTTGTTACCAGCTTCTGGCTATCACAAATAAGGCCACTATGAACATAGTGGAACACGTGCCCCTGTGGCATGGTGGGTCACCTTTTGGGTATATTCCCAAGATGGTATAGCTGGATCTTCAGATAGATCTATTTCCAATTTTCTAAGGAATCTCCAGATTGATTTCCAGTGTGGCTGTAGCAGTTCTCAATCCCACTAGCAATGGAGGAGTGTTCCTCTTTCTCCACATCCTCTCCAACATGTGTTGTCACCTGAAGTTTTGATTTTAGCCATTCCAATTGGTGTAATGTGGAATTTCAGAGTCGTTTTGATGTTTTGATTTGTATTTCTCTTATCCCTAAGGACTTTGAACATTTAGGTGCTTCTCAGCCATTCAAGATTTCTCAGTTGTGAAATCTCGGCTTAATTCTATACCCCAGTTTTTTTGATTGGGTTGTTTGGCTTTTCGGTGATTAGCTTCTTGAGTTCTTTATATATTTTGGATATTAGCCCTCTATTGGATATTGGGTTAGTAAGATTTTTTTTCTGAATCTGTAGGTTGCCGATTTGTCTTTTGCCTTACAGAAGCTTTCTGGTTTCATGAGGTCCCATCAAGCATACAGTACATGTGTTCTGTAGGTACTATGGCAAATACCTTTACTTGTTGAACCATCATACCAGCCCCCAAACTATTTAAATGTGAATGAACTAAAATAAAATTTACCAAAACATTGAATTCTGCAGTCACTATTTATATACCCTGTACAGGTTGCTAATGGCTACCATCATGGAGAAGGCAGATGTGAACATTTGTACCCTTCCAGAAAATTCTTAGATGGTGCTGTTCTGTAGTATCAAATATCAGTCACATGTACCAAAATGTCTTGAGCTGACTGTACGATCAATCTTTGGGCACATATAATTCACTAAGAAGATGAAGCAAAAGTCAAGGAAGGCAGATTTGATGGGAAAAGAGCATAAAGAAAAGTAACTTCATAAATTTTTGTTGTGTTTCTCTTCAGAAAACTGGGACTTGGTAGCAGAAATCCCTAGGCTGATGAAAGGAGGTTTACTGCCCAACTCCAAAAAATTCCCTTTGTTATTAGATGTGGCTTGTGGGGGAGGAGCCTAAATACATCTTCATTTACATTAGTATGACATCTTGAAGGAGAGAGGATAAATTGGAAAACTGTCAAGAGTGTCAAACAGGAGGGTATCTTATGGTGATCAAGGCAAGGATTTCTGGGTCAACAGATTTACTGGGCATGGAATGGATAGGATTTGATGCCTTATGTGGACATTTCTGAAAAAGGGGGAAATTAGTGTTTGTTAACTCAGTGGCCCGAGGTGAAGGGGACCTGGATTGCTGGCTCAGCAATAGTCCAGACTTTTTAAGTTCATATTCTTATGTCATCTCTAGGATACCTAACATCACCATATTTGATATAAACATCCCACAGGTAAGGAGGAGATGAACCTTAGTCTTTGATCTCTTATAGGAATGTGGAATTATCAAATAAACAAACAAAAACAAAACCTAACTAGTAGACTCCCTTTTATGTGTCAATGGCCAAGACTTCATGAGAAACCTGATGGGTGGTTAAATTGCCTATGATTGGCTTAAATTAATCAATAATCACTTACGGGGTCCTTGTGGGGAGCAGCCTCACTTGAGAGCACTACTTTACAGACCTCAAATGAGACAGGCTTCTTTTGTAATATGTGATATATGTGGGCTAGGCATGCCAGTCTGCGCAGGCAGAGGTACAAGATTTCAGAACAATATTAACAAATTAAGAGTATAGAGCAAAACATCCAGGATTTCTTGGGCCTGGGAACTACATCTTATTTTGAGTAGATTATAGAACCAGACATGATCCATTAAATGCTAAATTATTCAATCCTTGAGTTTTCTGCTATGACATACAGAATGGAAAACTTAAAGTTATTATACTGGCAATCATTAAGTATTTGAAATACACCACTGGACAGCAAATTAAATTTAATACGATGATTCACTGGGGCTATGGAGAGAACCAGTGTCATAGCTGGATATTTTTTTATACATTGGACAAATATTCCCTATAACAACTAGAATTATTCATAAATAATATGTTAAAGTAGTAATATCCTGTGAATGGAAAATTAAGCAAAAGCTGAATTATTATTAACAATTTGCATTTTAGTGGTGCTTTATATTTTAGAATATTATTTCATTGATCGAGTCTTAAAACTGCATAAGTGCAGGATGTAGATGTTAGTAACTGTATCTTCCCAGGGGAAAGTAAGTAAGGTTAATGATTATTCAAGATCATGAAGCTAACGAATGGCAGAGATATGACATACATTCAAGTTTTCTGACCTCTCTATGCTGGCAATTCCTATATCTTTCTAACTGTTTGGTTATTAAAAACATATTATGTTATTGAAAGTAATGTAATACACCTGGGGCTGATTACGGTTGCATTACACTACTTCTTATTATCCACAATATTGTTCCACGAATAACCAGGCTCAGCTCCCCTATTCTTAGCTCCCTTGATAACTTCCAAACTGCAACTTCTCCTCTTCTTTCTCTTCCTCCTCCTCCTCCTCTTAACCCCCTTCTATCCTTCCTCTTTTTCATCCTCTATCTCTTCCTTTTCTTCTCTATCTTAATAGGAGTTTGCTGTTTTACCCAAGATTCCAGAGCTCAAATCATTCTGCTGCCTTAGGTGCTGAGTATCTGGGAAAGCAGACAAGGTCCTCCTCACTAAACAAAACATCAGACAAAATATAAACTACATCTTGTTGGTCTCACTGTATTCCTGTACAGGGACACTGCCCTCATTCCCTTGAGCATGGGCTATTTTATTTGGGGCGTCTCACTGCATATAATTTTAGCATTCTCAGTCTTTTGTGGTGTCCAGTTTTTGAACAAATGAAAGCATAGCACTTTAAGTAATCTGGCTTTTCTCTTTGGTCAGTTTGAATTTCCTTTTCTTTTTCATGGTGGATTCTGCTTTATTCCATTATTCATTAGAAGCCACTAACATACCCCCCCCCCCATACCGTCTCCATGTTTTAGACACTGTTGATTGAGGCCGCTCACTTCCCTCTAGGGCACGGGTTGGCGGGGTCACTATTTTTCATATAGCTAGGCCTCAATGCCTTTCTCTTCAAAAACTTACAAGACTTATTTGAGATGTGGGCTGTCTTGATCTAGTTCAGATATGCTTTGTGGCTCTGTCTTTTTTACCTTGGCACAAAAACGTTATTTCACTAGTTCCAAAGCTGGAATATTTAACATCCCAGGAGCTTTCAGCTTTGCAGGATTTGAAGCACGACGTCATATTCAGATAGCACAGAAACTCACTTTGCATCTTGAATGTGCTTGAGACAAGGCTTTCTTTCAATTCTCCAAATGGGTGGTTTTTGCATGGAGGAGTGCTTTCAGATACCATATTAATGGTCTCAATGTCTGCTACTTGGGGTGACTCCAAAAAAATGCCAAAGAATTTTCAACTTCAAAAGTACAAAAAGCATGTTGAAAGGTAAAGGTTATGTAAGCTACCATGTTTGCTAAGGTGAATTTTGTTTCTGACCTGTTAATTACTTCTAAATGGTCCTTTGTTTTACAGAATAATATAATAATAAGATTTCTCTGGTATTGGGTACCTAGTACATATGACACATGATTCTAAGAAATATATAATATATCTAAAAATATATTTTTAGTATATAAATATGTGCTATATATGCACATACATACAAACACAGACAAATAAGTTGACTAAGAGTGTCCCACTTAAGCAAGAAGTTCCCAAGACCCAATGGAGATGACATTAGACAAAATGCCCAACACAGAGGATATAGAGCCTGTAGCGACCATATTCAGTTGAATAGACATGGTTCCTGGTTGAAGGATGGAGCCATCCACCTTTCTCAAAAATTTTTACCCATAATCGTTCCTGTCTAAAGAAAATACGGGGATTAAGTGGAGCAGAGACTGAAGGGATGACCATCCAGAGACTGACACACCTAGGGATCCATCCCATCTGCAGACCCCAACCCAGACACTATGTCTGATACCAAGAAGAGCTTCCTGACAGGAGCCTGGTATAGCTGTTCCCCTAGAGGCTCTGCCAGAGTGTGAGCTATACAGATGCGGATGCTTGCACGCGACCATCACGCTGAGCCTGGAGACGTCAAGGGAAGAGTTAGGGGAAGGTTGAAGGAAATTGCAACTCCATAGGAAGAACGAACAACAGTATCAACTAACTGGCCCTCTAGAGCTCCTAGGAACTAAACCACCAACCAAAGAGTACACATGGGGTGGGGACCCATGGCTCCAGCCACATATGTAGCAGAGAATGGCTTTATCTGACATCAGTGGGAGGGGAGGCCCTAGGTCTTCAGGAGGTGTGATGCCCCGGCATAAGGGGGATGCTAGAGCAGTGAGGCAGGAGTGTGTGTGTGTGTGTGTGTGTGTGTGTGTGTGTGAGCACCCTCATAGAGGCAAAGGAGAGGATAAGGGAAGGGGACTTGCAGAGGGGAAACTGGGAAGGGAGACAACATTTTAAATATAAACAAATAAAATAACAAAAAAAAAAACGAAAACAAAAATGAGTATCCAATGTTATCAATTTAAGTCTTCAGTCACAGAAGTTAGTAAGTTATTGGTCACACAAGCTTCAAGGACAGAACTCAGTTTTGCTACTTATGCTCTACTGAGTAGTAAATGTAATTGTTTACTACTAATAAATCCTGCTTTTCAAATATAAAGTACTATAGTTATGGGTTCTATTTTTATTATTAAATGTCATTGAAATTCTTGGAGTGCCAGCACAGAAACGCAAAGGAAACTATTTCTCATGATCCTGTTTATTCACTTAAAATTTCAACTTTCATGTTGGCCAACTTTAAGTACTTTAAATATATAACCATAAACATATGCACATAAATATTTATGTATGGCAGAAGGAAGTTAGGTGTACCTGAATGAGCCCTCTGGTCAGACTCCAAATTCTTCGAAGCTGAAGAATGTAGTTTATGAATGTTCTGAAAGACTCTTGTGATTGGCCTGTGGAGGAATTCCTGACCAGGACATGAAGGAAAGCGAGAGAAAATACACAAAGTCAGAAGGACTCCTAGGAGCAAGGACAGTAAAAGATGATTGTAAGAGGCATAAAACGTTTAGCTCAGAAGCGTGATTGATGATTGATTGATTGATTGATTGATTGATTGGAGAGAGGTTGCTGCAGCTCTTATTTTGCATGTGTAACTGCTCGGAGGAGTGGGGTCCTTGCTTGTGGCCCCTCTTAGAGATTACACTGGAATTACAAGGGCTGTAGACACAAGATGGGAAGTCACATGACCGAAACAGTGATTCAGACCAATTGTATGATTGCAAAGCTAGGGTTTCCGGTAAGGCTACGGTGGGGGGGGGGGGTGGTTGGGCGTGGCTTTGGACCTCTAAGGAAGCCATGCAAAGGGAAGGTCAAGGACTGAGCCAGCCTTGAGCAACCTCCACGACATCAGGAAAGGGAGGATTGGCAGCTGGTGGCTCCAGAGATCTTCATCTCATGCTTGACTTGGTCCTGAAGGACGTGCCAGCAAACTTAGCTTTGCCGCCCAGCTCCTCTTTGATCTGAGATATCTGATTGGACTTAGCCAGTGCTCGGATCAGCAAGGCGGGGGACACCAGTCTTGATCTGCCCAGTACAGAGCCTCACTACTAGGTCAGCTACAAAAGTATCCTGTCTTCCCAGAGTTGACGGGACACCATGACACTCTCAGTCATTTTACACGACTGCAGAGACTTGGTCACAGAGCAGATCTGGATCATTTTGAGTAAGAGGCAGTAGCAAGACTTCCTGTCCACAGCCTTGGCAATCTGCTTAGGGTTGGCCCCTGTGAGATCATCCCCAACCACCTGGATGTCTGCTGTAAATTTCTACCAGGCTTCCCAGTTGTTCTGGTCAAAGGGGACTTTGATGGGCACCACTGATCACTCCCGGATGAAAGACTTGTACAAGTTAGCCAGCTGGTTGGGCAGGATGTACCTGCCAGAGTCACCGGGAGACTTGAACTCTATGTCCTCCTACACCCATAGAACCCCGAAGCAGCCAAATCCATGACGATGGTGAAGACCTGGCCAGTGTAGCTGGCTTCACAATTAAGGTCTTCCGTAGCTCCAGGAGCGTGTCTTTGCTTTCCAGAACGTTAGGTGCAACTTCGCCCATATCACCCACATCCTTCCTGTACTTCCTGCCCTGGAGACACCCTTTAGGTTGTGAGAAGCCTCTGCTCCAACGAACACAGCTTCCTGGAAACAGGATGCGTGCACTGGAAGGATCATGAACTCTTACATGGCCGGCTTGTTGCCAGTATGAGAATCGCCGTTGACCAGGTTGAATGCTGGGATCCACAGGGTGGCTTCAGGGCTGCCAACTAAGTCAGCAATAGGACAGTAAAGGGGGCAGCCCCTTCTCCAAGGCACCAACTTTGCAGACAGCCAGAGACACAGCCAGAGACAGGATGACATTTGCATCAAATTTAGATTCAGTGGCATTCATGTAGGCCTTCAGTTTGTCATTTCTCGGTCCATAACATTCAACTTCTTGCTAACCAGAGTGGTTGCGATAGTTTTATTGATGTGCTCAACAGACCCTGAGACACCTTTCCCTGAGTAGGGCATCTTATTTTTGACACAGAGTTCTAGGGTCTCGTAGATACCACTGCTCAGAAAGAGACCTTTGGGTTGTAGAGATCAACCTCAACAGTGGGATTTCATGAGAGTCAACGATCTCTCTGGCATGGATATTGAGAATAGACATAGTAAATTTCTGGTCATCAGACTGCTGTGGGTTTCTGTAGGTACTGAAGAGAACAATGGCAGATATTCTTATAATGGAGAAAAGTTTGGAAATAAAACTCAGTCTGAGCCAGGGGTAGTGGTCCATACTTGTGACCCTAGCTTTCCAGAAATAAATTCAGAAGGACTGGGATTTTGGAGATAGATTAATAGTACATCAAGTACCTCTCTCAGCACAATACTGTCATCTATGTGCTGGGGATGTGGTTCATTGAAAGAACACAGACTGTGTTACACAAGACTCTGGGCTCACTCACCAGCCCTGAAAAAAAATAAAGCTTATTTTAAAGCAAGAAAAAAGTCAACAGGAAGCTTCAGATTTTTTGTAAGTCAGAGAAAAATATACTAGATGCACTTAGGATATAAAAATTGGATTTCATTGCTACAGAGCCTCAAAATAAAATGGAAGGAAAATAAGCCAATGAGATAGATGGATACAGGAAAAAACCCACAGAAAGAAAACAGGAAAGTATACTGAAGGGGCCATAGTTACAGGAAAAAAATCTTATGATTTTTAAATTATCCGAGGCCACAGACACATTAAACTATGGAGGCAGCGCAGAGTTGGGTAGCTGTTTCTCGGCTGGCTACAGAGGCAAAGGCACCCATGATTCTTTATTATGATGACTGACCAGCCAGATAAATCACAATTCAGTACCTTACCAAGATGGAGGAGAAACAGGAGGGCGACTCAGCAAGCTGCAGAAGGATGCTGGCTTTATCAGCAGATACACGTGGACCCATCCAGATATGAGGCTCTTGATCAGCCAGCAAATATAAATGACTTATGAGGATAATATTTCAAGGCATAATAATACAGCTATATCTAGTGTTCTTCTAAGATCTGGGTTATTAAATATTAAATATCAATGCTGTAAATTATAGTAGCAGCTTTATATGACTAAATTAAATTCAAACAAAACCTAATTTTCTTAATCATGGGCTGTAATCCTCCAGGAACATATGCTATTAACTCAGCTACAAATGGCACAGAAATTGTATGGCTTCAGTTATGGTATTCACTGTCAAGTTCCAAGCTGGGGCAGACTTCTCTGTAAATCTCCTGTAGGGATTTATTTCGTCTATAATGACAATGGCTTTTTACAAAGAAAATCATTTTTTTCATACTCCGATTCCCTTTTCTCCAATTTCTTTCCATTTCTGTTACCCTTTCCTTTTTTTCTCAGTGTCAATATTTTGAGAGGATTTGTCTTGTTTTTAAGTGCGTGCATGTGTGTAAGGGGCTTGAGTGTTTACACATACACAGTGTAGGTGCCAACAGTGTTCAGAAGAGGGCACTAGGCTGTAACCGCAGGTGCCAAAGCTCATGAAATAATGATTCTGAGGCTGAATTATATATAAATACATGCTTAGGTCAACAGCTTGGAGCTGTTCCCGACTAGCTCAGAACTCAGTTACCATCTGAATGATGAGTGAGTGCCCCATGGCGTGTTAGCTATCCTCAGAGTTCATGTGACCATCTCCCTCAGAGTTCCCAGGGGCGAATCTGTACCTTCGACCCTATCCCAGAATCATCTTCCCTGTTCCCTGCCTCCCTCAGTCTCTCTTGGTCTCTCTCTTGTGCTCTCTCTCTCTCTCTCTCTCTCTCTCCCCCCTCCCTCCCTCTCCTTCCCTCCCTCTCCTTCCCTCTTCTCTCCCTGTCCCCTCCCTCTCCCTCTCTCTTTCTGTCCTAGAATTTCCACCTCCCTATTTCCTGCCTAAAAGCTTATAGGCCAACAGCCTTTTATTGACAGTGAAGCTTCCACACATTTCACAGACGATTTCCTCTACACCGGGCACTCTGCAACTGAAGTTAAAGGTTATTGTGAACTGTTTTATGTTAGTGGTGGGAACAGAACTCAAGTCTCCCTACCTCTCCCTGGAGTAGAATGTGCTTTAATGGTGAGCTGAGCCATTTTGACAGACCCTCCTCTTCTCTCTCTTCTCTCTCTTCTCTTCTCTTCTCTCCTCTCCTCTCCTCTTTCTCTCTCTCTGCCTCTCTCTGTCTCTCTGTCTCTCTGTCTGTCTCTCTCTGTCTCTGTCTCTGTCTCTCTCTCTCTCTCTCTCTCTCTCTCTCTGTCTCTCTCTTTTAAAGCGAACTGCTTGTTGGATTTGAGTTTTTTGTTTTGTTTTGTTTCAAATTTATCACTGCAGTTATTGCAACCTGGGACTTCACACAGAAAAACTAATGAAACATCACTGGAAGTATTTATAAACCCAATTAACTCTTTATGGCCTTTTACATCAGGGTAGGCCCAAAATAGTAACAAATTGATCAGTGCAATTTGGCTCATTTTTTCCCTGTTGCTAAATGACTATTAGGGGTTTGTTCAATGATGAAGTGTATTATGGCTTTTGTAATTAAGAACAAATGGCTTAAGTGAATTAATTTTTACCAATCTACAAATGTTAACTGTTCTTTGAATGGTTCATTATAGGCATTATAGGCATAGATTAATAATATCTGATCAGGAATCTCAAAATGTCAGAAAATAGGAGCTGGAAAGGAAGTGGTTTATTCCTTCCTGTTATAGGGGATGGGGGGAGTTCTGACAGCAAGAATGTGAGAGCCCTAAAAATGTGTGACTTGGCCATTTTTTCTGGGAGAGAAATATTTTTATATGAATATTTTATATATATATATATATATATATATATATATATATATATTCAAGAAAGCAACTTGGAGGGTTTATTTTTATTAATGGTCTCAGAAGTCTCATGCCACAGTTGCCTGTCCCTACTGCCTCTGAGTCTGTGGTAAAGAAAGAACATGCATGACAAAACCAAGTCACCTAACTTATGGCGACTGGGAAGCAACGACAGAGAAAATGGAAGACAGGCTGGAGTTGGAAACACATTTATCCTTCACTAGCATGAGCCTAGAAACCTTCTTCCTCCTAGTTTCCATTAGGGTATGAGCCATCCAGCGTATCAGTGGCGACCTTATGATGCAGAGTGGTTCTTAAAGCGCAATCTCAGCTGGTGAACAAGCCTTCAAAGTGTGAATATCTGTGGAGGCATTTTGTGTCTTCCTCATAAGAAAGTGGATGCCTGGTCAGCGTGGGATGCTGTGGTCAGTGTGGGATGCTGTGGTCAGTGTGGGATGCCGTGGTCAGTGTGGGATGCCTGGTCAGTGTGGGATGCTGTGGACAGTGTGGGATGCTGTGGTCAGTGTGGGATGCCGTGGTCAGTGTGGGATGCCGTGGTCAGTGTGGGATGCCGTGGTCAGTGTGGGATGCCGTGGTCAGTGTGGGATGCCGTGGTCAGTGTGGGATGCCGTGGTCAGTGTGGGATGCCGTGGTCAGTGTGGGATGCCGTGGTCAGTGTGGGATGCCGTGGACAGTGTGGGATGCCGTGGACAGTGTGGGATGCCGTGGTCAGTGTGGGATGCCGTGGACAGTGTGGGATGCCGTGGTCAGTGTGGGATGCCGTGGTCAGTGTGGGATGCCGTGGACAGTGTGGGATGCCGTGGACAGTGTGGGATGCCGTGGTCAGTGTGGGATGCCGTGGACAGTGTGGGATGCCGTGGTCAGTGTGGGATGCCGTGGTCAGTGTGGGATGCCGTGGTCAGTGTGGGATGCCGTGGTCAGTGTGGGATTCCGTGGTCAGTGTGGGATGCCGTGGTCAGTGTGGGATGCCGTGGTCAGTGTGGGATGCCGTGGTCAGTGTGGGATGCCGTGGTCAGTGTGGGATGCCGTGGACAGTGTGGGATGCCGTGGTCAGTGTGGGATGCCGTGGACAGTGTGGGATACCGTGGTCAGTGTGGGATGCCGTGGTCAGTGTGGGATGCCGTGGACAGTGTGGGATGCCGTGGTCAGTGTGGGATGCCGTGGTCAGTGTGGGATGCTGTGGTCAGTGTGGGATTCTGTGGTCAGTGTGGGATGCCGTGGTCAGTGTGGGATGCCGTGGTCAGTGTGGGATGCCGTGGTCAGTGTGGGATTCTGTGGTCAGTGTGGGATGCTGTGGTCAGTGTGGGATGCCGTGGTCAGTGTGGGATGCCGTGGACAGTGTGGGATGCCGTGGTCAGTGTGGGATGCCGTGGACAGTGTGGGATGCCGTGGTCAGTGTGGGATGCCGTGGTCAGTGTGGGATGCCGTGGTCAGTGTGGGATGCCGTGGTCAGTGTGGGATGCCGTGGTCAGTGTGGGATGCCGTGGTCAGTGTGGGATGCCGTGGTCAGTGTGGGATGCCGTGGTCAGTGTGGGATGCCGTGGTCAGTGTGGGATGCCGTGGACAGTGTGGGATGCCGTGGTCAGTGTGGGATGCCGTGGTCAGTGTGGGATGCCGTGGTCAGTGTGGGATGCCGTGGTCAGTGTGGGATGCCGTGGTCAGTGTGGGATGCCGTGGTCAGTGTGGGATGCCGTGGACAGTGTGGGATGCCGTGGTCAGTGTGGGATGCCGTGGTCAGTGTGGGATGCCGTGGTCAGTGTGGGATGCCGTGGTCAGTGTGGGATGCCGTGGTCAGTGTGGGATGCCGTGGACAGTGTGGGATGCCGTGGTCAGTGTGGGATGCCGTGGTCAGTGTGGGATGCCGTGGTCAGTGTGGGATGCCGTGGTCAGTGTGGGATGCCGTGGTCAGTGTGGGATGCTGTGGTCAGTGTGGGTGTGAGGCATCCAGGTACTATTCCTGTTAACAGGAAGATTGTAATCAGCTCTAGTTTGAGCCCTGTAAGTCAAGACTCCTAATGTGAAGAGAGAGGGCTTGAGGTCTAGATTTCATCACGGATGGGAGCTCTTTCCTTACCCCTCCCACTGGAGGCGTGGTGGGAAGAAGAGATGCGTGCTTTTCTAGAGAGGAAGAATCGATAACTACCTCATCTCTGTGGAACACCCTTAGGTGTTATTTTCTTTGTCCTTATTATCTTTTTGTTTGCTTGTGATTGTTTGCGTATTCTTCACATGGGAGTTATAATCAGAGCTGTAGCGTGGAGCTGTTGGCACTTCAAAAGACTTGACTGAAATTTTGAAGAGGCACAGTTTACTCATGGGTCATGGGTAAAAGGTCAAAAGTATGCCAGGTCTCTCCTTTAGTGAGACAGACCAGAGAATGACAGGAATGTAGACTTCTGTTCAAACGCTGTGTGGAGAGTGAGGCTCTGGGTGGTGGGAGTCCGTATACAGTTATGCATGCTGTTCTTCAAATAGACACGCATTCCCCATCGCTCCCTGTCTTGTGCTTGGGGTCTCATTCCAGAGTTATCTGCACACACAAGCAAAACAAAACAAGAAGCACACACCCTTTCCTCTTCTTATTTTATATAATTACAAAACCCTGAAGGTTCTCTCCAGATTGTCTACATCGGTCCTCCCTCAAACCAACGTTAGCCCATCCCCTCATGCTAGAAATCTCAAGGGTTTTCTCTAGCTTGGCTGCTGCAGCTGGCACCCACATCCCCTTTAAACCCCACTTTGGTCCACTTGGGAAAAGTCCTGTGTCACCCCCTTCTCTGGCTCCTGTCTTTGTCGGCCTTTCTCCCCACCAATGTCCTGAATTCTTTTTTAACCCAGGAATGACAGGGAAATTCCCCAATATACATAACTGTCATCATTTCGTATCTTATCCACCTCCTGGGACACGGCCACTCTAATAAGTGCTCGTGGTTCTAAGCCCCGTGGATCTGCCACTGAAGAAACCAAATCTCTAATGGAGTTTTCCAGTCTGAGAGGCAAACAAATGTGCCTGTGCAAATTACGCCAGGTAGCAGAAACTGTGTCTGGAAGAAGGCAAGAGTGTGGGTGGTCAGAGACAGAAAGAGTTGTTGAGCGTGGTCCAGCATCCTTGCTAATGACTTGCTTGAGGAGAGCTCTGGGTGAAGGCACAGGGAGCCATGACCCAGGAGCTCTATGCAAGGGAGCACGGATGATGCTAAGGTCTAAGGTGGGGTGGTACATGAATTTCTGAGGGACTTTGAAAGATGTCGGACCATGAAACCCAAGCAAGGGTGAGAGTGCAGGGAACCTGGTGAGAGGTGGAGCAAGAGACGAGGTCATAGCCCATAGCCAAGGGGTTAGCCGGACGTGATGGTGAGCCGGGAGCACATTTAGGCAGCGTCGTCAAAAAAGAGCTGAGTTATGCGCCGGAGCCATGACTCTAGTTATTGTGTGGATAACTGACAAGAAGCTGAAGGCTGGAGAGAGTGAGAAGCAGGGCCCCCAGCTGGGAGCCTGTCTGGAGTCCAGCCTTGGCATGCATAGGATTGGTCTCAGTTGGATGTTGTAAATGACTAGGACATAGATACATTGTGAAGGTTAAGAAAGAATCCTAATGGAATGGATGCTGAAGCAATACCGGAAATGCCATTTTGCTTACATCTGCATCATGCATGTGTTATCTGTCGTGGCTCATGAGCCACGGCATACTCCTTGTCATGTTCATGTTCCTAGTAGTCCTAAATTATTTTTTAAAGATAGATTTATTTATTCTTTATTTATATTTATTTATTGAATGTACATATGAGTATACTGTGTGCTCTCTTCAGAAACACCAGAATAGGGCATTGGATCCCATCACAGATGGTTGTGAGCCACCATGTAGTTCCTGGGATTTGAACTCAGGACCTCTGGAAGAGCAGTCGGTGCTCTTAACCACTGGAGCAATCTCTCCAGCTCCCTAAATTATTTTTAATGTACCTCTTCTTATAGACTCACCATGAGTGACAGAATTATACTATGTATATACAAATATATGTGTATAGATACATATATACATATATACATATATATGCATAAACATCATTTTATAGAATTTTACAATGCATGCGTTTTTGATTCTGTTCTCTATTCTCTCTCCTCTTATATTCTCTACTCTTCTCTCCCTATTTTGTTTCTCTCTCTCTCTCTCTCTCTCTCTCTCTCTCTCTGTGTGTGTGTGTGTGTGTGTGTGTGTGTGTGTGTGTGTGTGTGTGTTTTACAACTCATTGAGCCTACTGAGACCTGACAGCATGTATGTGAATGCAGGAACATTGACTGGAACATGAATAACTTCTTAGAAACTACACCCCCAAAGAAAACCGATTCTCCAAGGCTCAGAAGCCATAGTTGTTCATAGGTCTTCAGTTGAGCACCTCCCTCTATGTGCTGGGAATCTGTCTGGTTTGATGCTGTGCACATTCTCTGTATACTGCCACAGCGGATATGAGAAGGTCACATTAGGCATGCCATCCTGTGCTCTCTCTCTCCCTCTCTCTCTCTTCCACTACTCCCTTCCTCTCTCTTCCCTCCTCCTCTCTGTCTTCCTCCCTCCTTCCCAGCCTGCCTTCCTCTCTCCCCCCTCCCCCCTCCCTTCATCCTACCTCTGCCCTTCAAGTGCTGAGATCATATCTGTGAAGCACCTTCCTTGGCTTTCAGGAATAACCATTCTTATACACTGCAGTAGAAAATAAAATAAAAGGGTGCCATCCAAAAGATAAATAAATTTACAAGGGCATTACAAAATAAAGATTTAACAAAATTCCATATTTTTTATAGTTGGCAAATATTTAGCAGAATCACATAATTTGTAGTAGGACTGGTAACCTTACTTTCAGATATTTATGCCAGTGAGTCTCTTGTAAAACAAAATATTAAGACACACATTCACTAGGCTATTCACCACGATACTGCTCTTGTAACATCAAGCTACTAAGAGGAGCTCAATGCACATGACAGGGTGCACTTGAGTATGTTATAGCAATCCATAATAGTTTAAGACACGGTTTTAAGAAAAGAATGGCTGTATTTATGCACTTCCTCCTTGAATAAACAGAATAGTGGCATCTTTCCTTCATTCCGACTGCTTTAATGTAATCCTCATGATGCCTTAATGAAGGATGGAAGTATATTGTGTTACACTAACAATAATTTGGTTTTTTTTTTTTTTTTGGATGTACATTCAGAGAGAGAGGCACACACAGAAATTCAGTCACATATATTTATAGACTAATTTACATTTATATGTATATATAGTCAACGTTAACTTTATTCTGTGTTCCAAATTAATGAAAGAACAGGGTTTTTGACTAGTTATCATAACCACCCTGGACAGTCAATCTTCACGTAACTCAACTGGCTTTTAACTCTTGCTAGTCCTAGGATTTTGTCCATTGCCAACCTGCGTGAATGTTCCTGAACAAAGGCTTATTTCTCCTCCTCTGTTCTTTCTTCTTACAGTCTGTTTCCAGAATTCAGATAAGGCTGTAGGTTATGATACGAGGGAATAAGCAATTATCCACAAAGGCAGCATATAATAAGAATTGAGAGCTCAAAAGGGGTCTCGTTTAAAAAAAAAAGCCTACCTTTTCTGTTTCTTGATTTAAAATGAAGCAAATTATGAAAAGTACGCAAAGCAAAGTAGGAAAAATGCGGTTTGTTGAACTGGCCACAAGGATATAAGTTACATTTGCAGCTCTAGCCAGGGTACACTCTGAAACCACATACAGTCCTTGAGCTAATCTGGTGTAAGCTCATAATAACTCAAGTATTCTCTGAGAGAGCTGGATAAAGCCACCTAAAGGGATTTGTTTTTCTGTCTATGGGAGCTTGTCTTGGTACAGCACACGGCTGAATCTATTTGATATTCATTTGTCTTGCACTGGAAACCATCCACAGAAGACAAGGGGCTGGCGATTCCCAGCCAATAAGCTCTAGAGAGCTCCTGGATGGAGATTTCTGGGTGACCATAACCAGAAGTTTCTAGACTCCAGATTTTAGATGACCATACTTGGGAGTTTCTTTTCTGCCAGTTTTTAGATGGTGATCCCTGTTGGGGCTGTAGGTTTCTGTTCACTTTTAGATGTACCTATGATGCAGGATCTCAGATGGTCATCTCTGCCAGCACGGTGATTGCAGATCCTCCAGTGATGTCTCTGGAAGAGCCTGGACCACAGATTCCAGGACTCTGCACCAGGGAACTCATATGGTCAAGTTGTACTGTCACAGAACACCACGGGTCTCTAGTTTAACCTCATCTCTCAGTGAGATATTTCTTGCTACATGTAGAATTCAAAAAAATTGTTTTTGATGTTTATGCATCCCAGAGGAACCCAGGATGCTAGTTCTTTGGTTTTGAATGTGCTGAGTGGGATTTTTTTAAAAAAAGAATTAAACACTCATTTCTTTGAATGCAGAAAAGTTTCAACAGCTCTATAATGGTTGAGTTTGGAGTGTGGCGTGAGGCCCATCAAAGGAATGAAATGTTGGAGAATAAGCTACCATCTGCCTTCCGTGATGTGCCCAAGTCTCAACCTTGAACTTATGATAAGCCTGGCTAAGTTTTATAAGACCAGTCATGGTAAGACTTTCCTACATCAGAATCAAATTTTAACAAACTCCATTTGATGTGTTTTCATCTGTGACTAACTGTTTAGCTCTTAGTCATTTTAGGGAGAAAAAAAAAAACCGGATAAACTTTGTCTTCAGTGTCCCGTGTCAAATTTGGATTAGTCTGACTCATAGAAGTTATCTTAAAGGTAGGGGATGTAGCACAGTGCTTGCTTGAAGTCTAAGACCCAGCAATGAACGAGATGACTGTTAACGTTTAAATCTATTGTTAGAAATGCCTTTCGTCTGTCAACCCACTCTCTTCTGTGTGTGTTTATCAGTCAGTTGTTTCACCCCAATGGCAGCTTTGGGAATTTATTGCTGATGTTAGAAGGGCTCCAGGTTGGCAGGGATTAGTAATATATTGGGCGCTACAGGGATGTTCACTTGTTAAGACCATAGTCTATGCAAAGGACCTGAGGTTTGTTCTCAGCGCCCATGTTGATCAGCTTACAAGCTTACTGCCACACTCCACAGGATCTGATACTCACTTTTCCTAGGGGTCTTCTAGGGCCCCCAGAGTTGTGTACATCTGTACACACACACACACACACACACATGTACACACACACACATGTAAATAAATCATTGACAGAAGCCAGTAGAAAGCTACACTGGTGCATGGTTTATTTGTAAGACTTTGATGAAAAATAAAGAGAATATGGTATCTTCTGGTTTTGTTTTGTGGATTTAGGGCTTGTTTGGAAAAAAAAAAGTCCAATTTCCAGCCCTGTATTGGTGCCTTGAAAGTAGGAAGCACTGAGAACTGTAGTCTGTTTCATACTCAACCCAAAAATTATGAGCTGGAGAGAGGCTTCAAAGGAAATAATAAACAACAAATCTCTTACACAGTTCATGTTTAAAGTATAAAGTCTACCTGTTCCATTAGGTAATTGGAAGAGTCCAAGTGGCTTCAGCTACTGCTCTAAAGCCACCACAATTTTCAGTGTACACTAACTCTTGAGACTACAACTGCTGTTCAAGACAACAAAAGATGCTGCATTCAGGACTCTTCTCCAGGATTTCTGCTTTATCAACCTTTGATTCTGCAATGGGTGGGGACATACTCCTGGTTTCTCCCAGGGTTGTTTGCACCATCTATTGAGCAAATCGAATACGCACCTTTTAGAACTTGTCACACACACACACACACACACACACACACACACGTATTGCTTTTATTTACAGCTTCACAGGTCATCCTCAGTATCTATGACTGCTGAGGTTAATAAAAAAGTTGAAACAACTTAACGTTGCTCCAAACCCCCTTCTGTTTGTCATTTCTTTAGGAATTATGACAAGAAGGTGTTACATTAACACTAAAAACATTCCAGGACCTTTATTCAACTTTGTAAGGAAAAAAATAAATGTTATCTAAAGAATGAAAAAAGTGTTTACAAAGATGTACCTATCAAATATTATGGCTCTAAAAGCAGGCTGTGTATAATTATGTAAACCCTGCATGTATGTATATGTATGCTCATGTGTATACATAATACACACAGGCATGCTTGCATACATGCATACATGCATACACATGCATTCATGCACACACAAATAGGCATGCATGCACACTTGAACACATAAGCATGAATGCATACACACATGCAATGCGTGCATGCACACAAACATAATACACACACATATTCACATACACGCATGCACATACACAAATGCACACATACGAACACACACATACACACATGCATGCAGAGATTCACAGTCATCATGAGCTTGTCTTGTCTTCTGTTCAACTTCAGAACTCTTCAATCGAATGCAAGTGGGTCACAGTGTCTGCTACCCTTCCTAATAGTCAAAATGATACGTGAAAAGAAGAGCATCTTCTGTAAGGAAAACCTGTCTTCCAGTGTAGGCTATATGCGCAACTGCACCGTTGTGTTATATGATAGAGTCATGCAAGCTTTTGAGAATCAATCTCATATTTTAACAACCCTGAGGATTTATAGAGAGCAATACCCACCATGTAGCCCAGGCCCTTAATAAATGTGACTCCATGCACCTTCTCCCTACTGTCTCTCTAGGGCTCAGTATGTACTACTCAGTTGCTTAGTTTCTCTCCCTGTTGCTTTCATAAAATATCTATGATAAAAGCAATGAAAGGTGTAAAAGGCTTATTTTGGATCCTATTTCAAGGTTATGGTCCATGGAGGAGACATGAAGAAGCAAAGAGCAATGAATGCTTGTATCCAGTTAACTTAATCTCCACCCTACTACACACACACACACACACACACACACACACACACACACACACACACACCACTTTTTAAAATATATAGTCCAGAACCCCAGCCCTAGGAACGGTACCACCCATAGTGGACATTTCTTTTCCCACTCAGTTAACCTACTCAAGATAATTCGTCACTTTCATGCCAAGTGACCTGCCACCAAGATGTTTCTAGATTGCACAAACTTGACAATTATATTAATCACCACAGTCCTCAAAATTGTTTATTTTTTTTCTCAGCCACCCTCCCTACTACTGGCAACTCCACCATACTGTTTTGAAACCATAAAATGGAACCTTCCCCCAAAGACATTGAGGAATTTATGATCCAACTCTCTAAACATCAGGAAAATATGTTGTCTGGTTGATTTTAAAAAGAAGAGTTTCACTTAAGATCTAGATCCAGCTTGTAAATTGAACAGAAAAAAAAAATAATGAGCACATAGCCACCATTGGACTGATGCTTTAAAACTAACGTTTCTCCTCTGAGATCATAACAAACATTTCAAGTTTTAATCTTGGACCAGGAGGCCAAAAGAGACTTGGTAACTTAACTAGTATACATTTATTTTCTCTCAGTTCTAGAGGCCTGGCATCCCAAGATCAAGTCCCAGCAGGTTATATCCTACTGAGCAACCCCCCCCCACCCCTGGATTTAAGGGGCTACCTCTGGATATGTCTTCATGTTAGCATTCTCCTCTCTCCTTCCCACTGCCTTTTTCTTTAAGAAAGCCAGTCTTGCTGGGCTAAGGCTTTACCTTTATAAGTCCATTTGTTCTTGATGACCTGCAAATGCCTTCAGATACAGTCCAGGTCTGAGACTTTCATATATGAATATAGTGTCGGACACATACATACATTACATTCTGATGAGGTCTTAGGAGAGAAGCAAATATCAGCCAAAGACTTCATATCATCTTCTGAGGAAAGCATGCAGAGGATAGTTGTAACCTGGTGTAGGAGCATGGTGTTTTTCTTTTCCTTACTTGCTGATGATATATGATGCTGCAGGTGTGTGATGGGGATGGATGGGTAACTTCAGGAAGTTATGCCTGTAGGTCATATGGCTGGGACACCCAAGTTCTTGGGATACCCAAGAACTCAAACATTGTTCTGCATATCTCTGCAAGTCTGAGTTTGGATGAGATTAGCATTGAACCACAGTGTGTGAAAGTCTCATGCAACAAATCAAAGATGTGAATAGAAGATGCTGAGTTTTCCTCCAAGAGAAAAGAGAGATTTCTCCTGTCTGCCAGTCTTTCTGAAGGAGAACCTCTCTCTGTTCTGGAGGTTGGAGAACTGAGATCCACAGTTACTTTTTGTTTCTATGGATCCCTCCCAGTGCTCTGAGTGTCAAAATGGATCTAGACGCTGAAAGTGGATTGGGGTTGATTCAGTTTCTCTTGAGAACTCTGACTCATGCAGATGTGAATCTCCAAAGCCAGCTGCCTACTCCTCCTTGTTCATGTGTATTGTGACTCTTGCCTATTTAGTTATGTTCGTCATCCTGTTGTTGCAAAATTTAGAAATCAGAGAAATCTCAGCCATAATTTCTGGTTTTATGACTCCTTGTGTGAATCAGAAGCTTGAGTAATTACACAACATTTAAATGACTAAGAAAAAAAAGTTTCCCAAATTTTCGGATGCACAGAACCACATGGCCCAGAAGGAATCATTTGTCAGCTTTGACATCTAGATTCCTCCCTCTGAAAAATGGGAATGAAATATATCCCCCTTCATCTCATAGAATCTCTTTAGATCTCATGATAGCACATGCCAAAGTTCCTTAAATGTATGAGTCTGTTGTGTAACAGAGTTTGGTAGGAATGCTGTGTGGTACACACATGACTTTGTTAGGATGGGTTTATCTTGAATTAAATGTTTCTAAAACTGGCACTGGAGGCATACCTCAGCAGCTAACAGCACCTGCTGTTCTTGCAGAAAGTGAGGTTGGGTTTCCAGCACCCACAAGGTGGCTCACAGTCATCTGTAATTCCAATTCCAGGAAACCTGATGACTTCATCTTGCCTCAGCAAGTGCTGTGTGCACATACATACATGAAGACAAACACTCATATGTTAAAAAATAAATAAACTTTTAAAAATGTTTATACATTTCCCAAAACATAGGTTGCTCTTCCTTCCCATTCACTGTCCTGGATGACTTGGGAAACTCAACAAAGATTCACTCTTCTGGTGAAGGTTCTAGAATTCTTCCATGCCCAATGTTTCCATAAGGCACAAGAGGACCAGAAGAGGCACATGCATCATTGGTACCTCCAAATTCTTTGCTAAATGATTGATCCTGTGGACTAGCTTGTTCTATAAAGGTCATGTCAAGATGGTGATTATTTTGTCCCATGTAACACTGAGATGTCGGTGGAGTTGAACATATGGAGTGTGAATAATTGCTGTTAGCAATGGGAGCATAGTTTCATCTCAATCAGATTTTCTAAGATGTTTACAGCATGTCTTTCAGTATGTTAAGCCCTAATGGTAAGAATGATGGACATTTCTCTCTCTCTCTCTCTCTCTCTCTCTCTCTCTCTCTCTCTCTCTCTCTCTCTCTCTCTCCCTTCCTCTCTCTCTTTGTCTCTCTCTCTGTATAGAACTCTAGACTGTGGGAATGAACACTTCAGAAAAGAGTGATGTGTAAGGAAGAGCAGCATCAGATAAAAATGTCAAGAGTAGAAAATATGCTGAATTAATCTACTTCTCTCCCCATCCTTTCTCACCTTCCACCCACCATTTCGAGCATGAATCCTTCCGAGAATATTTTCTCAACTTCTTTTTTTTTGTTCAAATTACACAGAAAAAAAAGAGTCGTGTGATTAAATTCAGCAGAAGGTTTTGTGTTTCTTTTTGTCATTGAGTCATAAAGAAAGAAAACAAAACACACTCAGCTCAACCTAAATCTACCAATCATATAACTTTATTAAACACAGCATCAACAGAAAGAAAATATGTAGTGCTTTCCCAGAAAGGAATAGTGCCAAGAATAGAGTAATTTTCTGGCTTTGTCTTTGATATCTATAAATTTTGTTCCATGTGGTTCACTATGTTACTGAACAGCTGCTGATATTAAACATGAGGAGAAAATCACAAATAGACAATAAAATGCATCAGGGGTTAGCAGATATTAACTATCCATACTCCACAAGGACCCTATTCATATCTGTTTTTAACCTCAGACTGAGCAAAACATTTTCTTTTCTTTTCTATTATTCTATCTCCTCAATTTTTTTTTGTGGCCAAGTGTGTATTGGATACAAAACTTGTTCAGACCAAAACTTGGCATGTGAGCCCTTGATTTGACTGCAGTTGGGTTACCACCAATTTGCAAAAAAAAAATGAAGTATGAATAATAATCTTACTTATGAGAGTGCGAAGTAAAATAAATCTTTGCTCTGCCATCTTATCAAGGAATATAAATCGATCTGGCGTGCAAGTCAACCTTAATTGCTTATGTAAAGGTTCCAGATGTTGTTACAATTCTGTTTTATAAATATAACCAACATGTTAGACATAATGATATCTAAAGATGCCATGTATCTCAGACATGGCTCTTGCTCAATGAACTCCATCCAAGACTTGAGCCACATGATTCAGAAACTCGGCGGGGCTCACTGGAGAGCATTGACTCAATGCATATGCTTCTGGTCACTGAAGGCTCATTGCTGAGCCACCAATGCTCCAGGAGAGGATTGGAGATCAGTTCCCAGAAACTCACCAGTACTTGCACCTTCAGTTCCAGGGCAATCTGAGGCCAATGATGATCACGACTTTTTCTTTCTCCTCCTCCTCCTCCTCCTCCTCCTCGTCCTCGTCCTCGTCCTCGTCCTCGTCCTCCTCCTCCTCCTCCTCCTCCTCCTCCTCCTCCTCCTCCTCCTCCTCCTCCTTCCCTCCTCCTCCTCCTCCTCCTCCTTCTTCTTCTTCTCCTCCTCCTCCTCCTCCTCCCCCTCCTCCTCCTCTTCCTTCTCCTCCTCCTCATCCTCTTCCTCCTCCTCCTTCTTCAAGATTTATTTATTATATGTAAGTACACTATAGTTGTCTTCAGACACACAAGAAGAGGCCATCAGATCTTGTTAGGGATGGTTGTGAGCCACCATGTGGTTGCTGGGATTTGAAGTCAAGACCTTCAGAAGAGCAGTCGGTACTCTTAACCGCTGAGCCATCTCTCTAGCCCCAGACTTCTACAGGGACCTAAGCACACATGCGCAGCCACGTAGATATACATCATTAAAAAATTAGAAATAATAAAAGTAAATTCACAGAAGGGGGAGTTTAAAACAATGCCATTGTCTACACTGAGACTAGCCTGCCAGCTTGACAAGCGAAGCAGGCCCGGACCCTTGCCCAGTGTTGCTCCTTTCCCTGCTCATGACAGGCATTTGGGTAGATGACTTTCCCATTTGCAAACAGCCATCCCTCATCAGAAGTTATCCCCATCCCATATCCTTGCCTTGGTTATTATTTACTGATATAACTCGTGTGATCATGCTAGTGTGCATGTGCATGCGTGAGCATGGAAGGATAACTTGCAAGGGTCCAAAATCCCTTTTCACCATGCCAGTAGGTTGGTGGTTTCAATAAGAATGGTTGCCGGAGGCTCATGTAGTTGAATCCTTGGTTCTCAGTTTGTGAATTGTTTAGAAAAAATTAGGAGTTATGGTCTTTGGTGAGAAATGTTTGCTACCGGGAAAGGCTTACCCCAGACAGTCTCTCTCTTTCTGCCTCTTGAGTGGGAATCAGATACAGGTTCTGACTACTGCTCCAGAGCCATACCTACTTGTCGTGATGCTTGCCATGATGGTCATAAACTCCCCCCCCCCCGAAATGGAAAGCAATCACCAAATTAAATGCTTTTTTTGTATCAGTTGGCTTTGTCTAGATGTGTGTTCAGTCAGCCATGCATTGAGATATCTCACCTGCCTCCCTAGCTATTTTCTCTCATACTTTATTCTTGACTCCAAATGCCAGGGCATGGAGTGTCTACCCTCTTGAAAGTTGATTGTTCTGGATTGTATAAGATCTTTTCCATGTACATATATAATATGCTTGATGTACATTGCCTCCTGAGCTCTCCTACATCTTCCCCTCTCTTGTCCTTCTTCACATTCGTTCTCTTTGTTTCACGATAGTTTCATTTACACTTTCACGTCATCTGTGCATTAGCATTTAATGTGTACATGCCAGATCTATGACCCAAGACTGAGAATATGACCCAAGACTGAGAAAAAAACAGCAATTGTTTTCTGACAGACATAATATGATTTCTTCCAATTGCATGCACTTCCTTGCAAACGACATCACTCAATCCTTGCATCTGAAAAGCACTCTGCTGGGTACATAATCCACAGCTTTATGTGTTCCTCCGTTGATGTGCTCCTAACCAAAGTGCCACAAAAATGCCACTGTTCAAGTATCTTTGTGACATGGTAACTAACATCGTGAAGAAATAGCCTACAGAATGGGAGAACATCTGTCTATCTGACAGAGAAGATGAATAAAAAATATACAAAGAACTCAGAAAACAATGTAACTACCAATCAAGCAACAAAATTCATGAATGGGGTAAATCAGTGAGGATGTGGTTCTCTAAAGATAAAGCACAAGGACAAATAAACAGAAGATGATTAATTTCAACAATCATGGGAGAGAGGCAAATGAATATTACTCTGAGATTCCACCCCACCCAAGTTGAAATGGTATCCTCGAGAAAGCAGATAAAAACAAGTGCTGGAGAGGATATGGGTAAAGGGGATCCTCATATACTACTGCTTGGAACTTAAACCAGTCCAGACACTACAGAAGACAAAAAGGAAGCTTCTCAAAAGAAGATCTATTATGTGATCAAGCTATCTCCCTCCTAGGTATCTGTTCCAAATCTTATCATTCTTTTTGAGGTTCTATTCCCACCTGGAGTCAATGGCATCAACTGTTTTAAAATTAAATTAAATTAAATTTTATTTTAGTGTATACATGTAGTCTCTTTGTTTGTGTATATCACATGTGTGCAGATGTCTGCAGAGGCCAGAAGTGAGAGTCAGGTCAACTAAAGCCAGAGTTACAGGCGGCTCTGAGCTACCCAGTGTGGATGATGGGAATCCAACTCAGGTCCACTGGAAGAGCAATACGGGCTTTAAACTGCCAGCCCTCTGCTGGGCCCTGGATTTTAATGTCCTTTCTCTTCACCTGGGATCATCTTCAACTTTGCTCTTCCACCCGTGACCCCAGTCATCCGTGCTCAGACATTATGATTTTCTCTCAAATTTGGCTTGAAGAGGTTTCGCTTTCCTTTTAGCATAATGATAACCTGACTTCCTTGCTTTTTCTATTGTCTCCCGATTCGTTGAATTTCTCTCCCCACTCCCCATTTTTGTCTGACATACTGAATACTTTGGGACTGACATTGGACCTGTTGACATCAGTCATTTTGGGTCCCCTCCTCCTCCTCCTCCTCCTCATCCTCCTCCTACACACACATACACAAGGCCCTGGTCCTTGCTGCCTCTAAGAAGATGAAATCCTAGGCACTGCTGAGTTATTGTTTCCCCTTCTCTACCCTTGGACCGCTGCAGGCTACTGGAAGACATGGCACATCCTTATTTGTAGGTGCTGATATCAGATTAGAATTCTCCATTGCCCTCTTGTCTCCCTTTGCATAGACTCAGCTCTCTGGTCCTTAGAGTCATTCTCAAATCTTACCCAGACTCCTTTGGTTCCCACTCTCAGTCCCTGCCCCCACTTTCCCTTAACAACTTCATGTCCTACTTCAATCCGATGACTGAGGTCATCAAACTGACTCATGCCAACTTCCTGCCTCCCTCCAGTCTTTGCTTTATCTCAACCCACACCCTTCCTTCCTCCCTGGAATCCCAGAGGACATGGTGTCGCTTCTCCCAATTTGGAAACACACACCCCCTCCCCTTTCTCTCCATGTACTTAATTCCTCTTTCATTTTGTAAGGCTTCTCAACTGGTTGCTGTTCTTGGAGTTTTTGAAGCCAGTCTCACAGTTAGGTTGGCGATTGTTCTTGGTGCCTTCCCAGCACACACATGCACCCTTCTCTCAGTAACACCCTGGCATGAATCTGTCGGGTTTTCTGTTTCCTTCTGTGAGGTCCTGGAGGTGAGAGGCCAGATTCTACCCACCTAGTGCTTAGTGAAAACCTGTCCCATAAGGACATAGTTTTACTTCTCTGCTTTAAAAAATAATCACACTTTCTTTCTTAACCATGCCTGGCTGTATTCCCTTAGAAACCTGGACCAAAATCAAAATCCAAGTAGGCCAGTTAGGTGGGTATGTGGTTCAGTGATAGCTTTCTTGGCATCCACAAGGCCCTGAGTTCTTCCCCCCAGCACTTCAACCAACCAACCAACCAACCAACCAACCAACCTACCAACCAACCAACCAAATAAACAAACAGGTACCAAAGCAAGATGAACAAATCCACAGCAGGAATATCTCAGGCTCTCATTCCTTTTTGTTGTTGCTGTTTTTTTTTAATTTTAATTAAAAACCATACGTGTGTGCCTTTTATTAAAATATAGATAAACACAATACCTATCTTTCCAGAACATTTTGTTATTAAAACCATATGTTTTAATTCACATTCTTACTGCTGTCAAAAGACAGGTTTTTACTTTCATCAAATATTATTTTGTGCCTCAGTTGGAAGGTTAGACTATGTAAAAATATGGGGCCATTGCCATGTGAAGGTACCAGTTTAGTTAATTATTATAACAACAACAACAACCGTAATAATAATAAGAACAGCAACACAGAGAATCTGCCCATGGAAAAATATCAAAATCAAATCTGATAATCTAAAAGAATTGTACTGCACAATACTTCTTTTATTTGAAAACTCCTAAGGACAAGAATTTACCTTTAAGTTGACTTCAAATAAAATGAAATAATCAAGTAAAATTGTATAGAGTTGGCGTTTCCTATCCATGGGTTCCCTATCTGTGGAGTCAATATATTATGAACCCCAAACTTAAGACTGTGGAAATTTCCACAAAGCAAAACTTGAAATATCTGTGTTGTCGAGGGCCCTGCTGAGTCTACACAATGTGTGCCACAGGGAGGGATCCCTGCTGTGTCCCTGCCATGTCAGGGACCTCTGCTTCCCTCAAGTGCTTTCAGAGACACTGCCCTGCAGCTTGTGCTAGTGCTGTGTAGTTGAACCTACATGAGAGAATTTCATCCGCACAGAATGTGGGCCATCATTCTCCTCGTCATTATTCCCCTGACAGTGCATGCAGTCGGAGAATAATGTACACCGTGCATACCTTGCATTAGGTATTACGAGCAACCTATGGAGGACTGGAAAGCCCACAGCAGGAATTCATATGTGCGTGCTGAGGAATATAAACACCACAGTATTTTGTGAGATAGTTTTAAGCATCCATTGGCTTTTAGTACTTGGGAACTATTTTAGTGATAACAATGGACAATTTTATTTATATACCACTTAACACACTGAATTAATTATGTTCTGACACAATTTCACATGTGCATAATGCATACTGACCTCATACTGGCCATTTCCCATCTCTCTGCCTCCCTCACAGGCCTCTTCCTCCCCACAAAGCTCTCTGACTTTCCTGTCCATTCATTTTGCTTTGTGCCTCAAAGAATTAACATTTTTAAGACTGTATTTTAACTTTGATAATAGTTTTAGACTTGCAGAAATTTTGTGAAAATAATAGCATTTCTTTCAGTTCCTTTACTCAAAATTTTCTTTCAGGTCAACAGTTTATGTTATTAGGCTACGTTTCCCACCCACATGGAGCCAATATTGATTTGTTATTTACTCTGCTAATCAATATTTCCCCACAGCACAGTCAGCTTCACTAGTTCTTACAAATAGTGCCATTTCTGTGTTCCAGAATCACATTCTAGATGCAGTTACGCCATTTACTAGCTATGTCTCTTCTCTTTTAATTGGTTTTATTTAAGGGGATCTCTCAAGGTGTTTTCCAGAATCTTATGGATTTTGAGAAGGAGACCCAGCAAGAGAGCCCTCAATCTGATTTTGGTGTGTTTCTCATGGTGATGCTGAAATGATAAATTTGGGGTAAATGCCCTTTATTCAGCATGGATGGGCATGATTCATATGTCTAACTATTAACCTCTACCTCAGTGGATACACAAGTTTCTTATCAGTCCCTGGGTTGATTCTTTTAATGATTATGGAAGGGACAAAAATCTGTCTGGTTTAACTCCACTTTTCAGTAAGGACCTTGAGGCAGGAGAAGGTGCTTTGACATATCGATTGTCCCATATACTCTGACTACCTCCTTGAAATTACATAAACACAGACACAGACACAGACATAGACAAATAGTAACCAATATCTTGCAGTGCTTTCCAGTGTTAACCATCCTTGTGCTACCAGAGTTAGCTGCATGCAGGGATGTGATGAACCCTGTTGTGTTTTCAATCATGTAGTTGTAACCATCTTTGGAAAAATTCCATATCAGAATAGCCAGTCAGCCAACCGAGTCATCAATGGTGAACTATACAACTAAACATCTCAATTTAAGTGCATGTGTAAAATAAAAATTTATTTTCTCAAGCTGTTGTTTTTGTGTTGAATTTTTGTTATGTGCCTCAAGATTCATGGACATGTTTTAAAACATTTTAAGATACACACACAGACACACATACACACACACACACACACACACACACACACACACACACACATACACATACATACATACGTATGGTGTATGGATGTCACCTCTGTATGTGTGTCTGTGTACAATGTACCCAAAGAGTCCAGAGGAAGGCACTGGAAGCCCTGAACCTGGAATTGCAGGTTGTGGTGAGCCTCCATGTGGTTGCTGGGAATCAAACCCTGTCCTCTGGAAAAACAACTATTGCTCTTAATGACTGAGCCATCTTCGATGGTCATGTTTTGATATGATACGAACAGTAATTTAATAGGTAATTAGCGCATCAAAAAAGTGATTTGTGACTTCAAAAGACTGGGACACATTTGAGTGTGTAACAGAGGTACTTACTGTTGAATCACAGAGAAAGCAGAGCTTAGTGATTATCTCTAGAGCTGGTTCTAATTAAAGTGATGATTGTGATTATAAATATTTATTATATATTATATAAATTTATATAATTTATAATATATATATATATATATATATATAAATTAATACTTTTAGCTTTTAAAAGTAATGACTATATTTAGCCCTTAGTGGGAGACAGACTTTGTGCTAAATAATCTCATTTCATGCTCAAAAATACTGTAGGTTAAATCCTATAGTGCATTGCTCGTGACATATTTATAAGTGTTGTTTTTTTCTCAATCCAGCTAGCTCCTAAATAATTGAGAATGGACTAGTATATTTATTTAACAAGCTTTAAGAGCACAACTACTGAGCAGTGTTACACTATTTTTAATTCTAGAAGCTAAATCTGCCTCTCCCCCCCCCCCCCCGCACCTCCCCAGGGAAAATCCTCATGATACTTGCCTTTTAGGACAGATACGGATCTGTGGGCTCTGTGTGTTTTCTGATGAAGCCTCATGGACTCCCTTCCGGTAGAGAATCCCTACTTCCTGTCTCCCCTCCCACGCCTGGAAGGAAGTCCAGGCCTAGTCTCTCCCCTGCTCAGTCATTGGCTGATCAGTTAGCTTTACTGACCAATCAGGAAAGGATTGGGAGCAATGTTTCCACAACATTGAGACAAGAGACTCTCCAAGCAAGAATTGTAACCAGATAGGGGCACAGAAGTCAGCATTTGAATAATACAAGAGGTTAGCTAATTCTTCTGGAACCCATGGGCCCCAATTTCCTTTCATCCTAAGGACAACGATGATATTGGATTAATGCTTAAGACGATTGTGTCTCTGTTCTTATGGATGTATTCGTTACCAAATTCAGGAATTACTTATGACACTGTTTGAGCAGTGGGCCTTCAGTCACCTCTCGTGAATGGGTTAGGTGCCCTATACAATGGTTTGATAAGGAAATTCATCTGTTTTGCCCTCCCACTCTCTATAATTCCATGATATACTGTCCTGTCCTGCAGAAAGTAGACTGTTTATTGGACAAATGGTCCTGGCAGAGCCTGGGACTTTCCCAGTACCCAAAATTATAAGATGTAAATAGACATTTGTATAAACTAACCAGTCTAAGTATTTTGTTAGAGTAACACAAATAACTAAGGCAAGGTTATGTTCTGACATAGTCATCTTTCTCAAGAGTTTTGGGTTTTTTTTGTTTTTTTTTTTTTTTTTTGAGACATGGTTTTTCTGTGTAGCCCTGGCTGTCCTGGAACTCTGTAGACCAGGCTGACCTCGAACTCAGAAATCCATCTGCCTCTGCCTCCCAGAGTTAGGATTACAGGCGTGTGCTGCCACCACCGCCCGGCTCTTTCTCAAGACCTTAATTTTAACTGGACCCATTTTTCCTATTTTGTACAAAGACCTGAATGCAAGGCCTGGGACTTCGATGTTATTATAGAAAAACATGGAAACATTTCACATATAGATCTGGGCAATGACTTTTGAAATGAGACACTAATGGATTAAAAAGTGGAAAAATACTGACAATTGATTGAGCCAAATTAAAAAAATCTTTGCACACCAGAAAAAGCAATATACAGAGAATAAATGGGCTATAGAACGGGAGATACTCTGTCAGCTTCTCATTTAACATAGACTGAGTATCCAAAATGCATAAAGAACTCAAAATATTAAGAACACAAGGAACATGTAGCCCAACTAATAGTTCAATATCCTTAGTCATCAGGGAATGTCAAATTACAATTATAGCATAATCCCATCTCACTTCAGTCATAATACTTATCACAGAGTGAAAACAATCAAATAATTAAGGAACATTGGTAAGGGGGGAGGAGGGGACCTTCTTGCACTGTTGGTAGGATTCTTGACTAGTCCAGCCACTATGGAAACCAATATGGTGGTTTCTCAGCATCCTATACGGATCATGACACCCAACTTTATTAATTCTGAGTTTGTGCCTGAAGCTGTCAAACGCACCATGTGATGGAAATACATGTAGCTCGCTCGTGCTGATCACAGCACTGTTGATGGCAGTCAAATTGCAGAATCATCTCAGGTGCCCGCCAAAAGATGAGTGGATATAGGAGTCATCAGGTAGAGACAGAATGGACTGCAAAGCTCTATTACTGACGACGAGGAGGAGGAACTAGACAAGGACATTTTCAAGAAAAATCATGGAATTCGAGGGTATTTTTTCCCCCGATGCAAAAAGCAAGAGGATTTTTATTCAATCCAGCATGTTGGGGTTGCCCCCGCACATGCAGAGAGAGTGACCACTCGTGCTGGGCTGAACAGGCCTTTATACAGTTCTCAGGGCAGGCACCATTAGGCACAATGTGATTGGCAGAACAGTGTTACCTTTAAACTAACTGGTTGTTTGGGAATGAGGTAGGACATTCGGTAGAACAACGGACTCTGGGCCTTTCCTAGCCATAGGGACGTCCCTGTAGTCTAAGGAATGTAATTTAGCCTCTCCCTTCTGGAAGGGGGAACACATGCCCTTCTGGGGGGTGCAAGTGGAACTGGACTTTTATAAGCCAGCCTCATGACAATCATAAGCTTCCTCTCACCTATTAAATGCTAAATAGATAGATAGATAGATAGATAGATAGATAGATAGATAGATAGATAGATTAAAAAAATAATATGCACATAGGAAGAGTAAAGTGGTCAGGGGAACAACGGAGCAGTGGGTACATGGGAGAGTAATGGAGCGTGTCCTCAAGCATGTTGTTCACATGTCTAAAAGCATCACACTGAATCTATTGTTGTGTGTTTTGTTATAAAGCAATGCAGGATGAGGACAAAATATGACTTATTCTAGATATAGTTACATTCTGAGACGCTAGGAATTAGGATTTAAATATAACACAGTGGGGGAGCACTGTTCACCTATAACCTATCCAGAGTTCAAATCTAGCCATATGGATCTGGAGGCTAATTAAACTACCCTGCTATTGTGGGAGGTGCATTTCACAAGAGTAACAAAAGCTCTAGCAATTTTAGTAATACTTATCACAGAAGATGCGACTGTATGATGGTTTTGCTTCACATGACAGAATATGATATTAAGCTCATAGACCCTTAGGAATGACATTTATTGCTTTTAGATTTATTTTTTTTTTTACCCCCAGCAGAAGCTAGCCTTAAAGGAAAATTCACTGGTGACAGCTTCTGAGGAATGACACGTGGGCTTCGTGTGCTGTTCATTCAACCCTGTGATGACTCCATTTGTTAATTAGGCAAATATTTGCTAAGTGCCTACATTCTGGGGACTTTTATGAGAACCTTTTCAAATAGTAGCCAGTTTAATCCTAATTGTAGACAAGAAAGTGGCATCACAAATCCAGTGAAGTGACTTGACCACGGCGCATCACTTATGGCGGTGAAGGAGAGGCAACATTTGGAGAAGGCAAGAAGAAGTCAGACACATCTAGATACTTACTTAAACTTTAGCTTTTTTTCTCCTTCATTAGTTTTCAAAATATGTGTCCATTTATTGATAGTTATGCTTGAATTCGCTTTTTTTACAAAAAGAAAGGAAAACAGCCACTACAATGAATGCTAAGCTTTTCACTGTTCTCTTCTCTGCCATAATAAATTTCCTGAGATAGCTCTTGCATTTAAGTCATGCATTTCAAGATAGTAAATAAATCTGCTTGCTTTATGTTCTAGCTTGTGAACCAGGAACCCAAGACTCTGCCTTTAAAATGAAAGAAAATGTTCACAAACCCAGAAGAACTGGGGAAAGTGATTCTAAGAACTCCCAGACAGACACAACATTGGTAGAACCATGAAGTAGAAAAGCCAGAGGAAATAAGACATCCTGAGACAGTGAGGAGCTCTGCTGCTTCCCTAAGGACACTGGAGAAGCTGGTACCACACACCCAGCTGGAGCAGACAGCAGGTGTCAGCTTGCTTAGTGGCTGTATCAAGAGCAATAGAAACTGTCAATCATCTCTGTCTCCTTCCTCAAGATTCCCTCCTGCCATCAATGATTCCCTCAAACTAACATGAGCAGTTCTTAGAGGACTCCTGTCCACAGCTCATGTGAGGGGTATATAGGAGAACCATGGCTTGAGTCACATCTGTGAGGCACCCAGCATCATTGCCTGCCCCTCCTCATGGCACTCTGAAAGGAAATGGATCTGACAAGTCCATGTGCCTCTTCTAGAACCATAGCTCATGCAAAGGACAAACAACAAATGGGGCACATTATCTATCTATCTATCTATCTATCTATCTATCTATCTATCTATCTATCTATCTATCCATCCATCCATCCATCCATCTATCTATCTATCTATCTATCTATCTATCTATCTATCTATCTATCTATCTATCCATCTATCTATGTATCTATGTATCTATCTATCTATCTATCTATCTATCTATCTATCTATCTATCTATCTACCTACCTACCTATCTATCTATCTGCATAATGGTGGTTACCATCCCAGAAGAATGTGACTTCTGAGACCAACCTCTCTCTTTGGTAACCTCTAGATGGGTATGTAACCTTGGACTGTATTCCCACTGAAAACACACAGACATCTTCCCAATCACATAACAGGGTGAAGATAGCATGAAGCAGGGAACATATTCCATGTTAGCATGTAAATGCAGATATGAATGCTTCTACATGTATCAATCAGCATATCTGAGGTACATATACACACATATACGTATACATACATATATATGGACCATGGTCTGTTGGATTATATTGCTTCATTCAAGGTATGTCTTCTCTCTTGTTAAACTACTCTGAAATTAACATTCTATACATCTTCAACTACATCTATTATCTATATCTAATTTGTATCTAATCTATATCTATAGCTACAGCTACATCCATCTCTCTATATGTATCATCTATATCTAACTTATATCTATAGCTACAGCTAACTACATCTATATGTTTTATCTATAATATATATCCATATCCATCTATTTGTATCTCTATATCTCTATATCATCTGTATCTGTATCTCTATGTACATATCACTGTCATTGCTGTGATAAAAACCTCTTTCATAAGTAACTTAAGGAAGAAAAAAAAATCCCCCTTGATAGTTTGGGGGCTGTAGTCCATCATATTGGGGGTAATCTAGCAGAGGAACATGAGACGGTTGCTAGGAAACAGAGACAGAGGAAGCCCAGGGCTCAGCCACTCTACATTCTTCCCTTGTTTCTTCAGTCTTGGATTACAGACTATGGGATGGTGCTGTCTACCACTGAAGTAGGTCTTCCCTCTTTCGTTAAACTGCTCTGAAATTGCCCTAACATATACACTCAAAGGTGTGTTTCCCATATGATTCTAAGTCCAATTAAGATTTAAAAGCAGGTTACGGCAGCTTATTTCATCCTGAGGTCAATCCAGACACAGATTTTCAATGTCTTCAGAGAGCATCTTCAGTTGTTTGAGAATATATCAACTACAAAACACAGACATCGAAACATGGGACTGGGTAATGTGAGCAACCGAAAGGAAAAATTCAGGAGGACAGAATTATTTAAAAGCTGCAAATTATATTGTTAAAATAGTTTAAAAGGTGTTAGTCTACACCAAGCAAGAATAAACCAGTGTGAAAAATAAGATATCCATTCACGATTAAATAGCTTTTCACAAATTGAAATAAGTTGACAAGTTTCACTGCTGAAGCTTAATAATAGTCAAAAGATGAAGGTAGACGTGTTCAGAAATACCATTAGACTATAGATAAAAGAGACAAACAAAAGAAGGCGCTTGTCCTGTTTTGTTTTTGTTGCCGTGATTAAACACTAAGCTAACCAGTGCCTCCTGTGGAGGAGGCTTTAAGGTTATATATAAGGTTAAAAGGCTGTGAGGTTATATATAGTCCATGGAGAGAAACCAAGACAGGAACTTGAGGCAGGAACCTGGAAGTAGGAACTGAAGCAGAGACCATGGAGGAACCCTACTCACTGATTTGCTCCCCCTGGATTACTGGGTTGTCTTTCTTAGACAGCCAACATCCACCTGCCTAGGGAGGGCACCGCCCTCAGTGGACTGGGCTGGGTTCTATCAGTCATCAACCATGAAAGCACTCTACAGAGTAATCACATGGGGAGATTCTTCGATTTCCTCTTCTTAGGTATGTCAGGTTGATAGCTAAATCTAACTGTGACCACATTCTAGAAGGCAGTAAATGTAACCAAGTAACCAAAGAAAATCAGAATTTAGACCCAGCTGAAGTGGAAGAACATAAAATATGTTTTTAAAGGTGTAACCGTAGCCGCCAGAAAAAGGATAAGTAAAGGGTGTCGGTTGAGACTAATTCCTCTGAGGAATAGGTGTGCACTATTAGATAGTAATTGACTTTTTCCATCGTCTTGCACATGCAGACACACATTTATGCATCAAAATGATATCTAAAAATATGCACATGAAGTTAAGGAAGGAATAGAGATTGCCACTCCAGAGGAATGCGACTTCTGAGACCAACCTCTCCCTTTGATAACCTCTGGATGGAGATGTAACCTTGGACTATATCTCTTCCATAAACATACATACATACCATCACATACCAGGCTGAACGCAGCATGAGTCAGGGATACCTGCACCATTACAAGTATTCTATGTTAGCATGTAACAGAGATATGAACAGCTCTACATGTGTCAGTCAACATACCTGCCGTCCTTCACTCCATGGCTGCTCAAAAAGCTCTTCCCAGAATCCCATGTTGGAGGCCCCAGAGAGCTGCACTACAGTACTCCTTGTGTAAGGACTGTGGAAAGTGACTGAATCGCCATTCAGTCAACTGGCAGTCTATGCCGTGGCTGGTGACATGACCTACTGAGTGACTATCTCCTCACTGTAACAAGATACTCAATTTGAACTATGCAAGAGAGGTACGATGTATTGTGGCTCATGGTTTCAGAATTTTCGTTAGTGCTTGACTGACTTCAAGCCCAGGGCAAGGATATCATAAAGAAAACAGAGTAGCCGGGCGGTGGTGGCGCACGCCATTAATCTCAGCACTTGGGAGGCAGAGGCAGGCAGATTTCTGAGTTTGAGACCAGCCTGGTCTACAGGGTGAGTTCCAGGACAGCCAGGGCTACACAGAGAAACCCTGTCTCAAAAAGCCAAAAGAGAGAGAGAGAGAGAGAGAGAGAGAGAGAGAGAGAGAGAGAGAGAGAGAGAGAAGAAAGAAAGAAAGAAAGAAAGAAAGAAAGAAAGAAAGAAAGAAAGAAAGAAAGAAAGAAAGAAAGAAAGAAAGGAGAAAGAAAGAAAGAAAGAAAGAAAAAACAGAGTAAAGCAAGTTAGTGTCACTCATCCATATGTGACAGCAAACAGGGAGTGAAGACATGATACCCCTTTAATCTCATATCCTGTGACACATCTTCAAATCGGGCTCCAGTTTTTGCCATCGCTACTATCTTCCAGGGGTCGACCCAGTCAAGAGTCCATACACAAATCAACCCATCGTTTACATCAGAGCCACTCGTATGCACCCAGCAACACCATCAACTTAGGACTGGGCCTTCAACGCATGGGCCTCTGGGGAATGTTCCAGGCACAAGCCATGAGTCCTGGTATCTAGCATTAAAGGAAGTGAATTGAATCCCTTTCCAACTTGAAACATCTGGCCAGAAGCCAACAAGGTCAGAGTTGCCGGGCAATGGTCCAAAACCTGTGACTCCAAAAAGACGGATGCTGTTCAAGCCCACAGTCCGCCTGACCCGCTCATCTGCGTTCTGGGTTCTCTCAGAGTCTATCACTACTTTAGAGCCTGCGTTCCCTCCCAGAAGCTACTCCTCTTCCTTGAATTGGGGAAAAGGCTCTACCTTGAAACCCACCCAAATCACAGTGTTTCAAAAGGGAGTTTGACAAAGAACTGTATTCACTTTGCATTAGAAGGGAAGACGGCTCTGCTGACAGCTAAGGAGAGCTGATGGGAGGTGGCGGGTTGCCTTTTGTGATAACCCAAGCTGATACCAAAAGGACTGTGTATTGACACTGAGACTCTTTGTCAAGCTGTGCGGACATTCTAAATTGCTTAGTGTTTTTAAACATTTAAAACACGTGATTGAAGATCCCCAGATATTTCCCAAAGCCCCTTCCCTAGTTAGATAGATGTAGAAGGGAAAGAGAATTTTTAAGGTATCTTTAACGACAATTTTTGACCTTCAGATCCAGACAAATCAGAAATAGTTGGAAGAGAAATATTTAGAAGACACTGACTGCCCCTGGCTGTATGGCCTTTCTGGAGGGTCCTTGCCAGTATGGATGGAGGACAGAGAAGTTCCTGTCAGCATGAGGCCGATGATGTGTCTCTGTTGGTCGCTCCTTGGCATCCCCATGTTGAACAAAGAAAACCTCGCACTAGGGAAGATAAATTCTGGGTCTCCATAGATCAGGATACAAGACTGTCCCTTTATACTCACATGTGAGCACAGTCAAAGCATTATTATTCAAGCTACAAATGGCCAAGCACTTCCCTATCCAAGTTAGGTTGAGAGAGACAGCCAACCATCCCCTCACTAGAGCATCCGATCTCAGGCCCCCATGGTTTTTGAGCCCTAATACCACCAGGACCACCTAAATCAAGCCCAGATACTTTATAATAAGTCATTCCTGACATTTAAAAACTTTTCTAACACTCTTACCAATCCAGTGTAGTTTCCATAGAGTGTCTTTCTCCAGGAAACCATAGTAAATCCAATTTATTTGGCTCTAGGGGGATTAGCTTGGTTTTTGCTGAAGGCTTTGACAAGTCTTAGGAACACTGTGGCTCTCTCCTCCCTTGCTGATTTTCCTTGTCTTAAACACTAAAGAGTAGTGCCTTCCATATTCCTGGCAATAATCTCTATGTTCTCTACCTATGACCCTGTACAGGATGCTTTCTATGAGTCTCTGATGACATTCCCTGGAGACTTTTCTTTTGATTTCTTGTATGGACAAGAGAGTACTCCTGCTTCACAGAGCTGGGACTGTAGCTTTCTAAATTCTCTTTGTAACCAGAGAGCAAATTAGCAGCCCAGAGCTTTGAAGGCCCTAGGTAAACCTGGCAAGATTTCAATAACTTAGGTCACCTCCCCATTTTTACAATTGTCTCTCCTAGCTGTATAGCCTCTCAATTTACAAACATAGCTTTTCTACATATATTTCACTGAGATATTGAATCCATTTTCTTTAAAAAAAATCTGCAAAACAAATAATAATAAAAAGCCTGGAGGACAGAAAACAAAGAAATAAACAAACAAACAAAAAATCACACGGGGCTTTGAAGCCCTGACTTCAGTTCTCTCTTTGCCTCTGAGAATGGAAAACTAACTCACAAATCTTCATCTAAAGAGTTCTGGATCCCAAAGCTGTACCTCACCTACTCATAAGGATCATCTCCACTTCCCCCTCCACCTCCACTTCCCTCACCCCCTCCACCTCCCCCCAAGCTCTCTCGCCCTGCCCCCATGCTAGATAAGAACTCTAAGACCAAGCTACAGCTGCAACCTTCCTTTAATAATTTTCGAGTTATGGTTTCGCACCGTAGCCCAGGCTGGCCTCGAATTCACAGCAATCCTCCTGCCTCCACCTCCCGGAGTGGGGGTGGGGAGTAGGAACCACCACCTAAGAATAAGTAGTACACTAGAGTTACCCATCTCTAAATGAGATGCTGAGAAAGGCAGACTGTTGGTTGACCTGTGGTTCCGGGGAAGTTTCAATTCTTCAAACTTGGAGGGGGAAAAAAAAATCCAAGAAAACAAAACAACAACAACAAAAAAACCCCTTCAGTTCTAAAACTGCTTGGACAGCAGATTCTTTTGGTTCTCCTGAGTCCCAGCTTCGAGGCGTCGCGAGGGCCAGTTGTGCTCCTCTGAATGTGGGAGCGATCTGGAGAACACTTGAGAAAAAGCAAAGAGAGGAGTGAGCGCTGTGCTTTTCCCCTTTTGTGTCCTGCATCAGCATCTTGGCCATCCGCTCACCTCCACCTCCTTGGAGTGGGGTGGGGGGCATTCTTATGGACTCCCTGGGGTCCTGGGGGGTGGAGACGAGGGCAGGAATGGAGGCCGGCTCCCAGCATCTGCAGGAGGATGGGCTGTGCTAAAGAGTAACACCCGAGGGAGGCTGGGTGGTGCAGCCCCAGTTGCCTGCAGAGCCCAGCAGCCAGGAGAAGCTGGCTTTGGATTCTGTCTTTGAAGAGTTCTCTGGAAGTTGGAGGGGCGGGGCAAGCGGCGCTCTCCTGTCCTACTGAAGTCTTGCGCGGGAGTGTGAGCGAGAACTCTGCCGGCAATCGCAATCCCAGGGCTGTCCCGCTCCTGAGCTGAGGTAGACACCGGGTGCTGCCCACGGGGTCGGTAGGGCGCAGGCGCCGGGCTGGCAGAGCGCAAGGGCAGAATGGAGGGGCTGGTCTTGCTCAAGGCCCTGGTCACCCGGCTGCTGTTCCTGTTGCATTCCCTGGTCGCCGTCTGGAGAGTGACCTGGGTGAAGGAAGAGCACCGTTACTGGCTGCTGGCCCTGCTCAACCTCTTGCTGGTTCTGGAGACAGTACTCACCCTCAAGTTCAAACGCGGCAGAGGCTACAAATGGTGAGAGTGCCTTGGGAAGGGAGGGCGCACAGGGTCCCGGGCATTGTTCGTCATGGTCCTAGCAGGCGGCACCAAAACCTTGTGTCCGATGTTTGTGGTTTCCTCGCTAGCATTTGGATCCTCTTTGGTTCTCCGTGGAGTTTGGCCGGCAAGTGGGATATCGGTGCATCTTTTAGGCATGCCAGTGGTACCTTGGGTCCCAGGGCAGCGCTGGGAAGGCTGGATCCCAGACGGATGGATCTAATTGGCTGATCAGTTAAAACCGTCTATGCTAGAGGAGTGGAGCTGATCACTGGATGCCCTGCTTTCTTAAGTTGGAGTGTGAGCCAGGGACCTGTCATGGATGTACGTGCAAGAATCGGGATGCCTTGTGGGGCATCTGCTATCCATGCAGAGCTGAGCGCTCCTGAAGCCTCTGCCGCACAGTGTCGCCCCTCCTCCCCTCTCCCCCCAGCACCTTTGGTTTTAGCCTCTTCCATTCTCTACAGCCTTCACTGTGCCTGAGGTTTTTAGCCACTTCCAATTTCTTCCAACCTCAAACGTCCCTGGTTCTCCAGTTTCAGGTGTCTGGGTTTGGTGGCTTACTTTACCCAGCATGGTTTGTGCTACAGACCCTGGGGGAGGCACCAGCAGGTAGTGGTTTTATCTTAACCTCAGCATTGAAACTCAGGGTTCCGCTGGCGGCTGCAATTCCCCCAATAGACCCAATGCAAACGGAAAAACTAACACAAAGGTTGCCTGTCCATTTTCAAGAAGCACCCACAGATGTTCACCCTTACTTTCCAGGGCAAAGTTGTGCCTTTTTCTATCCCCTAAAGAGGAGAAAGTAGTATTAGTTTGTTAGTTAATTGCATGCACTTTGCTGTTGTATTAGCTGTCATGTTCAGGGACAGAGAAGCCCCCTCAGCATCAGAGTGCAGAAAAGGTTATAAATTTCATCGTCACTGTGGGGAAAAAATGGGCTAACTTTGAAGTTGATGTGAACTTGACTTAAAATCTCTGCTCTTGAAAAATGTCTAGAATTGTCAATGCTGAAGTTCTTGGAGGGATCGGGATAGGTAGGAAAGCCAGGACCTGCATGGTACTTCCTAAAATCCCTTCCAAGGACAGTTTATTTAAGCACCAGGCACTTGCTGCAATTTCTAATCTGACTTCTTGATATCACAAAGAAAAATCCCATTCACTTCCCCAAAGAAATTGATGGCTCATATAGGGGAGAAACAAAAGAGGAGAAAATGTAAATTCATCCCACACTCCTATCACAGATAAATCTGAGATTTGTTGTTGTTGTTTTTGCATGGTTGAAATACACTAGAGTAGACATATCTTCTGTCACAGGAGGAAGTCTGAAGCCAAAAACTGTCCCATGTGAAGCACTCCTGACATCAACCATGAGTGCTTCTGGGACAAATGTCAACCTCAGACTCAGAAAGGAGCCAGCTCAGCAAAACCTGAAGTAACCCTTTAGTCCTCAAGAGTAGGCCAAAGCCATTCTGGGCTGATAGACCATGGCCTCTCATGTGCAGTGTGACTGACTGCTGATTCAGTCTGTTGTGGCATTTCTACCCAAGAAAAGAGAAATCATCTGGACAAAATGTCTATGTGTCAGTGAGTCAGATTTCTGGGCAACTGTAGCTGGACTGGATTTAAGATGAAGGCTGCACAACTGGACTTAAAATGGGGTAGGCGGTGGGCATTCCTTCTAATTTACTGTGTGACCCCAAGGAAGTTACCTGGTATCTGTAAGCTTCAGTTTCAGATCTGAAAATATATATTTCACAGGTTGTTGAAGAATTACATGAACATATGTATGTTGATGGCTAATGAATCATAAGAGGTTTTCTTTATCTTCTGTTTTTTCCTTTTGTTCATATTAAAACATTCTATATTAAAATATCAGCTAGACACATTTTGTTCTTGTGCAAGTCAAGGAACTTTAACAGAAGGACTAGTCAATAAATCTTTGGTTCAGAGTACAAAAACACATAAACAATCTTTGATTTCAAACTGGAGACCTGTGCCATGTGTAGTACATTTGAACACGGACTCAGAGCAAGTTTGCTGGTTTGATATCCATCCCAATTCATATTTGAAAGTAAGCAGAGAAAAAAAGTAGATACATCTGGCTTATTATAAAAATTCAGGAACAAATGAGTGTTTGCAAAACGGTACAAATGACCCACTCATAATTCCTCCCAATGCCCACCCCACACTTTGATATTATCATACATACGCCCTAAGCCAGTCTGCAAAGATGGTCATTTGCACTGTAAATAAAAACCATAGGCAAATATGAGAAAAGTAAAACTCATGGGCGGCTAAAAATATACATGAAATGATCCTTGAAATATTAGGACAATGAGATGGGTTTTGATTTAGGACCTTTTGCATTCTAGCTAGGTTAGAGTTTTCTGAGGAAAATACTGCATACTCATTTGCTATTTGACGGTGTTTAGAACAGTTTTCTATCCAAACTTTCCAGCCGGCAGAACCAAAGAGAAGAAAATCCAACACTGCAGTAATATTTCTGCTTACCACATACAGTAAAACATAACACATATCTATGTGGCAAAATGGTAATTTTATTTAGTTGTATGTATAGATTCACCTGAACTGAGATAATTAAATAGGTAAACTTTTTGAACCATGGGCCTTATATTTTGGAACTTGCTCATAGAACGAAAAGTATCTCTATGTTGAAAAATGAGCAAAACTATTAACATCCCATCATATTGGGGGAAAACAAAGCTAAAAACACCATGATTCACATAAAGGACTAATTGAGAAATTACGGTTTATTTATACTGATACTCTTGAAAAGGGTGTGGTAGACTTTATGCCACTATCCAAGAGGGCTAGCCACAGTGTATCGTTAGGACACTGCAGGTATAGACTTCTTCACCATGGCTTATTTGTTACAAGAATGGCCTTGGAGGAGAAGTGTATGTTTTACAATCGGAGACACTTGTTATTTCCATCCAAGAGGAAGAAAGTAGCTGACGAGAACAATTCCAGAGAAGAAGAAAGGGGAAGAAGAGGAAGAGGAATTACTTACATAACCCTTATATTTTCTTCATCCTATGAATTGTCATTTGTGTAAAATCAAAGCACACAAGACAGGGTTTCAGTTGCTTTGCAGATAACAGAGCCAGAGGGGAAGAGTCCATCTCAGAAGCTGCAGTTCTCCCATATTAAAAGACCCATCAAATCCAATAGAATCCAAACTGATGGCTAGAACAGAGTAGAGCAAAGAGTTCAGCTCAAGCCTGCAGGCAGAGGTTAGCATGCCCATGCAGGGAGTAGAAACCGCTTACAATGGCTATTAACACCCATGGACTTCCTTTGATCTATTCAAGCTAATCTAAATAATATTCATCTTGTTAATATTTAAACCCGAACCCTAAAAAGCTAAAAAGAGGGATTTGGCACAAGTTCCAGTGCTGTAAAGGTCAGTGGGGATTTAATTTCCTAATGTAGCAAGCGTGCACACGTCTCCAAGGACATCGTCCCAACCCCTTGGAAGGGGAATGTGGAACTAGATGCTGAGACAGCTGCTCAGGGACAAGGAGCATTACAGCATCCCGGATAACCTGCCAGCTGGAATCCTATAGAATCCGGAGGGCGGATCTGTGACACACCCTTGTGAAACCCATGAGGAATGCAAGGGGAACTCGTTCTTCGCTCCCCTCCCCCCACCCGGTGGTACCTGATGTCTTCACTTCATGTTTCTGCAAGATGGAAATCAACATCACATAGCCTAATACTTTTCTCGATATTTTTTTTTTTTTATTTTCAGTTGTCTGGGCAACGATCCAATGGATCTGAGAATTATCATTTAGGTAAAATCAAGCACAAGACAATATTTCAGTTGCTTTCCCAGCCAATAGTGATAAAAAGATTCCTCCAGGGATAGAAAAATTACCCAAGATTGTGACAAGTTTGAAGCCTGTTCTCTTGGAAGCAGGCAGTATCTTGGAATATAAAAAGTTTCAAGTTGAATTTACTGTCAAAAGTACAGAATTTTAAACACAGATCTTCCTTCATCCAAACATCAATAATACAAAGAAATTTTTTTGAGCTTTTGAGGTAGTAGATAGTGACCCTTCTTGTCTTTCCTTTCTGTTTCCTTAATGATAAGGCAAGAACTATTTTTGTGTGTGTGTGTTTGTTTTGTTTACTAGACAGTTCAATGTCATCCTGGTGACCTTTAACCTGTGCTGTTTTTTTCTTCCCCTGAGTGTTATGATTATTGGCATATGCCATCAAACCAGGCTTGACAACTATTCGTGTGGCAATTAACAGTGATATTATGTAAATACTGGGCCTGAAATTTGTTGCTGTTGTTGTTCTATTGAAGGAATTACATGATTTTACAATCCATGTTTATATTTCTTCATCTACAAAAATACAAATAAATATTGAAGCTTACAAAAAGGAAAGTAAGAAAATTGCATGAATGTTTTTCTAAAGGGATTTCATTCTTATTTTATTATTTTTTTTTAATTTGGTTTTTTTCTCTATATAGCCCTGGCTGTCCTGGAACTCACTCTGTAGGCCAGGCTGGCCTCGAACTCAGAAATCTGCCTGTCTTGCCTCCCAAGTGCTGGGCTTAAAGGTGTGTACCACCACTGCCCGGCTTCATTCTTATTAATTATATAAAAATAGTACACTTAACATTTTATATATTTCTGCACAACTACAATTGAATTCTTACTCAATGGTCAATGACTAACTCATGATAATAAAATATACCTAATTAGCAATCACCGAATGCCTGAAACGTTTAAATAAAAGGGAGTATTTTGATTAAGGGCACAAGTGTATGGAATGAGAATCATTACGACTCTTTAGCATTTGCCAAGTTTCAGAGTCTGCCAGATTCCCCAAACATCGGTGATCCCGTATAATGCAGCAAACACAGCGATTGCTTTAGTTTTCCCTTTTTACCATTTTCATGAGGGAAACTGAGGCACAGAGTTGCTAATCTTTTCACCTAGGCTCCCAGCGTTGGGACCGAGGAGTATAGGAGTCAGGAAGGATTTGAGCTTTCTTCCTTGTCTCCCACAGTCTTCAATATCTCAGAGGAGTCAAAGCGTGGTGAGCAATAGAAGAGAGGAGAAGGAAAATCAGGGCCTTTGAGCAGCAAGGGAATCAATCAAAAGGGCTGAGACCCGCAACTGAAGGGAGGATGCAAAGCCCAGATCAACTGAGGATGCTCCCAGCTGGCAGAGCTCAGAAACGTGATCAACCTTCATACAAGCACAATGAAGGTCAACACCCCTTGTCTGTAGAAGACATGCAAATGTGGAAGGCAGTGAAATAATAGGGGAAGTAAGTTCCTGCCCTGCGACACGTCACGTGTTTGAATCAAGGGAGTCAGAAAATGATTAAGGAATTGCTGTAACTGATAAACCAATGAGCTAACATATCAGTGAACAGACACTTGCTATAAACAACGGATGCCTGTGTGGTGTACGGAATGAGAAACACTCAGGCTCTGATTGGTAGCTGGAGGGGCTCCTTAGAGATTGTGATATCTGTGCAGAGGTTATAGGAGTGAAGAGGTCTGTATTCCTTATGTTTCTCTCACTGTGAAAAAACACCAGGGCCAAGGCATCTTACAGAACAGTTTGGCTTCTGATCCCATAACGGTAGGGACAGCATGGCAGGAGGCCACAGGCATGGTGGCAGGAGCTGGAAGTTGAGAGCTCGAATCCTGAACCACAGACACAGATCAGAGAGATTGAGCTGGAAACTGTACCCAGGCTTTTAACCTCAAAGCCTCCCTCGGTGATGTACTTCCTATAGCATGGCCACACTTCTTAAAACCTCCCCAACTGGAGACCAAGTATTCAAATGCCTTGGACTGTGGGAGATGTTTCTCATTCAAACCACCACAAGGACAAGCATATTAGAATCATCCAGGGAGAAAAAAATTAATCAGAACGGATAATCCTATGTGCTTTGAGATATCGATAAAGCATTGGCAAATGACTGTGTCATCTTTTTTGCTCTGTTCCTTTAGCAAAACAGCAATATTTGGTTTTCCCCTTGGTCTATGTCCTATGGAGTCTCAGGTTCTTGGCCATCTTAGCAGTAGCAGGCATGGGTTTCATCTCATGGAGTGGGCCTTAAATCCAACCAGATAGTGTTTTTTGCCTTTAATACCATTGATATTTGGAAACCCAGATGCAGTGAAATAGAGGGGCATTTGAAGGGAGACCCATGGTCTACCAGATGGTCAACTTGGGCCATGGGAATTCTCTCAAGAGATAGACTATGCTGGGCCTGAACTCCCTTGCTGCTCATATTTCCTGAAAGTTCTTCATATCTTTAGTTCTTTCCATAACAATTTTATGGCTAATCAGATTTTTCCAGCCCCATCTGCAGGGAGTAAGTATATATCCCTGAGACTCAAGACATGAGCTTCTGTATTCTTGGTACTTGTAGAGATGCGCTTGAGGAGATGCGTGTTCTGTATCTGGAGTCACAATCTCGGTGTAGAAAGTTGAGTTAAGGTTACGGTGATTTTGGAAACACACTGAATGCCTCCCTTCCTGTGACATGGCTTTGTGTCATTCTTGTGGAGATTCAATCCCAGTTTTCCCCTTATATTGCTTCTGTGATGACCTTTCAAGGTAAAGTCACTGTTTCATGATGAACTGGGGACAGAAGTAATTGTCATACTTGAATAAGAGTTGGGTATCAAGGAAATTGAAGCGCTGACTGATGACCAAGCTTCATGCATGAGAATACACAATGATAACTTATAGAACGGAAATCAAGGTGATGGCCATCTTCAGAGATTTCCTTTCTTTTTTTTCTCATGTCTTTGGGGGTGGGGAGAAAAAATCAATACAAATAGCTCAAATACATCAGCACAAAAATATTCTAACTTTAAAATTTTAGGTACTTCTTCACCCCGCAGTGACATTATTACTTACACAGAACTGGGACAAATGTGAACTGTTTAATTTTCTCGATCATTAGAAAATTCACATCAAGGGTGAGCTCCTTGTGTGGGTACCCTATACTTCTTTATAAAGTCTTTGGAAGTATTAGCATTGAGAAACCAAAGCCCCAGTCTCCCAATGTATCAACTGTATCAACAATGTAACAAATGTATCAATTACATTTGTTATGCAAAGCCAGTGTTTCTTTTCCTCTAAAAATCATAATGCATGTACCATAAGAGGTATCTGTTTGAAGGTCACATAGAAATGATATTTAGAACAGAGGAAGTTACTCATACAAAGTGACAAAGTGGCAGAGTACATGGTGACTCTGTTCCTTTGCTCTAAATGTAAATTTGTTACATATATATCCACATATATATTTATATACATATATACACACTATATGTGTGTATATATATAACACATATGTGTATACATATATAATATATGTGTATATATATTTATATATATGCATATATTAGAAGGGTGTTATATTTTAATTGTGGTTTATGTGTTCAGCCTCAAAAAGTTGGATGACTGTGTATTAAAGATTAATAATTCTTAAGAGAATGAAACTTTTCCTCTAACTTGCACTACCATCTCTGGTTGAGTTATTTGTAATTTCTCTGCTTTCTATTTCCCTGGGTGTATTTATTGTCATATATAATATTGTGGTTCACTTAGATTAGCCACCTGACAACTTTGTTGGGCTATTCTTGAGTAGTCTCTGGTGATATACTGAGGAGGAAGATGTCGGTGACCATTACAGGGTTACAATGGGGTGATAACAGTCATCAGCTGTGGAACGTTGGGGACATACCAAACTTTATACATACCCATTATCTTCTGTAGTCCTCAAAAGATCTTTAGAATTAATTTACCTCTTAAATTCCATCATAGTGTGATTTTACCAATGCATGGCAAAGTAACTCGACTAATGTCTCAGACAGTGACAGTAAACCAAGATTTCCTTTTCATTGTCTCTTCTTGTTTTGAGGGATAGGGTATTTTCCTTAAGACAGGAAAGTTCATGATAAACACACAGATCACACATTCATGTGAAAGCAGATGCCTTTGTAAAGACTAAATAGGTTATAAAGAAAAGAGAGACAGATTCTAGACAGCTTCAGTTTGGTTCTCTAAGGAAAGACTCAACCTTGTCTACAGAAGCGAGTAAACATATACTATTATCTTTATGTATAAGGAAGTAAATTATATTATTACATACATAACATTCATAATGTATTTTATTTATCACAAACCACAAAATTCCTATAATCATGACCAATTTAATTTCACTTATGCCTTAGTAAACAAACATTTATTCTCAGTAAACAAGCCTTCCTCACACAAGATGTTGCCATGTTTCTGAAGGAATCTGAGGTTTGTCAAGCTACATGCGTGTGCATGCAAAGTGACACAAGGGGAAACAAAGACTCTCCAGCAAATTATGTCTGTGGTGCAGGAGGACTGGACAGCCAAGATATAGCAGTAAAGGCAGCTGTTGTCCAAGGGAGAAGAGACAGAAGGACACGGATTGAGGACCTGTCATGACGGTGCTGATGTCCGAGGGAAGAGAATAGAGTTCCTGACACAGGCTGAGGAAATTCTGGTGACAGGGATCCTCAAGATAGGACTCAGAACCTGTTCATGTAGAAAAATGGCAGTTTCCTCTGCTCAGAAATTTTGTGTTAAGAATTATACATGGGTCCTCAAATTTATCCATACCTTTCCCCGGTCAAGATCCCCAAGTTCAAATATTTTTTATCTGATTGTAATAGAGTTGGCCTTACTTCAAATGTGCTTTGGGAACTTTTGAGATGGAGTAAGGAATTTTGAGATTGAGTACAGTGTGGGGAGAACAAGTTTTCCTTCCCACTTACATCATAATTTGCGAGTATGGTTTTGATTTGAAGAAATATTAACAACACTGAAATTTGTCATTCGGAATTTTAACATTCACCTTCAGAATTATCTCTCTGGACAAAACCTTTGTGTGAGCAGTCCTTGAAGAAAGTTAAGTACAGTGAATGATTCTATTGCAATGTGTAGTCCGTTCCCAATCTTTTCAGAATCCCTCTCTCCTCTCTTGCTAGTGCCTACTTTGTAGACTTGTATGGAATAAGTTAAAAAAAAAAAAAGAAGAAGAATCTATCATCTAATTGAAAGTCATTCAAATATGCCCAGTATACTTTTGGTGGTGGGGGGGAGCCTTCCCATGTGTTTATTCCCACACAGTAATGGCCTTCCTTGCCTGTTGAAGGCACACACAAGAGATCTGAAAACAGGGGGAGAGGAGAGGGGTATGTTACTTAAAAAATAAATGTATGCTGGCTGTGGTCAAGACACAAGTTCTTAGGAGTTCAGAAGCTGTAGCTCTGCAGACTAGAGATCATTTACTATGTGATAGGACGTGACAGACGGGCAGGTCACAGAGGCTGAGATGTCGGCAACCATAAGTTCCCTGACACTCACAGAAGGCCCTTGCTGAGGAGCCAAGATGGAAGTCACACAGGCTGAAGTCCACCCAGAGAAACCAGCCCACTTACAAAGGGTCCAAGAAATCTTTAAATCACAACTCAGGGCCTCAGAACAACTGGGCATGGCTTCTAAGTTTCTAAGTTTTAGCATCAGATTTTGAAGCTTGAGTGTATAATCCTTGTATCTCTACCCTGTTCTGTCGAGTGTAAAATGCCATGAAGTGAAAAGGAAATTAGATCAATATTCATGAAGAAGTAATTTCTGCACGGTATTTTTTGCTTCATTTAAATATTAAATATTACCCACATCAACATTTGTATATATGATTAGAAGCCAGAACATTAAAAAAAGAATGTAACAAGTGATATTTGGTTAATTTCCCACTTTATGTATGTATACATATATTTATATATATATATGTGTATTATATATAATGTTCTATGCATAAAATGAATAGGTGCTATATTTTCAATAAGAAAAGAACAATAATTGTCATTTCAGAAAGAGCAAAATGGAATCCTAATTCTAGGCTAATGCTGAATTGAAATAAATAAAATCCACTCCAGCCTTAACGTGCTAAATGTCACGACATAATCATTCTATGAAAAGCATTATAATTTGTGGAAATGACTACTTTGTATGATAAATAGCATTTTAGTTTTAGCATGAAATGAAAAGAACGTAGGGAGTACATCTTTTGAACTGCATAGCTGGATGCGACTCTGTGTACTTACAGCCCCAACACCAGGAAGGTGGAGGTTGAAGGATCAGGGGGTTCAAGGCCAGCCTGAACTCTCTGAGACCCTGCTTTAAAACAAAAAATAAAATAGGGAGAGAGCTCAGAGTGGTGTTGTGCAAGGCATCCATGGATGTGCACATGGTCTAGAAATGAGATCAAGTAAACAAATTTGTTAATAGACTAATAATTACATAACTGTACAAAGGAAAAATGTACAAGGTATTTCTTTGGAGAGAACTTGTCCTGGGAAAGAAATGTTCAAAGGAAGCTTTAATTTAGAAAACACAGTGGAGCAAGATAATTTGGTGTGGTAGAGAAAAGCTGTGTCCGGCACCTTTAATTTTCTGACCAGATAGCATTAATTGAGATTTATAACACATTTGAATTTCTCCAAGCAGCGAGTTCCTTGGTGCTGGCCTAGTGTCAGTTCTACAAACATTTCACTCTCGGATCTTTTGTCAGCTTTAAGTGATATATGTCATTGTCCGGCAATATAATGTGTGGTATTTTTATAAATAACTGTCTAGAAACCCAAATCATTTGATTTGAAAACTGGTTAGGTCCTCTTGAGGCATTATTCATTAAGCAAGTTGCTTGGAGCCTAATTATTCCCAAAGCCATCACAACACACACACACACACACACACACACACACGCACACGCACGCGCACGCACGCACACACACACACACACACACAGCACAATTATCTGGTAGCTCTTAGGAAAATGCATGAGAATTAATTCAAACTCTCCTTGGTTCCAAAACTAAATAGAATTAATGGCATAATATCCATAATCTTGTAGACTTGGGACAGCAAGTTGGCTCAGTGTGTAAAGGTGATTGCTGCCAAACCAGAGGACCCGAGTTCGGTCCTCAGAACCCACATGATGGAGGGAGGACACCAACTCCAGAAAGTCATTTTCTGACCTGTATGAATGTATTGTGTCACACATGTATGCGACATACACAGAATAAACAAATTATAAAAGCATTGTAAAGGATACTCTGGTCTTCAAAACTAATATATTGTAGCTATCTTCTCAGAGTGAAACACTGAACATTCATAAGAGAAAGAAAAACCAAAACCAACCAACCAAACAAACAAACCAAACAAAAAAACCATTGGTTTCACTAAATAAAATTTCTGATAAAAATTATTAACTTACAGTTTCATTTCAAGAAGCTATTTCTAATCAATCCAGGGCCTTTATCAGATCACTGTTTGTGGGGAGCCCACATGTACCTTACACTCTGAAGGAGCAGAGGGCATCCTTTAATTAGGGGCAGAGAGTCAAAATGGTGTATGCACTAAAATTGAGGATTACTTAGGGGAAAGTCTATAACTAAATGATAAACACTTAATACACATGAACATACACATGTAATTATAAAATTTGAAACGTGAAGAAAAATGCATAATGGGAAGGCTTGCAACTACTTGGGTGGCCTGGGGAAGTTTGTTATAAGAGTCTTTATCTTGCTGACACTAGCCAGTAGAAGGAAGTAATCCGACTCCATTGTGGCAGAGGATGTCCCAGACAGGCAGACATGTTCCTGAAGGCCTGAATCGGGGAGGCGATGTGTCTTCATGGCGTCAGAAGAATACTGCAAAAAAATGGTGAGGAAGAAAGGGAACTCAGGGCAGAGGCACGCAGGGCTGGGAGCAGGCTGTCTCACAAAGTCTACAATGGGCAAGTGCCTCACACAGCTCTTCATCTTGCAGAGGTCAAGTGTGAGGCTAGCGTTTGTAGGTTGTGGCATTCTCAGCCATGGGAACAGCACCCCCTGATGCAGGCAAATAAGTGGTTTAGGTCTTATTTGCATACAGAGCTGATGGGGAAGGCAGAAGTTCTGTAACTGAGACTCTGAAATGTTGGCCACAAGGGTCGTGTTGCTCTACTAACACTCTTAACCAATCTGACGTCTCAAAAGGTAAGTTGTATGCAACCACTAAGGAAAGGAAGAGGCAGTGTTGCAATTGAGCTCTGCCGAGTGTGACCGCTGCTACTGGCCATTCTGCCTTAGACGTAATAAGTCCTCGGGCCGGTGAAATGGGTGGCTCAGGAGTCAAGATCACTTGGTGCTTCTCCAGAGGATCCACCTCTGGTCCCTAGTGTCCACTTTAAGCAGCTCACAACTACTTAACGCCAGATCCAGGGGCTCTGATGCCATCTTCTGGCCTCTGTAGATACCTACTTACATGTGGTGTGCATACACACACACACACATATACACAAACGTAAAAATGTATAGTAACCTTTTTGAACAAGAACAAATGCTGAATAATAATTCTTCAAAGGTCTCAGCTCAAATAGCATCTTTGGTACTAACTAGACATCCAGAAGTAAGGAGTCTGTGTTCATGTTTGTAGATTCGTCGTTTTTATTCATTCAGTCATTCATTATTCACAAATACAAGCATTTAAGCAGTTGAACACTGGCTGAACAGACATTAACTGAACATTAAACAAGATAGCAACATGCTGCCTTGGAAAGGAGGATGCGAGACATCAGGGAAAGGCAGCGATCAGGGGACAGGCGGTCTGCCTTCAGAAAGCTGGTATTCTGAAAGCTAATCTAACACACACACACACACACACACACACACACACACACACACACACACACACATTTAAAAATAAAAAATAAAATGTAACATTCTCCTAGATAGCTCATATATTGGGAAGTTATATTATGAAGCCCATCACAGGGAAAGGGATTGTATATATGCAGCCTCATATGGCTTCCAAGCCAATCCCCATTTGTAAAGCAGATTCCTATCATTCAGGCTTGTTTGTTTTCTTGAGTCACAGTCTTGCCTGGTATTTGCTATGTAGCCCAGGCTGGCCCTGAACTTGTAGTAATCCTCCTGCTTCACCTTCCTGAGTTCAGACATTCCCCGGCATACATGGCTTATATCCCATTATAAATATTGCCCCACATCCTCCATGGACTTGTCAGGCTCATGGGCTTAAGACTTGTTTACATTTAAGGGTGTTTCCCATCCTTTCTTCATAGCTCAGCCACATTAGCTATGTTGATCTAAACAAGGACCATGGTTTGTCAGAGGAGGCTGTGAATAGAGGGGAATGCGAGCTATTCCTCAGCGTGAGTCTGTCCTCTCACCTTCTTCTTGCGTCACAGAGCCCTAAGAAGGAAGGGGTCATGAAAGGAAACTTCTCCAAAACCGGTTTTGCTTTAGCAGCCCTGGGGCTGGACTCAAGGCTCCAGAAGAGCACTATACCACTAACCTAGTCCACATTTTCTTTGGTTTTCTTTTTCTTTGTTTTAAGTAAACAGTAAGTTGGGGCTGAAGTTGCTGTCTTGATAGAATGTGCTAGGCGTAAGGCACAAAAACAGGTCATGGAGCCCTGACTATAGGGCAAATGGGGTTAGACTTTCTATATTATACAACACAGAAATTCTTGAATATTGAGTGTGTGTGTGTGTGTGTGTGTGCTGAGCTAATCTCCTAATTAAGGCAACTACACCAAAATGGGATAATGATATTTTTTCTAATTATAGAAATGGATCTAATGCACCAGAGATAGTAAGGTCATTGGTTTATTTTCAACTTCCTTTGAGTTCTACTGTGTTCTGTGTCTAACACTTCCCCCAGATTATTATTTTAACAGTATTATTTACTAAGGGTGTTAGGCTCGAAACTTGAGGTTAACAAACTTTTGTTTTGCTAACATCCCTTTTGTCCAAACATCAACAACCGACATGTGTAGCTTGCCCTGTGACCAGAACTGACTTCCTTCCCTGTGTCTCTCAGCAAATCTTCCTCGTGTTTCCTGTGATATAGAAGGTCAAAGAGTTGATGCTTTCTTTCTTTTAAGAGTGTGCCTGACATGGGTTTTTGACATTTCTCTGCAGCTCAGACATCTTCCAAGTTAGAGTTTAATAATATCTTGACCCATAACCTTTTGCTTCAAAATTGGTTTTGGCAAGAAATCAAAAGTAGAAGAGTGTCTATATTAAATATTGATTTTTTTTAAAGATCTTTTTTTTCCTTGCCCTTTCTATTTATTTTTTTTCCTCAGAAGATTAAAGAAAATAACAAAGGGTCAATAGCCTTTTAAAACTCCACCCATTTTCCCTTTTTCCATTTATTTATTTATTTATTTATTTATTTATTGTTTTACTCTCTAGCTTATAATAGTGTTTAGATAAAGTTTAATCTCACAACAACAAATGGTGTTAATAAAATGAATTAACTTATTAATTTAACTTTGAGATACTCTATCATGAAAGAATTTAATCCAAAACCAAACACAATTTGAAGCAATAAGTTTGGAAAGAACCTTACTTGTCCCTTTTTATTATGTATTACTATCATCACCATTATTTGGTTTTAAAAGGAAAAATCTTGATAGGTGTCACAAATTGGACTCACATTTGTAATCCTCCTGCATCTCAACCCCCAGGGTCCTGAGATTATAGGTGTGTATCACTGCACCCAACTTACTATTTCAAAATTATAACAGATATACTTTTATTGCCCCCCTGTACTAGTTTCCTTACCTTTGACAGAAAACATCCTGACGCAAAGGTAACTTAGAGAGGAGGCTTCATTTAGTTTCTGTTCTCAGGTCACAGTCCATTATTATGTGGAAATCAAGGCAGGAAATTGATGTTTCTTGTGCACAGAGCACAAAGAGAATACATGCCTGGGCTTTTGTATGTTTCATTGCTAGCTGTCTTCTTGCTAACATAGTTCAGAGGGCAGGCATAGGGGATGGTGCCATCCACACTTACAGTGAATCTGCCCAACTCAATCTCAGTCAAGAAAATCTCTCACCCACACCCACAGGCAACCCAATTATACAATCCCTCTCTAAGAGTCTATTTCCTTGTGATTCAGGATTGTGAAACTAAGGAGCAGAGGTAGAATTTCTCAATAAGCACCAGTACAATCTACTACTTCCACTGAGCTCTTTCATCCACCAGATGCTGAGGTGTACTGATCCTTGCCAGGCCAATGCTGCTGCTGTGCACTACCACAGTTCCACTCCAGATTCATATTCATAAGCGGGGCAGGATTTGTAAGTTAAATCATAGTCCAACACAACTACTTTTAACCTGGGAAGGGAGTTGAGAGGGCTCTTCCAAACATGCACGCCGAGACAAGGCTATGCAAAGACATCACAAAAAACTTCTCATGTGGGAGCTGGAATGGGCGACTCACTGAACACTGCCACACTGACCCTCTATCACCGTAGAAATCCAACTTGTAGATCTCTGAGAAAGTCAGCCCCATTCGCAAAGCCATGCAAATTGACCCTTGGCATGAAGAGTTGATGGTCACTGTGCTATGTGCAATGGGGAATGAATTAGGAGATCTTCAGCACAGGTCATTTCAACCTGAGCATGTCTCCATCAGTCCTCTCTTCAGCACTCCTTCTGAATTTTGAATCAGGAAATAACAGATATTGATGTGATGGTTTGTCTATGCTCAGCCCAGGGAGTGGCACTATTAGAAGATGTGGTCCTGTTGGAATAGGTGTGGACTTGTTGGAGTAGGTGTGTCACTGTGGGCTTGGGCTATAAGATCCTCATCCTAGCTTCCTAGAAGTGAGTATTCTGCTAGCAGCCTTCAGATGAAGATGTAGAACACTCCTCCTGCACCATGCCTGCCTGGATGCTGACATGTTCTCGCTTTGATGGTAATGGACTTAACTTCTGAACTTGTACGACAGCCCAGATTAAATGTTTTTCTTATTAGAGTTCCCTTGGTCATGGTGTCTGTTCACATCAGTAAAACCCTAACTAAGACAATTGAACTAGCCTCTCAAAAGTTCCCAAACCTTTAGATTTTTTTCTTTCCTTTTATAATTTTTTCCATTCTTGTTCCAACCATTTGAGGTTTTGTTTTCTTTTGGGTTTTTGTTTGTTTGTTTGTTTTCTTTTCTTTTTTGTGAGAGGTCATCATCTGAGAGCTCAGAAGTCTAGGTCCATGACCAGGGGAAACATTACTATCAATTTCCTTAAAACTGCAAAGTTGAAATAAATCCAGGATTTGCTCTGGCTGCAAAATTTGCTTTCTGTAAAACATCTTAAATACCCAATAAGCAGGGCTGTGCCTGAATCTAATTGGTGGTGTCCCAGGATGCCATATTACAGTCAGCTTTTATTAATTGGATTAGGGATTTGGTGAGAAAGGCAGCTGGTAGCGGCTTTGCAGTGAGTGTATGTCTTTGTAATCCCTGTGGCAGAAATCATGTAACAATAACAGAGGGGGACTGTGACTGGGCCCTGGGTGTTTTCTTGGTTTCTTTTAGGGAGGTGTGTATGTGTGTGTGTGTGTATGTGTGATGTACATATGAGTTCACATTGTGGGAGCTCATTGTTTAGGGGTGTGTGTGCACCTAGGCAAAGGGCAGACAATAGATACCTTCTTCAAGCACTCTTGATCTTCTGTATTGAGGCAGGGTGGCACACTTGCACTTAGAATTTGACCATTCAGTTAGCCAAGCCAGACAGGTTGCTCACGGGGCCCCTCTGCATCCTGGGCTTACCCAAGGCCACCCTGGCATTTACGTGGGTTCTTGGGATCTGACATAGGCTCTCTCTGGCTGTACAGCAAACACTCTACCTGCCAAGCCATCTTCCCCACCCCTCCCTTAGTCTTCTTCCTTGAAATTTAAAAACAAAACAAAAGCTAAAGTCTCTTTCTCCACCTTCAGGTTTTCTCCGGCCATCTTTTTGTACCTGATAAACATCATGCCGTCCCTGTGGCTCCTTGAAATGCACCATGGAAACCAGGTATTTGCTTCTAAAGAGGATGGTGGCTTTCAGCAGCAATCCACTTTCAGAATAGGTCATGATTTGTTTCAGTTATGAGCTTTTCTGAGATTTTCTATGGGGATTGGAATTATCTAAAAATCAAGAAGTAAGAGGTCAGAGAGAAAAGACAGTAATCTATCATCTATCCATACTCTATCAAAAGGAAATTAATGAGAATGAAATAATAGCAATTGCTTCTGGGTTATGATTACTTGACTAACACATCTTGTCAGTGATATCTTAGTTTGCTTAGTTTGCCATGACTAAAACCACAAAAAACTTGGGGAACAAAGAGCTTATTTGGCTTATAGGACTGATCACAGTCCATTGAGGGAAGTCAAGGCAGAAATTCAAATAAGGCAAGAGCCTGGGGTAGGAACTAAAGTAGAGGCCATGGAGGGGTGCTGCTTACTGGCTTGCTCAGCCTACTCTCTTAAATAATCTAAGACCAGCTACCCAGGAGTGGCACTGACATACCGAACCAGATCCTTCTACATAAATAATCCATTAAGCAAATGCCTGCCGAGCGTTCCGATAGGCCAGTCTGATGGGGACATTTTCTCAATTGAATATCTCTCTTCTCAAAAGAGAGGGCCCTGGTCCTGGAAAGACTTGATGCAGCAATGTAGGGGATTACCAGGACAGCGAAGTGGGAGAGGGTTGATTGGGGAACAGGCGAAGGGAAGAGGGCTTATGGGACTTATGGGGAGGGGGGAACCTGGAAAGGGGAAATCATTTGGAATGTAAACAAAGAATATCGAGAATAAAAATAAATAAACAAATAAACAAATAAATAAGAATTTCTCTCATCTCAGGTGACCCTAGCTTGTGTCAAGTTGGCCAAAAAGGAAGAGCACAGTGATTTTTGTCTATGATTCACCCCCTCATCCCTACAACACACTAGCTATGGTTCATGGGGGAAATGAGAAAATGACATAGTTACCCATTGATGTTTGTACGCACGTGTGTGTATGTAGTGTGTGTGTTGGTCTGGTATATGTGCACATGCATATCTATAACTGTGTTCTTCCTACAGAAGCGAATGCAAGATGCAGGATGTTCTCTGTCACTCTCTTCTGAGTCTCCTCAAGGGAAGACCTGTCCCTGAACTCTTTGAGTAAGCCCCAGTGATTCTCCTGTATCTGTTCTTCTCCATGCCAGCTCTGGGGACATGGGGTCATGCCACAGAGCGTATCGTTCCTGTGGTTGTTGGGATTTGCGCTCTTCTCCTCATTCTTGGACAGCCAATACTTCTAGTCACCAAGCCATCTCCCCATCTCTGTGAATGCGATTTAACTCCTTCACCTTCTGTGAATTCCGAGGAGTTATGCTATGACTCTCATTATGCTAAGGCCTCGTTTGTTCTGGCATCATTTGAGAAGATATATCTGAAAGCAGACATGAAACTAAATCAAACAGGACACCTTTAGCCGTGCCCACATGAATGTATTCAAACTTTTTAGGGACCAGTGAAAAACACAGGGCGAGGGGATTCCAGGAGACAAGGTTTTGGAACTTGTTGAGACATTGTAAAACAGAAATCTCTGGGCTGGAGAGAAAGCTCACCAGCTGTTAGGAGCTCCTGCTGCCCTTGCAGAGGACTAGAGTTCATGTCCCAGCATCTAGGATCATCTGAACATCTGGCTGTAAGAAATCCTGGATCTCTAATGGCCTCTTCGGGCCTCAACAGGTACCAGCATGCGCGCGCGTATGCACACACACACACACACACACACACACACACACACACACACACGCATTTCAAAATAAAAATAAAATGGAATATTCTTCTAGAGACATAATATATTAGGAAGTTATATTAGGAAGCCCATCACAGGGAAAGGGATCGCATATATCCAACCACATATGACCATGGCTTCCAATCCAATTCCCATTTGTAAAGCAGATTCCCATCATTCAGTCTTGTTTGTTTTCTTGAGTCACAGTCTAGCCTGGTATCTGCTATGTAGCCCAGGCTGGCTCCAAGCTTGTAGGAATCCCCCTGCTTCGCCTTCCTGAGTTCAGACATTCCCCGGCATACATGGCTTATATCCCATTATCAATATTGACCCACACCCTCCATGGACTTGTCAGACCCACAGACTCAAGACTAAGCCTGTCATTTGTTTTGCTAAATTTCCTGCACAAGTGTAGGAGGCTTCATTGATAAAAATGCTTTATGCAAGATCTGCTCCAAATTGATCCTGTATGGATTTCTTTGTTACAGCTGTTATTTCATATATCAGGGTTGAGTCTCCAGTTTATATGTAACTTGATCTGAAAAGGCTTCCGTCAAAGTTGAGGCACACAGAGAGCCATTTACCTTTGCGGATCCCTTTCGAAGAAACTCCCAAGCAATTATCAATCCTTCATCCAGGAAGGAAACATTTCTCCTCCCCCCCCCCCATCTCTCGCTGAAATTCATTAAAGTCTGAGGCAGCCTCCATGCCTGCGTTAAAGAATGTTTGTTTGAGTCAAGTCACCATGTGTCTGATAAGAAGACCACAAAGAGCTAAAGGACCACTCGAGTCTCCTGTCAGGACTATGAAAATATGCTGTGGTGATTCGAATCAATTTCCTGTCTAACAGATCTAATCATACAGCATGGGTATCATCCACAATAACAATTCATTTATCACAAATGCTTTTATAACATAAAAGCATTACACAACTAATTGCTACACAGGTCAAATCTCATTACAACAAATAGCATGCAACCAAAAATGAGTTTCAAACCTCTGGCAAAACAGCTATGATTTTCACACTCGAAAGGAATCAAACCTTTGTCACTGGGATTTGACAACAAAAATTGAAATGAATGTCCAGAGATTGAAGCAGGCAGGGCAAGCAGAGATAGAAATCGAGAGAGAGAGAGAGAGAGAGAGAGAGAGAGAGAGAGAGAGAGAGAGAGAGAGAGAGAGAGACAGAGAGGCAGAGAGAGAGAGACAGAGACAGAGGGAGAGACAGAGAAACAGAGAGAGAGACAGAGACAGAGAGAGAGAGAGAGAGGGAGAATATTAGGATTATCTTTGAAGAAATAAGCGACTTTGAAGAACTGAAGGCGATGCAGAAATCCACTCTGTCCTTTCCTGATAATCACTTTTGCTGCATAGGACCTGACATTTCAGAGAGTTTTCAATTAGATTTCCTCACTAGATTTAAGGACCCCATTCATTAAACATCCTGCAGCCATTTCTGTTTTATAGAAGAAAAAAAAACTTGGGGCTTAGAAGGCTTAAGTTCAGAACCAACATATGGTCCAGAAGAACACACTCTAATGTTTCTGAGGAGCTTGCATAAGAATCATCTGAATTTTTCCACAATGGTAAGAGTCATTTACTTTTCCTTGATGGGACCAGAGAGAAGCCATGACTAAGAACATCCTTTGCCCTTGAAGAGAACCTGAGTTCAAATCCTGACACCCACTGGATACACAAAACTTCCTAAAACTCCAGCTCCAGCTCTTCAGTTACCTGCAGACATGTGACATAACAATCACAGAGAGACACACACACATACATGCAACTGAAATAAAGTGGAAATCTTAATTTCCAATATTCCTCACTCATTTACTGCCCAGTGCTTCTAGATGACCAGTTTCATACCTTCATTCCCAGCATGATATAATCTACACAAATATAAACAAAACCATCCCGAGGACCACAATGTTCACCGTGCGTGAGCTCTTCTTCTGACTGAGCACATGGAGAGTAATGAAAATGGCCTGCTCTCTGTGACGTCCTTCTTAAGTTTGAGCTGAAGGGATACACTAGGTTTTAATGACATGGCCATAAATACATCCCATGCAGGGACCAAAAAGAGCTTCATAAAATCCCTTGCATGATGATGACTGAAATGACAAGCCCAGAAGCAGAAGAAGTCAAGTTAGGGTTAAGGATTCAAAGCTGCATATGTGGCGGCCTTAATGTTGTGAGAAGGAAGGTTCTGTTAGTCTAAAACTGAAGAGCAGGAGAGCAGAGGGGCTCCGTTGCCCTGATGCTCATGAAAAGTCCTCTGCTTCCAAATTAGAAAGCGCTGCACTCAAGGGTGACATTTCCCGTAAATAGCAAGGTGTGTGTGGAGTTTTAGAGATAAAGGGATCAGATCCTATCATCTCACTAGTTTTAATATACAGTACATTTTCATGCCTATAAAAAGGAGGTCAAATTTTGTTTCTAGCCACAGTTACACACTTAAGCTCACAAAGCTACACTATAAATGATTATTTCAGATCTGGGCAAAAGATTGTTTTTTCACTATTATCTCCTCTTGAAAATGTAGTGGAATGACACTACACATGTGCACATGTATGCATATACACACAACATGCGCAGTCACACATGCACATATGTTCACATAAACATACCCACACATAAACACACACATATAGAGGCTTTCACATATGCTACACACACGAACATACATGCACACACATAATCATGCACACACATGTAAACACATGCGCACACATGTGCATCCACACACATACTTGTGCTTTCACTTGCATATACACACATACATATGTACATGCACACCTCACATGCACGTACAAACATAGGGTGCAAGCTCCTAGTTATTCATGGTACTTCACATGCAACACAAGTCACTTGGGCTCAGAGCGGAAAATGAAGGCTTCTTGGCAGACTTTTGGTCTACTTGTCACATGGTTTACGGAGAGAATAAATGGCATGGTGTTGAGAATAATTACCAAAAAAAAAAAATCATTTCTTATGGCTTACGCTCTGTTTTATCCCCTGATAGGTTCTCTTAAGAAATGTATGGAGTATGGGATTGATGATGATGATTGTGGTGATAGTGGTGGTGGTGGTAGTGATAGGTGACGGTAGTAGTTTTCTTCCTCTGTCTGTCTGTCCGTCCATCTGTCTGTCTATCTGTCTCTCTGTGTGTACTCTCTTTCTCTGTCTGTGTTTATTTCTGTCTCTATATGTGTCTCTCTGTCTCTGCCTCCATCTCTTTTTCTTTGTGTGTGTGTGTATGTGTGTGTGTGCGTGTGCACACACACAAAACACGTCAGCACTGCAGATGCTTAGAAAGAATCATGTACTCCTTGAAGCAGGTCTGTGAAGAATGCTCCCACAATGGTGCTTCTGTCAAGTATTGTCCCTTTGTTTTCTTATACATATTTCCATCTTTTATTTTACCTGTTTCCCAGTATCTGTCTAGATCAAATTACAAAAGATTTGTTTGTAGACACTCGTGTACAGAAATAAAGAAAAGAAGGACATTGTCTTCTAGGTCAATTCTCAAATTTCCCACAACCTTAAGTTGGCTTCTATGGTAACACTGGTGTCGGGGACACTAGACATGCTGACCTTCTGTTTGTGCCAGTATCTGGCCTGAAGGGTGAAAAGTGATTGGATTATTTATTTAACTGGAATGGTATTTTTAGATAGAGAGTGTTCTTGGTAAGAAACAAGCTCATAAAAATAAATGCTTTGACAGGCTTGTATGTATTCTCAGAGTTTGTATCACAATTGTTCCAACAAAGGGTCAAGAAAGGGACCCCAGTTACTAACCAACAGATTTTACAGCTTTCTAAGATGGGTCAGCATCTGTATCCCTCTATGCTTACAAGATAGGGAGAGAGGCAGTGAGCACTCTCCTGGGGTGTCTTCTACCTCATATTCCTGTGATGTTTATGCAGTCTCTGTAGATGTCCACCATCCTTATAATCTCTTGCATGGAGTGAAACTGCTTTGCTGTTACTTTGTTGCAATTCTGTTTGCATCCCTCTCTCAATTCTTAGTATTGCAGTACCCAGTCTGAGAGAACGGCACAGAACTTCAGCAGAAGAGGAGATGTCAATCAAACCCTGTTATCCCACAGAGACGCCAACGGAATGGGGAATATCCTTGAGCTGGTGAGAACTTTCCCAGTCATTTATAGAAAGTTTCCTATAAAAGGAAGTTGCTCAGAAAAGGACGTATTTTGTTCATTAAACCTATACCATCCTCATCAGATGATGTACTTTACATTAATGAACTTAAGCATGAATAACATGCTCTCAGCATGTGTATAGAAACATAAACTAAGAAGGTATTACAGCATAATAACTATATATAAATTTATGTGCTCCAATTATATCTCTATATTTTTAAATATAGTTATGTATAACAGCCGCATAACTTTTTCATTCATACACAACCTCCCCTCTTATCACATCTGGTACCTTGATGATATGTTAGAAGATCATCTGCATAGATTTGAAGCAGGGTATCACACAGGTTGGCTAAGAACTCACTAAATAGCTGATAATGACCTTGAACTTCCAATCTTCCTACCTCCACCTCCCACATGCTAGGATTACAGGCATGTACCTCCACCTCAAGTATATGTGGTGTTGAGGATCAGACCTGGGGCCTCATGAACACTAGGCACTATGCCAACTGAGCTAGATCCACAGTCCCAATGTTTTTAACCAAAAATTGATGTACCTACATGGATATGTCATTGTCACTAAATGTTAGAGTTTACATTTGAGTTCACTTTGGGTATTGTGTGTTCTATGGGTTTAGAAAATGTATTATAACCTATCTATCTATCTATCTATCTATCTATCTATCTATCTATCTATCTATGTATCTATCTATCTATCTATCTATCTATCTATCTATCTATCTATCTATCTATCTATCTATAATCTCTATCTTTCTATCTCTCTATCTGCTGTCTATCTATCTATCTATCTATCTATCTATCTATCTATCTATCTATCTATCTATCATTAATAGTATCTATCCAAAATGTGTGCTTGCCTGTCAATTAACCTCTGTTTTCTACCCTCCCCAGTCACTTTTAATAAGGAAAACCCCTTCTCCTTCCTTCTATCCCTCCTTCTTTCCCTTCATCTCCCACCATCTCAGAGGCTTTCAACTTGTGTGTCAAGACCCATTTCGGGGATAGACAAGCTTTTCACAGGGGGCTTCTAAGACCATTGAAAAGGACAGATATTTACAATATGGTTAGTAACAGTAGCAAAATTGCAGGTATAAAATAACAACAAAAATGATTTTTACAGTTGGGGCTGACCGTAACATGGAAAACTGCACTAAAGGATCCTCTTTGGGTCTCTTGCCTTTCACAGAGTAGGATATTTTAGTTTTGGTGAAGCTACGCTTACTAATTCTGTCTAGGATCCTTGCTTAGATGTCGTATCTAAAACCACCGCCACAATACACATCCGACTGACTCGCTCTAACCTGAGCTCGTAACAGCTTTATAACTTTGCATTTTAAGTCTAGTTCTTTAAATTTTGGGAAGAGTGCAAGCTCTATAGCACCACACGATTTACTTATTTGTTTGCTTATTTATTTATTTGTCAGCATGTGGATGCCTAATTATTCTAGCACCATTTTTTTTTAAAAAAAAAACAATTATCTCCACTGAAATCTATTTGCGAATACATTGAAAATTACTTGTGATTTGCGGGTTCTGTTTCTGGGTTATTTGTTCTGGCCCACGGTTCTATTTGTCTATACCATTTACCCAATGAGCACTGTCTATGTAATTGCAGCAGTAAGTCCTAAAAGTCACATGGCATCGGGGCTCCAGCTTTGTTCTGCTTCAATGCTGTGTGAGCTGGTTTGGGTATTTTACCTCTCCACATAAACTCTAGACTCAGTTCTTCACTCACCAAAGAGCTTGATGGCATTATGGTTGGGCTGATATCATCGAATACATGTCAAGTCATGGACCACTGGCATGTTGACAATGTTGAGTCTCTTTATCCATGATCATGAGACCTCTCTCCAGTTAGCTCATGTTTGATATAAGCTTTCAAGGACTGTACATATAGCTCAGAGCTAGAACACATGCCTCATAGATGCAAGGCCCCATGTTTGATTTCCATAAAGCAGAAAGACTGATTTAACTCCTCAACATTTAGTATTTTTGCCATATATGTATGTATCTGACATATACATACACACATATATATCATATATATCATACACATCCTATACATATACACATACACATATACACATACACATGCACATATACATATATCATATATACACATCATATATATATATCCATCATATACATATAAACATACACATATACATCATATATATACATCATATATATTCATATACACATACACATATACATATATGTGTGTATATATGTACAATGTATTTTGACAGAGGTGTACATATAACATGTATGTACTTAACATTTTGCTAGATTTATATGCAAGTGTTTTATTTTCCACAGTGACAATGTAAGGACTACTTAATTTTAACTCCAATATCTATTTCCTTTTTTTCCCAATATCTATTTCTTAACCAGTATATAGAAAGAAGATTGATTCTTGGATATCAAATTTTATTCTATGATTTTTTTCTTCTTACCCCCCACCAAGTCCTCTAGACTTTCTACATATAAAAGATTGTGGGATGTCTGAACAAAGACAGTTGTGTTTATTTTATTCCAATGAGTACTACCTTCCTTTTCTAGAATATATATATTATGTATATATGTTTTATATATATATATATATATATATGATGTCCTTGTGTACATGGTATGAGAACTGATTCAAATATGGATATCAATTTTGCCCGTGTAACTATGCCGCTTGGATAGATCACCTGGAGCCATTATCTCGTCTATTTATGACATAGATCTTGTAGTCTTTAAATATTTTAATCGATGCCAATAATAGCATATTTTAAAATTTACTTGGAAGTTAAACAGGAAGGCTATATCCTCTGGAATATACTGTGAATCTAGCATTTTCTCAAACCTGAGAGTAAAGGCAGGCTAATTTTTTTCTTGCTGAATTATGGATTATTGAGTAAAATGCTAATTATTCAGAGCAAAGATAGGAAATATTACAATTATTCTAATTATTTCTAATTAAAGTTTTAAGGCAGCAATGGACAAAGGGAAGACTGTAAAAATTCCAATGTTGATAAAATCAGATTTTTAAATCAGTAAAAGGAAATTATTGGACTGTTTTTATAATTTTAATATGGAACTTATCAAACTTTGTTATGTGCCATATTTTATTATGGACTGTAATAAAACACCCAATGATCTTTAAAACATTATTAAATTGGTTCTTTAAATATCACAAGGCATCATCTTATTAGCCATGCAAGGTTTAAATTAGCCACACTTTAAGTCAATCCTGCTTTAAAAACCCTGTTGTATTTCTTTTATAGCGCGTTGAGCTAAAAGGAGTGCCATGTCTTCCTTAGTTATTAAAGAATGACTCTTGGAAAACATTGATAGAAACACACCATTGACCAAGAGCTGAAAGCCACATTGAAGTAAATGATCATTTGCACAGCGATGGTTCCTAATCCTGATGTCTCTGTTCAACAGGCCAGGGGCTTTGTTGACAACTTATCCATGGTATGTGAACCAGTCTGGACCTTAGGACTCCACCAGACCCTCCTGCTAATATTAATCATTGGACGGTGGCTTCTCCCCATTGGAGGGACCATCACTAGAGACCAACTCTCAGAACTTCTTCTGATGTTTGTGGGGACAGCGGCCGACATACTGGAGTTCACTACTGAGACTCTGAAAGAAAATAATGTCAGGTAAGGTCCTGATCCAATGTCCACTGTTCTGTTATTTGTACCACATCTGGCTGGTTGTTCCCTTGTCTGTACTTGGCATACGTAAGGCTTTTAAAGGGCGGCTTTATGTCAGGGTGCGAGGGATGACATTTTAGTGAATTGTTTTCCATGCAAGCCTCAGGACCCTCAATTCCCGTGTGAGCACCAGGCATGGTGCTGTGTGTCATGTGTGTCTAGTATCACAGCACTGGAGATAAGAAGATAGGAGACTCTCTAGGGCTCCCTGAAAGGCCATTCAAGATGACAGTAAACGCCATGTTCAGTGAGAGTAAGGTGAAGTTGATAGATGAAAACAATCACATCAAACCTCTGGACTCCATATGCACCTAAACACGTGTGTAGACACATCAGTACACAGAAGAACACGCATGAGCATGTATTTGCATATACACTGCATGTACTATATGTGCACATATATAATTAGATACATGCTAGGGACCAATCCTTATATAAAAAGGGAAATGCTAGGGAAGGAGGCTTGGTCTGAGAAAGAGACAGGATATACCCACCCTGGATAGAACAGAAAACTGCCATATAGTTAGTTACACCAAAAGTCCAGGAGGATCGTGGTGGAACCACAGCAACTATAGGTATCTGGAGACCCCCCTCGGGTATCTCTTTCTTCTTCAACCAAGTGTCAGCAGTCTATAGACAATGCCAATATTTTCTCCAAGTTCACATAGATCCAGGAGCCATAGAGACGCCATTCCGTTCTCCGGCTGAAGAATTTACATTTCCCGGCGAGAAGGAGAACAGAGCAGATGAAGTTTTATTGTACGGAATTTTATTTTTAGTCAGTTTTGTTCAAAGCGCCCAAAGGCTTTCTGGTGGAGATGCCTATAAATTAAAACTTATTGAGTTGGTGCTTTTATTTTTGCCACCAGCAAGTAAACTCGGAATCCGTGATCACATCTGTTTATGGAACTGCTTTCTTCCCATTAGGGATTTGAGCCTCCGTGCCTGAATGTACTCTAAGCTTGGGTTGTTTTGTATGATGCTATAAAAATAAATTGGAACGAGGCTGGCTTTTAATGCTACGGTTTACTTTATTTCACTCTCCTCAAACAACAAAACATAAAGCCTGAGCAAAACACACCGACTTGTTAAATAAGCCTAATTTCTCAATCACAGTGTGAGTCATTATTTATAAGCGAGAGAATTTTTTTTTTACAGGAACACTTGTTTTGTGCATACTAATTTTTCTTTTAGTTTATCAAATTGACGTCATTTTTTTTGAGGTATCAAATAGGAATTGGATGGCTGTAGTCACGGGGTTTGTTTTCGTGGGGTGGTTTCAATGCCTTATGCTTGATCAGCGTCTTACATTGTATAGTAATTTCAGATACATTTAAGATCATTGTAATACAGTTGTCATTACTAAAAAAAATATGAATGGATCATGATGGAGCCCCTGGAATTATGAACGTGGATAGTTACAGAGTCCTGACATCTGTAAATGAATGCACGCATGCTAAATATCTACAGAGCATGAAGACTGCACAGGATAGTAAAGGGCTTAGAGAGGGCTCTGTTTTATGGAGTTAGTCATAAGGCGAGAGAAATGCCAAACCCCGTTATCTTAATGGGCTCTGCGTGTCCCATCCAGAAGTACCATCAAAGAGTAATGGATCCCGTGTTTACCAATAAATGTTGATTATTAAATAAGTTTATTTAATTGCTTGACCCATAAAAAAGCGCCCTTGGAAGTCACTCAGCACGGCTTAATTGACTAAGAACTGGTTTGTTATTTAACGTGTGCCAGGCACTGTGTTAGGCAGAGCCCGAGGAGCAAAACCGTAAACAAGTTATGAACCAAAGATCACACAGTTCGGCCAAAACAGTACTATTTTGGTCCAGCAAGAATTTAGGGAGCACTCGATGTTTCTAAGCATCAGCAATCCCCCCAATTTTTTTTCTGCTGCTTACAATTGAATCCGAATGCTTTCTGAGCATATATTTTGGGTATTTTGAACTTGTGTTTCATGCAAGTTAATGCTAAATGAGGCAGAGTGGATTAAAGTAGGCCCTTGTATCTGCAGGCTTCTCATCTGTGGATAGAGAATGTTCTAGAAATGACTACAAGTTCATTACAGCATTATAACATGGATTGCATACTAATGTTGCACAATGTTGTCTAAGAACTTGCTTGACATCTTACAAACATCCTTCCATGGATAAAGGATTTTTGTTAAAGATTCTATTTCTAAATATCTTTTAAAAATTATTTAATATATATTCATACACTGTAGCCGTCTTCAGACACACCAGAAGAGGGCATCAGATTCTATTACAAATGCCTATAAGCCACCATGTGGTTGCTGGGAATTGAACTCAGGACCTTTGCAAGAGCAGTCAGTGCTCTTAACCTCTGAACCATCTCTCCATCCCTCTAGATATCTTTACATACTGTTTTCAATTGCATTTTCTCAAATTGAAATTATTTTTTTCAATATTTCTGGATTGTGCCAGTGGCCTTTTGTGATTTCCCATTTGCCCCCTTGCACCTCCGTAAGTCAAATGCACCTCATCCGGTGGTCAAGTCCTACAACATATCTAGAGATTTTCCTCTCTTCAAACAGCTTGCTTCCAAGTTCTAAGTTTCTGTCTCAGGTCCCACATATATTGTAAGAATTTATATCAAAAATATCTTGTGTGTGTGTGTATGTGTCTGTGTGTCTGTGTGTATCTGTGTGTGTGTGCAAGCATGTAAGCAGTCATGCATTTGTGTGTGTGCATTTGTGTGTTTGTGTGTGTATCTGTATGAGTGTGTGTGTATGCATCTGTATATGCACTCATGCATGTGTGCATGTCTACTTGTGTGTGTTTTTGTGTGTCTGTCTGTCTGTCTGTTCAGAAGAAGAGATTGATCTCATGGAACTATAGTAACAGATAGTTAGCCACTATGTGGTGCTAGTAATTGAACTCAGGTTCTTAACCGCTGAGCCATCTTCTCACCTCACAATGGTGTCTTATGAATAACAGAGTTCTCTGTAATACAATGTTCTGGTTTATCTCTTTTGGGTCATGTTTGCTGCACCATGTGTAAGAAATAAGAACAAATCCAAAACCAGAAGTGTCTTCTCTTTTCCACCTAGGGAATTTTTAGCTCTCTATGTTTGTGTATGTTGGGGTGTGTGTGTGTGTGTGTGTGAGTGTGTGTGTGTGTGGTGTTTCCATTTGATTTAATTTTGTGCACTGTGAGATAAACCTTCAAGTACAGTATTTTTGGCATTGACCCCGAATTATTGTAGTACCAGCTTGGATTAATTGTCTCATAAATATCTGTTGAAAATACTTTCTGAGTTCAGCTGGTATATTTATTCAAAATCAGTTGACTACAGGTCTAGGAGTTCCTGTGAGGCATGAGCTTGTCTTTATGCCAGCCTCACTTTTACAGTGGTTTTGGTAGACACCATAGCACTGCTTTCTAAAAACCATTGCTTCTGGTAACCTAGGGGCTTTACCTTCCATGTGGCTGTGATCCTCTGCCGAGTTTTACTTAAAAACAAACAAACAAAACAAAACAAAACAAACAAGCAAACATACAAACAGAAAACCTTGTAGTCTTAGTAGGAAGTGAGCTAACCTGAAGGATTATTTGGGAAGATTCAAAATTATAAAGCCCCCTCATCTGTGAATGTGAAAAATCCTGACCTTATTTCTGACACATTTGTCTCCTTTTGGGACCCTCCCCCTCCTACTGGCTTGCTTTGTCCAGCTTTAACATGAGGGGAGGTGACTAGTCTTAATGCAACTTGATATGCCTTGTTTCTTGATATCCCCAGGAGACCTGCATATTTTTTTTTTTTTTGGACTGGGAAACTGAGGAGGGGTGGATGGGAAGGGAGGAGGCAGGGGTGGTGGAGGTGAGGGGTGGATACAGGAAGGAAGGAGAAACTGCCCTTGAGGGTACTCTTCAATTCACCTTTGCCATTCAAGTCCTTTCTCTGTTTTTTACATGATTCTCTTGAGTCTTTTATTATTTTTGTTATTTCTTATATTATCTCTAATGAAGTTTTTTTTTTTTAATTTCCTTTTCTCACATTTAGATGCTTTAGTGGAGACATTTTTACCTCCGTAATGATTTGGTAACCAGCAATGACACACAAAGATTGCATATTTTGCTTTATCTCCAGGTTTTACTATGTGTTAATATAGTATTGCTCCATGAATTTATTTTCTTGTCCTATTCTGCTATCCTGTAGCCCTTCTCTGCATCAGACGGGTGCAGCAGAGTTGAGCAGTTGAGTCTCAAGAGGAGCATGTTGTCTTTCTCTGTTAAGGATGCCGTTGCCATTTTTCTGGCACAGACTGTCATTATAAACTTGAGGAAAAAGGATTTTCATTTCTTCGTTAGTGAGAATTTTTTCTCCAATGCATTGAATACCATGTAGTCTGCCTTTATTGATATGATTTTTATTTTAGTTGTCCTTTATCATAAAATAATGACTATATTACATTAACTGATCTTCAGATGTTAAACCATCTTTGATGTCAGGATAAATTGAACATAGTTGGGCTTTTTGTTTAATGTGGGTTTTGGTCTAATTTGCCAACACGGCTCACTCCTTCCATCCTGTCCATGGGTTGTCTTGTTCTTTGGTATCATCTCTAATGGTGTCTTGTTTGAGCTTTTGAATCCAGATAACACTGGCTTTTGGAAACATTCCAGGACACATCCTTTTTATTTCTATTTTCTGAAAAAAACATTTTTTGTATAATTGTTATTATTTCTTTCAAGATTTTACAGAATTCTCCAAGAGAGCAATCTGGGTAAGGCATTTACTTTATGGGAAGTGGTTTCCCTTTCCTCTTTCCTTCCTCTTCCTTTTCCCCCTCATCTTCCTCCTTCCTTCTTCATCTTATCTCATCACTAATTCAATATCATTTCTTCCTCTAGGACTAATTAGATATTTTACATTTTTTGTCTTATTTGGGGTTGTACTGGCTGGCTTTGTGTGTCAACATGACACAGGCTGGAGTTATCCCAGAGAAAGGAGCTTCAGTTGAGAAAATGCCTCCAAGAGATCCAGCTGTAAGGCATTTTCTCAATTAGTGATCAAGGCGGGAGGGCCCCTTGTGGGTGGTACCATCCCTGGGCTGGTGCTCTTGGGTTCTATAAGAGAGCAGGCTGAGCAAGATAGGGGAAGCAAGCCAGTAAGTAACATCCCTCCATGGCCTCTGCATCAGCTCCTGCTTCCTGACCTGCTTGAGTTCCAGTCCTGACTTCCTTTGGTGATGAACAGCAATGTGGAAGTTCAATAAACCCTTTCCTCCTCAACTTGCTTCTTGGTCATGATGCTTGTGCAGGAATAGAAACCCTGACTGAGACAGGGTCTGTGCTTTTCTCTCAAGGATATTTTTTTCTCTTGCATGCAAATAAGCGGTCTTTTGTCATGAAGTGCCCCTGCTGTTAGCACACTTGTGTTAATCCCTGAGGATTCAGAGGTGAGCCCTCTCTTTCATTTCCTGGGTTTGAATGTTGGCTCACGCTCTTGGCTTTTCCGCAGATATGACATGCTTGCTTACTCCTTGGGTGAGGATTATCAGCTTATTAATTAATTTATTAATTCATTTATTTATAAAAACAAACATGTGTGGGTACTATTGACTTGATGATAATTCCGTTTTCATTTCTGACTCAGACTTTAGATTGCCAGTCTTTCTTCTCCAGCATGCAGAGTCCCACGTTTATTTCTCAGCATTGCTGTCTTAATATCCTATAGATTCTGATGTCTTGGCCCTTTATTTAATATAATTCAAAATTAGTTCCCATGTAGAGGATGATTCCTCAAATCCTCTCCTCCGTTTTTATTTTAATTCTATTGTACTCTTGTTATGATTTAAATTGGTTCAGTATTTTTAAATGTCCCCGAGGCTCCTGGATGAAGCCCATGGCTTCCTCTAGAGGGTGCTCAGCTTGTGTGAGAAGGATGAGTTCTTGTTTACACTCTAACATAGGTAAATCCTCATGAGGCTGCAGTAAAATACAACAGTGTTAGTCCATTTCATCATGCCTCCATCTGCCTCACGGACCATAACTCCATCTCAATCGCCTCCTGAGGGCTATTGTGCCAATACATATATTATGCCTTGGTATGTTACAGCACACACTATGGTTTTGTCCTTTATGCTATTTTCATTTAACAAAAGGGTGAGATCACTTCCCATCCCATTTGGCAAAATCATTTGGTGTTTTGTTGTTGTCGTTGTTGTGTTGTTGTTGGTGGTGGTGGTGGTGGGTTTTTGTTTTTTCTTTTGGTTCTTTCGATTGTGTTTGTTTTGACATACCTGCTAGGAAGACACTTTTCAAATCTCTCTTTAACTGGACTAAAATAAACCAAAAAAAAAAAAAAAAAAAAAGAAAAAAGAAAAGAAAAGAAAAAGAAAGAAAAAATGTTTATTTTGCCCTTTGTGCTTGAAGCATATAGCTTTGTTTTTTCAAAGCTTACTTTGTTGACAAGTTTTCATTTTAAACACACATAAGTGATACAAATATCTATATTGTACACAGGCAATTCACTCAACCAGTTTTTTTTATGAGCACCACGATCTCTTTTCAGATTTACTCCTTGCTTATTCATAGGGTCTTGCACATGAGGAGTTGGCTTGTTACCTCCGAGGATTCCCTCTCTCAGTCTACCAGCAGTGTGGCTGTGCTACATCTGGGCACCCGAGGATTCCCTCTCTCAGTCTACCAGCAGTGTGGCTGTGCTACATCTGGGCACCCGAGGATTCCCTCTCTCAGTCTACCAGCAGTGTGGTTGTGCTACATCTGGGCACCCGCATCAGCAGTCCCTGCTTTCTTTCCCCCTCCCCTTTCTGAGGTTGCTGTTGAGCACGTAGGTCTGCGTGTTTCTGGGCTTGTTTTCTTCCTTTCAAATGCACTTGACCTCTCTGACCTTCAGACCAGATATCTGCTGTGGGTTCATCTGTCAGGTCACTCACCTGTCTTCGACTATCTCAAATCTAGATGTGAAGTCAAACCATGGAATCTTTCAAGTGGATTTTTCATATCAGTCCCTGTCCTGCTGAATCTGAGGGTCTCTGTATTCATTCCATGCTGTTGCTGTATATTTTATTTAGTCTGTGGATTTGTTGAGTCTCTTACATTCCATTTTTTCTTTAGCATAAGCACAGAACTGTTTTCAAAAGATTAGCTGCTTTGATGCCCTTGCTTTTTGCTTAACCATTTAATCTATTTTTTATTATTTTATTAGATTTTATTTGCATTTCAAATGTTGAACCCTTTCTTGGTTTCCACCCTGAAAATCCCCTAACCCATGTCCTTCCCCCTGTTCCCCAATCAACCCACTCTCTCTTCCCTGTCCTGGTATTCCCCTGCACTGTGGCATATTATAGGCTCCTTGTTTCTGTTTTTGATGTATCAGGTAACTGGGCACTCTACATACATCTCTGCCACCATCACAAGTTTCTTCGTCTGTCACCTTATACATGTTTTTACTTTATGCATATGAGTTTGCCTGCATGTATATGTGTGTCCCACGTGTATTCAGTGCCTGCAGAGACCAGAAGGTGGTTTATGGAGCCGGAGTTACAGGTAGGCACTGGGAGCTGAACCTGGGTCTTCTAAAAGCAAGCACTCTTGACCAATGAAGCATTTCTCCAGACAGACCTCTCCCTCTGTTTTCTTAATCAGAGCAATCTATCAATTTATGGTTGTCACTGACTGATGCCTTGGCTTAATTATTTGTTTGTTTGATTTTGTTTATTCATTGATTTTATTTCTTAATTGTTTTATGATAATGCTTTGTAAATAACATTATCATTGCTCATTTTTATATTATTTGTCTTATTTAGTTTATTAATGTATTTATTTATTTGATTTTCAGTGTTACTTTTAGCTTGACTCTTGCATAGTTCCAGTACAATGATGAAGTTTGCCATCTGTCTGTCTGTCTGTAATGAGAGCAGAAATGGTTATGGAGCCTTTAAGCACTGGCAGCCACACCCACTGAAGACATGTGATGTGTTCTAACTCATATCTGTGCTCAGAAAATTTTCATTTAAACAGGGCCCTGTTGGGTCTTCTCTGCTTGAAAGGATAAAAAATAATACAGCCTAATTCTAATGACCCCAAGAAATCAGTAGTTTAAAATGCTATCTCGCTTTGTTAGAAACTAGGTAAAAGGTCACATTCCAGAGCCCGCCCTTTGTTTAGACCTAGCAGAAAGGCCTTGAACAGGTAGTCCTGGCCCCATAGGGTAACTGAAAATGGGCTAAGCTTATCTTGCTTCTGTAAACTTACGCCATTATCCCTAAGCAGGAGTTCACGCAGCTGTAGACATTATAGAAAACTAATTGGTTCACTGAGCGCGGGCTCCGATGATTTAAACTGATTGGCCTAAAAACTATAGAGTGGTACAAATCAATTGGCTCGCATTTCGCGGGCTCTCCATGCTAAGAAATGATTGGTTTGTGATTCGCGGGCTCTGTCGTAAACTTATAAAAGCTGTCTCAATTCGGCACTCGTGGTCCACAGTCCTCTGACCCTGCATGGTACACGGCTATGGAACCCAGAATTCTGGAATAAAGAAATCCTCATGCTATTGCATCGAGACCGTTTCTCGCGAGTGATTTGGGTGTCGCCTTCCGGGGGTGTGGGGTGCTGGGGCACCCTCGGTTTTTGGGGTCTTACATGCTCATGCCTCTACTTCCTTAGCCAGCTGAGTGCACAGGAAAATTTATCATGTCCCCCCCCCCCCCATAACTTCCTTGATTTTAGACATTCTCTAATGAATTTGAAGTCTACTTGTCACTCACATGAGTTGGCTTAGCAGTCTTGAAGTTAGTTGTAAATTGTCACTTTCATTTCTAAACAAACCCATCATGTCTCTGGACGACCACATTTATAAATGTGAGCTTGCTTGTTCTCTCTCTCTCTCTCTCTCTCTCTCTCTCTCTCAGGGTCTCTATGTAGCTTTGGAGATCCTGTAACTCACTACATAGATTAGGCTGGTGTTGAACTCATGGAGACCCACCTGCCTCTGCATCCTTAATGCTGGGGTTAAAGCTATGTACCAACATGCCTAGCCTGGGTGGGGCTTTTCAAATTGCATTCTAAAGCTAGTCCAGTTCCTTCCAGCCAGGAAGAAACCTCTAACTTTCAAAAGCCAAGTCTGCTCTTGTAACATTCTTTTCTGATTGATCGAGATGGCTGTAATGTATTTTGTTGGGGTACAGAAAACGACTTGGAGCAAAAGGTTTTCTTTGGCTTACAGGTCCTGACAGGATACTGCCGGTCATGCTGGGGAAGGCATGGCTGCCGGAACAGGAAGCTGACTCAGCAAACAGGAAGCAGCGATAGAAGAGAAGTCGGGCTATAAAAACCCCCAACCGCCATCCCCTGTGACATACTTCCTCTAACTAGGCTCTATCTCCTAAAGGTTCCATGACCTCTCCAACAGCGCCACCAGCTGGGCACCAAACTAGAGACCAAGTGTTCAAACACATGAGCTGACAGTGGGCATGGGGGGTGGGGGTGAGGGTGGGGGAGGGCTGACGTTTCATATTCAAATCACAGTCACCCTTGGCTTTCTCTTTCTCAGAGCATTTCTTCTAGGAAATCTGAATTGGTTCTTCTCATTCCTGTTGAGAGAGCTCCTCGCAGCTCTCATCTTTCTTACAGACATAAGATCCTTGTCTTTCAGATGTTGTATTCAAGAGCCTAATAAGCAGGCAATGTTATAGAGAACGATGGGGCACCATCTTGCTGTGTTTGTGGGAACATGAGGGCCTCACTTTAAAACTCAATTAATTAACAAGCAGGAATCCCCATCCATTTTAATCAGCCGCCGCCGCCCCACCCCCACCCAACCCCCTCATCAATCAGCTGCTCCCCCTCCTCCCCGGAGGTCCTCCAGTGATTTCATTCCTAGGGTTTAAAACCTCTCCTATCTTTTGTTGCAGCATACTGCAGTGAATCTCCCCACAAACTGCAATCATCTGGAAGAAATTCTTCTTGTCCCTTTAACTCTAACCTATACAATCTCTCTCTCTCTCTCTCTCTCTCTCTCTCTCTCTCTCTCTCTCTCTCTGCTGAGCTTAGAATGCACACACTGTTGACACTGTTCCTACCTGAAACTGTGCTACATTAAGGAGAGTCAATGTTGCTGAATTTGTTGCTTGTCTCTGGTTAATTTTACACAGCATGGATGGTGATCTCTGACAGCGTGTCTAATATAACCTGTATTTGTTAAGGGAGAGAGGTATCTGTTGACCTTTCCATTGGCCGTGGCTTCTCTTTCAAAATGTTCATGAGTCTAATTTAAGCACATTCAGGAGAAATAGTTCATCACCTCTGGGAACACTCTCTGTATGATTTCTGAACACAGATTATTTATTAAAAAGAAAAAGTCTGTTTCAGCACCATTACTATATCTCAGAGTATTTGACAATGCAGAAAAGGCCCTTCCTAAGTTTCTCCTGGGCTCAATCTCTCTTCAATTTTCTCAGTGAACTCTTTTTTTTCTTGAAACCTTTGTGCTTTCTCTTCTTTATTGTCTCAATGTGTTTGCTACATTTTTAAATGTACATGAATCCTTTTCATGGGCTGTCTCTTTTATACTAAAAAGACCTCTATGTTAAAAAAAATAGTTAAGAAAATAATCAAAGAGTGACCTATTTTATATATTTTTTAAAATTTATTTTTATATGCATGGATGTTTTGCTTCCATGCATATTTGTGCACCACATGTTATATCCACTTGGCCAGAATACAATATCAGATCCCCCTGGGACTAGCAATACAGATGGTTGTGAGTCCCCATGTGGGTGCCAGGAATCAAATCTGGGTCCTCTGGAAGTACAGTCAGTGCTCTTGATAGCTGAACAGCCCCTGTCACTTCATATTCTGAATTTTTACCTCCTAAATTGGTTGTGATGATCCATCAAAAGTTAGTAATTTATCTTCCCAATAACTAAAAAGAAAAAAGTATGTACTGACTTCAGTAATTTTACTTCTGAATCTTTTCATTTTTGATGAGATGACTCATTCTCAATGTAGATGGTATCACTTCCTTGCCTGAGATCTGACACTGCACAGAAAAAAGGGGGGAAAAAAGAGATGAGAAGCTGATCATTCATCTATCTCTGCTTCCTGACTGTAGATATAGTCATGCTCAATCATCCAGATTATTATATTATTATATAATTATATTATTATATAATTATATTATATAATTATATTTTCATATATAATCTATAATTATATTATAGACCTATATGTTATAGATTATATATAATTATATGTATTATAATATAAATGTAATTATATTATATAATTATATAAACTGTAGATACTGTGGATATGGAGCCTATTGTAAATCATGCTTCCTGGATAATATTTCTAAAGGTTGACTGATTTACAATGGTGGTCAATAAATCCACCCTACAGTCTTTTGAGATTCTTGCCTGCAACTTCAGATCAGTAACTTACTTACTTTCCAAAATTTCCCTTCTAGGATTCACTCTAATAATTCATTATTCTTTAGATTTTTTCAGATGTATCTTTCCAAAGTCATTTTTTTGATAATTTTATTTACCAGAGTTTATTCTTCTATACTTGGCATGTGTACAGATAATAATGCATATGGAAAACTTCACCATCACTGTCCATGATTTTTAAGCTTGACTATCCAGAGGATGGGATTTGAAATCATCTAAGAGATGCATCTCTGGGTGTGTCTTTTAGGGTCCTTCCAGAGAAGTTTAACAGAGGAGGAAAAGCCCTCCCTGAGTATAGATGGCATCTTTTTCTAGGCTGGGTTCTGAACTGAATAACAGAGAAAAGTTGAACAATTGAGGGGAGCACTAGAATTCATCTCAGTCTGCATCCTGACTGGATACAATGTGACCAGTCATCTCCTGCTCCAGCCTCTGTGATTCTCAAAGATGGTGGACCACACCCTTAAACTGAGAGGCTAAATCAACTCTCATTTCCTTCCTCAGGTCACTCTTGTCACAGCAATGGAAAAAGTAACTAATAAGAGAACATTATATGGTTACACTTGGACATGTTTAGGTCTAAGGGCAGTCTAGAATTTATCTCCATATAATTTGAATATGAAATTGAAACACAAAGAATTTTAGGGAGAAGGTAGCATAAAATAGCATAAATAACAGACCAAATTATTGCTTATTTATCAAGATGTGTACCTGGAATTGTTCTAAGGTCTCAAGGTTAATAAATTATTTAATTTTTGCATTCATCCTGAGGCAGACAACACTGTCATAATCATCATAGTAATATAAACATTTGAAATATAGTCTCAGGACTATATGTAATAAAAGAAAAGTAACCAATATTCACTGCCTCCCCTCCTCCAGACACAGCCTGAGACATGTGCTGTATCAAGCTATATTTCACAGTAAAATAATACACTCAAACAATCCTATGAAATCTTGTACTATTGTGATTGTCAGCCTCATGGTACAAAGGAGTAAACAAAAGCATACAGATGTTAAGTGAGAAGTCAATACAATGTAGCCTGTGAGTATCAGTCTATGAAGATGTTAAGTGGTATATGAATACAATGTACCCTATAAGGGGCAGTCTATGCAGATGTTAAGTGAGAAGTGGATACAAAGTAACCTATGAGTACCAGTCTATGCAAATGTTAAGTGGTACATGGATACAATGTACCCTATAAGGGGCAGTCTATGCAGATGTTAAGTGAGAAGTGGATACAAAGTAACCTATGAGTACCAGTCTATGCAAATGTTAAGTGGTACATGGATACAATGTAACCTATAAGGGGCAGTCTATGCAGATGTTAAGTGAGAAGTGGATACAATTTAACCTACAAGGGGCAGTCTATGCAGATGTTAAATGAGATGTGGATAAGATGTAATCTATAAACATTAGTCTAGCATTAAAGGTCTTTATTCTACTCTTCTGGGGTAGTGGGGCTGGTGTTTGCATCCCTAGGAACAAGACCATGTACTGCTCCTGCACTCCATGGTATTACAGACAAGTGTTTTGGGCTGATCATTGGAGATTGCAAGAAACTTCAAAAGTGACTATTTTAGAATAACTTTTTTCACATTTATTTCAGAAATCCTCTGTAAAATATCAGCCATTTTCTTGCAAGCTCTGTGGGATTAATTCTAACAGAGGCTATCTGCCCCGGAAGTGATGTATTCTGTCTTTAGAAGATATTTTTAGAAATGATAGGTGCATCTAAAATCCTTTGAGGCTGAGCTTTTGTCCTGAACTTACAAGACAGGGCCTTATTTTATTTCCCTCACTGAATCTCTTTAAGCACAAAGGAGAATAAATATTCAGCTCCTTAATCTATTCCCTACCCAACTTTGCTCTGAGTTTCCTGGTAGTGATAGGTTCTGTCCATTTGCTCAGGTTATAAATTTCTCTCCTCAAACACAAAGTATGGTATGTTGCTTCCAATGTGTGCTGAACATTCTAAAATACAGTAGAACTAAAACTTACCATTTAATTCTTGGTAATGGTACCTGGATTCTGGTGCAATGGCTGTTTTGCATTGTCAACAAAATGGTCTTTAGAATCACCTAGGGAACCCATCTGGGAATATCTGTGAGGAAACTTCTGATTCAGAAGTTCAAAGATTCAGTCAAATTTGACTGAGAAAGGAAGACTTACTTCGAATATGGGGGGCACAATACAGTCTTTAGTGAGTTATTTAGTTTGTACACAGGGTTCCAGGGGACCAGAATGAATGAAAAGATGTGTGTGAGTGTGTGAGTGTGTGTGTGTGTGTGAGAGAGAGAGAGAGAGAGAGAGAGAGAGAGAGAGAGAAAGAGACAGAGAGAGAGAGAGAGAGAGAGAGAGAGAGAGAGAGAAGCGGGGAGAGAGAGAGAGTAAGCAGAGCGCCGACATTAACCTCTGTCTGTTTCCTACCTGCAAAATTCCTGTCCTACCATTAAAGGTGACATCACTCAAACCTTGAGGCAAGATAAATCCTTCTTGCCAAATTTGCTTTGGCTATCTGTTTCATCACATCCAGGAGAAAATTACCTCTCAAAATTAGCTAAAAGACTCGTAAAAGACTAGATGTGGGCTGGAGTAATGGCTCAGCACTTAAGAGTGTGTACTGCTCTACTTGAGGACTCAGGGTCTGTTCCCAGCTCCTAAATCAGCTCAAAGCTGCCTGTGACTCTAGCTTCAGTGACTCTGCTGCCTCCCTGTGGCATCCATGGGAATTTACATCATCCACACATATGCACATAAATACATATATCTCTATGCATACAAAATTAAAAAGCTAACAGCCATTCCTTTAAGAAGACAGATGCTAAAATCAGCTAACTTTAATCATTCAAGAAAACCTATTTGGACATACTTCCCCAACTTACTATGTCTTAGTTTTCTTCTTCATCAGACATGAAAACATAGATGCCTTCTTTGTTGAGTTGCTAGAGGATTAAGTATAATCCTAGAAACCATGTATAATTTTAGTTAAAAATGGAAGGTTTGCTCTGCGTAGACATTGACAGGAAAAGAAGCAGTTTAGTCTACATTCTCAAGGGACTACCACTTAAAACTCGATTTTATATTTCTTGGGTACTGACCTGTGCTTGCATTTGACTCTGGAAAGCCATAAATCATGTCCCGCCACAGGCACATAATTAGATATCAAGGGAAAACCACTCATGCTCCTGGGGAATGGCATCTTTTCTAGTCTACTCCACCCTAATTTAGGCTATTCAGTCACATCATTTTGGGCTCATGACTGGGTTTTTCTAGAGAACCGCTCTCTGTTTCCATGTATTGCAGCACATGAGGAGCCTTCCATCAACATCATCAACAAGGCCATTGATCAAACACACAGGGGAGCAGAGTCCGAGACAGAGGCCTGTGGCGATCAGTTAGAGCATTTCATCCGGGAACTCATTTGCTCAGGCTGGAATCCACCTAGCCATACTTGCTCACAATATTTCTTAATTTTGTTAATAAGCTACCATGGGAGATATCAGAGGGAGGCTTATCTAGATCTAAATGTCTATTATCAATTTATATCATTATCAGTCTGGTAACCTCGGGTCAATTCTTTTTTTTTTTTTTTTTTTTTTTTTTTTTGAAATAAAGACAAGATAAGCTCATTTGAGAGGAGTTATTCTTGAATAACCCGCAGGACTCTGGTAATTATTGCCTTTTCTGAGGCCTTGAAGATATCTTCTGATGGCTCCCTTATAACCTACGTAGGTGTTAATGGTGACTTGCCTTCTCTCTTTTGGATCCTGCTTCACTTTGAAGGTGGAAACTTTTTAATTTCTGTCGCCAACCCCTTCTCCAAATCAACTGCAGAAGCAGACAATGACAGCTTAGAAGTTTCCATCACAAATCCAGCTCTCATTTCTCAAGCTCTCCACACTTGAAGCACTTATGGACACCTCTGAAAGCACCTCATCAAGCTTCCTCTCCATCTCACTTCCTGGTGCCTCTCTCTCCTGGCAAAAACTCCCACTTGGGAAAAGATGGAAACAAAGTCTGCGGTTCTGTCGCGTGGTCTTGGCTTGTTTGCTTGTTGGTACCTTTGCATTTATGCAACTTGTATTCTTTCTGAAGCTACCTGTCCAGATTGTTCTTCTGGGCCTGTGACATTTGGGAGTTTCTTTAAACACAGACCCTTCTTTTGTACTTCCAATCAAACTTTTCTATTAAAATAGACTGAATACCTATCATTTTCAGGTACTGTTCTAGGTACTGAGGATACAATAGCTAAAGAGGAATACATCTACATACCCATACCACACATGCATATACTATACAAACACACACACACAGACACACAAACACACACACACAACACAAATACCACACATACATGTACCACACACACAGACACATGCACACATATAAACACATGACACATGACACACACATATACACACACACATACACATACCACAAACACACACTTTGCCTTTTAGTCTATACTCTGTTGTTGTTTATCAAAATTATCACTGCAATACCCCCCACACTCACACACACTGATGGCTTTCCTTTACTATGTTGAATTTTGGGTGCATAAGTATCAGCTTGCCTTTTTCAGTTGTCTTTGTTTTATTTTATTTTTTTAAGTTGTGTGTATATGTGTTCCCTTGTGTTAATACATGTGCCTGGTATGAGAGGTCAGATCCCTGTGGACTGGGGTTATAGAGGGTTTTAAGCTGCCCCTTGGATGCTACAAACCAAGCCCAGGCCCTCTGCAATAGCAAAGCAGTGAGTGATCTTAACCACTAGGCCATCCCTCCCACCTTTTGGATTGTCTTCTCAATAGTCTTGGAATCATGGGACTGTCATCAGCTTCTCTGGGAAATCATTATTGAAACTGGGGATTTGAATAATTATGTCTGTATTTAACTGTTTCTGATAGCATGTCTGACCTGTAATCTTTCCAAGGTGCCATCAAACTAGAGAAAATATGACATCAATAGGCTCTATTCTGTTTTATGCTTATTATGATTATGATTGTGATTGTTATTATTATTATTATTATTGGAATAGATCTCAAACTTACTATGTAGTCAAAGACCCAATCTTTGTGTGGTTCCATTAATGTACATTTTTTGTACTGGATTTATTACAACACAAGAAATTTTGCTGACTCACAAAATCCTTATTTAGTCCATAAGGAGCCATGATTTGTTACCTTTCTGTCTGCATGTGGTCGTATGGTTAATTGCTCATTTAACTAACATGCTATTGTCTTCTAGAAATAACCCTACTCTGGTCTCTGGCATTCTTGTGGTGTGGACGTGGAGTATGCTGCAGTTTCCCCTCGATCTGGCAGGTAAATGTTTGTCATATTTGTGTAAATAAATAGAAAAATATGGCTCTTAAATATAAATCATATTAGCACAAAGGAGGAAGTTGAGCCAGGCTGTGTTTTGATAGCCTAGGGTTAGCTCTATTCCAACTTAGAAGGTTAAAACTCACGAAAACCAAGTGTAGACTCATTTTGCTGTGCGCTGAATGTATGGTGATGTGAATCTTTAATGCCAGCCCTCTGATGGTGAAAACAGGAGGATCAGGAGTTCACACTCATCCTTGACTACATAGCAAGTTTGAAGTCAGCCTGGTCTATGTAAAAGTCCATTTCCAGAAAGACCCCCAAGATTAATAATAATACATACTTGAACAGTTACCTACACTGCTTTATATTCAACTCAATTAATACTTCTATTGCTTAGTATCTCTAATCTTGCCAAAATTAGTTGAGATATACATGGCTCAAGTTTTCTATCTGGGAAATGGGATGACCCAGCAGTTCAAGTGACGACTCAGTAATGCACTGAGTGCTTAGTGACCTGGCAATGTATAGTCTCCATATTTTCAACCAATCACATTTTGAGGGCCATGTGTAATATAAAAGCAACAATTCCAAGCTCCAGTGTGGACAATTGAGATTTCCTTTCATGGCAGTTCTTATTCTGACTTTGATGAATACATACATCTTTAAGGGTTGGCAGGAAGCAAACCGTTTGGCTGGCCTTCCATATTAGTGATTCCCTACAGCGGCTGTGTTGTCCTACAGTATGGTAGCCACCAGCCACACACAGCTGGATAATTAAAATTCAAGCGTTAGAAACAACTCTTCAGTGGCACAGGACCTGTTTCACCTGCTCCTTTGCTCCATGTGGCTCCCATGGTGGACAGCAAACATACGAAACCATTTTATGATCATAGAGCATTCTATAGGTTGGTATCAGCTTGAAGTTGTGCGATAGCTCTTTGGCATTTTCAACGTGTGAGGCAGGAATTCCTCCTTGGTGCTATACTCTGGAGAAGCCCCAGACTTTTATTATAATTCTTTTCCTTAGTCTATTTTATTCTCTGTGACACTCTTCCTGCTGCCTTCAGGGTGAGGATAAGTTGGAATAAATGCATTTTGGGATCCACACGAAGGTCTTGAGAACATTCTGGGTCTTAAGCACTTTTTTTTTGGATAAAACTGTTTTCCTGGATAGATAGGAAGATTTGCCTGGCTTTTTCCAAATTAGGAAAACAAAGAAAGAACAAAACTAAGCAAGCAATTAAAAGCTAGCTTGGGCATGGCAATGCACTCTTTTTTTTTTCTATATTCTTTGTTTACATTCCAAAAGCTTTCCCCTTTCCCAGTCCCCCCCCTCCATATGTCCCATAAGTCCTCTTCTCTCCACCCATTCTCCTATCTTTCCCCCTCCCTTTTCTCTGTCCTGGTACTCCCCTACAGTGCTGGATCAAGCCTTTCCAGGATTAGGGCCCTCTTCTTCCTTCTTCATGGGAATCATTTGATATGCTAATTGTATCTTCAGTGTTCAGAGCTTCAGGGCTAATTAATATCCACTTATCAACAATTGCATTCCATGTGTATTCTTTTGTGATTGCTTTACCTCGCTTAGGATGATATTTTCCAGTTTCAACCATTTGCCTAAAAAATTCATGAATTCATTGTTTTTAATTGCTGAATAGTACTCCATTGTGTATATATACCACATTTTCTGTATCCATTCCTCCATTGAGGAATATCTGGGTTCTTTCCAGCTTCTGGCTATTATAAATAAGGCTGCTATGAACATAGTGGAGCATGTGTCCTTATTGCATGCTGGGGAATCCTCTGGGTATATGCCCAGGAGAGGTATATCAGGGTCCTCCAGAAGTGTAATGTCCAGTTTTCTTAGGAACAGCCAGACTGATTTCCATAGTGGTTGTACCATCTTATAATCCCACCAGCAGTGAAGGAGTGTTCCTCTTTTTCCACATCCTCACCAATACCTGCTGTCTCCTGAGTTTTTAACCTTAGCCATTCTGACTGGTGTGAGGTGAAATCTCAGGGTTGTTTTGATTTGCATTTCCCTAATGATTAATGAAGTTGAGCATTTCTTAAGGTGCTTCTCGGCCATCTAAATTTCTTTAGGTGAAAATTCTTTGTTTAGGTCTGTACCCCATTTTTTAATAGGGCTATTTGGTTCCCTGGGGTCTAACTTCTTGAGTTCTTTATATATTATTGGATATTAGCCCTCTATTGGATGTAGGGTTGGTGAAGATCTTTTCCCAATTTGTTGGTTGTCATTTTGTCCTTTTGACAGTGTCCTTTGCCTTACAGAAACTTTGTAATTTCATGAGATCACATTTGTCAGTTTTTGATCTTAGAGCATAAGCTATTGGTGTTCTGTTCAGGAACTTTTCCCCTGTGCCCATGTCCTCCAGGGTCTTCCCCAGCTTCTTTTCTATTAGCTTCAGAGTGTCTGGTTTTATGTGGAGGTCCTTGATCCACTTGGAGTTGAGCTTAGTACAAGGAGATAATAAGGCAATGCACTCTTTTAATCCCAGAACTCTGAAGCTAAGTGTCAAGCACATCTACGAGTCTGAGGCCAGTCTGGTCTACTTGTGAGTTCCAGGCTAGCCACAGCTACATACTGAGATCCTTTCTCAAAAAAGAAAAAGGAAAGAAAGAAAAATACAATCAAGCCGGGCGGTGGTGGCACACACCTTTAATCCCAGCACTTGGGAGGCAGAGGCAGGCAGATGTCTGAGTTCGAGGCCAGCCTGGTCTACAGAGTGAGTTCCAGACCAGCCAGGGCTACACAGAGAAATCCTGTCTCAAAAAAGCAAAAACAAAAACAAAAATCTAATTACAAATTAATAATCAAAAATAGATATATGAAACAAAGTGAAGAGGTTTTGCTGAAGTAGGCTTTGGGGTCTACATGATACTCTTTACCCAGCCAGAAGCCAGCCAGCTGTCATCCTGACAAGTCTCCTGGGCTCCATCCTTTATATATTGAATACTATTACCCTGAGGGGTCTGCCAGGAGGAATTTCCTGAGCATGGCTTCTTACGAATGACTCTTACTGACCTTATGTTTGTCTTTCATAGGCATTCACTCCTATCTTGTGGTGTACAGACTTGCTAAGAAAGTTTGTATTCAAAAGGGAAATTTTGTAAACGTGCAGAGGTGACAATTCTCTGCAGCTGTTGGAAAAACAGAGACCAAATGTTGCTCCCGACTAAACCGCTATTGTATTCTCTAACAAGCTGCTATGTTACATTCACCCATATCAAAGCCGTTTCATGATATTTGCACACTATAGCTGGATTGAGACATCCTTTGTTGGAAAACTCCAAATGGGAGGCTTTATTCCTACAAAAAAGAGGATTATTTTCTACCCTTGACCTTGAATTAAATTTACATCTTAGAAATTAAAACAAAAGTTTCGTCTGTTGATGGAACTCTCCTTTTGTTCAGCTGTTAAAAAAAAACAACTATGTAATTATACTCAGTCTCTTATAAACTGGGAAACAAAAGCAGAAGGAATTAGGAGCAAATAAAATAATGGCTTTTATTCGGGCTTCCACACATACACACACTATCACAAACATTAGAAAAATATGTTTAGATGTGAGCTAAATTGAATTTGAATTCTAAGCACTTGAGTTTTTGAAGCAGAGTTTGAAGTAGTACTTAGGGACAATGTGGAGAAAAAGCATCTGGAATGGTCTGTGCTGGGAATTTTGTCATTCATATACTGCACTTACTGGTCAGGAAAATCCCTCCCTCGCTTCCCCCAAGAGAAAGAATAAAGGCAGAAGCTGAGCAGAAGGAGAGACAGATGTTATACTGACCAGAAAACAAGCCGCTGGGTAGAGACCCCTGTCTTAGGATTCATGATATCACAGGTTTTAAGGAAGAAACTAAAGCACCTGAAGGTTATGTGACATGGGCAATAACTCAATGCTAGAGAGCCAGGGAGTTAAGGGAAAGTGCCAGACTCCCTAACTTGAGCCCCTGAGCACAGCTCTCTGCAGCAAACCACCAAATACAGGTGTGCACGCTCGCACGCACACAGGCACGCGCGCACACAATTTTTTTTTTACACCTCACTCGCTATTGTCTAATTAGTAGATCGTTTCCTACAGGGAGGCTGGAAGATGGATGCTGAGTCTTTAAAGTGGATGGGACCACGTGACCAGAACCAGGGTGGGGCTGAGGTGGAGAAATGTCTCTTGTTCCTCCACATTAAACTGGACATTCTCTCTCTTTCACAATCAGATCACCCTAATAACTATCGCATACCCCTCCCCAGTTTGCATTTCAGATTGCTAACCATTGCTTCTTTCATTTTTCCCCCAGTCCAGTTGAAACTGGTATGCCCCGCCTCCGTGAAAGCCAAGGGCTTCCTCAGGGTGTTCCTGTGCCAGTACAGTGCGGATCTATGGGCCATTGGCCTCAGTTTCTTCATCCAAGATGGTCCCTTCCTTGTTGTGCGCCTCGTCCTGATGATCTACTTCGAAGTGATCAACCACATGTTGGTGTTCTTTGCCGTGAAGAATTCCCTAGTGATGGCTCTGCACTTCTACCGACTTGTAGCTTTGATTATGGCCACACGTGACTTCATGCAAGATCACCGAGAAAGCCCCAAACCGGAGCACAGTAGCCCAGACCAGCCCTCTGAGAGCCGGCCCAGTGAGTGGGAGGACGCCTCCCCGGAGGCTCTGCCTTTGAGAACCTCACCTGTCACCTCTGAGGAGTCTTACCCGACCACTCCTTAGTTATTGTTTTTAAGTTGTAGCCGCGAGGCTTGGCTCATTCTCTTCTTAGCCCCACCCCCCTCCATATTTGCATACACCATTTTTTTTAAAGGAAGCAATACGAAAAGATGATCTTGTATCAAAGCCAAGGTACTGCTCTATTTTTTCATCTGAGTGGAAGGAACTTTGACGGTGAGTGGTTGTCACTACAACCTCCTGCTCTGGTAGTGGACATTACACTGCTCCGAGAACCATTCTAAGTGATTGGTTCTTTTTGAACTGCCTGGAAAGTTGTAGACAGAACAGCATAGCACACCCTCCAAAGACTTAAGACTGACTTTTGACCACTTCCTCTCCTATCCCTTGCACTCCCGGGTTGCCTAATAGCACAGCAGCTTTTTAACTGACTGGACTATGTCACTCTCTCCTCCGATGTTTTCTGCAATGTCCCTCTGACATTAAAAAAAAATGTGTATTCAGTGAATGCTGAACAAAGGAGAGGAGGAGAGGAAAATACTTTTAAAATCAACTTGTCATCGGCTGCAGATTGGGAACGAGTACTACCCTGCTTCCTCGGTGCAGAGAAAATGGCTGTGGTAGCTGCCCAGGCCTTTACAGGAATCCGGTTCTCCTGGACCAAAGGTGACAGTCTGTCATGGTTTATGTGTTCTTAGAGCATCGTGATGGCTTTGGGCTTGAGTAGCACAAAGTTTACAGCAAGCTACTTGGGCTCTACCAACTTTGTAGCCAGGAGATATCAGTGAGACACCTGCAAGTCATACTTTCTACCTAAGACGATTTACAGAACCATTAGTATTTGAATACCTCGTTACCTCTTTCTGCATTGTCAAGGTGCATCATGTGATCAGGTTTCAAAGAGCACTAGTATGCAGTGACGAAGGAATTTTGAGACCTGTAGTGTTACCATGGTTTCTGGTGGTTGCCATCAACTGCTTGCAGTAGCAGCCACAGTAACAGAGATTGCCATGGGTCCTGGGAAATGCCATCGGCAGCCCCAGTGTGGTTTCAGGAACAAGTTGGTGGGAGGTGGTGCCAGTCTCCTGCCTCCTGGGAACCATGGTGGCTTCATTTCCCACGAATGAAATAGTCTTTCTGTTCCACAGCTCTGTACGTCCTGGGTGGAAATGACTCCAAAGCTTTAAAAGTGGCTCTTGCTTTTAAATACATGGTAAAAACATGACTTGACAATCTATGAAACAGTTCTAAAATTTCAGTGCTAGAGTTTAAAGCATCAGTCAAGCCATGTTAGAATCCCCAGGAACCCAGAGACGTTTATTCAGGAAACTGCCTAAATTGGAGGCAACCATGTGACAATCAGTTTGGACAATTTTTTTTAAATCTATGTATTTCTGGGATGGTACAGTGTTTATCCACCACATTTGATAACAAGTTTTATAAACAAATTCTATTTTATACAAAGCCACAACTGTTTTCTCTAGGGATTTCTGCTTCTTTTATCTGTCACGCTTCTCATTTTTCACAATGTCATGGCTGCAAACTGTTCAGGAAACAAATGGAATGGATTGGTAATTTTTCATAATAAGTGTATGCAAGTTAAGGTCAAGATTGTATTTATATAAGTTGAAGAATGTGACAACTTCTAAAGGTGTGTTATTCAAACTTTTTAACAATGACACTTGGGGACATGTCCCATGGTTAAGAGCAAGCATTGCTCTTGCAGAAGATCCGAATTGATCCCAAAATCTACTCCACAGGTCTTACCACCACTTGTAGTTCCAGCTTTGGGGGTCTTCTTGTAGCCTCAGTGAGAACTGACAGCATTCATGTGTGTGTGTGCGCGCGCACACACACACACACACACACACACACACACACAGAGATTTATTAAAAATAATAAAAATATTTTATAATAAAGTCAACAATAGGAACAAAAAAGAAAAAATCAATACTATTTCTCAAACTGCCCCAGCACCTAATAACTGTACTGGATGCTTTGTGTTGAATACCTGATATATATGTGCTCCTTTGACATATATGTGCCCCCATGACATATATGTGCCCCTGACATATATGTGTTCCTATGACATATATGTATTCCCATAATATACAGGTGCCCCCATAATTATATATGTGCCCTTTGACATATATGTGCCCCTTTGGCATATATGTGCCCTCAGACATATGTGAGCCACTCCTTACTGCCTGATTTCTCACAGCATAATTTTTGTGATTTTTGTCCCCCCAGAAAAAGAAATACTGAGCATCCAAAAATAAGCCATCAAGTAGTATGACTGTTGCAAAGATAATTTTAAGTGCTTTCAAGTCTGAGGCTTGGCTTGGTTTTGTGAAAGACTTTCTTGTGTTTCAATAAAGTATTTGGTAATTAGCCCTCCTCCCCAGGCTCGTCCAAAATCTGGCTTAACTTGGAATGCCAGGAAGCCAGAAAGCACCCAGGACTAGCTTGATAATTAATGGATGGTCAAAAATAGACACACAGTCTTGAAGGCTTTTCCAGGAAAATCTGCTAAAGACAGCATTTAACTTAACTGCCAGTGCTTCCATTTCCTTGTGCTGGCTGCTTTGATCATAGGAAAAAATGTCCGTTTGCTTAGTCTAGGTTTTATCTCTGATGAAATGCTAAAAATATACTCAGTTGTATGTTTATAATTACTACTATTATTTTACCCTTTAAAACTGTATATTTTTATTGTGGGCTCATGCACATTGTAATGCTTTTTGATATCCAAGTGTTTGTCATAAACAAAAGAGAGTATCAGTCATCTCCGTTATGTTGGAATCTTGAGACTTGTTTACATTTTATTTGGACTGAGATAGGACACAGACTCCATCCTCAGCCCCTAGCCACAGTGCGTGCCAAGCCCCACCCCACCTCACCCCTGAGGAGGGGCCTTCACTTGCAGTTGCTAGAGCTATTGCTGACTGATTAAAGCTCAATCAGCTTTCCTTCTTCCTGCAAGTATACTCTTCCACTAGCGAGAAAGCCTGGTGCCCATGTTTACATAATGCTCTGCAGACACAACCTCAGGATTCTCTTAGGCTTGTCCATCCCGAGCGAGTCTTAAATGCCACAATACTGTGCTTAAGATAAGCATGCTACTTCGTCTTTGATTATCCCACTCAGTTTGGTTGCTGTGACAGTGCTAGAATTCGGAGGCCTCATCTTGTCAATAACATTGGGAGCTTCCAGGGAGACGTGTAAGTAAGACAATTCTACCACTGGCTCTGGTGTCCCACAAGGCCTTGAAGCCATGAAGACATATGTCTATGTGTTGACAGGATTCACCCCTACCACCCGGGCCTTGTTGTTCAACAGAAGCTTTTCAGAGCTGTGGGGAAGGACACCGTGGAGACGTGAATCTGTTAGGATGGCCTTGGATCCAACATTCACTGTGGACTCTAAATCAACTCAGTCTTTCCCTACAAGGAACTGTTAGCCGGATTCTCCAGTTAAAAGGGAGAGCTGTTGGGACTCAGCCTGCCGACCTCCCAACATATATAGAAGGCAAAGGCTCACAAATCAAACAGCCTCGAATCACAAAATGAAAAGACACCATGGGTTCTTTCCCTGTTTTCTCAGTCTGGGCTTTCCCTTTTACTTAGAGGGATTTCTGGTCCGTCCTCCCAACATATCTGAACTTTCAAGACAGAGCAGCTAAATGATGATTGGAAGAATGAGCCACCAAGGACTTGTACTTCATCGGTTTCTGTCTTTGAGGTCTTCCTTACTGAAATAACTTGTGAGTTGTGTTTTCTGTGAATATTTCTACATTTTGCTGGGATGGGCCTTTTTGTTTTATTACGGTCATTAAATATTTGTGTACGGCTTTCTCCCTTTGCCTGTTCTCCACCCCCTTTGCCCATTGTTTTGCCTTTTTCTTCTCTACTGCAACTCATTTCCTCCATGGTTTTTAAGCTCTGCCTTAATAAGTAAAACTGATCTATTCAGAAGATGATTAAAGTGACGTTTCCAACCAGCGAGCAAAGAATGACCAATTTTAAAACCGATGTTGGGAAAATGTTGCTACCCATCTGGAAAACATAAAGTGGGATTTTTTTTTTATCTCGTGAAATCTATAGAAATAAATTCCAGATGGATTAAATCTCGTCATAAAATGAAAACTATAAATACTGGATTGGAAAATACGGAATGCGTCTTGAGCGTGTGGGGGATGGGCAACATTCTCTGAAGCCAGACCTGGAACCTAGGAGAAATTGACTGACAGCCTTTTCTACGTGAATACCTCACGTTTGTGGTAAAGGGTGTCATGGACATACCATTTAGGAAAACATGAAGAGCTAGTGTAGTCAAGAAACAGAAAAGGGGGAGATATTGGGGAGGGAGAGCCAAAGGTGTATTTATTCATAAAAGGTTGAAAATCTAACAAATGCTAAAACTTCTTTAACAACTTAATATCTACCTTGAAAGTAATAAGCTTAATAGCATGTACAAGCAATCAGCATGCAACACAGTTTTGAACAAATTTTCTTTACAATGTGAATCAAGGCCTTATATTGTGTAAATTTAAACTTCAGTAGTATAAGAAAAGTTTCAAATGATGCTTGAAGTCATAAATGAGTAAGTTACCAAATACACACACACACACACACCTCTATAGATCTAACATCATCTTCTTCAAGTTAGTCATGACTGTTTTGCATACGTATATGTCTGTGCTATGCATGCATGTATGAGTTCTAATGTGTGAGCACGTGTGAAAGCCTTCATAGATGTCCATTGTCTTTCTCAGCCACTTCCCACCTATTATTGGCTAAGCCAGGGTCTCTCTGAGAACCCAGCACTCACTAACTCACCCAGTCTAGTCAGCCAGTTTGCCTGTCTCTGCTTCACAGTGCTGGGATTGCCTGTAATCCACTATGCAGGGATCCTGGGAACTCTGCTCCTTGTGCTAACTGGGCCAGTGCCTTACCCACTGGACAATGTCTCAGTTCCAAGCCTTTAACTTCCAGTGACAAGCACTGATTTTAACAACAGGTTTTCTGTTTGAGTGACTATTTCTAATTCCAAGATATCTTATGATGAAATAAACACAGAAGAATAGCTGGAACATGTTTTTTTAAAAGACAAATGAGAGAGTGCGTTCAGTATATTTAACTATATTGCACACTTACAATAGACAAGAGAATTTGGTTCTGTCATCTGAATAGGCAAGCCAAAAATTTGAATGGAATAAAGTCAATAAATATACTGAACTACCCAAGGGATTCAGCTACATGATAAATCACAGGCCGGGAGTAGAATATTATGAATAGTTTAGGTTTTGTAAAATATTAAATTGGATCTCTACTTCAATCCATATGTTGAAAATGCTTCCAGATGGGATCAAGCGATTAAAGATTAAAAAAATAAAATAAAAAAAAGGAATAGAAAATGTTTCTTTTGTACTTGAAATGGCAAGAATGACTTTTTAATAAGACATAAAACAAAGACACAGAAGGGATTCACACAGCAGCTCATGGAAAATTACACATCTTAAGAACATCATAGGCAAAGAGAGCTGAACAGCAAACTAGGTCATAGAATAATAAAACAATAAGCCAGGTGGATGGGCTTGCAACAACTATACCTAAGCAAGAGGTTTCATAAGGAAACAACAGCTCCTGTAAATAAGAAAAAAAGAAGGAAAAATGTCATTGAAAACTCAAAACATAAGCATAAGTCTAATGTATATGAGTCAATACAATACGAATAAAATAATAGACCACAATAAGTAATAAAATAAATAAATGAGTAAAAAATAAACTACGAGTAATCACTTCTCACACGTTGTGTGGAAAACAGCCTATGGCTTTTGTTTGGTTGGTTTTTGAAGGTGCTACAGTAAAGGAAGCTAAGAGAAGTTAGGTACCACAGTATGTGGGTAATGAGTGCACACACTGGTAGAGTTTTACAATAGAACTCAGGAAAATGAACATTTGTCATCTGACCTAACAATTCAACCTCCAAGAAACCATCCTGAGTGTAAGTGTTGGAGTACGCTGTGAATTTGTTTTTCCGTCCTTCGTTTCCCTTGTTACCTACCTAGGGAATTCCCTGATTGGCTTTCATAAAAATCTGATGGCCAATTAGCTAGGCAGGAAGTGGAAGGCGGGACTTCCTGGGAGGGAGAAAGGAACCCTGGGAAAAAGAAAGAGGCAGAGGCTTTCACCCAGAGATATCCGAGGAGGTAGACATGACTAAGGACCTGGAAGGTATATCTAGCCACATGGCTGGATGAGGCTAGGTGGTTGGGTTAATGTAGACAAGCTAGTTGAGAGTCTGCCCAGCTAAGGACCAAGCTTTGAAATATGAAAATGTCTCTGATTATTTGGGGGAAAGTAACTGGCTAAGGAATAATTGGCACCTTATTAATTTCCAGCATTAACTAATATATAAAGAATTTTAATTATCTTTTTTGTATGAATGTGTGACAGAGCCTAGAGTAATGAATAATGGATGGGAACATGGTTGCCTATCAATTTTAGAAAGATTGGCTGATCTAAGGTCATTGATAGGAACCAACTACTTAGAACTTCATGGCTGTGACTCCCTTGTAGGTCAAACAACCCGTTCAGAGGGATTGCCTAAGACCATCAGAAATATCAGATAGTACATTATGTTTCCCTAGCAGAATTACTGTTACGAATTAGCATTGAAAATGATTTTATGACTGGGGGTCAGCACAACATGAAGAACTGTATTAAAGGGTTCTGGCATTAGGAAGGTTGAGAGTCACTGGCTCTCCGGAATTTGTTAACAGTAAGGATGAATACAAACAGCATACTGCTCTCTTTGTGTTATTGGCCTTTCATTAGTGGCTATTAAATATGAGCAGTGCTTATGCTTAAAGATTATGGGTATCAATGAATCTAATTTTTTAATGCTTTTTGTTTCTTTGTTAAAATGTATTTATCTTCATTAAGTGTATGCTTTTCACTTTTTTACCTGCATGTTTTTATGTGCATGATGTGCATGTAGTGCCTGTGGAAGCCAGAAGAGGGCGTCAGAAACTATGGAACTAGAATTCCAAATGGGCTCTGGGAACCAAACCTGGTCCTCTGCAAGAGCAGTGAGGCTCTTAATGTTCAGTCCTGCGTTTAGTACACACACACACACACACACACACACACACACACACTGAGTTCAGTTTTACAAATTGGCAGATTACTTTCAATACTTAAAAGGAGCTCTTGTTTTCTTGCAAACTTTCCACAAATCTGCTCTCTTATATAGAAACTCTGATATCATTTTATCAATAAAGTATTAAGTAGCAATCATTTATTTTCAACCCAAGAAAATAAAGATCTTACCATTGCGACCAAGAAAAATCCCACAAAACACTTGATAAATCAAGGGCTTATACCATGCCGAATTCCGTTTGCCTCATGAAGAACTGAACACATGGGAAAGGAAATCAAAAGTAGAGCTATAATAGCCTAGAAAAATCAAGCTGACTAAAGGGTTCACTGGGTCTTGATTGATAAGCATCACAAAGATTAAATTATGATCGCCAGTCTGACAAATCCTTACTCTAGGAGATTTATGAAGCTACCAAAACTAACCATACAGAAACTTAGCTTTGAATCGCATAGCCAAGCTCATTTTCTGGAGAGAGACTGGGTACTGAATAGAGCCTTGGGCAGCAGAGGGGGGAGGTATATGTCTGAAAGAATCAATGTCTTCGTTCCCAAGTCCATTTCCACAGCCTATCTAACTTGAGTATGTAGCCATTTTAGATTTTGTTAAATATTTACCAAATGTACAATGGACTGTGGTGTATGTTCTAATGGGTCATATGCAAATCTAATCAAATCATGGAGCAAAACAAAAATCCTTAAGCCAGCCATATGTCAGATATCATATAGACTTTGTATCCAGTGAAGAATCTGGGCCAAGGAAAACTGGATCTGTAAAGCAGATATGTTTTCCCTGTGGAGAACATTGGCTCCTGCCAATAGTGTGGCTGGAAAAATACTGATGGCTGCGGTCCTGGTATCTTGGGGGTTGTTCCTTCTTTCTGGTAAAGATTGCTGCTTTCTATTACTTAAGGGTTCCCATGTGACCTGTGTGAGAGTTAACAGGTGGGTCAAAAGCTGAAATTATGTCATCAGATCTCTTGGTTTCAACTGGTTCAGGTGTCGTGTGGGTTTTACTGGTCTATCTAGATCAAAGTTTTGTTTTTTGTTTTTTTTTTTTAATAGATGCTTTGTTTGCTCTCTCTCCCACCGTCTGTACATGTATAACAGACATTGCATGTCCATTCTATAAGAAGAACACACTGGTTCTCCTGGTCAGGCACCCATGGCAGACTCATATATATATCCTTTAACCTCACTCTGTTTTTGCCACTCCTAAAAAAAAAAAAAAAAAAAAAAAAAAAAAAAAAAAAAAAAAAAAAAAAACCTCAGTTCTGTAAGATGTTCTCGTTGCTGTTTTCTGAGTATGTTTCTCTCCCATATTTATCCTGCCGTGGATAAAGCCAGAGTTCCAGAGAAGAACAAAACAGACAGAATGAACATAGATTGCAAGGGGATTTTTTCTTTTAGATTGGTTTATGTAATACACGCTGGAGGCTGCACAGTTCAGCAATGGTCATCTGCACACCAGGGAGGATAACAGGTTGGATGTCTGAGCAGGTGCAAGGTGTTGCTGAAAGCCTGGGGATTTCATGGGAAATCCATAGTCTTCAGTCTAGGTTGGAAGGATAAAGAAGCTGGCTTCTAGTGTTGGTGAGGTATGGTGGTAGGGATGATGCCAACATTAACAGCAACATAGCAGATGCACTTACCAGCAAAGCATGCAGGCAGGCAGGCAAAAGCAGCCCTGACTTTTGCTCAGACATATTTAAATCCGGGCTGCTACTCCCTAAAGGTGTTGCTTACTTAGGGGAGGTCTTCTCTCTGCATGCATCTTTTCAGGAAGTAGCTTCATAGAGGGGTCCTACTTAGTTGATTCCAGATCCAGGCACACATCTCTAACCTAAGTACTTCAGTTTAATTTAGCATTTCAACTTTTCTTCCCTCCAAAATTGCCGTCCTCCTCTAATCAGTTTTCTGTCTGCCTCACTTCAGCCCATGGAATAATTTCCTAAGCTGCTTTCATATTCCTGTGTCTCTTCTATTGAAAACACTCTTAAAAAGCCCACTATCAATAAAATCAAACCTAACGTACTAAGATATCCCCAAAGACATGCTAGTCTTGATCCACTGATCCATTCCCTACAGTGCAGTTTTACTGTAAAGAACTTTCCTGCATCTGTCATTGTCTTCTACACCATGTGATGGAAGCAAAGTCGTTTTGTTGTTTTGTTTGTTTGTTGACATTTCCCTATAACTCCCATTTTACAAGTCAACTCACGTCTAGTCACCCTGTTCGTGTCCTTTGTAAGCAGCCTCAGTACTCCAGGGAAAAACAGAACCTTGATGGCCATTCTTCCACGCTGGGAGCAGAGCATTGAGTCCTGACTATTCATTTCTCGAATTTCCAATGGATCGATAATGCCAGGGAAGATCAGCTGGACACAGGGCTGCGGCTCCTTATTTATTCTAGACCTCAGCCACTGTTTCAGAAGCAACAAGCCCACGGTCTCTGGAAATTTGCTCTTTCTGAGTCTGAATAAGCTATCCATGTCCTCCGGTGTTCACTAATCCCATGACTTCTATTTAGACTGACACTGTAGAGCCTTCCCACTGATTCCTGATCCCCACGAAGATTTTGATTCGCTCTTCCAATGGTATTTCCCACCTACAGTTCACCAGCTTGTAGGCACCACCGTCCACAAAAGCTTCAGAAAGCTTAGGTCACACGCAGCACGTTCCTGCCTCCCTGGGCTGAGTGGCCCTCCTCTTTCAGGGAGATTGATGCTCGCTGGACTTGTCTCTGTCCCGCTCCATCATCTGTACTGTGACAGTTAATTATGACTCTATGTCTGCTGTCAGCTGCCTTGAAACCACAGGTTATGTTTTATACTTCCTTATAATAACCAGAGAGTTCTGTTCCCAGAATACACTGGGAATGTTTTTTTTTTAACTTTCTAGTACTTCTTGGCACACCCCTGCCCCAGTCTCTCCCACCCTGAGCCAGGTGATTCTCATTTGATTACAGTTCACATGCAAGATCCTCGGGGGAGACTATCACATTTCTGTTTCCTCACTAGTCTCTCTTACATTTATGTTATACATTTATTCTCATATATATATATATACATGCATACACACACAAAGAGAGATGATAAATAGATGACAGATAATACATAGATGAATGAAAGATAGATGGCTAAATAGATAATAGGTAGATACATAGATGATAGATACATAGATGATAGATGATACATAGATAGATAGATACATGGATAGATAGATAGATGATACATAGATGGATAGATAGATAGATAGATAGATAGATAGATAGATACATAGATACATAGATACATAGATAGATGGATAGATGGAAGGATCTCATTAGCTCCCCATTACTCTCTCTTACCATGCTTGACTTTCACTCCGAATGATCTCTTTCTTCTTCCCAACAAGCCCCCATTGCATGTGTGTGCGTACACACACATGTGTATATGTATATGTGTGTGTGTGTGTGTGTGTGTGTGTGTCTGTGTGTATATTTGTGTTTTGGTAAGGCCACTGGTATGGCCATGGATGAGATTTATTTACTAAAGTTCAGAGCAACTTGCTCTTGGTTACACCACTAAGGAATATAATCTCACCTCCATTCCCCAGAAATCATTAACCGTTGGCAGCCCCATGGGCCTGAGAGAGGCCTTGGGACCCTCCTATGGGAGACAGTTGATGGACTGGTTTTATGAAGGCAATCACAGCTGAAGAGAGTCCCTGGCTACAGCAGCCACAGCACAAACAGCTTTCCCCAGCACTGCTCCCTATCCCCCACTTCCACTCTTCCCATGCCCTTTCCCTTTGCATTTCCTGATCCTCCCTCTGGAAGGGGCATGATACAAACATCTTGTTTAGGGCTAAGCACTGGACAGTTATTTAGTCTCATCACATTAACTCGTTAATGCCTAAGCATTAACCTCTGTCCATTCCAAACAGAGGCTTTTCTCACCAAGACTGAGAGGAGCATTGATTTGTGTTCAAACATAGACATTTAGAAAGCAATTTGACACTGTGTCCATTAACCAAAACTGCCTGTGACCTCCTCAGCTATAGTGTTTTGACATAAATTCATACATATACATATACTACATACATGTGCATATGCATATGCATCATATACATATATACAACATATACATATACTGCATATACATATACGTGTATGTATATGTATACATACATGTGTATGTATATGTATACATATACATATGTTACATACATATACTGCATATACATATACTGCATATACATATATGTATATGTATACATACACATATGCTACATACATAAACTACATATACATATACTGCATATACATATACATATACATATACATATACTACATACATATACTAAATACATATACTACATAGACATATACTACATAGACATAGACATATACACACTAGACAAACTCTCCTAGCTGTAAAACAGGCTTCAAATTTAATCAGAAAGTAGTTGGTTGTACCTATATTAGTTATGCCCCTAATGCATCTGTGGACACATATTCCCCCGACATGTTACTATTATTATTTCATGTGGGTAAGCGCATTGTTAACTGCCCCCCTTTCAGCAGCCTACCTAGTACCTTCAAACACCATGAAGTCTACTCATTAGGGAGGAAGCTTCCAACTAAGTTCTAGTTTGGTTTCTTTAGCTTTTGCAACGTGTGGCAATTTCAGCAAAGGAGACTTACTGTACAGTTCTACAGGGCAGCCAGAAGCAATGGCAGTACCTTGTATTGCTTGGGGAGGGAGTTCTAAAGGCTTCTGATTAACAGCCCATAGGGAGGCATCCCTTAACACCCACTGGGATTTTCATAGGTTTAATTTAATAACTACCTTTATCTTTATTTCCTTCCTAACATTTTGACAAGTCAAAGTTTCTTACAGAATAGGTTCACATTGTCTCACTTACCTACAATAAAAATGTGGAATTTGAGACTATCTGGCTCATTCATCTCTATCTATTGGCAAACATTAGTAGTGGCCTGCACACTCATTTTTAGTGCACTGTGTCTCATGTGCTCATATGTACAGTAATTCTTTTATGCTATGAGAGTTGAACTTTACAGTTATATCTGTGACTATATGAACGTGTTATCATTGCTTGTGCATTTCCTAATGCGAACAGTCCTCTTTTTCCCTTAAGGGGATCCATTCCCGTCTACTCCACCCTGGAGTGTGAACTCAGACAAGATCCAATCGGAGAAAGCACAGGCTTTCCCACCAGAGTCCTCCCCAGGTCTCTGCTGTTTCTCTGTTGGCTCCTTTCATTTCCCACAATGATGGGAGCACCACCCACCAGTCCTCCCATTTTCTCAGCATCATCGTCATCCCTTCTGCCCCGATGGGGCTGGATGCCTCTTCATACTCAGAATGCACAGGTTCCATCTTAGCAATCTGGGTGATAACCTCCTTTTCTGTCCCTGCCCTCACTGGCTCACTGAGAAGACATTCACCATCACAGCCAGCTTTCTCCCAGACTTCTCTTCTCTATTTACACACACACACACACACACACACACACACACACACACACCTCAGCTCATCATGTACGCAGATTCAAATCTTCTCCCAAATCCATTTCCTGCCTTCCCTGGATGTTTGCCAACAGATATTCCCCCGACTCCTCTGTGGTCAGCTTTCTCCCTGCACTTGTTGAATCCTAACAATCCTGACTTTGTTTTATAGTTAGCGGAGCTGTACTGCTCCTCGGATTCTGCAGGTCACACCCTCACAGCCACCGTGTCACGCGTGAGGACAAGCATAAAGGAGAGGGTAGAATGATCTCAGACCCCACCTTGTTGTCGTGTTCATTATCAGTCATTTGTCAGAAATCATCTTGTGAACTATCAAAGATAAATGACAGCTGGAAAGATAGACAGAAATGAGATGATATATCACTATCGTAAAGGCAAAATCGAATCACACTGCAAGAATTGGAGACGGGTACGGCTTATATTTGTATTCTGAAAAACTTCAGTTCTAGGTGTTCTTTTATTTATTTGTTTGTTTGTTTGTTTTTGTTTTTGTTTGTTTTTTGAGACAGGGTTTCTCTGTATAGCCCTGGCTGTCCTGGAACTTGTTCTGTAGACCAGGCTGGCATCGAACTCAGAAATCCACCTGCCCCTCCCAAGTGCTGGGATTAAAGGCGTGCGCCACCACTGCCCAGCTGCTCTTGGTGTTCTAAATACTACTTCTCTGAAGACAAACATAGCCTCATTGGGAAAAATGTCCTAGAACTTTGTAAATTTGAGGCTGGACCTAAGTGCTTTACCCTATGGTAAATAGAAGAATTGAGATTTTATTTTATTCATGATCTATGCCCTGTGCACACTGCCATGTTACATGGAGTGTGTGTGTGTACACACACATACACACATATACACATACATATACACACATGTATACACACACACACATACACACACACACACATACACACACACACATGTATGAATGACCAATGGCATCAACTGAAATCTTTGAAGACAGATTTGGTATGAGCCATTGACCATCATGTGAGGCATGCATAAGTTAGACAATTGTCTGTGGTTTGGGGAGATTTATATCAGCTCTATTTAAAAACAGCGACTGTAACCCTGTAAGATTTACTCTGAGCCGCCCATCCTCACTCCTGGAGAGCACTTTCTTTGGTCCTCTCTCAGTGGCTTTGTATGCAATCTGAAGTTCCTGGCCTTGCTTCTGTCGGGTGTACTTTGAAACATGAGAGGGTGGGCACACAGAAAAGGGGATCTGAGGAAGCTGGTTTGAAAGAGATGAGAGTTGTTTGTGTTTTGAAAACACATCTTTGTAGGTTGATAGCCGTTGATTTCTGGGGTACAGCCACGGTCAGATCCCGGAACATTAACAACACCTCATCTTGAGGCTTTATACGATTTTGGCGATGATCTACAGTCTTCTTTTCACAAGTACGTATGCTCTTCTGGCAAAGGCTTCTGTCTGAACTCAGCTATGTTTCCACACTCAAAGTCAAAAGACCATTCATGTGCAAACACAGTGGAGTATTTAAAAGCATCTCACACACCTTCAGAAGAGTCCAAAGGGGGCTCCTGGGAGCTTCCCAGGCCAGGAGATACTATTTTGTCACAGGTGAATGACTAGCAAAGTTTACTTTTACAGAGGAGGCGTAAGATCATTGCAAGGAAGAGCAACACGGCTGTCAGAATCCAACAATCTCAATAGTAGCAAAACTATTTTATTTGAAAACGACAATTTCTTTCAGAATGCTCTCTGATCAGTATGCACAATGGTTACAACTCTATGTAAGAGACATGTGGGATAGAAAGCATTAAAGGAAAACTCAGTTGCAGGGAGATTGTCAGTCCGCATAAGTGTCTATCCATGCACTTTAGGACGGACACACTTTCAACTGCATGATGCTAATTCGGATATGAGAAAGCAAGTCAGTGGATGCTCTTAATTTTCCCGGGGAGTCAACAGCAGTAAAAGCAACAGTCAGTGTTTCTGAGTTCCCCCTTGATTCCTGACAAATTTTCAACATAGACTGGGTGGAGCTACCATACATTGCAGGCCCTGATGTGCTCCTGACCCTGCAGCCTGAACCTGTGCCACCCATTCCCTCGTGGTAATTTGGGTTTTAAAATCGTATACCTGCTTTGTAAAGCAGCACCTACCAAAACACTCTGGCGATGGGCTCCTCCCTGTTCACTGCCCTTCCATAGAAGACTGCATGTCCAGGAGCTGATCCATTTATTATACTGTATGTGGCATCTCCTGGGTGACAGCCACATTCATCAAAGCTCCGGTCCCTGAGAAGGGATAATGTTCAGGAAATATTTGAGCAGCTATCACTCTTGCCCCCTGGCTCTTCCCAAAGTTAATTAAAAAAAAAAAAAAGCTCCCTTCTATCAGTCTTCCAAAGAATACAAATTTTGTGTCTCCAACTTCTTGGGAGAAGCCAAAGCAAACAACTGTTATAACTTTATTTCATTTATTTTTTTTTTTTTAGCTACAGATCCCTCAAAGGGGCTCTTTGTTTGAGAACCCTCCTTTGATGTCCTTTCAGGGGCAGCTTGCTAATGATTTACCATCACAGACCCTATTTTCCAGGTATGTTTTGAGCCATAGGCCCTCAAAGTATTGAACTCAGACTACAGTATTCTGTGTCTTTAGCCTTCAGGAAGCCGAGAAAAGGAAAGGTGAAAGACAAGTCACCCCAGTCACAACCCAGCGAAGGGCAAATTCAAGCTGAAAATGACCTGTATACAAAGGCAATTTAAAAGAATAGGACAAAATTAAGCACCGTTAGTTTTTTGTCACATTCAGTCTCTAGTGTCCTTGAAATAGTCTTACCTGCTACAGTGTGAGAGTTTATACAGTAATTTTGTAATTTTACCTTTATTTCTGCAACCACATTGGAAGAAATGTATAGATGGATGGATGGATGGATGGATGGATGGATGGATGGATGGATGGATGGACAGACAGGCAGATAGATAGATAGATAGATAGATAGATAGATAGATAGATAGATAGATAGATAGATAGATAGAGATAGAACACTAGGCAACAGATTTATATGAGGCTGAGCCTTCTGACTGAGTCTAAATATTCATCCTTGTGAAGTAAATGTATACCATCAGTATCCAGGAATGAACACAAGTCAAAATTAAATATTTTCTTCTCTATTGACTTGAGGTTTTCTAGGCGTAGGTCTGACCAGCAAAGCTCATCTGCTGTTTTCATAACTGCGTCCAAATGCGTCCTGTAAAAGAGACAGCTCCAAGAGCCAGGAGCTTGCTCAGTCAGTGAAGTGCTACCCGACAAGCACAGACCTGAGTCTGTATTGCCAGCATCATGAAAAAGCAAGACACAAACCCACGTACCTGTAGCCCCACGGCTTGGACCAGGAGTGAATAGGTGAATCCTGGGAGCTCATTGGTTAGCTAGCCTAGCTGGGTAGGCTAACTCTAAGTTCTGTGAGAAACCCTGTCCCAAAATATACGGTAGAGAACAATCAAAAAAGGCGCCTGATTTTGACCTCCAGCCAACACGCATGCGTGCGCACGCATCACACATGCACGCATGCACACGCACGCGCGCGCGCGCGCGCGCGCGCGCACACACACACACACACACACACACACACATGGGCATACAGATGACAACTATGCCCATAGGTGTGATTAAAGCGGAATCATAGTTTATGTTCTTAAACCGTTAACTACTTTACTATCAACAGCTTCTGCCTCCCAGAATATATTCCTGCTCCTTCAAAACAGAGAAGCAAGGCTCGACTGGCTCTTTCCAATGAAATGTTCGAATTGCGCACATTTGTTCAGAGGAAACCACTTGCCATTGTTTCTGCGGCACTGGGACTAATTAGGTCAGAACATTTTCTTTTGATTGTCTCCCTTTTCTGAATTTAATGAAGGTGGAAAAAGAAATAAAGCTAATTTTCCCTCCACATGCTAGAGCCCTTTACCACATTTGTAGGACAATTAAGGGCATCCCGAACACATAAGATGGACCCAGCCGTGGCAGGAAGTAGGCAGGGCTCTGGAACAGATCTTGGGAGTTTCCATGACACAGAAGCCCCGCTTCCCTCCCAGCCCCGCCCCTCCGGTTTAAGCGCTTGAAGTTATCCTCTTGGTGAGTCTGTGCATCAGGACACTCAAATGGGAAACCTTCCTTTCTCAAACCTCATTTGCATAAATTGAAACTTAATCCAACTTTTTGCTGAGAAGTTTTTCAGCTCTTCTGTAGCAGCCCTGGCTCTGCCCCACTCTGTCTTCTTCCCGATGACGTTTTCCCCTCAACTTCCCCAGCCTTTCTCAAATCAAACTGGCATAATTTCTCTCAGTGAAAGCTCAATTGGTGACCTTGGGAAGTCAGAGCGGCTTCCAAAGGGAATTCATTACTGTGTTGAGGTGACATTGGCTTTCATGAAAACGAATGTTCTGAAACAAACTATCAGCTTTGGAAAAATAATTCATCACATTTTTTTTTTTGGTGGGGAGGGGGATAAAATGTCTCTCGTTAAAAAGGACCTCTCTCGTGTCGGTATCCTGGGTGACCTGTCTGTCATGAAAGCATTGTTGGGACAGTCGGCTGTTCGAAAGCCTGGAACATGGAAGCTTTCATGCCGACTTTCAGGAGAACAAGGCGAATCATGAAAAACTCAAAATTATTCTCCCGTGGTTCTGTTGAAATGATTCTAATTGGTTCTGAAGGTGTACCTGGGAGATGCCCCACACGGGACAAGAGATGGGAAGTGAGGCTCCCGGGCTCTGTCTGCCCAGTTCAGAGAATGAGAGAGAGAGCGCTTCTCTTGTTTCTTTGTCAGCGGACTCCTCTCACTGTCTGGGTAGGCACTGCCAAAGTTGGCTTCTTCTCAAGGAGACAGACTACTTATCACTTGCTCCAGGATTTAAAGGTTAACAAAGTATCTTCCATGATTTTTATCTTAATTTTGAAAGATTATAGTAAAATTATTTTTATTTAAATCTAAGAATAATGTCTAGTCTTCAAGGAAGCTTATTGGGTCAAGACACGCGCTACCAGGTCTGACGACCTGAGTTTGATCCCCGGAATCCACACGGTAGAAGCAAAGAAGTAACACCCTGCAACTTGTTCTCTGGCCTCTGTATGCTTACCAAGGTACCATATGTGGGCGTGCATGCACACATGTGCACACACACTAAGTAAACTTAAAAGCCCGCACGTATCTTATGGCTTAAACCTTAATATTATGTCCTATTTACTTATTTCAAAGGAGGTGGGGATTTCATTTCAGTATTTTTAGAAATTTGTGTCTATGTATGTGTGTCTGTGTTGGCACATGTATTTGCATATAGGAACCAGCAGTGATCAGAAGATGGCATTGCTTCTTTGGAGATGGATTTACAAGATGTTGTGACCTGCCCAATACAGGTGCTGGGAATTGAACCCAGGTCCTCTGGAAGAGCAGCAAGTGCTTTTAACCACTGAACCATCTCTCCAGCTCCATTTTTTCTTTCTTTTCTTCCTTCCCCCCTTCCTTCATTCTTTCTTTCTTTCCTTCCTTCCGTCTTTCCTTCTTTCTTTCATTCATTCTTTCCTTCCTTCCATCCTTTCTTTCCTTCCTCCTTTCCTTCTTTCATTCATTCTTTCCTTCCTTCCATCCTTTCTTTTCTTCCATCCATCCATCCATTCATTTATCCATTCCCTCTTTCTGTCTTCTCTTATTACTGTATTTAAGTCTCACTGACATGTATATGAGCACACTCACAGGGGAGGACACATGGAGGTGAGAGGACAGTTCGTAGAGTCAGTTGTCTTCTCCCACCTTCATTTGGTCCCAGGAATCAGATGGAGATCACCAGGCTCACGCTGCAAGAACCATGAAGTCATCTTGCCCACACCACACCCTTCTCTTCACAGGAATATATAAATTATGGAGGGATGGAGTGAAAAACCTTTGTATTCCTTCCCAGTCACATTCCCCTCTCTCCTACTCTAGACACAAACATTCTCATAAACCTGGTGTGTCGTCTTATGTTGATACGCCATATTTGAAGCACACAATTCTACTTGCATGTAATCATCAGGATTCCAGTTTGCATTTTGTCAGAATCCTGGCACTCTCTTGAAAGCCCCCTTCACTTCCCCTCCTCAGCTCGGTGGTCTCTAGGTAAAGGGTGAAGTAATGGGTAAGAAATAACAAAACTTAATTTGGACCAAGGACCTATAAGCAGAAGTGTAAAAGCCGAGCTTTCAAGAAAGCCTGTATTTCTTGGTATGAAGACGGGTTCAAATTCGCCCATTTTTTATGCTTAAATTCTAGGACTAAACAATTATGCCTTGTCTGGCACAGGACCTATTATCTTATACTTTTAAGAATGAAAGATACCAGAGAAAAAAAACAGAATAAGCCACAAACCTTGTGGAAGGGGCCCTGGCTGCTCATTAGAGTCTTTATGAAAGACAAACCAATTAAACATGTCTACACACATTACGCCCTGTTCCCCTGTGACCCCAGACAAAGTAAATTACCTGAGCTTCATGTCCCTCACTTTGTAGGATCAGACTGATTTGTGGCATCTACCAAACCACCTTCAGTTACACTGCGACAGAACAAGTGTATACACCACTATTGGATTTTTGAACAGTGACAATAATACAATCTTATTGGATTAGGACTGTAGACAAGTTATCCTAACTCACAAAGCTTTACTTTGGAGAATTTTACAGAAATGCCAATATCTTAACAAGCTGTTCTGAGACTTACTTTCTTCACTAAATACTTTGTCCCCTATCTACCATGACACCATGTAGCTCTCTCTCTCTCTCTCTCTCTCTCTCTCTCTCTCTCTCTCTGTGTGTGTGTGTGTGTGTGTGTGTGTGTGTGTGTGTGTGTGCCTGAACACAGCACCTCATGGATGCTTGGAAAGCATTCTGCCAATGAGCTTTATCCCCAGACCTCTGTCTTTCCAGACAAGATCTCACCAAGTTGCCTAGGCTGCCCCTGACTTCATATGTTGCCTCAGGCCTGTCTTACATCCTTTCTGCCTCAGCTCTTTCCAGTTGCTGTGATTACAACCTACACCAGCGGGCGTGGCTACATCCTGTTCTACTCTCCACTCCACGTTCTCTCAGCCAGTTTATTTCTTATGGGTATTTAGGGTATATCTGACTTTTTAGATGTCAGTTACATTGCCACGGAATCCTGTTCACCTGCACAGGCAAGGGTTTCTTTGCTCTCTCTCTCTCTCTCTCTCTCTCTCTCTCTCTCTCTCTCTCTCTCTCTCTCTCTCTCACGCACACACGCACACACACTCTCTCTCACACACACACACTCTCTCTCTCTCACGCACACACACACACACACACACACACACACACTCATATTCAATGAGGACTCTGGCTGACAGCTCTGAGGCTCTCACTTGCTGCCAAGTGGCTTTTCATTGATAGTAATTGCACGTCTTCATGAAGTGTGCTCTGATGTTTGTGTTACATTATCGGAACAGCTCGATATACTTAGGTCTTCCTTTATCTTAAATATAGATCATCTCTTTGCAATGAGACTATTCAAGATCCTCTTTTCCAGGTCTCTCAAATTACTAAATATAACACCATTGACTGAATAGTCCTTCTTTTAACCGATTTCCAGGCATTATTTAGCATGTCTCTCTGTTATGGGATTCCCATTACTCATTCCCTTCGAGTAGATTCCTAAAAGTCAAATTATTTGTGGATGATCATTTGTCTGTGGTCGTGTGTAAAGATTCATAGGGGGAATTTGGGAGCACCCATAAACTATATTGGGTCAAAATTTCTTGCTTCCCTTATCTCATTCATTGGGGGTGGGGCACTAGAATGAGAAGTAGCTAAAAAAGGTTTTGATTTCCACAAGCTTCATGTTTCCTTCTTTCCTTCTCCCTTTAGAGGTAAAGCCCTCAACTAGGGCACTTTTGACTTTTGGGGGCAAGTCTTTCTTGCTGTTGGATTGTCCTGTGCATCACAGGACATGGAGTGATCTCAGTGGCCTTCCATGGCACAAGCCTACGAAGGCTTCGGTATTGTCAAGTGTTCTCCTGTGAAATGACATGTCATAAAATAACCCCATGCTTATCATTCTAAATAAATACATTGAAATGGAGACTGAAACTCACTGCCTTCTGGCTAAGATCGGGGAGTATAACAGAGCTTTGATAGTATTAAATTGGGAGACGGTAGTCAATGTGAATGTTTGTAAATCAATCTATGACCATGATATAAATCAAGATCAGCATTTACTTTGGCTAGTTTGCATTGCAGTCAATTAAATTTAAGCCGAATATAATTGCCTCTTAAAAGATAAATGTGGGAGAATTAGATTCTATAATTTGTTGTAGAAGTTGTTTATGCCTGAGCTGGCAAATTTCAATTTTATCCCACTTTTTCTCATTCCTTACCCCCATCCTCTTATATCAAAGATGGTGAGGCAGCCAGGCAGATGTATAAAGATGGCCAGACACAATAACAGTTGGTGCTGAGACAGAGGAGATTCAGAGGTGATGGGAAAAATGCTTACTGGACCCACAGGCTGCAAAGAGAAGGCTGTAAATTAGCCCTCTGTACTTTCATGACCACTAGGAAAAAGGAAACCTGGTCAGTCATGGTCCTCAGGGACCATCTGTCAGGGACAATGAGACCTAGGTCAGACAGGAAGTCATCCCACAGGGCCTGACAAAGGCACTCTGTATACCTTGCATCAGTCAGCATCCTCAACAACACTGTAATAAGTTGCCCAAGCTTGGAAGAAACTGTAATTGCCTTTAAAAAAAATACCAATTATAATTTATAACTCTCATGAATACTCCTGAAGTCACCAAAATGGTATATGTTTAAGAATGTTCTACATAACACTTTTAAAATAATTTGATGTTCTGTAATATTTTTTGATGAATTTATGTCTTTTTGACTCTACTCTTAACAGGCTTTTAAAATTCCATGATTTGTGCCTTGACTCTCCCCACCTCAAATACTCAATAGAACCATTGTAGGGTCACTGTGGCTTGTGCTACTAACTTAATAACGATTTATGTAACTTCATTTCCCCAGTCAGCTCGGCCGCTCACACACTGTAAGTCTCAGGGGCACCTTATAAATTAATAATTTTTAAAAGCCTATAATAATAGCTACGAAACCAGCAAACCCCTCCCCGGGCAGGTTTCACTTTCTGTTCCAAATTGCTAGCACAGGTCTATTAGCGAGCGGCACAACACACCGCTTAGAACGTCTTTGCCTACCATCTACCCTTAAAAGAAGATTCTACAGAGTCGGTCCAGGTGAAATAGCTAAAACTCTTGAGTTCTTGTTGTAATTCAGTAAACACTGATATTTATCATCATCATTGTCATTGCTATCATTAAAAATATGGAAAGCTGGGATGCATAAATAAAGCCCTGCCCCAGGGGCAGCCTGGAGCTCTATCCCAGCAAGTTACCGTGCGACTGTATTAGGAGAATTTTATCCACCATCAATAAAAAATGAGCCTTACCAGTATTATGGCAGTTTCCACAGTGACGGCCGTTTCTGCTATTACATCTCTTAGTGAAAGGGCGATTCTCTTTCCCCCATTATATGGTGTCAACCCATCCACCTTTCCGACATGAAAATACAACGCACAATCTTACATGAACTTTTCCCTAGTGAAGAAGCATGTCCGTGAAAATGGGGGGACATGGCCACAATGATACTAAATGGTGGGAAAGAAGGAAAAGTAAATTACATTAAAAAAAAAATAAAGCAATAACAGCCCTAAACACTTCCATCCCTTTATCCAGAAAGAAATAGAGTTGAATTAAATTGGATAAAAGTGCGTATTTTAGAGAGCGAGCCTGTGCTCTTTGGTGGCACAATTAGGAGACCAACGCCCTTGGTGCTGAACTCACTGTTCATTACGCCCCAGGCACACCGGGTCAGGCCTGTGGATAGAGAATGAAAGCAAGTCACTCCCCTCCACAGCCGCATTGTAGTTAGAGGCCCCTTCCTCCACCATTCTTTGGCTTTCCTCCCCCTAAACATTAGTATTTCTGTCATCATCATCATCATCACCACCACCACCATGATCATCATTATCATTATTAATATTATTACTACAACGACTACTCCTGTTATTATTATTATTATTATCCAACAAGCCCAAATGATGTCATCAAAGGTATTGATAAGACTTATGGGTAATTCCTTGAAGAGTATGCATGGGAAAATTCCAGAAGACAAGATTTGGAATAGCATTCCTGAGTTACTGTCCATCCCCACCCCTTCTTAGCTGTCTTCATCAGTGGTGGCCTTCCACTCTTAGTACAAGGGCATCTGACCAGCTGACACGATCCCCTACTGTGAGAAACAGTGGCTGTCTCGTCTGCACTCTCTGTTTGTAGCCAACTGGACTTTAGGAATCAGATTTTTTTTTTTTTACTCTCTCTCCCAATAGGTTTAGCAGGTCAGTTGTGAAAAATGCTTCATTCTTTTATGGGCGAAGGATCAGAAAAAGCTGACCAGCCCAGGGCAAAAGAATGGGAGAGAATCAAATACAAGAAAAGGAGGAGGGCTGTTGAGATGACGCAGAAGATGCAGAGACTATCGGTGAAGGTTGACAGACTGAGATCAGGACCTGGAACCCAGGCAAGGAAGGAGAGAACCAATGTCTGCAAACTCTCTTCTGATCCTCATATGTATGTAGTAGCATTCTGGGACCCACATACATCTACACCAAATGAATGAATGACTAAATAAATAAATAAATAAATAAATAAATAAATAAATAAAATTAAATCAATAAAATAACGTTTAGAAATGAGAGCCAACATTTGGTATATTAATAGGCTCTCCTGAGGGCAGGAATCATCTTCATGGATCCCCACTCTACCATCCCTGTGAGGTCCCACTGAGCAGCATACTTCTCAGGTGTGGTGAGATTCCAAGATCATTGGTGCTAAGGTTCTGCCATGCTTCTGAATCTGCATAGTGTCTAAAGCTGCAATTATGTGTCTTAGTCAGGGTTTTACTGCTGTGAACAGACACCATGGCCAAGGCAAGTCTTATAAAGGACAACATTTAATTGGGGCTGGCTTACAGGCTCAGAGGCTCAGTCCATTATCATCAAGACAGGAACATGGCAGCGTCCAGGCAGGCATGGTGCAGGAGGAGCTGAGAGTTCTACATCTTCATCTGAAGGTAGCTAGCAGATTATTCACTTCCAGGCAGCTAGGATGAGGGTCTTATAGCCCATGCCCACAGTGACACACCTACTCCAACAAGGCCACACCTACTCCAACAAGGCCACACCTACTCCAACAAGGCCACACCTACTCCAACAAGGCCACACCTACTCCAACAAGGCCACACCTACTCCAATAAGCCACACCTTCTAATAGTGTCACTCCCTGGGCCAAGCATATACAAATCATCACAGTAGTAAAAGCCCCTAAAACCCTTTGAAACCTTGACTTTCCAAGGAAGGATTTCATGACCCAGCACCTCTCAGGACCACCTATAGGAGAAAAGGGACTCCATCTGTTGGACCCAACAACCACGTGTGAACTGAGGCATGTTGGTGCACACATGTACACACACTAAAATAAGCAAAAGTTAAAAACTAATAATTAAGGTGTAATCCATTAAGATCAAAGATTTGGAAGAGAAACAAACGATTTTGGGTTTTCTTTCTTTTTTTTTTTTAAGGCCTGATGAATGCTCTTGGTTTTCTGTAATCAGTTTGGGTCAACATATCTTTTATCTCTGATGAAAACGCAATCAGTGGCAAAAGATCACTTATCTATAAATAAACTCTTAGCAAACAAATGGAACTTCTAAGTCAGAAAAATACAGAGATTGTAGGGATGGTAATTAACAAATTATTCTTTGATGTAGGAATGAGAAGTAAGCATATCAAGGGGAGAATATTTATTAAGTTCTGCTTTTTGCTGTTGCCAGAGCTTAATAAAGGCTAAGATTAATAAGAAATAAATGCTTGACAAATAAATTTCAATAAATAAATGCATGCAAAAATAATAATTACATTTAAATTTAAGGAAACTCTAATGAATACCTTCAGGAAATATAAAAGAGAGAGAGCTTAGGATCTGGCATATTTCCAAGGATACTTTTCAATGAATAGTAAATTTGGGGGAAAAATCTCTTTTTGATTCTTTTTTACTGTTTTTGAAATTTTAACTAATTCTATGGTCTGTCTATTTGGCCAAGCGACAGATTAGCCAAGGGGATCGTGTTGCAAGACACGCTTGGGCGATCCGGCACATCCCAAGGGTGGGGTCACAGCGAGAACCATGAAGGCCATGAAGCCAGCCTGGTATAAAGAAAGCAGAACATCTCATTTTCATTCACCCTTCCTGTTATTTTTCCCTCCACATAGCTGTGAAGTCTTCCCCTCCTGACCACAATCTTGCCTTCTGAGGGCTAAGGAGCAAACACCTGTGCTTAGCCCTCATAGTCTCTTAAAAAGTAAAAGTCTTGACTATTTAATAAAAAGAACAAACAGTCATGTGTTCCAGTTAAACAGTTTTGTTGATATCGAGTTTATATACACCACACTCTTCTACTACATATGCAAAGAATTATTTTTTCAGTCATACTTAAAAATACTACCACAGCCAAGATGCATAACAATGGTTTTATCTAAGATCATTGTCCATGTGTTTGTGTTCAATCCCCTTAGGCCCTGGTGACAATGGGTCTCTTTCTTGACTCTTTATATAGATGGGATAATAGAAACCACAGTCTTCAAGCTCCTGCTTTCTCCCATTTCAATGAGTCAGCAAAGGCTTGTCTAAATTGTAGGTGTATGACTTTTGCCTTTCTTTGCTGACTAATATTCCATTGCATAACACCAAGACAGCTTTTGTATCAGTTCGATAGTTTGATGTCACGTAATAGTGTTAATGCATGGGGAAATTCCCAACAAAAGTGCTTTGCCTGTTTGCAGGAGGTTATTGTATGATTATATCTAATTCTATTCAATGCCTACCTTTGATTACTATAAAAATAAAAGAAAGGACAAAGCAGACTTCAGTCCACTCATTGTGTCATTGACGAACCATACTCCATTGACAAATGCATTGACTCAGAGCACTCACATGCCTCTCTGAGGCTAGAGACGCAGGCGATCATCCCATAATCACATCTCAAGCATCTCTGTCTCCGAGCCTTCAAACCATCCTTGCTTTCCAGTGGCTGTTTCTTTATCCCTTAAGCAGAGTTTACACAGGAACTTAAAAAAATCATGTGAGTGCTTAAGTAACACAGATGGCACTCATAAACCCAACCCACGTCATGTGTCACCTACTAGCACTACACTTTCACATAAAGTTTGACAAAGAAATAAAGAACTAAAGAAGCCATTCCCTTCCAGCAAGGAGAAACCACCCAAAGAAGATCCAACAGGGAAACTTAGGAAGGTTCTGGTTTCTCTGCCTGGCTTGCTATGAAAACCTCCTAAAAACAAACATCAATTCAGGGTCCCACAAGGACTTCCTAAGTAAGTCTTAGATGGTAGGTAGGCTCATCAAGAGGAAATGAAAAGTTATAAACACTAAAACACTTTAAAAATACTAAAGATGTACCGACATTTACATGGCTAAGAGATAAGGGGGGCCATGTGTGGGAAGAAGAACTGTTTCTACACAGACATCAAATATTTTGTCCGTTGCATGTGACCATGGGCTGTTGGAATATAAACTCAAGATGACATGTCATGAGAGATGCAGCTAGGGGGACAATTAAGAGAGAAATCTGGAGGTAGACGACCCAGATACTGCTCTTTTCATGAGAAGTTGTCATCTTCTAAGATAACTGAAATCTCTTAGAGAGTCTGGGAGTCTACAGTGTGTGTTAAATTGCTAAGAACTAAATAAATGATTTTTATAGATCTGTAGGCATTTCTTCTTTTATGTTATCCAGATGCCTGGGGATAGATGGAGCAAACAGCTAGCAAATACGTTCAAAGGAAATTAATTAATTAGCAAACTGCTTGTAGTTCAACATCAGAATTAATGAAACTTGCTACAGATATCTTTTCAATTGATTATTGCAGATTATAACCAGAAAGCATAAACGTTAAGCCAATGACCTTGGGTGTCTATTTTAACAGTTTTAGATTTTTATTATTAGGACCTGGCTGTTTCCCGTGTCCAAGAAACGCCCAGAAAAGATAATACTTCTCAAGGCTCAATCTCAGCCTACATTGCAAGATTCCTCTGATTTTGAAACTCACTGATTTTGAAAATGCAAACCAGAAGGATGCTTGTTAAGGGTTTCTCAGAGGTGACTTCAAATTTCAAGTGGGTACAGTAGTGTATGGCTGTGCTCCCAGATCCAGGGAGATGGAGGCAGGGGAGATCAGAAGCCCAAGATCAGCCTCAGATACAGGGAATCTGAGGCTAGCCTGGGCTATATGAAACCCTGTATCAGACAATCAAAATGAAATAAGACACACATTTCTGCAAAATACGTTAGAGGAGTCAGGAAGTTAGCCAGAGATGAAAGACAGTGAGAAAGACATAGCACACAAATATTAGTTTAAAAATACAAAAATAGAGCTTATTAAAGGTATACAAGGTCGCAGATATAGATGCTTAACAATGCAACTGAAGCTCATTAGAGCTTGGTATGACGCACATTTGATTCTATGACTAAGAATACAATGAGCGTACACAGACTGGGGACTCTGGAACATTGTAATTTAAAAAAAAAAAAAGAATTATTGCTGCAGTCTTGTAATTATCAAGACTGCTGACCAGTGCTGTTTAAAACTCTTTGTAATTCAGGTTCATCATCATTTTGGATAAAAATAGGAAGATGGCACATAGACCGCCTCTTACGAAGCAGAGTCCCTTGCATCATCTAGCCTAATTAACTGGTTCGGAATAGACATCCATAAAAACGCAGGCTAGCACTTCAGGGTCCATTATCATCACCCTGTGAAGCGGCTCTCCTTAGCTGACTGATTTCTCTCCATCAGAGCTTGAGGATCCTACCCCCATGACATACGGAAAGAAGCGTCTACCCAAAATCTCCTTCTCTCTTCACTCCTCTCGGCAGTTATGACAGGCTGCTAATGGGTTACGTAATGAGCTAAAGTCCCCCAGAAGGCTGTGTCATATGGTTGGACTTGGGGTTTACAGCTTAACACAGTTCGTTCCGTCAAGATTCAGCAGTGTGTGATCTGGTGTATGCGTTCTTCTCAACCGCACGCTGTAATTAAAACTGTTGAATTTTAAACATTTGCTTCATAAAGCAACCAACCCCTCAGATCATAGCAAAGAGAAAAAAAATAGACCCAAGGAGAAATGTTTCCAGGTAAATGTGTAACTGAGAGCTTTCCCACCTGTTCATAAGTTCCCTGAAATAACAACTCCGAGAGTCAAATATATTTATAAATGCTTAGACCACATAGCTAGGTACTGACTAGCTCATAACTTAATATCTTGCTTATTCTAATCTAAGTTCTGCCACACGGCTGGTTACCCCTGTTCAGGTCCTCCTCCTCGTCCTCCTCCTCGTCCTCCTCCTCCTCCTCTTCGTCCTCCTCTTCCTCTTCCTCCAAGTTTTCCTGGGTGAAATGTGAAATTTCCTGAGCTTCTCTCTCTTCTCTCTCTCTCTCTCTCTCTCTCTCTCTCTCTCTCTCTCTCTCTCTCTCTCTCTCTCTCTCTCTCTCAGCATTTAATCTCCCTACCAGATGTCCCGACTTCTATTTCCTGCCTAAGCTTATAGGCCAATAGGCATTTGATTGACAGGTGCTACATCCATACAGTACAAAAGAGATCCTCTCTACACATTTGCCTGCTGCACATTGAAATGTATTTCAGGATAAACGTTTTCAGTGTCCAGTGACTGGTCCTTTCAGGAAGACTGTCAATATTGTTTAGAAGCTTCCAATAGAAATAAGTCATTTTTTCCTCTTCTCTCATTAAAGAGGGTTTTTATTTTACTTGCAGGATATATTAATATGCCATGGAATTCCACTATTTTAAGATATGTTATCAAATGATTCTAAAGCAGAGTCTTGGAATCGACCATGTTAATTTTTTTATTTGTTTTGCAACAAATCCCTTTTGGCAGACAACTTGAGGGTCTTGGATATCATTCCAAGATTGGCTTTCCCCAGCTGTAGGGCTGGGAACGGCAGTAACAACTCCTTATTTTTATTCCAATTTGTCTCATTGTGAGCAAACAATTTTTGTTCAGTTGCCAAAGAGATATTAGCTACTACTTTACTTAGAGAATTAACAAACTTCCTGCCAGGCCTAGTAGTAAATGTATATGTATTCATAAGTTTTCAATGAAAAGGTATCCAATTGTCAAAAACACCTGAGATAATGCAGAATTTATACTAGGCCCTAATAAATACCTGTATCATAGAGATAAGGGACAAAATATATTGGGTATTCAAACATTGATATAAGGCTTACCAGGACAAATTATTGTTATAACCAACAACCAAACTAAACAAAAACAGAAGTCAAAAGCTAAATGATGGGCAGAGAAGAGTACACTCAGCACGATTCATGGACTACATTAACGATTGCTTCATATACAAAAATAAGAATCATTAGAAACCACTTCACATAATTATATATAAAGGAAGCAGGCCATATCAGAGATGAGACACACTGACCCCCCAATATTTTGGAAGTTAAAAAAAATCACTAAACAATAAAGCATCAATTCAATGAAACAACACACAAAGATGAGACAACACTACAGGAGAATTCATGAGTGAGCCAGGTCCGCTGATGACGTCATACGGAACCCATCCCAAAGACCAGGGATAATTTCTACCAAGCGAACAAGAGCAGCTGCGAAGGAAACACGGGAAGAGGCTCCAGGAAGAATGGAAAGATGAAGGAAAGCCCTACAAGACTCAAACACACCAGCCTGTCATGAACAGTGAAGTTTTTAAATCTGGCGAAACTCAATCAGATGTGCAGAGTGGCACGCAAGATAGTAACGAATCAAATCAGAAGTGAAGTGCTAAATATAATTGAAATACTCTTAGAACCTACAAGAAAATCATTAACTACAAAAGAAGGAAAAAATGATAGAAACTTCCATTTCCAGGAAACTCTCTTTAGCAGTAGACTTCCCAGAAATCCATGCAGTTGTATATTAGAGGAGTTGGACACAATGTCTGTCTGGCAAGATTTTATGTCCAGCTAGATTTTAAATATGAAAGAAAGGAGACCTTTGAACAGATACCCAGTCAGAGTGTTGATACAAACACTCAGCTCAGAGAATAATTAATTTTTTCAAGAAGAAGCATGACCTCAGATGTTGACAGAATATCACTGAATATAATTGTTCATTGACTGCTAAAACAATGTGCTATTTTGCATATTTTACATGTAAAATTATAACTTTAATTGAAAATAAGCGAGCTTATTGAAGAAGGATTTTTAAAAATAAGCTCTATATTGTTCAGGACAGAAAAATGCCTTGAGAGCTTGTTAGCATTTATAGCTGGTGTGCTTGGTTTAATACAAACTATCTACTGATGTGATGAGTGTTTCTAAGCCAATAAGGGAAAATATAAGACACCATTAAAAATCGTATTAACTTGAATCAGAATAGGTTCTAAAGAAAGAAAAAAATGAAAATGGTATGAACAGAAAACCCAAAGTCTGATAATAAAATAAATCTAAATACATCCCTCAGGCTGGGTGGCAAGTGCCTGCATTCCCAACACTCAGGGGACAGATCTACACCCAGAGGGATAGCCACACATATGAGATCAGGTAGGTCTAAACATGATACAGCAGTTTTCCAAGGCAGCTATATTTTATTATGAGCAGACCCTCAAGAAAAGACGTCTAAACACTATACAGCAATTTTTTAAGCCAACTAAATTCTATTATGACCAGACCCTTAAAAAAAGATGAAACAGATCAACAAAGGTAAGAAATCAAGCTTACAGTAATTGCTCTCTTATGTTTATTAATCAAAATCCAAGCTAAAATTACCTTAGCAAACTGGAAGTAGACAGACAGATAATAGACAGACAGATAGACAGACAGACAGATAGATAGACAGAGATAGATTGATAGATGATAGAATTGATAGATTGATGATAGATAAATAGATATAGCTAGACGATAGATAGATAATAGATTGATAGATAGATGATAGATAGTATTGATAGATTGATGATAGATAAATAGATATAGCTAGATGATAGATAGATAGATAGATAGATAGATAGATAGATAGATAGATAGATAGGACTCCATACATACAAACAATAGGAGAAACAATTCAGATTATTTTTCTTAAAAAGCTGGTCTGATGTAAAGTTCAGACCAATAATTATGTGAGAGTGAAATTGAAACAAAGAGTAATAAAAAAAGAATAAAATTATTAAGCCATGCTTCAGATTCATGACTCTGCATCTTTGACTACAGGAAGGCGCCCTGCATCCGTACCGAGTCTTATTCTAAGTTAAACTCCAGCAGAATCGAAAGGTCGGACTTTGCAAACAGCGGATCATGGTGAGGAAGCTTCACTCAACTCTCAGAGACTGCTTGAGCCAAACAGGCAGAAGGAAGACGGTTCAGATTGCGTATTTTGAATGAAAAACAAACCCAGAAGAAGTTTTAGAGACGGGAAAGGGGCTGGAGGGAGAAAAGAGGGGGGAGAAAGAGAAATGGAGGGAGAGGAGGAGGACAGAGGGGGGAAGGGCTGGAGGGAGGGAGGGATTTGCAACAAACGAATATAAAACATACTTTCATTCCAAGCACTCAGGAAACATTACTTGCATTAATATATTCCACATTGTTTGACTCTCGAAAATTAAATTAAATTAGTAATCCAAGAGTAAATAGATGCTTTCTATTAGAATGTTTGAAATTTAGGAAGCATGTCTAAATGGCTTGTAGAAATTTAAAAATATTTAGAGCTGAATAGCTACAAAATGCATTAAGTCGTGACAAGAAATGTTTAGCCGGCATTTTACTTAGAAGGAGATTAGAGCCCTGCATGCCTTCATTAGAAAGGGGGGGGGGGACCAAGAATATTTGAAAGTAATGTATTCGACTTTCAAATCAAGCAAGATCCAACAACAAGCTCTTAAATAGTAGAGACAAAATCTTCATAAACAAGAAAAAATTTAATTCAAAATAAGTAAGAAAAGCAAGTCAAATAAACCAAACTAAACATTCTTGTTTAAGGAACTAATAAATAATCACATTCCCAAAAGGAATGAGTAAGAAAGACAGAGGAGTTGAAAACATTATGAACAAACATGATATAATCACAGATATATTTATTTTTTGAGGTCATAAAAGAGTATTGTAACAAAAAGTAAGAGATAATTGAAAACTTAATGAAATACAATATTAATATTTTATTGTTTATTATCTTTATTTTTGAGACAGAGTCTCACTATATAGCCTTGGTTAGCCTGGAGATCACTAGAAATACAATATTTGTAAAGAAAATGGCCAAATCAAAACCGAGAAACTGTAACAAATGACCATTAAAGGAATTTAATGTAGGATCAAAATTATTGACTTCCTAGCTCATTTTCCAACAAAATGAATTCCAGGGCATGACTACTTTTAGGGTCCATTTTGTTCAAACATTTGAAAGCCAGTAAATACAAAATATTTATCCAAACAGAAAAACGGAGGAAACTGCCAACTTTTCTTTTTTACGAGGCAAGAAATAACCTTGAAATCAGAATCAGACAAGAACACACATAAAAGCATAAAAATTATGAGTGTAGACAGAAAGTTCCTAAATAAAACCCTAGTGTAACATGAGCAGGCAGTTCACAGAGGAAAAGTCTTACAAGCATGTTAACTAAGACTTTACTAGCATTTAAGCAAAAGCACATAATTAAAACACAAAGGCAAAAATATGGTCTGGGGAGATGGCTCAGTGTTTAAGAGTGAGTGCTGCCCACGAAGAGGACCTGGAGCTCAGTGCACCTTTGGTGTACCTCACAGCTGCCTGTAACTTCAACTTTAGGGGGATCTGACGCCCCCTGCTGGCCACGATGTGCACTTGCAGTCATATGCACATACACACACGAACCGCACAATACCATTTACATAAAAGGTTGCAAATATCTGGGTAGTCTGACAATACACAATATTGGCAAAAACAGGAAGAAACTTAGGATATCCATCTTTGGTGGGAAAAGTTGTAAAGTGCTACAACTGCCAATATTTTGTTCAGCAGTTGGGTCATCTCTAATATGACTGCAAAAAGACAATGCACCTGTGTGAACTGAAGCATTGTTGACTTGTGGTGTGTGAACTGAAGCATTACATATATATGTATGCGTGTGTCTACTGAAGCATTGTTTGTATATGTGTATTTGTGAGTATGTGGATGACAGCACTGTTGATTTGTGTGTATGTATGTGTGTGTGCTGAAACACTACTGTGTGTGTATGAGTGTAATTGTGTGTGTACTCTAGCATTATACGTGTTTATGTGAATGTTTGAATTACAGCACTGCTCAAGTGTGTGTATTGAAGCAAGCACTGCTTATATATGTGCATGCATGCGTGTTATTGAGTGTGTACTGAAGCACTATTTGTGTGTGTGTTTGTGTTTGTTTGTATGTGTGTGTGTGTGTGTACTAAACCACTGTTTCCAATAACAAAGTGGAAGTAAAGCACAAAGCTCCCATAAGGCAAATGAGCAAGCAAATTACAGATATCTTTATTAAAACAACAACAACAACAACAAAAAACAACCAACAGGTGCAGGAGTTTGTACATGAGCCAGAAGTTCATATGGCAATATTAATAAATGTTACACTATTAATAAATTATACACTTAAAGGTAAGTGGGACAGCGCAGAATGATAGACTATTAGGACAAAATCAAAAGCACAAAATAGTGCAGGTGGTTTATAGACCCACACATGCATACACGATCATAGCCTGAAACAGCTCAAGCTAGCAGTGGCAGTAACTGCACATCTACAACCTCAAGCAAGGTGAACATGAATGTGCACGACTGATAAAAAGAACACGTTGTAGAACTGAGGAAAATCAAGGAGTGAAGCAAGCTCTGCTAAATATGCTGAGTTGGTGGTCACGGCAACAAAGGCAGCACACACGTTGAAGTAAAGTTGTGTGTGTTCAGCATTAAGTGTGCAGGTCAGAAGAGAGGGTCCATTTCTCAGAACTGAAGACCCATCTGGAGGACGTAGGAAACAAAAGAGTAGACTCAGTCCATCGGAATCCTCAGGATCACTGTGGATGCAGGGACAGAGGATTGTAGGAACCAGAGGTGGTGGATGACCACAAGGAAACTGCCTTTCAGACACAACAGGGCAAGTGTGTGTGTGTGTGTGTGTGTGTGTAAACTCTGAGCAGTTGCATGCACAAAATCCATGCACAAGCTCAAGCCAGACCTAATTCCAGCTTGGAGGAGGGAGGTGGCCATGAAGTCATCTTAATACTAGCTAAGGAGCTACTCGTACCTTATAGTTGCTGGGACAGGTAGAGTCAGTGCTGGTTTTAAAGAGTATATCCCCTGGAAAGTTAACTACACTCTAGTGAAAGACCACGTATATAAGAATATATGAGCATTATACATTTTGACTGATGAGCTTAAAAAGAGAGAGAACACAAAGTTTAATGAATAGGGAAGAGAGCAGATGTGAAAAGGGTTGGGTCAGGAGATGAATATGGTTAAACAGATTATATAAAATTATCAAAGAACTTATAAAATGTAAGTGTGAGGAAATAAAGACTACAAAACAAGAACTTTAAGGGGCCTGGTAAAAAGAAAAAAAACCCACTTTTCAACTCATTAATTGAGAATATCATAATAAATAAATAAATAAATAAATAAATAAATAAATAAATAAATAAGGATAGATAAATAACAGGTCAATTTACTTAGAAAACTAGACACCCCCTCAAATACCAAAAGTCCCAGCTGTACAGTCATTCAGATTACAACCATTTAATTTCATAATAGTGCAAAAGTACAAAAGGAACGCAGCAGAGAGAGATTTGCAACTGGATATGGAGGCTCACGCCTGTGATACAAAATGAGGTAGGAAGACGGGAATGAGACAGAGACAAGCCTGAGCTAGACCGTTGGTTCTAAACCAGCCTGGGCTACAGTTTAAGAGCTTATCTAGAGAAAACAGGAAAGGGAAGGAGGAAAGGAGGGATGGAATGAGGAGTTGGGAAGGGAATAAATCATATTTTGAATTGTAATTCTTTCCTAAGATATGAGAAAATAAAACTCTATCCATTCTGATACCCCCATCAACCACACAAAACAATCTTACAATTTTGTGTGGCAAGCACACAGTGCATACAGATATTTAATAAATTGGGTATTTATGTGCTATCATAAAATCGCAAGGATATGTGTCCCATCATTTCCCTTACTGTAGGGTAGTATAGTTCATGTGGACTGTACTAAGCCAAGTGCAGGAAGTTGAGACATTAAATGCACCTTGATCTATAATGTTTTCCATTTATAATGTCTTTTTCAGAATGCAACCCCCATGTGAGGTCAAGAAGTGAAATTATGTCAGTGTCCACGTGTGCTGCAATAGCTTCAGAAATAAACATGAGACGTTGAAAATGAAGCTTCTGTTCACAGAGAACAGAGATGATCTGTGAGCATCTCAATAGGCATTGACAACTGGTTTTTATAATGTTTTCTTTCTGTGTTAGGCTAAATGACACTCCATGAATGATGTGCATAGTTATCCAATAGCCTATGAATATGACCTGTTATGTAGCTAGAGGATCTTGCAGAGATGATAAGATTATGAATCTAAAAGGTGGCACATTATCCTTTAGCATCGTGATTGGGTCAATCGTCTTTATATGAAGAAGATAGGAGTGTCAATGTCAGGATATGACAGCAAAGATGGAACCTGGAGAGACTTGGTTACAAGCTAAGGCATGTTAATAATCTCTCATGCATGGGAAGAAGCACAGTCCATAGATCCTCCAGGAGTGAATATCTCTAATGGTTTGATTTAAACTTCTGACACCCAACCCTGTGAGAAGCTAAGCCTACCCTGCTTTAAACTACAAAGTGTTGAAAAATTGTTAAAGAAAGCCACACCAGAATAGCAGCATTTCAACATTTATAATAATAACAATAGTAGTAGTAGTAGTAATAGTAATAATAATAATAATAATAATAATAATAATTGTTAGCATCAGAACCATCTACGGAAAGCCAGAAGCCATTAACAGCCAGCTTCTGAACCCAAAGACCAAGTCATCCTTGGTCAACAGCCACAATCCCGTGTCTGTTGCCATGGTACCCATCGCATACCCCCTGTGCATGCGTCACCTGCATATCCTACGTCATGCTGGATAAAAGACATAGACCCTGACCCATAGCTCTTTCTCTCTTCCTCATTTCTTCTCCTCATCTCCCCCCTTATCGGGGGTGCCGCCTCTGTTCATAAAGGCCTTTCACATGAGATCTGTGCTAGCTTGGCATGATCAGTCCAGGAGTACGTGACTCCATCTAACAATAAGAATAATAATGATAAAATATCTTGACAAGTAGAACCAAAATAGCAGTTCTTTAATTTTAAAAGACATCTGCATACATACAATGCAAACATCCTCAAGGCCAAATGTGGATTATGTTCCTCTGAAATCATATGCGAAACAGAGATGTTCATTATTCTATTTTTTTTTATTTAATGCCATATTGGAAATTCTTCCAAATGCTGGAATGCAGGAAAAATGGACGATGAAAATCTTGAAGGGGAATAAAGGAGATTTCCATTATTTGCAGATGGCACGATGAAGAATATAGATCCAGAAGAATCTGTAATGAATGTTGAAGTGGAGATGTGAATTTAGCAAATCAAAAGGACATGAGGCTCTTTGAAGACCTGGTTAATTTCATAGCCATTACAGTCAAAGATGATTCTGGAACATTCTGTTATGTCGAAAATTAAAGCAGTGCCCACAAGTAGAAGAGGGTGTGTCAAGATGTTAACAAAGACAGTTCCAGGAGGCTCCCTACTGTCTCTGTAAAAGAAAATTTATTCTCAGAATTAGTAGAAACAGGCATTGACATGGGATAAAATGATAATTCACAAGCCAATGATGACAGAAAATAAATAAAGAGGAGGAAGATGTTTTGTTCGATACAAGCTTATATTAATTCACACTTGTAACACAAATGGTTCCTTAAACTATTAGATAGTTAAAGAGGATGGAGCCTTTGTTCATCATAAAAGTATAGTATATCCTCACACTTCATTGCATTATGAATTAAAGAGATATAAATGTCAAAGAGGAATTAATGGTCATTTTACTGTGAACATGATGGTCATCAAATCATCAGATTTAACTCCATCTGCAGATGACAAACTTACACCTTCAGATATGTGTAATGGAAAGGCTAGATAAACCAAGAGATAATGGAGGGAGGGAAATTAAGTATAATATGATAAATAACTTATAGACAGATAAATAGATTAAGTTGATAGATGATAGATAGGTGATAGGTACCTTACAGATAGATGGTAGTTGAATGTGTCCATAGATAGATAATATACAATAAAGGCTATAGACAACTGTCTGCTCTCTGTCTGTCTCTCTCTGTCTCTGTCTATGTCTCTGTCCCTGTCTCTGTCTGTCTGTCTGTCTGTCTGTCTGTCTGTCTGTCTGTCTCTCTCTCTCTCTCTCTCTCTCTCTCTCTGTGTGTGTGTGTGTGTGTGTGTGTGTGTGAGTGTGTGTGTGTGAGATGCTGGCAAAGTATGAAAATTAATTCACAGCTAGGCGGTGGTGGCGCACACCTATATTCCCAGCACTCTGGGAGGCAGAGGCAGGTGGATTTCTGAGTTCGAGGCCAGCCTGGTCTACAGAGTGAGTTCCAGGACAGCCAGGGCTACACAGAGAAACCCTGTCTCAGAAAAATAAAACCAAATCAAAAGAAAATTAATTCACACTGAATGTATTAATTTAGTGAAATCTGTGAATAATTTCTACATGGAAAATTTAGAAAAATAAAAGAATATACAGGTAATACATGCACACATATGTGATATGTAGTAGATAGTAAATGGTAGGTGATATATGATGATATATGATGTACGATGTATGATGTACAATATACGATATACAATATAGTGTATAGTATATAGTATATATTACCACATTCATGAATTAGAACATGTACACTTGTACAAGTCAGTATTATTCCTAAGTATATTTGATACCTAAAAGCAAGAAGATAAAAAGAATTTATCCACTCAGAAGAGAATTTCATATGTGTATCACTGAAAATGTATACAGGAATGTCAGGTTAAGAGTGACCAAAAGTGAATCTTGGCATGATGGAGCATGTCTATGATTCTAGAACCTGAAGGAAAGAGACAGGAGCCTCAGGAGTTAAAGGTCAGCCTCTGCTATATACTAAATTTGAGGCCAGCATGGGCTATCTGGGCATCTATTTCAAATAAATAAATAAATAAATAAATAAATAAATAAATAAATAAATAAATAAATAAATAAAACCTTTAAAATGGGTGGAGAGAAAAAAAGGGAGAGGAATAAAAAAACTCAGTAAGAGATGACATCACTCCCACATTCTGTTGAACAAAACTGTGAGGGAAATGTGTCCATCAGAGATGAGATCTGATATGGTACTAAACCAGCAAGTGAAATATTATGGGATTTACATAAAGATGAGCAAACTGGTCAGGGAAACATATGCTCTCATGTATGATGTATGATCAATCTGGACTAAGGAGCTCTGGATGACAGCATATTTTTAAGTAATCGCTGCCTAGTCAGTTGAACTTTCTTACATAGAAAAAGCAAAATTGCTTTTGCTAACATCAGCCATGAGGCAGATTCTCATAGAGACCAGACAGCAGGTGAGTGTCTAGATTAACAATAGAATTCTGTCATGTGACTGTGAGGTTGAGGCCATTCTTTAGATGGACAGAACCAATTCTCTATTTTAAAAAAGTGTAAGAGAAGGCAGGAAAGTAAGTAGATCATGATAGATAATTCATAGATATGTAGATTAATAGGATAATCAGATAGATAGATAGATAGATAGATAGATAGATAGATAGATAGATAGATAGATAGATAGATTAGATATTTGTCAAGTGGAAATAAAAACCTAAAAGGTAGACTGGGCTATGTAATCATAATATTTACAATATGAAAACAGCTACAAGAACATATGAAGAATCCCCTCAAAGCGGGAAGAAGTGAACATCTGATTGGTGCACTTAGATACAAGCCTACATCCCAGCAGACCAGTAAGTATATACGATAAGGATATGGCTTTATGAGTCAGCAGGGAAGTAGGCATGACTATCAGTGACATTCATACGCAGGATGAAAACGAGACGTTTCATAGCACAGCATTCTGCCAAGTCGACAGAGCACTGGTCGCTCCAACAGGCAGCTGGTAGGGGTGGGATTCTTAATGTCTGTATTCACGTGTAAAGGGACAGAAGTGACACGAGAACTGGTTGAAAAGCCACATGTAACTATGCCTGCCTTTCCAAGTTCATTTTTCCATTTTCTTTTTGTAACAGCATTGACTGGAAACAACTTGATGTAAGAAAGAATTTAGTTGGAAGAAAGACTTGGCTTACAGGTTAAGCCCATTATGAAGGGGACCCAAGGCAGGAGCTGGAGCAGAGATCATGGAGGAGCACTGCAGGGTGGTTTGTCTCCTCCGACTCACTCAGCAGCTTTTTCATACAACCCAGTGTGCCCGCCTAAGCTTGGCACCACCCGTAGTGGGCTGTGCCTTCTTCTACTGTTTGCAATAAAGAAAATGGCCCACAAACTTGTTCACAGGTCAGTCTGTTAGAAGCACCTTCTCGTGTGAGATTCTGTCTTGCCGAATGACTACAGGTCGTGTCAAATTGACAAAACACTAGGCAACACAAATAGTTGCTACCCTGTTTGTTGTAAGAGATGTGCACCATGAGAGGTTGCTGCCAGACCATCAACTTTGTGAACTCTTACCTGTCAAGTTCTTCTCCAAGGAGTTCGGAGGAAAGGAAAGCTGCTTTTCCAAGTCTCTGACTACCTTATCTAGTGCTTAGATATTGCTTCCAGGTTTATTATACTTAAGTTCACATGATGGTTCTTGGTGGTATTTATTATTATTATTTTATTATTATTTTATTATTATTATTATTAATTATTTTATTATTTTATTATTATTATTATTATTATTATTATTATTATTATTATTATTATTTCACTGTAACTGTTCATGTACACATGTGTGCCTGTGTGTGTGTATAGGCACATCCATGCTGAGGTCAGAGAACAACTCTCAGGAGTGGGTTCTCTCCAAACTTTGTTGAGTCAGGGTCTCTCGCATTTCCTCTGTGCTTTGTACCCTAGACTAGCCAGCCTGTGAGCTTCCTTTTGAGTCTCTCATCTCTACTTCGCATCTCATTGTGGGAGTGCTGGGAGCACAGACCAGGCCAGTCCATATGGCTTTGTAGAGAGTTCTGAGGCACTAACTCAGATTATCAGGTATATCCTGGGAGTACTTCCATGCACCGAACCATCTCACTGACTCGATGCCACATTCTTGATATGATGATTCCATTGCCATCGTATTTCATTGCACTTCTTTGTCATAGTTGATTTTCACAAGTGGTCTCTTTTTTTCTCCTATCTACCCCTCTTCCTTGTGTTTGCATACACACAGACATACCCAAATCTCTCGAGCAGTCATGAATAGATGGAAAATGGCTTCTTAGCTGGTTTTTCAAGGTCTACTACAGAGATCAAGCTTTCCCCAAACCCAAGACACATGCCATTCATCACTGGGGGTGCTGCTTGGTCCATAAGGAGCCAATTTAGAGTTCTCCCCACTAAGTAATATGGCAGGTCACGTCCTGATGTCAACATTTGCTTTGAGTTCTTTTCCACTCGGTGGGGTTTATAACATGTGTAAAGTATTTTCTTTCTTGGCTCTTCAGAGTGGGTTACATATGTATGTAAAAAGCAAGAAGGAAATGAGTGTATACTTTTCCAGGAAAAAAAAAGGCTTTCAAAAATGAATGATCACTTTATTATTTTCCCAGATAAAATTAACTCCATCACTTGAAAGAAATACAACACTCATATTTAATGCAAAGTATTGAGATGAGGGGATGAAATATGTCTATATTTATAATTCATCACAACATTTTATATTCAATTTTCACTTTGCCAAGATGCATCCATCACTGTAATTTAGAAAAAAATAGAAGAATCATTAATACTTTACGAAGAAATGTCAGGGGAAAGGCAGAGTCCCTTCTAGCACAGGTTTTATTTCAGCACGTCATATTTCCAGTTCTTTGATGAAGACAAAAATCCCAAGGGGAAGAAATAAATGTTGCAATATGTCCTCTTAATATGTAAGACATAAAGAATTAGCCATCGAAGATTATAAATGTAGTCAAAAGCAGCAGGATCTGTCCTCTGATCCCGTCCACTCTAGGGACTGACCACAGCAGCTGACCACTGGAAGGATGAGAGTTCATTTTTCCTTTTGGGTCCAGTTTCCATGAAGAGACAGCATCATGTCTCTAGGGATTGGCTTCAGAGCAGTATCTTGTAAATCACTTACTATATATCAGTCTCCACTCAATAGACTATAAGTCGTTGGTGCTTTCTATTGGCAAAACTTCAGGATATCTATAAAATGGAAGGAAATGGTTTCCAGCAGGACAAGCTACACAGATGAAGACGCATGTGTGCACAGTGAAAATGGTCCAGTGCTTCCCGCGGAAATCCTCTTTGCTTCTTGACTTTCCAATCTTGCTGAAGGAAACCGAAGCTCTAAACATAATCTTAACTGAAACCTGTTTTACTTGACTCCAAATAATTCATCAACGATATCACAAGGTTTCTTTGCTCTTAAGCCATGTTTTCTGCTAATTGCCTGGCTGACTTTCTAGTAAGTCAGTAATTCTCCACTTCTCTCAGAGCCTGATTCCAACTTGTCTTGTATTGGAGATGAAATCACTGGATCCACATGAAACTTGCTCTACATTAAAGCCTTTTGAGATGGTCCTTCTGCAGATTTGGTCTCTTTCACAGCTAGGAAACCATGAAGAATATAGTTCAGAAACTTTGATTCAAAGAGAAGGGACCGTCCCATCCTTTACCATTGTATATTAGATTTCTTTAAAATGGAGTTGCAAATGTGGGTTTTATTACTCCATTTACAAGCTTAGATTTTAAAAAAGAAATAATCCAAACTGAAAAGCAGCTTTGCCCTTTAAGGAAAAGGTGGCATTCGTCCAGGTTCACAGGCAGCCAGAATCCAAACAGGTTCAACAAACAGCCACTTAGTGGTGTGATTTTCCTGATGACTGACAGATACAGATTCAGTCTGGAAGCTTAAAAAGAAAATGGTAGCGAGGTTTTGGATAAAAATATGTTTGGAAAAACCTCACCACCCAAGAGTCATACTTCTGAACAGAAAAGGCTAAACTCTGACTCATTTTCCCATTTTCTTAGTTCCTAAATACAAAGGACAGAGGGAGTCTCACAGAAGCCAAATAAGATATGGAGGACTCTAAGAACCAAAGACTAAGACAGAAGTGAGGAAATACAGACTCTAAACCAAAGGATGCCAATATAAAGGCAGATAAAGCTAGTAGCTGTTGTCTTTCCTTTCAAACCAGACTTCAGGAAATACATTGTTAAAATATATGGCTAAACAAAAAGAAAAAAAAGATATGAAACTTTTTCATTTACATAAAAAAAAGACCGTCATCAGTTGTAGTAAAATAATACCAGTGGTGGTGGAGAATCTCCAGCAAATCCAATCCCCTCCACGGAAAAGAGTACTGAAGGTCAGAGGGATCATGACCAGGCTTTCACAGACCCCAGGGAGGGTGCTAGGACCAGAAATGGTGTCTCCCAGAAGCTGATGCTCCTGTCCTCCAAGACGCTCCAAAGAGTGTGCTTACCTTTTTAATTAGCATCATAGGGATATGCCAGGGATAATGTTTTGCTTATGAGGATGCCAGGTCCTGAGGCATTACAAAAGAAAAAAAATGGTACTCTTGGAGGTTACATGGGGGGGGGGAGTCAACATTAAACATTATTTACAAAATTAATCACAATAGCTAATGGGCATGAAGTTGGCACGAGGGAGCCCAGAAGTATCACTTCCTCTTCTTCATAGCTTCATTTTCTTTTGGTGCGTTGATTCCTCCCTCTGGAGCCCTCCACATAACCTCTTCTCTCCTTTTCCTTCAACCAAGTCTCTTGAAATTTCAACGTGGCTGAATGTTTTGTATGGTAGCTTCTGACCAGTGTCTCATCTTCTCTCTAAACAAGGGCTTGGGATGTGAGCTGGGTCACAGAGTGATAGGTCTATGCACTGTGGATACAAACTCCCCACAGAATAGGAGCCCAAACATAGCCTTGGGGTTGACAGAATCAAACAAATGGTGGTGGCAGTGATGCACGTCACACAGGAGGAATTTTCATGAATGAAGTCTGGGAAAGGCAAGTTACTTAGAGAACAGAATAGAGGACAAGTTGACTGCACTGACATTTCCTTACAGACAGCTGCTTGTCCAGATGTTTAAAGAATGCCTGCAAAGTTCCTTAGATTATAAAACCTTTTGAAGTAAGCACAGTATAGTCACTTAAATTACTATTACTTATTATTGTTTTCAATGAGCAAATTGTGTTTTTCCCATTAGCTACCACTAGATATGAAAGACATACAATATGAATTTAAAATCTGAAATGGCCATCTTCATTCCATTCTACATCTCACTTCTTTCTACCCTGCCTGACATGTGACTTTCAGACAAAGGGCAAAGCCTGTACTCTGAAAGAAAGAGATGAAAAATAAGAGACAGAGCATCTAAAGATATCTGCAAAGGGCAATCTGATTGAGAACAATTACCTAAAATATACAGTGAACTCACTAAACAAAAATGTAGAAAACAAATCATTAAATTAAAAAAATGAGCAAAAACTTTCAGCCGCAAAGATGTGACCAGTAAGTATATGGGACCAGACTGCCCTCCATATCTCACCAGGAGATATCAACAGAAACATCAGTGAAGGATCAATGAAGTCACATCTTGGTTGTAATCTTGACCACATTCAGAATTAACTAAAACCCAAGATGCAGGGCATGCCCATAGGAGATTTTTTTTCCCCACTAGATTATTTGAACCAGGAAGACCTATGCTAAATGTGGGCAGCACCTTCTGGTGGCTGCCTGGGGAAAAGGACCTGAATAAGGAAGTTTTGTTCTTTGCCTACCTGTCTTCACTCTTGCTGGCGAGTTCATCCATGCTTTTGCTGCATCAGTGCTTGCCTCATATTAATACCAACTTCTTCAGGATTCTAACAAAGACTGATATTTAACAGCTTTTAAGTGTTGGGCCCTGCTGATTAAGGCCATAGTCTACTATTGTCCAGACAACTCTCTCGAGTTCTGCACAAAATGCCAGGCTCTCTTTACCAGCAGGGCTCCTCCTTCTCTGACCCACCATCCCCCACCCCCTCCTCTCCCCCCCCCCCCCCCGCCCCAACTCTCTACCTGTGGAATTTCTCTTAGTCTTGATTATATTGCAAGTTCAGCTTCCTTTCTATCCTTCCTAATAAGAACCAACAACAAGCACCTTGAATTCCTGAAATACCCCTCCATGCAAATGAGGTACCCTAAGCTATAGCCAATGATATATACCCAGCCTTGAAATCCCTACCCCCTTCCCCAAAAATCTATATAGCTCTTGATTCACCCCAGTGAGCACTGAGCTGCTTCTCTACAGCTGATCCTGGTAGTTGTTTCTGTTGTAATCATAGGCAGTCAGAACCCTGGTCTTCAACTCCCTTTCCTTTATCCTCTTGGACTGGTGGCCAGCAGTCCCCTGAGGAGAAGGGAGGACCACACTCAAGGAATCCTCTAAGAATTGGGTGCCAGATTTAGACTGCTATGACATTACAGGAGATGGAGACTCACAACGATGATTTCCTTAAGATCAAGACCATCCATTGCACCTTGAGATTACCATAAGCAATATAGCTTATGGCATGTATGCTATATGTACAGTAAAATGAACGGTAAGAAATATAGCCGTACATTTCACAACAGTGGAAGACCTAATTTGACCCTTTCCCCCATGGGTGGAAAAATGTAGATAAGGAAAATGTTAGAACATAACATACTCATAAAGCTTCTCTTTATGATAGCCAGAGTAAAGGCAAGTCACATTTCCACCAAGACTTAAATAGGTAATGCCTTAAATAAATGTGCAATGGGCTATCGCTCATCCATTTCAAAAAGTTTATGCACTGGTACATGTTACTGTAGGAAACATGTTTAGTGAAAGAAGCCAGACACAAAAGACCATATATTGCATTTGTAGGTAATGTTCAGAGCAGGGAAATCAGTAGTTTCGCAAATGCATTGATAGTTGCCAAGAGAAAAGAAATGAGGAGTGGTTACTAGTGAGGAATATGGTATCTCCCTCCTGTGGTAGAAAGATGTGGTACTCAACAGATGGTGGTTGTAAAAATGGGAAACACTGTGAAACTATTTATATTTTATTGTACATTTAGCATGGGATACACAGTAATTTTTATCATGTCTTTTTTACCAAAATAATGATAAAACCAGAAATAGAATCATTTAATTTGCCACAATTGGGATATTGAATGTCTCCCATAGGTTTCTGGGCTAAAGGCTCACTTCCTGTCATGACAATCTTGGAAGGCGGTAGGTATTTTAAGAGCGGTGTCTTTGTGGAGGAGTTTAGGCCACTGGGGACGTGTGAAGGAGTTTGTGGGGTCTGGGTATATCCCTCTTTCTCTCTGCCTTCTGGTCAGGTTTGGCCTAGCATATGATCCCACAATGATGTGAACCGGAGGCTCAGAGCCATGACCCAACTAAACACGTCAGCACGGTGAAATGCACAAACCAAAATAAAGCTTCTCTCTTTCTAAGCTGATTAAAGGATTTGTCATAGTGATGAAAAGCTGACCAGCAACAAGTCACCAGGATGACCATGAACTCTGCAGTGGAATCCTCAACAAGGTATAAATATGACAAAGAAAAAGAATTGAATTTCACCAAGTGAGCACTTTCCTACTTGGCACCAACCCTGAAGAGCTAAGACTGTTTTAGACATAAACCACAAACTGAGGAACCTGGGTCCTCCTCTCCAAATACCTTCGAGAGCATTAGCTGTTTGGGAAAGGAAAGAAATGGAACTCAGAGGAACTTAGTAATCTTGACAAGAGACTGTTTGAGCTAAAGGAGACAATTATTGTCATCTAAAAAGCCCATAGATACTGTAATTGGCAAAGTTTGGGGGTGTTGAGTATTTTATTTTGTTTTTTTTGCTGCAGAAATGGCTATTTCAAAGCAAGATGAACAGCTGTAGGAAATCAAAGGGTAATTACATTGAGCACCAAGCATCTGTATAGTGTATGTCTGAGACCAATTCATATGGCAAATAACACAGAGTGTAATTCACTGGACACCATAGATTATTTTCTACTTTTAACACCTCATGGTGGGAATTAATCCAATGTGAGTTTTGGAAGGAACTATTTATATTGAAAGAAAATGGTTCTGGCCTGTGCACTACCATGCATAGTTGTGTGGAATCAAGAGCCACCACTGAGGGGCTTGGGACCTTTCTGTTTTGGTTTAAGTGACTTTGTGATTTACATTAAGAGTGACCCCCCCTCCCCTTAAGGTGCAGAGGCATCCTCAGAAGAGAAGCTGAAAAGATTGTAAGGATGGATGCCTTTAGGGGGTTGTGACATAACAGGGCATGAGCACCTAAGAACTCACAGCCGTTGTGACAGCTTACAAAGGATCCACAAACTCAAACAAGACTGAACCACAACACGATGGAGAAGAGACAGGCCTGAGGTCCCACTCCTCGCAGACAACTTGCTGAGGACTTGCTGCTGCTGGGAGAGAAAAAGTCAGGGCTTTTTTTTTTTTTTAAATGATATGACTCCAAGGAGGACCACATGCCCAGAAATCATCAGCCTTCACAAACCAAACACAATGGAGTTGTTTGGGTGGGGGAAGGATCTGGGAGCATCTGGGAGGAGTTGGGGAAGGTGATGAGTATGACCAAAATAAACTACCTATAATGCTCAAAGAATTTATGAAAACATTATTAAATAAAGAGCTGTAAGTTTAATAATAATAATAAAATACAATGAGACCTCCTGAACAGCATCAGTGCATGTGGAAGCAGATATTACTCTGCATGAAAGTCAGCATGAAGTCAACACTCTGTGGTGTTGCCATCCCACACTTAGAATCATGACAGCCAAAATTATGAAAAAAATCATTCCTACAGGGGAGAGAGTTTGGTTAAAGAGAGAGAAGAACATATTTGCTTTCCTCTGAAACAGTGAGTTTTGTAATCAATTTCTTGGTAACCTGTGACTCCTAGTAACTGAGTTATCCCATCACAGTGATGCTAAATGGTGGGGATTTTGTGGCATGGAACCCAGAGAGGTGAGACCGAGCCACGTATTTAAACAGAAGAGCAAGGTCTACTCTACTGAGGGTAGAAAGGAGTTAACACCTCTGAAAGTGAGAGTCCAGCTAAAGATTGATCAACAGAAGGCGTGGCAGGCTTTTACTTGACATTTTTTGGTGGAGCTAAACTATAGTAATTGCCCATTTTTTATGGTCACGGCTTCAAAAATGTTTTACTTTTTTCATACAAGATGCTGGCCTTGCACTGGGTGGGCTAATGGACAGTTGGGATAGGAACTGCTGAGTCCTACAGGATTCACCGTGGTGTATAAACACCGATTTATGAGAGGACAGAAGGATGAGCTGTACTCAACTTGCAAAGAATGTCTATCTATCTATCTATCTATCTATCTATCTATCTATCTATCTATCTACATACATATAGATATAGAGATATTGATATACAGATATTGAGATAGATAGATATAGACAGAGACAGAAATATAGATTAGATATATATATTTAGAGAGAGAGATATAGATTAGAGATAGAGAAAGAGATATTAGATAGATATAGATACAGATACAGAGACAGAGACAGAGATAGAGAGATACAGATACAGATACAGATACAGATACAGATACAGATACAGATACAGATACAGATACAGATACAGATACAGATACAGATACTGATGCAGATATGCCTGGGCTGAGCATTTCTCAAGTGGTGCACATATCTACACAGGGAACTTAGAGGAGTCTGTCTCTAGGCTTCTGAGGCAGCCACAGGAACAGCATGATAAGAAACCATCTGCTGTTCTCTTTTGGTCACCACTGCAAGCTCTGATGAAAGATTTAGTATATGTGACCTTCTGGCTTCTCCCGAACAACCTCTGCAATTGTTATGATAACCCACACATCAAACGCATCATCTTAAGGAAAGCTAATGGCTCAACTGCGTGACCTCCAAAATGACTGCTTTTTAGTTAAACTCTGAGCAAGTGAGGAGAGGAGAATTCTTTAGGTTGATTCAGTCGCAGCTCCCCCTCCCCCCTTTAACATTTGTTTTACTTTGCCTCAGCCATCAGAGACTCCTGGTCCACAAACATTCTGGCCTTGTAGGCTAATCTGGTGTTTTAAGACAAATCTGTTGAAAGTATGCTTATAATGAAAAATAGGTTAAAACATCCATGTCTCCTTGCAGGAGCAAAAGAGAGAGGGAAATCACTGGGGGTTGCTAGCCAGTCAGATGAGCCTATTTGCTGAGTTCCAAGCCAATCAAAGACTCTGTGTCAAAAGGAAAAAACCATAGGCAGCTCCCATGGAACTCTGCCTGAAGTCTTCTAGACTCTATATATAAAAAAAATTATAAATATATACAAATAAATTATATATGCATATATGTACATATATATATATTTGTATGTGTGTGCACACTCATGGACTGACATGTATGCCATACACATAAATACACATTGATATACATTAAAAAGAACACAAATAAGCCATTTCCTGCATATGTACAGATTTCATACCTTTTTGCTTAAATTTTTGCAAATATATTTTCTCCCTGGCTCGTCTTTCTGAAATGGTCGTAATCTGAATATTCACACTAGGGCATGCCACAGTTCCCTGCTCACTGGCAAGCTCTCCAAAACTAAATTTCACTCTGCAAAAATGTAAATTCCTTGCTTGTTTTAGTTTCCATGACTGTATATATCTTCTTTTCCTTTAAACAATTATTTGTGTGTGCCTGTGAGTATGTGCATGTGTGTGTGTGTGTGTGTGTGTGTGTGTGTGTGTGTGTGTTGTGCCTGTGTGTCTGTGTTTGTGTGCAGGCAGAAGAGAGTGCCAGATCTTCTGAAGCTCACTTGTAGGCCATGTTGAGCTGTCCAACATGAGTACCAATAATAGAACCTGGATCTTCTACCAGAGTAGTACATACTCTTAAACTCTAAGCCCTGTCTTGAGCCCCCATCTTGTGTGTATTCTATCTCCCCATCCCCCTCACCTCCCTTCTATGGAACACATCTTCCCATCTCCTCACTTACCATTTCCCTCATCTCCCTTCTATGCTGAGCACATATCCCCATCCTCATCTTCCCTCTTCTTACTCTACTCCTGTTGGTCTTCTTTGTCTCCTGGACACTTACACTTCTACATCCAGGTCACATACCATCCATGTATATGAGTTTTGTGTCCGTATAAAATCTAGGACCTACATATGAGAAGAAAACACATTTTGTTTACCTCGCTGAGGATGGCTTAATTCACTCACCATGATTACTTCCAGTTTCATTCATTCTCCCACAAATGACCTGACTTCCCTTTTCTTTAGAGCTGAAAAGAGTTCTTCCATTATATATGTAGTTCATAGCTTCCTGTTGCTTAATGCCTAGATTGCTTCCTTATAGCCACGGTGAATAGTACTGCAGTGAGCAGCGAATGTTGAAATACAAAAATATTTCTCTAAAATGTCAACATGGAGTCCATTGTATAACTACCATGAGTAATTTGACTGGATCACATGGTAGATCTATTGGGGTAGGGGAGAAGGTGACCCACTGATCTCTATAGTAGTTCTATCAATCTTCAGTCCCACCAACAGTGTATAAGTAATTCCTTTGTTCCATATTTTCACCTGTATATGTTGTTCTTTGGTTTTTTTAAAAGACAAAATCTTTTTGTAGCTTTCTTTTATATTCTTCTTGTGGCTAATGAACCTGATCATTTTCCACACATGCGATGGCCATCTGTACCAACGTTGCATCCAGAACAATCATCTCCAAATGATTAAACTTTAATATAAGACCTAGAACTCTGATTGTCATGGGAGAAATAGGAAAAACATTTCAGGATATAGGCACAGGCTGGCACTTTCTCAATAAGATTCTGAATTGTCAGAACATAAGGCCAATAATCAAAGAGGAACTCATGAAATTCAAAAGCTCTGTACAGCAAATGAAACAACTGATTGAACATAGAGAAAGCCTGAAGGATGGGAGAAAATCTTAGCAAAATTTATATCCAAGAGATGATTAATATCTAGACTCTACAAAAGGATCAAAGAAATAGATAATAGTTATCCTAATGGATAACTAGGCTGGTGAGATGAACATACAATTCTCAAAAGATGAAATTTAAAATATGTTACATTGGGGACTGCACACCTCCTCTTCTAGGGTCCAGCCTGGTAAGTCTCTCTGAACTCCTCATCCTTATCTTCTTTCTAATCTGCCAGATCTAGCATGAACTCCATATCCAATAATCCAACCTAAGCTGGCCTCCCCTGCCTATACCACAACTGATCTCTGAACTTATTCCTAAGCCTTCCCTAAACATCCCCCAACTCACAGGACTCTCCCACATCAAATTCAACCTTCCCAACTCATCCTCTCTGTCCTACAGAACATAGGCTGGCACCAGGAAACCATCCTATATGCCAGCCCACTTCCCTTTGTCTCCCTAGCTCATTACAGCAATGCCATTTTTAGCCTCTAGACCCAATCAGCCTGTGTACCCTTTCTTCTGCTCTGACCTGTTCTTTCTATATTCGAAACAGAACTGACAAAAGAAGTCCCAAAGCCCAGATATCATAGGAAAACTACCAACAATATGAAAGATGAAGCAAGTGTTTTCTTTCTAAAATCTGCCAGTCAGGCTAAAGCCATATAGAAATGTTTTCCAATGAGAACTTTCTGGATAAAGCCCAGAGCACATATTTTTAAAAGAAATCATAAACTTTATCAAGGAATTCAAGGGGTTTAAAGAAGACAGAAAGACTGACTCAATAGGATTAAAGAGAAAGAATTTAAGAAGAATAAATGCTTCAGCAATGCCCAAGAAGAAACATAAAACTGATGTGAATGATAAAGAAAATCTAGGAACTGAAAATGAAATCCAATAAAAAGACAGAAACACTTAAAAGGACTCAAGCTGACATGAAGAAATTGAAAAGTCCAATAATTCAACTAGAAAACTCAGAAAGAAAGCCTTAAAGATAAAATGAATCAATCAGAAGATAGAAGACCGCTACCTGAAGATAAAGTAAAGAATCAGGACTAAATAAGTAAGAAATACAAAACATTAAAAAATAAAAATACGGGAAATGAACTTACATAAAATATTGGTACCATGAAAATTATAAACCTTTGATTTATCCATAAATGAGGGAGAAAAATCCTAAGTAAATGGCATTAATTAGATCTTCAAAAAGACATATAAGAAAACTCTTCAAACTAAGGAATTGTGTACCCATTAACATATAAGAAGCACACAAAACACCAAATAGGTAAGACCAGTAAAGAAAATTTCCATTACATATCATAGTTATCACACTAAGTATACAGAACAAAAAAAGTGTATTGAAAGCAGCAAGAGATAAAAATGCAAGTCACACTGAAAGGAAATCTCGTCAAAGTGACAGCAGATTCCTCAATGGAAAATTTAAAAGCCAGAAGAGTCCTCAAAGAATATGACAGCCAACCTAGAGTAGCAAACCTAGCAAAACTGTGCCATGATGCAAACACCTCCAACAGTATAGACAACAAATGAAACGTAAAGAAAATATGTGAGGTAATATTTCAAAACAAAGAGAGAAATGAGCATAGCAAAGAGACTGTGGTAATAAACACAAAGCCACAATTATTAAAACATAAAATGCCATTGAGAATGCAAACTAAAATACCCAAATCAACAACACAATAGCAGTTAACATACATTTAAACAATAACTTAAATAATAAGTTTAAGTCGTTCAATTCTTCAATAAAAAGACATGGGTTGACTGAATGGATTCTGAAACAAAATCTGCCTACTGTTGTCTACAAGAAACAAAGCTTAGCTTTAAAGATAGGTGCAACCTTGGACTAAAAGGTCCAATCAAATGGGATCAAAAAGCAAGAAAGCAGTGATATCTTAGAACCTGGCAAAATAAACTCAAAAAAAAAAAACTACTCAGAAAAGATAAAGAGGTAAACTTCTAACCAGGGAAACAGTTAACCAAGAATACACCAGTATCCAAAATATGCATGATTATGCATGTAGGTACATGGATGTACATGCACACACACACACACCTAAGGCATCCAATTTCATAAATATGTAATACTGGATTTAAAGATACAGATTAACATCAATTCATTAATATTTAGTGATTTCAACATCCCACTTTGCCCAATAGACAGGTCATATGGACAAAAATAAATAAATGTAGAAACATCAGAATTAATTAACATCATATATGAAATGCACTTATCAGGAATCTACAGAATATCCCACAGAAACACCAAAGGATAATTCAGCAACACATATTTTCTTACAAGGAGCACATCCTCAGACACAAAACAAAGATTAAAATAATTTCTTCTGTCTTCTCTGACAACAAAGTATTAGACTTAAAATGGACAGCAAACATGTCATGCAAATACCCAAACTCAGAGTGAATCCATTCCTGAATAAGGAATGGATAAAATAAGGAATCAAGCAAGGAGTAATAAATTTCTTGGAACTAAAAGAAAATGAAAATATAACATCAAATCTGGGCCACCTTATAAGCACCTTTATGGAGGAAATTTATAGCTATAAGTACCTATATTTAAAAAAAATCCAAAGATCAAAAAAATGACCCAAAGATGTGACTCAAAAATTTGGAAAAAAAAAAAAAACCAAACAAGTCCAAACCCACTCAATGGGAAAAGTTCACATAAGTTAAAGCGGAAATTGATGAAATGGAAAAAATATGGAGAATCGACAAATCCGAGAGCTTGTTCTTTGAGACGATAAACAGATTTACAGATCCTTGGCCCAGTTAACCAAACAAAAGAAATAGAGAAACAAAATTAACAGAATCGTGAATTAACAGAGATAGATTTCAACAGACACCAAAGAAATCAAGACTATTAAAAGGAATATTTTTAAAACCTGTATTCAGTTAAGATAGAAAGCCTAAAAGAAATGTGTGATTTTCTAGATTCAGCCAAACTACCAATATTAAACCAGAAGTCACAACCTAAATGAACACATTACAAATTATGAGACTGAAATAATAATAAAAGATCTCTCACCTAAGAAATTGTCCAGGACCAGATAGATTCACAGCAAATTTTCATCAGGCTTTCAAGGATGATCTATACTCAACCCCCTTCAACTATTCAGAAAGAAAGAAAGAAAAAAAGAAAGAAAGAAAGAAAGAAAAAAAGAAAGAAAGAAAGAAAGAAAGAAAGAAAGAAAGAAAGAAAGAAAGAAAGAAAGAAAGAAAGAAAGAAAGAAAGAAAGAGACAAAGACAGACAGGCAGACAGACAGACAGACAGACACACACACACACACACACACACACACACACACAGCATTCTTAAACTCCATCTATGAAATATCCTTCTAATACCAGCACCAGGTAAGCACTCACACACATATGCCCCCTAATGCTGCTTGTATTGTGATGCTAATTATGGTTTTTCTCAGGATGCAGTCCCCACTGGCTGATCCTTATGTATGCTATGATGCTATGTGAACCTTCTCTCCAATTTAACTGGTCAACAAAAGGCTAGAGCCTGTGATTGGGCAGTGGAGGGAGAAAGGTGGGACTTGAGGTTTGAGTGAGGGTTTTATAGGTAGAGGGGGCAAAAGGGGAAGAGGAAGAAGGCAGAGGTGGAAGAAGCTGCCATGGACCAGGACCACATGGCCAAGAGAAGCAACAGTAGCAGGGGCTTTATAACTGGGAAATAAGTTAACATAGCTCTAAACTTGCCCAATCTAGGCTTATGGCTTAAAAATAAAATATTTGGACTGTGTATCTTTTATACATGCTTATACATCCCTTACACATACACACACACACAAGAAGAAGACAAAGATAAGACAAAGATGAAGATGACAAGATGAAGGAGGAGGAGGAGGAGGAGAAAGAGAAGGAGAAAGAGGAGGAGGAGGACAAGGAGGATGAGGAAAAGGAGAGAGGAAGAGGGAGAAGAAGAGGAAGAAGAAGAGGAAGAAGCAGCTGAGGATGATGACAATGGCTATAGGCTATTATTCCTAATGAATATAAATGTTAAAAATGTTACACACACACACACACACACACACACACACACAAACACACACACACACACATAAGAAGCAGACAAAGATAAGGCAAGGATGAAGATGAGAAGAAGAAGAAGAAGAAGAAGAAGAAGAAGAAGAAGAAGAAGAAGAAGAAGAAGAAGAAGAAGAAGAAGAAGAAGAAGAAGAAAGAGGAGGAGGATAAAGAGGAGGATAAAGAGGGGGAGGAGGAGAAGAAGAAGAGGAAGAGGAAGAAGTAGAAGAAGAGGGAGAAGAGAAAGAAGAAGAGGAAGAAGCAGCTGAGGATGATGACGATGGCTATAGGCTATTATTCCTAATGAACATAAATGTTAAAAAAATTAAAAACATTTAAAAATACTTGCAAACAGAATACAGTTATGTATCAAAAAGATTAGCCACCTTGACCAAGTTGCCTTTGTCCTTGAAATGCAAGGATGGTTCAACATATAGAAGTCAATAAATGGAATAAATCACATAAATGGGTTTAAAGACAAATATATCTTGATCATCTCAATAGATCCAGAAAAATCATTGTACAAAATTCAATATTCCTTCATGATAAAAGTCTTAAAGAATGCAGGGCTAGAAGAAACATACCTCAACATAATGCAGACTATAGTTGAGAAACCCACAGCCAACAACATTCTAAAGGATTGAAGCAATCCCACTGATGTCAGGAAGGAGCCAGAGATTTCCACTGACCCTACACCTTTTCTATACTGTGCCAGAAATACTAGCTAAAGCAGTAAGACAAGGGAATGAAATTAAAAAGATACAAATAAGGAAAGAAGCCAAACCATCCCTATTTACAGATGATGTGATACTGCCCATTAGACATCCCAAAAATTCTACCAGTTAACTTCTAGAAATGATAAACAAGTTTGACAGTGTGGCAGCATATACAATGCACAAATAACTTTTTGTAAAAGACACTAACAAGTACACTGAGAAAGAGATTATGGACATGCTCACATACACAAGTCTCAAAGAAAATAAATTATCTAAAAATAAACCTAACCAAAGAAATGAATGACTCCTACAATGAATACATATATATGTATATGTATGTGTATGTGCATGTGTATATATGTGTGAGTATATATAGATATAGACTCTATAAAATCGAAAAATCTACCATCATCATTGATAAAAATATCATGATAATGATCACTTTGCCATTGTTTTCAGAAATAGGAAAAAAACTATCTTTAAATTTATATGGAATCACAAAAGACTTGAGGTAAACAAAAACAATCCTGAGCAAAATAGCAATACTGGAGGAGTTACAAGTCCAGATCTTAAACTATATTGCAGAGCCAAAGAGATACAACTTTGAGACTTCATTTTACCTCAATCATATTGGCAAAACTCAATAAAACAACCATCAACAAATCCGGAGGGTGTGGAAAAAAGGTACCCCTCACTGTTGGTAGAATTGCAAACTTGTGCAACCACTCTAGAAATTAGTGTGGAAAATTTGCAAAAGCCAAAAATAAAACGTATGTCCTACTTTGTGGAGAGTCACTCAGCCGTGTTTGTTGCTGCTCTATTCCCGGTATTTAGGAAATTGAAGCAGCCTAAATACCTTCCAACCAACAAGTAGGTAAAGAAAATATAGTACATACACACTATAGAAAACTACCCATCTATAGAGAAAAGTAAAATAAAGAAACTTGTTAGGTCATTGATGCAAGTAAAAACCATCACCCCTAGTAAGTAACTCAAACTCAGGAAGACAAATATCACATAGACTCTCTTATTGGGTCTCTTACTCTCTCTTCTAGTTCCAAATCTTCAGACATGAAGCTACCCTTGAGTAACCACAGAATACAGAAAGTCAAAAGGGGCAGTTGTTGGAGCAGAGTTGGGGTAGGGGCAATAGAGAGGGAAAGAGCAAGGTAAACAATCTGAGTGGAAATGGGGAAAGGGAATTTCTAAGTAAGGGGTGGGGATAGAGGTAAATCCAGAAGGATAGGGAAGATAAAATAACAGTAAGTATAGCTGAAAAAGTCATAAGGAATCATACTATTAATTGCCTACCTAAATGAACCTACAATGTACATAAGTCTGTGTATAAACATTATCTAAAATTATGCCTTAGCTTAAATTATATTTTCTCATTTGGACTATGTTCCCTCCAGTAGTTAAAAATCACCAAACCAAACCTTAGTACCAGATATGAGAAGCTATTGTTTGGTTGTTTGTTGTTTCTTATTTTATTTAAGTTTAGTTTAGTTTACATTTTTTTAATTAATTATTTTATTTATCCCAAATATTGCCCCAGAGTTCCTGATCCCATCCCCTTCCTCTTCTTCTTGAGAGGGTGCCCTCCTAGCATTCCCCCTTCTCTGGGGTATCAAGTCTCTACAGGACTAGGCGTATCCTCTTTCATGGAGGCCAGATAATGCAGTCACTCCTTTACTACATAAGTGCCGTGGGTCTTGGACCAGACTGTGTATCTGCCTAGTTGGTGGCTGAGTCTGTAGGAACTCCCAGGAGTCTGGGTTATTTGACATTGATGGTCTTCCTATGAGATCGCTATCTCCTTTGGTTCCTTCAATCTTTCCCCTAATTCTTCCATAGGAGCTCCCAACAGCAGCCCAATAGTTGGCTGTGAGAATCTGCATCTGTCACAGTTAACTGCTAATGGAGCCTCTCAGAGGACAGCCATACTAGACTCCTATCTGTAAGCTCAACAAAGCATCAGTAATAGTGTTAGCGTTGGTGCCTATCGATGGAATGGATGCCAAATTGCGATGGTCACTGGTCAGCCTTTCCATCAGGCTCTGTTCCATTTTTGTCCCTGAATCACTTTTAGACAAGAAGAATTCTGGGTCGAAAGTTTTGAAGGTGGGTTGGCATCCCCATCCCTTTATTGGGACCCTGTCTAACTACTGGAGGTGGACTGGTCAGGTTCAAGCTCCTCACCATTGGGTATTTTAGCTGAGTCCTGGGATCCTCCCACGTCCCAGGTCTCTGGAACTTTCTAGAGGTTCCCCCACCCTACCCAAGGGAAGCTGCGTGTTTTCATTTATCCTCCTGGTCCTCTGGGGAGAAGCCATCTTTTGAGTTGTTGGTCAAGGTTGTCCAAGATAATTTTAAAACATAAGAGACTATGTCTATTACCCTAGGTTGGCCTTCCAAGAGGTGAAAGGTAAGTAACCATTCAGTAAGACACTCTGCCCAGATACCCTTGAGATGAAACTAACCTGCATTCCCCATCCCTGAGGACTAGCTTTCACGGGAACTGAAAGTGTCATGCAAGATTCCAAAGGAGGGAAGAAACCAACAGTTCTGCCCAGCAATGATGTCTATGAACCACACCAACAACTAAAATGGCAGGAGGATGCTAAGGTGCAGTAGTGTCTCACATAGCTTGGTAGTAACCAATAGCTTGCTAGTAACCAATAGCTTGCAATTGGGCTTAAAATCTTCTCAATAGGAAGGAAACCATGTCTGGCACTAGAAATCTAGACAGTTATCTGAGGCCAGTAAAATAATGATCTTGGAGGAGAACCTACGACCACTACTTACTTCATGAAACCAGCATAACCTATAACTACATTCGAAATAGTCTTCAGCCCTCATTGAGGAAAGTGCTTTTTGAAACAGACAGCATTGCAGAAAACCACAACCAATCAAATTTCAGAGTTGTGGAGCCCAGTCTCAATGGATATGTCTACAAAACAATCCCTCGGCTAAGACTCAGGAAATATTGTGGAAGAGGGGGCAGAAAAATTGTAAGAGCCAGAGTATCATGACATTTTGTTGTGAAGCTGTGTCTCCTTGTGTCTTAGTCAGGGTTTCTGTTGCTGTGAGAAAACACCATGACCAAAAAGCAAGTTGAGGAGGAAAGGATTTATTTCAGCTTCCACTTCCACACAGCTGCTCATCATGGAAGCCAGGACAGAAACTGAAACAAGCAGAATAATTATTTAATTTCTTCTTTCCCTTTTCTTTCCATAAATCTTTCCATATACTCCCCCTTGCTCTTTCAAATGCATGGCCTCTTTTTTTATTAATTATTTTATATGCATATATATACATTTATTTACATATGTATTCATAAATACATAAATGCAATGCTCAGTCTGCATAATGTTACATGTATCTACATTTTCAGGGTGGACCATTTGGTATCAGGCAGAAGCTGATGCAGAGACTGTGGAAGGGTGCTGCTTACTAGCTTGCTCCTCTGCATTAAAATGCTCTTAATAAGATTAACACAAGGAACAAAGTCTCTGCTAGACTCTTTTGAGACTTCCTTTGTCAATGCCATTAATATAAATCTTTTTATGTTAGCCTTAGGTAGACTCTTCAGACAAGGGCAAAAAGCAGCCACATTCTTCACCAAAATAACACCAAAACAGTCCCTAGTCCACATACTGAAATTCTTCCCCACTGAAACCATTTGAGCCAGGTCTGCACAGTTCAAATGGCTCTCAGCAACAAAGTCTTCTGTATTCCTACTAAGATGGCCCATTAAGCTCCACTTAAAGCATTCCATTGCTTTACAAATCCAAAGTCTACAAATGCATATTCTTCCAAACAAAATGTCAGGCCTATTCCAGCATATCCAACTTCCGGTACCATCTTCTGTTTTAAATTAGTGTTTCACTGCTGTGAACAGATACCATGACCAAGGCAAGTCTTATAAGGACAACATCTAATTGGGGCTGCCTTACAGGTTCAGAATTTCGGTCCATTATCATCAAGGCAGGAGCATGGCCATATCCAGGCAGTTCTACATCTTCATCTGAAGTCTACTAGTGGAACACTAGCTCTAGGCAGCTAAGATGAGAGTCTTAAAGCCCATGCTTGTAGTGTCACACCCATTCTAACAAGGCCACACCTCCTAATAGTGCCACTCCCTGAACCAAGCATATACAAACTATCACACTTTGTAATGTCAAACGATACACCCATAATGTATAAGCAACATGACTTCCCAAACATAAGCTAAACAACACAAGAACAGTAGACAAGTCAAAGTGGTCAGGGGAAAACCCAAGGGTTCTCAACCCTACACAATGAACTACAGGCACCTAAGGAATGCTGGACATGGCAGAAGTAGCCTTCCCAGGGATGCGCACACTAATTGGCTGTCTAACACTAAATGGCCGGCCCTGAAAACTTAGTTACATGTAACATTATACAGACTGAGCACTGTATTTATGCATTTATGAATAAATATGTATGTAAAAATAATTAATAAAAAGAGGCCTTGCATTTGAAAGAGCATGTATATTGAAAGGGGATGTATATGGGAGGACTGAGGGAAGGAAAGGAAAAGAAGAAATTAAATAATTATGATCTCAAAAATAGAAGAAAAATGAAAAAATGTTAGATTATTGACTATTGTAGGCATCAGAATTCACACATCCACGATAGCTAAATGTGTTGGTATTCTGTGCAACGAAGATTGTTCTACTTCTGAGCCACACAGTTTGGTATAGGTGGCAAAATCCACCTTGTGGGTGCCCTGAAGGCCAATCCCACCCGTTCCACAACCCGACCACCTAGCACCACCCTCAGCACAGGTGAGACACTGCTATTCCAAAAGGATTGTTGCCAACCTAGAGAGCATTGTGCAACTCAGATGGTGCAAAATGGGGAATGGATATCTAGTGTTTCCACTGATATTCTAGGGTCCAGTGTCTAGGTGCTATTTGGTGACTAAGGTCATTTTGATCAACAGAGACAGCTGGGTTCCTAGATTGGCTCACAACCACTCCAGAGGACCTGATCAGACCTCCAAATAATCATTAAAAATAGCATTTGAAATCTTGACTTCACATTAGAAAGCTTGTGTCTTCCAACACAGAGAAAAGTACATCTTTTAGCTTAAAACGAGGATTTTGTGGTTCCGAGGTAGACGAATGGATGTTTCTTAGCAACTGCCAGTGGGATTTGGGTTTGTTTTGTTTTGTTTTAGGAAAAATAATAACTGTAGTTTTTCTGGTACCTCTACTTTAGTAATCTTATTTTTCACAGAAATTAAAAAGAAATTAGATTACGGCTTCCAGGGAGCACAGTGACTCACTACGGAGGAAGAGACATACGCTATTGGATTCCCACGTTGGTCTCTCATTGTGATCTAATTCTCCACAGAAGCCAGGACCTCGTTAAATAGGCTTTGCTTTTTTCTCTTTCTTTTTTTTTTTAATTTTTCATTTTATAAGAATTGATGGAGTGATGCCTCAAGACGATCATTGAACTTTGTTATTTTAATTGCATGGCTGTCGATATTTTTGTAGGGATTCATTAGACATTGCCCTTGATACAATATAAAGATTGATTTTTTTTTTTTTTACTCTCCCTCTCAACCCACGATCTCTAGGTTTAGACGGTGGGATTCTTAGAACAGTTGTCTTCGCCTTCGTAGGATTATAGCTCACCTCATGGCGAACGCTAACGCTGACTGTTTAGTCCTGGGTTCGCTCTTAATAGTTCATTTTGTCGCAACCTGTAACTCTCTGTGCCCCTCCCCCACCGCCACCACGGCAATACATTCTATATTCTAATGATCTCTCGCTGGCCTGCTGTGACCCGGAAAAGCATGAATGAAAAATAACATGAAAATGGAGGAGAAGCTCTCCATCTCGTGTAAAATAAATTTACCCTTTAAGATAACAAAGAGATGATGTGTAATATTCATTTGAAAAAATAAATTCCATTTCCCTGGCACTTTTGCCCAGGGGTGGTCTTTTATAATCTCACTGTCCTCTATGTTATTTGCAAATTTCTTGTAAAAAAAAAAAAGAAAGAAAGAAAGAAAGGGGGGAGAGCAGAGAAAGGGACAATGAGAAACAGTAATTGAGACAATGCTAAAAGCTCAAATTTGGGGTTGCCTCCCGCCTTTGTTTCCACCGAGACATTGCTGAGGTTTGCTGAAGACGAAAAAAAAAGAACGATTGGGAAATAGGGAAAATGAATTATTGCCAGAAACACAAATACAATGACGCCTGAATGTATACATTAAATTATCCTCCTAGGGGCTTTTTGTGAAAACCCGGTCTGATAATGCACTTCAATGCATTTACATCTTGGAATTTTAAAAGGCCCATCTATCAGTGGGCTTTCTCAATGGGTTCTCAATTGCACAAATGGTCTCCGTCGCATGAAAAGCAATCCTGTGTTTTGTAAGGCAGCATACTTACTGCGCTGCCCACATGGGACTATCGGGGGCCCATTGGCTATCAACAATTGCCTTTGTAATGAAAAATATTGTTTTGTATCAAAGACCTGTTTGAGTCTAAAGGAAAAGCTTTGCAGCCCGCCAATCATCCACCATATCCCGAGGATTATATTGTTGGGAGTTTTATACAATTTACATGCAGAGGATGACAAGGACTCTGGCGGGTTACGGAACCCCACGGGTGTTTTCACTCCGCTCGGGTTGCGTTTCCTGCCACCGCTGACATCAGAATCTTTCTGTAGTGGGAGGAACTGGCGCCCTCCTATTTTTAGAAAACTGAAGTCTGTCCAGCAATTGTTCTTATCAGTGTTGACTTGAAAGAAGCCTTCCTTCCTGATTTCAGGGGGAATTAAAAAAACTTTCTCAGTTCAGCGGGGCATTAAGAAAAACAGTTATTACAAATGTCTGCCCAGATTATAGGTTTGGAGAAATAGCAAATGGAATGATGTCCTAGATCCTCAGGGCAAGTCACCACTGAGTTCCCGGGAACAGGAGCACAACTAGGATATTTGTAAGGCAGTACTGTAGATATTGGATATTTTAACCTATGGTGTTAGGATCAGTTTCCTCATCCATTTTTAAATCAGGAATTTGAGCTGGGCTGTAGGTCAAAAATGTATTCCTTGTTTCAAAAACAACAAACAAACAAACAAACAAAATGCCCAGAGTTGGTAATTTCTTTATAATGTACTTATGTCATAGCAGAAACTAGTCAAGAGGCACAGTGGTGCCAGTTTCATTCAGCAATGTATTCGTCTAGCTAGTGTGTGAGAGTATTGCAAAGCCTGATATGAACAGAGGTATTATTTGACAAATAGATAACAGGATATTTAATGAAGGGTTAAATGTTACCAGACACTCTTGGGATCTCTGAGGCACATTTCTAAAGGAACTCTTATCTTCGCCTTGCTTGAGATTAATTCTGATTATGAACAGAAAGAGATATTTCATGTTAATCCAAAACATACAGACTTGATATTTCAAGAACTGAAGAGAAAAAGGGCATAATGGAAAAGGGCTTAGGATGGTGCAGGGAATATTACTATTCTCATTTATAAAATAAAACACATGGACACTGTGAGTGTTCACTGGAGAAAGAACGGTGCTATGGGGGATACATCTGTGTTTGGGGGCATGGAATTAGCTATATCTAATGTATATTTATGATCACAAATATATGTAGGTATATTTTAGATCATATAGGGCAGCTATACAACACATAACATACAGTGTAGATAGATGCTATATCATAATCTATTAATTGTATTCTCAAGTTTTCAAAAGCACACAGTGTAACCACAAAGCAACGCCCAAACTCTTCACTTCCTAGGACTCTGCCCTTCATTTCCAGTAAATCCAAAGTCCTGAGCAGTGGTTAAGGCAACACACTTTCTCACTGAGCCAATGAGCATCTAGGCTGTTGCTATCTGCTACATGATTACAAAAATTTTGAGGGACATGACATGGGAGAACTCAATCTATTCATTCTATTTCCTGTGCCCCCCCCCAACCCACCCACAGGTCCTAAGAAAACAGTGTAACGTTATCTGGTAAGTTGTGGAGTTTCTAGGTTTCTTGACTGGAGAGGAAGCAACATAGGCACAGTAGGTATTTAGGATAGAAAAGTTGGAGAAAAGCCTAGGTAGAAGAAGGAAGGACCAGTGGGCTACCCGGAAACAAGCTCTGACTCACGCATGCGCACAGCAGCAAAGCTCACAGGCGTCCACTTCCTGGCTGGGCTTTATTCACTGACTGCGCTACTGTCATCGCGATGCTTGAAAAATACATAGAGTCGGGCGTAGTGGCGCACGCCTTTAAGGCAGGCGGATTTCTGAGTTCGAGGCCAGCCTGGTCTACAGAGTGAGTTCCAGGACAGCCAGGACTACACAGAGAACCCCTGTCTCGAGAAAAAAAAAAAAAGGAAAAATACATAGAAATCTTACACAGGTGACAGGGTTAAAACATGTTCTGGGAAGAGCTGAGTGAGAAGTCTGGCTCAGAGATCTCAGAGATCTGTGGAAGGATGACGAGGCAGGACCGATGCCCCAAAGGTAATGAGAAGGAAGCTGCAAGCATCTACAACCCTCCACCCTTCAATTGAGGTGAGTGTAGTTTCAGTGTGCAATGAGCCCCATGGGCTCGTGTGGTTAAACACATAGTTCCCGGTAGTGATGCCCTAGAAGGCTGCTGAACAGGAAGGAAATAGAGACTCAGTAGGAGAATGGAGTCATTTGGGGGTAGGCAGGGACCACTTCTCTACTCCCTCATTGTAGATGCTATGTGACCATATTGCTCCACGCTCCTGCCGTCATGGGCTGTAGGTATAGCCCTTTAGACTGAAAGCCACAGCCACGTCAGAGCTTTGCTCTTGTGAAGGTTGTTGTTGTTGTTGCAGCAGCTGCTGCTGTTGTGACAGCGATGAGCAAGTTTAGCCAATACAGTAAGAAAGAAATCTGAGACAAAACCATGGCCCTGTTTCAAACCCAAGGGTTCTGTACTCTTCTTACATCAGGGATGTTGACATTACAGTGTAGGGGGTGTGGAGAGGATCAGTATATCTGGGGTGGGGATGGGGATGGGGTGAGGAAGAAGAGATGAGTATATTTCTAGGAAAAGACAGATAGGACCGGAAGTTGGAAGGCAAAGATACAGGCATGGCACGGTGAGAGCATCACTGGGATATGCATGAGAGGATGAGGTAGAAAACAGGAGAAAACAGAAAAAGGAATCATTTAAGTAGGACGAACCTATCCAGCGAGGTTTAGAAAAGAGACAGCCTTTTGCGTATTCCCAACGCTCTTGAGTTTTACTCTGACAAGGCCCTTCCTGGAAATAATTCTGCCACTTCTATCTTTTCTTCCACTTTTTTTCCTGGTCCTTCCTAACCTTCGGTCATCAGTGATGTACTCGATGCTCCTGGTACTTCAACATCAGACCCCTTGATCTGCAAATGCTTTTATCGCTGCTGCTAGGATTACATTACAGAATTGAAGCTGCCGGTGTGCTAAACTCCTATCTCCTGCAACTCTCCTTAGGGGTGGGGATGCGATATTAAACAGGAAATGCCAAATGATTACAGCATTGTTCTGCTTACATAGAGGCCCCGTTTCTTCTCCATGTTCCTTCATTGTGGCTCGAAGGCTCAGGAAACACAACCACGTCCGTGCTTTTTATCCTGGAAGCTATAACCTGGAATATAAGCAGCGGTTCTGAAACTAAGCACAAGGAATATGAGCTTTGTCGATCTCACAGCCACCTCTGAAGTGGGTATTGGGTGGAGACATTCTCTTGTGTCCCCATCCCGATTGTCCCTTTCTTTGACCTCTCCATCCTTTCCACCCTCCCCCTCTCCCTTAAAGCATATATTGATTTCTTAGAATGTTTTAGCCCTTGGTTCGGAGAAAATTGTACTGATAAAAATACTTGACCAAAACAATATAAAGTAGGGGGTGTTTATTTCTTTTCTCAAGGTTTTTAGAGAATACAGTTCATCCTGGTGGAGGAAGCTTTAGGGAGCTGATTGTGTTGTACTCTTAGCCAGGAAGCAGAGAAAGGGTTGATTCTTGTCCCCTGATAGTTACTTCCATGTGCCTTTTCATTTGGTCTGAGACCGTGCGGCCGGGATGACAGCATCCCACATCCAAGGTTGCCCTATCCTCCTCAGGTAAACCTGCTGGAAAGTGGCCTCACCGATATGATGACAGCTGATACCCAATAGCCAACTCCACCACGCAGATGGACCATCGCACGTAACCACTGTCTTCTCACATACTATACAGAATGTATTTCAGACGAAATCAAGGTTTTAAGCTTTATTCAAACTCATTATAAGTGCTATCAGAGAATCAATGGTGGGTACCCTAGAGGAGAGAGGACAGCTGTTACGCAAAATAAACTGCCCCCCGCCCTGAATCACGAGGGTAACAGATAGTAATTTAATAAAGTTCACATTTTGTAGGAAGAGAAAAAATGCTAGCAGTGTATTTAATGGGGAGGAAATGTATGATGTGAAATTAGAATTACTCATAGAACTAAGGAAACTGCACTAGCACCTGCCTCCTGACCGCAGTCATTGGGAGACAGACAGGAACTGCGAGCAGGGAGGAACAGGATACCGAGAGGACAAGGATGGGGAGTCTTAGGAAATATGCTGCTGAAACATCCAATGCCAGCAGGCTAAAGAAGAGAGAAAGCAGTCTGTTCGTGATGATAGAGACAAAAAGGGCATTAAACCAACCACTCCTGTGAAGTGTTTGGCAAATGGGGTCAAAGGGCACCATCTCAGCTTCCTGGTGGTTGTCTGTCTTAGTTAGGGATTTACTGCTGTGAACAGACACCATGACCAAGGCAACTCTTATAAAGGACAACATGTAATTGGGGCTAATTTACAGGTTCAAAGGTCTGTCATCATCAAGATAGGAGTATGGCAGCATCCAGGCAGGCATGGTACAGGAGGAACTGAGAGTTCTACATCTTCATCTGAAGGCTGCTAGCAGAATACTAGTTTTCAAGCAGCTAGGATGAGGGTCTTAAAGCCCTCACAGTGACACACCTACTTCAATAAGGCCACGCCCACTCCAACAAGGCCACACCCACTCCAACAAGGCCACACCCACTCCAACAGGATCACACCTTCCAATAATGTCACTCTCTGAGCCGAGCATATACAGACCATCACACTATCTCTTAAAGATGCCAAGTTCCCGTTGACAATATGGGATAAAATGTTTTCTCTAAAGTCGGAAGTGATCTGTCACCATGTTTCTTTGAGATGCTAATGACCATTTAAGCCAAGACACTAAGAAGAAAAGTGAAAGGAAATTAAATAACCTGGTGAAAAGAATAGAAGGGGTCGTATTTTACTCTGAAAACTTCCTGTAAAGCCAGCAAGCCAATGGTCGCGTTGTGAATGGGTCACTGTGGCATCTTTCAACTCCTGGTTAAAGTGAATAAGACAGCTCACCAAAGCGCCACTGGTGAGACAACTTGAAGATGGTGATCGTTTTGTGTCTGAATTAGAAATCAAAGTAAATGTTTGTCTTCTGCTTCCTTTAATCATTCACCCTTTGCTTAAATTCTCTGACTGTTTGCATATCAGTAGCTACACGTGTGTGTGTGTGTGTGTGTGTGTGTGTGTGTGTGTATTTCCCCGCCTCTTAGTTACTGGGCCCCGCCTTTTAATGTCTGGAACCAGCCTCTTAAAGAGCAGCCCCACAACTTCACAGCACCAGGTAACAAACTTCAAGATTACTCACAAACCACAAAATATCACGTGACTTTCCCATTCGTTGTTGTTCCTCACAGTACATGGCCTGACGTAAGGCAGAAATCCAATAAAAAGGCAGGGAGTTAATGACTGCTGTAAATCTTCATTTTATCTAATGCAACCATCTTACCTTTTTAATATGATAAAATCACATAAAAGACTCACCACTTCGCCACTTTGCAGTGTGCCCTGGTGCAGTGGTGTCTAATGCATTTCACAATGTGCCAGCCTCTCACTATCCTGCGTTTCTGCTTTGCCCTCCCAAAGACCCCAAACTCACTCCCCACTCCTCTCCATCCCCAACTCTGACTCACTAAGGTCCCTACTTTTCCTGTCAACCATGTCGTTTTGAAAAATGAGAGAAAAACAAGGTTAGAGATTCAGCAGGAATCCCAAGTCACACAGGCAGCACTGATCTGGGCGTCTCATCAGAGGAGATTTTCCTCTCTACCACACCATTATGGTGTTTCATGTGCACTCACCTAAACAACTTCTTTAAGAAATATAGCAATTTCCCCCCTTTCTTGGGTACATATAAGACTGTCATATTCATTATGATTCCATCATCTCCAGTGAGTGATTGAAGACTCTATTTCCCAAACGTGTTCCTGTAGAAGCAGTCATTGTGGTGTTCCAGGCACTCCTGTAAGCACCTTGCAAACCTCACCTCACGTCATCCTTGGCAAATCTAGGGGAGGAACAGACACACCAGGGGGCTTAAAGGTGTCCTTCATCAATATTCTGCACCACAAGGGAAGACGTCTTTCAAAACCGTCAGCAATCTGTTCATCTGCCATAATGAGACTTTTAATGGGTGAATAGCTTATTCACTGTTGTGATTATTAGTATTTGCTCATTGAAAATTTCGCATATTGTATATTGATCTTATCAATAATGCTTGGCTTGGGTCTCTGCATCGGTTTCAGGCAGCTGCTAGGTGGAGCCTCTCAAAGAACAGTTGCGTTAGGCTCTTGTCTGCAAGCACAACAGAGCATCATCAGTAGTGTTAGGGATTGGTGCTTGCTGATTGGATGGGTTTTGAGTTGGACCAGTTATTTCTTGGCCATTCCCTCAGTCTCTACTCCATCGTTATCCTTGTTTTTCTTGTAGACAGGACAAATTTTGGGTAGGAAAGTTTTATGGGTGGATTGTTGTCCTTATCCCTCCACTGGGATTCCTACCTGGCTACAGAGGTGGCCTCATCAGGTTCCACATCCCCACTGCTGTGAGTCTCAGCTAAGGGCACCTCCACTGACTCCTGGAAGCCTCCCCTGTCCCAGGTCTCTGGCACATCCTCAAGATGCCCCTCATGGTCCCCCCACTCCCCAAAGCTGCAGATTTCCATTCATTCTCCTGGCCCTCTGGCCTTCCCTCCTGTTTCTCCCCATACCTGATCCTGAACTCACCCCATTCCCTTTCCCATACCCTGTCTCGTCCAATCCCCTCCCTCTATCTGTCTCCCATGACTATTTTATTCTGCCTTCTAACTGGGATTGAAGCATCCTCACTTGGGCCTTCCTTCTCGTTTAGCTTCTTTGGGTCTGTTGAGTGTGGCCTGGTACCTGTATTTTATGACTAATATCCACTTATAAATGCATGTCCTTTGGGGACTCGGTTACCTCACTCAGGATGATATTCTTAAATTCTATCCATTTGCCAACAAAATTCATGATGCCTTTGTTTTTAATAGCTGAATAATATTCCATCGTGTACATGAATCACATTTTTATCCATTCTTCCATTAAGGGAGAACAACCTAGAGGTTGTTTCCCCTTGCTCCACAACCTTGACAGTGTGTGCTATCACTTGAGTGTTTGATCTTAGCCATTCTCATGGGCAGAAGATGGAATCTCAGGGAAGTTTTGAGTTGCATTTCCCTGATGACTAAGAACATGGAACATTTCTTTAGGTGTTTCTTGGCCACTCCAGATTCCTCTGTTGAGAATTCTGTTTAGCTCTGCCCCCCGTTTCTTAATTGACTTGTTTGGATTGTTGGTGTCTACTTTCTTGAGTTCCTTCTAACAGCAGTTTCTCCCCGCTTCTTCCAATAGCCCACCTTTCCAACAGCAAAGCACCTCAGATAAAGGCCTGATGCACCCCACCCCATGGTTATTCAACACACCCACCAAACCTCAAGACTCAAGAAGCATCCTAGAAAGGGAGTTGGAAAAATAAGTACAAGCTGGAGAATGGAGAGAAATCCTCTGGATACAACACGGTTATTACACACACAAAATCCCACAAGCAACAGTTACTTGGCTAACCCATTTTGAAGCAAGACTAGAGTACGTCAAACATACTATAATATAAATATAAAGACAAATGCTATAGTATTTGTCAAATAGTATTGAACAAATGAGCCTTAAAATAAACGTGTCTGTGATCATTTATACACAGTAAATAAGCCAGCCTTCAGTGCACACTCTGAGTTATGAGCATTAATAATGAACAACAACAAAATAAGAGTCACTTCTCTCCCCAGCCTCAGGGAGCTCCCTGCCTCCCACCCTCACGGCTCCGGATCATCTCCACACTGCTATGGGTTAAGTTTATCTTTGCCTAGAATTCATACGTGGGGTCATATAGGGTGTAGGTGTCAGGTCTGCTGCTCCAGTGACCCACTTCCTTCAAGGCCAGACCTACTCCAACAAGGTTACACCGCCGGACACCTTTCAGGTAATACTACTCCCTAATGACCAAGCATTCTAATATATAAGCTAATGGAGGCTCTTCCTGTTCAAACCAACAGAGGGCCACACCAGAAAGCGTTTACAGAAATGTGTGTGTGTGTGTGTGTGTGTGTACTTAATGGAACGGGCTTTAGGTAGGACAGACTGACAATCTGACTTCAGTGTGTAGATTGATGGCAAATGCAGTGTTCAATGTAATTAATTAATGACTGATTAGTTGTTGGGTCTTATGTCTGTTGACCTTCCAATTCTACCGAGCACACGAGCCATATGATGTATTAGTTTTGCAATTGTCTTCATCATCCATTTCTCTCTCTCAACTACCATTCGGAAACTCCTCTTCTCTGTTACTGTGCTAATAAATTAGGGACTCCCATAAGTGGCTTTCTTCAGATTCATTTTCTTCCCTCGCTTAGTGAGCAGACATCTACAGCTGCTCCTCAGTCCTAACCCATCTGCCCCGAGATGCACTGTTACAGACAGCCGTCCATAAATATTGCCATGTTGACAAGCTGGCTGTAGATGGGAGGGGTAGGGGTGATGCATTATTATTATTATTATTATTATCCCAATTAAGAGAGAGGCCAGATTGACAAGATAAGGGCTCTGAGGTCCCTTCTATTTTGCAAATTGTCTGTCCGCATAATTATATTTCTAGGAACGACATTATGATACATGTTACGCTCCTCATTGCAGTTGCCAGTGTACTGCTGAGATCCAGTTCTATGTTGTGCATTTTATGAGGCAAAGCATGAAGGACGGGAGAGCTCAGACTTGGAATTAGGAGACAGACTCACTATATAAGGCAAGCTTACCAGCCAGAGCAAAAGTTCTGAGCTATTAGTGCAGACATGGAATCGTGCAGCACATTTAAATGCATGGGTTGCACAATGGTCTCACTGTCCTTATGTTGTCCCCACTGACACAGTCAGAGGCTGGCCATGTTCTGTATCTCAGTTCAGAATATGAATGCCTTTTTAAATTATAGACTAGCTACTTAAAGATGTATGTGGCTTTGAGTGTTTACTTATGTGTTTATGGGCATGCCTGTGGGTCTGTGAACATGCATGTGTGTGCCGAGTGAGGCATTTGGTTCTTTAGAACTTGGGTTAGAGACAGTTGTGAGCTTCCTGAAGCAGATGCTGGGAATCAAACCCAGGTCTTCAGCAAGAGCAGAGAGTGCTCTTAATCAGTGAGCCAGTCTCTCCAGTCTCCTGAATACCTTTTTTTTTTTAATGGGACATTTTAAGGGATTACACATTCACAATGACTTGAAAAACTCCCACGTTCAAAGACTTAGGCTATTTCTTTACCCAAAAGTGAGAGAGAAAACTTTGTTCCAGTTTGCTTCGAGGGTAAATCCTCAAGGTACCTGAAATATGAAAACCATCGTGTTGCATCGTGGGAATGGTTTAGAAGGAGTTTCTACATGTAGAGAGGCTGCAGAGAAAGACAGATGCCGAGCCTGCTATCACATCTGAGATTATACAAAAATACAGGATGCCTGGAGCCAATTGCTCTCTGTCCAGTGTGTGTGTGTGTGTGTGTGTGGTGATTCCATGTAATTTCCAGTTTGACAAGCAAAGCACAACTGCCCAGTCATCACAAGATCTCATTCACGGTGCTCCCTTCCAGGAAGACCCACACCGACTACCCAAACCTCTAAACTCTAGCAACCACAAGCATGCGTGGGAAACAGAATCATGCAATAGAAACCCTGGAGGGGCTTCCACTTTTCGGCCCATATAATGACCTTGAGATTCACAGGGGCTGTCATGTGTTGAGTTTTTTGAGTTCATTCTCCTTCCCCATTAGCAGCACGCCCCATGATGACCACACATTACATTTTTGCTTAATTGGTCTGTAAAAAAAGAACACTCTGGTTCTTTCCAGTTTGGAGAGAATACAGCCATAATAACTGTGTGCAAATAGAGAGAGGGTTTGTTTTTTTTTTGGTTTTGTTTTGTTTTCTTCAGTACAAGAGTCCAGGAGGCCAGTTACCAGACTTCTGGTGAGAACGTATTTACTTTTGGAAATAAACCATCAAACTATTTCTCAGAGTGGCTCTGAGCGCTGTCGTTTGATCAACAGTATTGGAGATTCAGTCTTCCAGCCTCACTGGAAACATTGGATGTCCCTATAAAATTAATTTTGCTTGTTCAAAGAGACGAGAGCACATCTGGGCAATGGATTGATTTGCATCTTCCTGATAGCTAGTAATGTTGAGTATATTTTCACGTGTCTTGTTGGCACACCAGTCATGTATCTTTCTTTCTGTTTTTTTTAATCATATCTTCATGTCCTTTGTTCCTTTTCTACATAAACTGAATTTTGCATTCCTATGAGTTGAGTGATTTGCATATTATAGGAATGGTCCTCTGTCATGTAAATCATTTGTAGATGCTTCTGCCAATCTAGAGCCTACTGAGCCTCCTACCAGGTGCTTTCACTGAGAAAAGTTTATACTTTCCTTATAAATATGTATGACTGTGTCCAGGGAGGTTGCTCAACTGTTAAGCATAGTTATGGCTTTTCTCAATAGGACCCAATATTGTTTTCCAACACACATCTAAGGTGGTTCACAACTACCTATAATTTTGCTTTGATGCCCTCTTCTGGACTCCTTAGGCACCTGCACACACATGATGTGCACTCACACAGACATGTAAATTAAAAAGAAACACTAATTGTTTGAATATGTATAATATGTATGTTCTATACTCATATATTATTCAGGCATATGCTTCCTATACATTTTTCTAAACTGTAGAGACAACGGACAATGATATCAGGATCAGAAATGGAGCTTCTGTCTACCAATCGCGTCTCGTGAAAGCAAATGCAATAGAAAATGTCCTGGCTTACTCTACATCAGGCAGTGTAGAATAAGACGCATCCAGGCAATCTGCAACTCTTCCAGCAGACTGGCCACGCAGGTGGCTGTGTGTGCTAAGATTTTCAAAGCACTTTCACTCAGGAGAATAAGTTCCTGCACAGGATGGAGATCGGGAGCTCTGGGCACTGGGGGACTCAAGGAGAGAGAAGATGCATCAGGATGTGATGGCTTCTTCTGATAACAGCCTTGGTGAGATGCCTGTGCCCCGTCACATCATCCAGTTCATCCAGATACACTTGATGAGGACTGAAATCAAAACTGTCAGAGACTGTCTCTTATGGGACCCAAAGGAAAAGGATCATGGAGAAGTTATAGGGTGTGGTAAGGCTTATTATTATAGAGGGAATTTGAGAGTGAGGGCAATCTCTGGCTTTGTCGTCTGTATGAATTTTCCTAGCATATTTTTCATAACTGATTTAAATATTCTGAGAGAGTTAACATAACACAAAAATATGAATTTTCCTTCCAAGTTTCATATTCTGTGTTACTTGTTCCCAGTTCCAACTGGCAAGTAGGCTATCCGTAGCTAGTATAGATACTGCTGACCTGGTTTCTCTGTCAGGGAAGCAGCAGGTGACTCATGTGTTTGCATATCTGGCTCTTCCACCTACTAACTGAGGGGATATAGTTTTCCTAAGTAATGTATACATATAACAGGTATCATATGTATATATGCAAACAAATATATATGTATGTATGTACATATGTGCGTATACATATATACATACATGTCCAGATATATATAAACCACAAGCTGAAAAATCCAAACCATAATTAACAATCTAACTTCTAAAATGTGCTTGTCTCTTCAACGCACTCAATACATTTATCAGAAACAGCTTTGAGACAGGCCTAGAAAACAAGTCAAAGGTTTAATCCAATGGGATTCCTCTAGTATTCAGAGTTTTGTTTCCAGGAAATACTTTTAAGATCATTGTTTGAACTTTAAAGATGAAGCTATTTTGAAACTAGTGGATTATAGTACACAGATTATTCTACAACTATCCTTTACCTTCTAATACACACACACACATATGCATGCACACACATGCACAAGTGCACACACAGGCACTCATACACACACAAAGGCATATATGCACACATACACATAATCACACAGAGAAACACAATACACACATACACACAAGGCACACATATGCATGTGCACATATGCACACATACATACAGGCACACCTACATGTATACACACAGAAACAAGCAATATATACACATACACACAGGCACACATTCACATATATACACATAAATACACAATAAATACACAATACACACCCAAAGATACACAGGGACAGATACATGCACACGCACTCAATATACACACTTGCACAGAGACGCAGGCACATACACACACACACAAAACACACATAGAGACACATGTGCTTGTACACACACACACACACACACACACACACACACCGCTCTCTGAGCTTCAAATAAAGAAACTCTCCTATTGTCATCAGCTTTGGCCATCCAAAGCCACCTTTCCCCAGAGAACAGTTGGCAGTTCATTATGAGAAGGATCCACCTTGACAGGAGGGACCTCCAGCTGCCAGTTTGCCCAACAGCCTCTTGGACTCTAAAGAATCTCCTCCTGACCTATGTCTGGTGACAATGGAGACTGCCTTCTCATAGGCCCTCATTACTGCTTCCTCCAAAATGATTCCTGCATGATTCTTGCTCCGGAGAGTCCGCTGGTTGATGTGAGATGTACAGTCATCGTCCAGCCCACTCTCAGACTCTCAGCGGCTGTAGCTGGTACTCATTCTAGCCTTCCAGACTCCAGAGGAAACAGCGGAGAGGGCAAACTGACTTACAAATCAGAATGTGCAGTACAGGCAAGAAGTGAAGCCACTTAAATGCATTCCAGATCCGTCTTCCCGAGGCCACAGCTAGAGTAGACTCCTGATTGACAGAACAATATCCCCGTGGCTCACGGAGTGGCACTGCCAGGAATATATTTTATAAGTTAAATGCTTACAATAAAACATTAATATAATTTATCCTAAGAATGTCTGCTGAATTTCTTTCTCTCTTTGATGGCAGAGAGGGAAGTCAGGGGTGGTTTGCCACAGGGATGTGATACCCTGGCAAGAAAACGCGGTGTGCTATATCACAAACATATGGTCCTGGGGATGGTTTCACAGTCAATTCTTTTAACTGCTTTTTCCCCGTTTGGAGGGACCTCTTCTAGACAAGAGTAATATGTTTTCTTGTCAACCTATCACATCAAACATTAACACATGTCTCTGCTTTCTGACTTTACATGGCTAAGAAGTTAAAACTTAACCTCACATTTCTTGTGACCTCCGTTTTGATTTTGTAGTAAAGTTGATCGTTACAGCTTCTCCCTGGTGAAGTAACTCGGTTTGCCTCTCAGTGAAGGAACTGCTCCTCACCTCCCTTCATTGCTCAAGTTACATTTGATTAAATTGGGATGTGTACAAAAATATGTCAACCGCGATAGTAAGAAGACTCCAAACTTAAGGTCAGGAATTAGCCTCCCATAAGACAAATCTGGCCCACAGATGTGTCTCATTAGGCGTAGAAAGTATTCAAGCTTTTTTTTTTCTTTTAAATGGGTGGCCAAAATTTAAAAGTTGATATATTGCAAATAGAAAATGAGGTCTTCAAATTTTAAAAGAAAGAAAGAAAGAAAGAAAGAAAGAAAGAAAGAAAGAAAGAAAGAAAGAAAGAAAGAAAGAAGGAAAGAAGGAAGGAAGAAAGGAAAGAAAGAAAGAAAGAAAGAAAGAAAGAAAGAAAGAAAGAAAGAAAGAAAGAAAGAAAGAAAGAAAGAAAGAAAGAAAGAAGGAAAGAAAGAAAGAAGGAAAGAAGGAAGGAAGGAAGGAAGGAAGGAAGGAAGGAAGGAAGGAAGAAAGAAAGAAAGAAGGAAGGAAGGAAGGAAGGAAGAAAGAAGGAAGGAAGGAAGGAAGGAAGGAAGGAAGGAAGGAAGGAAAGGAAGGAAGGAAGGAAGGAAGGAAGGAAGGAAGAAAGAAAGAAAGAAAGAAAGAAAGAAAGAAGCTAGCTGCCTCTACCCACATTTGTTACATTGTTGCTTAGTAATTTAGTAATTTCCGCAAAGCCCTCTTCTGTGGCTAGATGCCTCCCCAGCTCCCTTACTCACATCTACCCTATGGGATACACATTCTTCATTGACACTGGAGGTCCCAAACCTATCCATATCTGCGCAAGCAATGCTCTCTCTTTTTTTTTCCAATTATAAAGGAATTCTGAAAGAATGAATGACATTGAACCTGAAAGACGGACAGCTATCCCTAGTTATTCGAAGAATTGTTCCTGACTGCATCTGCTACTAAAGGAAGGCACATTTTGCTCCCAGGCAGTGAGAACATCATGACAGGGAAAAGCGCAGACCAGACACCACTGCCTCTGGGAGCCTTTGAGGGACACCAGCAGAGGCAGCAGAGCCAGGAGATGCTCCCTGGTCTCTGAGCCTCCTCTAGCACTGTGGAGGTATCCAGCATCCTGTGGGGATATCAAGTGGAGTGTCTGCTGACTGGAAATCCAGGTTGAATTGAAAAACCATTCCATGAGACCCGAGTCTTCAGCTCGCACAGTCTTTGACTGGCTAGGATGAGGGTTAATGAATATCAATGTTATCCTTCAGAATCACAGGCAGTCCTGTAATTAGATTTGTTACAGTGTTCGACTCTCTTGTCCCAGAGGGTTTGATTTTTTTTTATTCTGGTATCACACAGCAATCAGATGTATAGTTTTTTTTCCTCCCGGTAAAAATATTGATTATTTTTTTTTAAAAAACCTATAACATCAACACAGCTGTCAAAATGAAAATTTTAAAGCAGTGTAGTGCTTTAAAGGAGATTCTGAGATTTTTATTTGCTAAGTGCACAACTCATACATACATACACATTATGTATGTAATCTTCCTGAAGCCTTTATAAACCACTAGAAAGAAATGACAACTGTGGTTGCATGAAAAAAAGCAATAATCTTGAACGCTTAAGACTGATGTAAAAAGACTTTGCCCTGTGAAGTTTGGCCTTTTTACACAGATCAGGGTCTGGCAAAGTAAATGCCTGTTGGCCACATTCGGCCTGACTCTTGTTTTTGTCAATAAAGTTTTATTGCAACACAGGCAACCTATCGGTTGCCAGTTGTTTGCGGCCAGCTTCTCTGCAGTGACCAAAAAGACTTGGTCCCATAGGAACTACTGCCTCTGAACCCAAAAGATTCACTGCCTGGCCCTTCACGGGAGAAGGAGGGTAATGTCTGTTATCAAGTTGCCCGTGTTCTGTCTGCACCATGGTTTCTTGTCAGTGCCACAAAAGCCAAAAGCATACTCAAAGTTTCTATCCAATACCACTAAACAGGAAAGCCACTAACTCCCCTGCACTTGGGGTAAGCACAGGGGAGCTTTGTTTTCCCTTTTCTGGCTGTCCCATCTCTATTTTTACTTCTCCGTGAAAGGACTTTAAACTCCACATCCTTTCCATTTTCACACAGAATACCCTCGCACAAAAGAACTTCTGAGCCATAGAGTAGATTAGGTTGCTTGGGGAATGAGGTCAGGTGGGCGTCCTGTCTTCTCCATAGCTGGAGAAACGGCTCAGGGATTAGGGTGGGTTTTGGGGGGGGGAGGGAGTCTTGTTTGTTTGTTTGTTTGTTTTTTGGTTTTTATACTTCTGAGGAGGACCCAGGTTCAAATCCCAGCTCCTACATAACAGTTAACAACCATTTTGAACTCCAGTTCCTGAAGATCTGATACCCTCTTGTGACTTCTGTGGGGACACCAGCCACGTACCCGGTACACAGATGTACACACAGGCAAAACACATGCACATTTAAAATGAAAAAAATCTAAAACCATGTTTTGTTTTTTAAGAAAAAAGAAAGCTCCAAATTTCCTGAAAGCTGCTAACAATTTTGTGACAGAGAGTTCTAGACCAGTGTTGGTTTCCTCAGTGTCAGCGAGAAGGAACAAAAGCAAGAAAGCTGTTTGTTTCTATCTCCTTAACTTTGTGGTGATGTTTCCTTTTCCTTTTCCCACTTAGGAAGATGCTCCAAGGAGCCTGCCATTGTGGTTCCCAGTCTCAACGCACCGGTGGAAATCTGGTCCAGCGAACCGATTTGTTCATTACTGCGGCTGCTCCCACTGTCCTTAGCAATTCATCTCACACAGCCTGCGACGAAAGTGGCGGTATTACTTCTGCTGCAAGGATTTATACCTCCAAGAGATATCCTGGAAATTACATTCTAGATGACAGAAGAATATATTGTTGCTAAATATAATTTGTATATATCGTCAAATGAGTGGATTTTGCTCAGAAATTGAATAGACTGAGGATTCCTGTTGCTGGCAGTAAGTCAACAGAGATACCAAGAGACACAATTTTTCACTTACACCTGAAAATACTAGATAAGATGCAAGCATTTCTTTAAATGAAAAGGCAAGGGCTGGCAAGGTGGCTCAGGGGATAGAGGTAGTTGCTGCTAACCAAGGCTCTCCGAGTTCGAGCCCTGGGACCTACACAGTACAAGGAAAGAACTCATTCCTTCAAGGTATCCTCGGACTGAGTTTCATGTGTGTGTCATGGTATAAGAGCATCATGGCGTCCATGCAACACGGGATATAGGCACACCACATACTCACACACACACACACACACACATCTTAAAAATTGCAACCACAAAGATGAACATTCCCCATGGAGGAGTCCGCAAAAGCCTGCAGCCTAGCAAGGATTGAAGAACTTCCTCTCGTATCTCTCTTCTGCACACCACACAGATTTCTGGATCTCTCCCAGGTATCTTCTGCTTCTCAGTTGTGCTGAGCGTTTTGGCTCTAGCCAGATCTCTTCCTTTGCCCTTCCTTGTGTACACAAGGTTATGATGTAAGGGGTCATCGTTCCCTAGAAGCTAAGATGGAGCAAGTAGGACTTGCTCTTTAAAACACCGCACCATTTGTGGTCATGTACAATAAAGTCAAACAGAGCTGTAGAATTAAACGGAGGCCTATCTGAGGATGAAGATACCACTGATAAATAGAATCACAGAACTAAAATATAAATCCTAAGATACCTCAGTGGCTAAAAGAGTTGACAGGGTAACCATAAGGCTATGAATTCATATCTCATGAAAAAAAAACTATCCAGGGGCAGTGGTGTGCACCTGTAACCCTAGCCCTGGGGGAGTGGGCTGAAGACAGGCGTACCCTGGGGTTGTCTGGCCAGGGAGTCCAGATGAAACACTGGGAATCAGGTTTAGTGAGGTATCCTACTTCCAAGGATAAGATAGGATAATACAAAGGGACATGTAAACAACTTCTAATCTCAAGATGTGTTTACCATTGATGGGTGAGTGCACTGCACAAGTGCACACACACATACATACACATATGTTCACATACATACATATACACACATTTGTACACATACATACACACAGACACATACATATGTATTCACATATGTATATACAAACATACATATATACACATACACATATATATACACACATGTACACAGATACACACAGACACATATATACATACACATACATGCATGCATGTAAACACATACATACACACACTTGTACACATGCATACACATGCATGCATATACACACATACACACATGTATACACATACATGTATATGCATACACACATATACACACAGACGGGCAGAGAGATATGCACACATATGTACACAGATACAAACACATACACACAGACACACATAGACACACATACATAGACATACACACATAGACATACACACATACATATACACATACACAAACATACACACATACATATACACAGACACACATACATACATACACATACACACATAGACATACACACACACACATACATACATACACACACATACATATACACATATACACATACATATACACAGAAAGAGAGAGAGAGAGACAGAGAGAGATTCAGAAAAAAAGTAAGAATAACCGTGTTCATGGATAAAAAGAATCAATATTATGATTTCAGTTTTCCTTAGTGTGACCTAGACATCCAATACCATCTCAGTAAAAACCCCAGTGACCTTTTTTGTAGATTTAAATCTTAGCCTGAAATTTATGTAAAAATACAAAATGCACAAAATAGATAAGAGAATGATGAGAAGGGGGAAAGGAGAAGGATGGATGCTCCAACATCCAGCCTCGGGTCAGAGCTGCAGACCTTGCAGCCCGCGGTCAGAGCTGCAGACCTTGTGGAGATGAAAAAAAAAAAAGTCTGCATGAATGGAATACAGAAGAATTCAGAAAGAGAAAGAAACCCACAGAAGCACAGGTCAAATCAGCAAGAGCGTGGCTGGAGAGACAGCTCAGCTGTTAGGAGTACTGGCTGCTTTTGCAGAGGACCCAAGTTCAGTACTCAGCACTCATGTGGTGTCTCAGAACCACCTGTAACTCCAGGGGACTCAGCACCCTCTTCTGGGATCCAAAGGCACACTGCACTGACATGGCACACAGACACGCAGGCAAAACTCCAATATACACAACAAAATGAAATAAAAAAATAATAAATATTAAATAAAAACAGCCAAGGCAATTTTAATGTGATGGAGAGACATTTTCAACCAATGGCATAAGTGGATGACTGTGTGCAAATAAAATAAAATAAAATAAAATGAGTCAGGACACAGGCCTTACATCCTGTATAAATTTCTGCTTGAACTGGACCACAGACCTCAATATAAACTGAAAATATATAATTCTTAGTAGATGAAACAGAAGAAAGTAGAAATAAGAATGGACTCGCACTGTCTCATTAACTATGACGTCACATGATAGAGCACATGGAACATGGTCCTTCGTCAAAAATCCAACCACCGTATGTATTTTCAAATAAAATTGCTAAGACCAGGAATTGGGGGAGGGGCTTGAAGAGGGGAGGGGGAGAGGCCTGAAATGGTTGAAAATACAGAAAAATCTATGAAAGGACATTGGCCACAACACCGAAAGAGAAACTAGAACTCATCAATAAGATAAACAATCTCAGCATAAACTATATCTCACTGGGAAACATAGGCAGGGGAGACAAATGCGCACTGGGTAAGCTCAGGTCATCAGCGAATGCTCACAGCGAGTGAGCTCACAGCAGCTACCTCAGTAGCTGAGATCTGACAACACACTGTGAAGCTGCTGGAGTCATAGGGCCACAGGAACTCTGCTGGGGTCGGGAGGGGCGTGTGTGCAAAGATGGCCAGCCAATCTGTAAGGCCGTGTGAAGAGCCTTTGTAACAGGCAGCATGGTCTTAGCCTCTGATCCAGAAATTGTATCCTTTGTGTTCATCCAAGGAAGCTGAAAACTGATCTCCCCAAAAAATCCCTGAACACAGACACTCACAGGAGCTTCAAAAGTCACTTCCTCAATTTGGAACAAGCAAGTAGCCCTGCTAGAAAAGAAGGCATGATTGAGCCTTAGTGCATCCCAACAAGGGACTATTATTTGCCACTGAAAAGAAGTTAACTATCCAAACATAAAAAGATGCAGAGGGGTCTTCCCGCCGCCATTTGTACCAGGGAGCCAGAAGACTCCACAGCCTTCTGTGCACAGCTCACCAGGAGAGAGTGATCTGCCAGCAGCGCTTCCACTTCTGAGTGCAAAGGTGAGATCTCCACCTTCTCTCTGAAGGGGGACAGCTAGGAGCACACAGGGCATAAGATCAGTGCAGCAGCTGGGACAGGAGTCTTCCTGCCACCATTTTCACCAGGGAGCCAGGAGACCCCACAGCCTTCTGGGCATAGCCCGCCAGGGGAGAGTGATCTCCCAGCAGTGCTTTCACTTCTGAGCTCATAGGAGTAAGAACACAGACTTACAGGCCCACAGGAGGAACAGACTCCAGCCAGAGACAACAGTATCAACTAGCACCAGAGATAACCAGATGGCGAAAGGCAAGCACAAGAACCCTACCAACAAAAACCTAGGCCACGTGGCAACATCAGAACCCAGTTCTCCCACCACAGCAAGTCCTGGATACCCCAACACACTGGAAAAGCAAGAGTTGAATTTAAAATCGTATCTCATGATGCTGATAGAGGGCTTCAAGAAAGACTTAAATAACTCCCTTAAAGAAATACAGGAGAACATCGATCAACAGGTAAAAGCCCTTAAAGAGGAAACAAAAAAATCCCTTAAAGAAATATAGGAGATCATGGGTCAACAGGCAGAAGCCCTTAAAGAAGAAACACAAAAATCCCTTAAAGAATTACAGGAAAAATCAAACAATCAAGTGAAGGAAATGAACAAAACCATCCAGAATCTAAAAATGGAAGTAGAATAGAATAAAGAAATAACAAAGTAAGACATCTCTAGAGATAGAAAACCTTGGAAAGAATTCAGGAGTCATAGACAACAGAATACAAGACATAGAAGAAAGAACCTCAGGTGCTGAAGATACCATAGAAAACATTGACTCAAAAGTCAAAGAAAATGCAAAATGCATAAAGTTGGTAACCCAAAACATCCAGGAACTCCAGGACACAATGAGAAGACCAAACCTAAGGATTATAGGTATAGACAAGAGTGAAGATTTCCAACTTAAAGGGCCAGTAAATATCTTCAACAGAATTATAGAAGAAAACTTCCCTAACCTAGAAAAAGAGATGTCCATGAACATACAAGAAGCCTTCAGAACTCCAAATAGACTGGCCCAGAACAGAAACTTCTTCTGGCACATAATAATCAAAACACCAAATATACTAAACAAAGAACAAATAGTAAAAGCAGTAAGGGAAAAAGGGCAAGTAACTTATAAAGGCAGACCTATCAGAATTATACCAGACCAATTACACCAGAGACCATGAAAGCTAGAAGATCCTGGACCTCATGCAGATCCTAAGAGAACACAAATGCCAGCCCAGGCTACTATACCCAGCAAAACTCTCAATCATCATAGATGGAGAAACTAAGATATTCCATGATAAAACCAAATTTACACAATATCTGTCCACAAATCCAGCTCTACAAAGGATAATGGATGGAAAATGCCAACACAAGGAGGGAAACTACACCCTAGAAAAAGCAAGAAAGTAATCTTCCAACAAACCCAAAAGAAGATACCCACACAAACATAAAAATAATGTCAAAAATAACAGGAAGAAAAAATCACTATCCTTAATATCTCTTAACAACAATGGACTCAAAGACATAGACTAACATAAATATTTCTCATGTAAATCTTCAATTTTATCAGAAAATGTTTGTAATTCCCCTTTTAATTAATTTAGTAATGTTTTATGTCTACCATTTTATCTGCATTATTTTTCATGATAATCTTCAATTTTAATATGTCTATGTATTTCCTTTATTTTATCAAAAGTGTTTTCAATGTAAATCTTTTATTTTATCACAAACATTTCTAATTCCACTTCAATTAATTTAGAAAGAGTTTTTTATATCTACCATTTTATATGTAAAATTTTCCATGAAATAGTCAATTTTAACGTGTTTGTCTATATATTTCTTGAATTTTACCAGAAATATTTTCCATGTAAATCTGCAATTTTATCTTAAAATGTTTATAATTCCACATTCAATCAACTTAGAATTATATTTATGCCTATCATTTTATCTGTATAATTTCCATGATAATCTTTAATTTTAACATGTTTTTCTATATATTTTTTCAATTTTATCAGAAATATTTTCTATGTAAATCTTCAAGTTTATCAGAAAATGTTTATAATTCTACTTTCAATCAACTTAGAAATACTTTTATGCCTACCATTATATCTGTATAAAATTTTCCATGATAATCTTCAATTCTAACACATTTTCTACATTTTTCTACAATTTTATCAGAAATATTTTCCATGTAAATCTTCAGTTCTATCATAAAATGTCTCTATTTCATGTTTCAATTAATTTAGCAATATTTTACAGGTCTACCACTTTACTCTTTAATTTTCCATAAAATTGTTAATTTTAACATGTTTTTATGTATCTCTTGTATCTTATCTAAACTATTTTCCATGTAAATCTTTAATTTTATCATAAATGTTTTTACTTCCATTTTCAATAAAAAACAAAAACAAACAAACAAAATATGCTTCTTTATCAGAAAAAAAAAAGATGCAGAGGGAAACAGACTCTTAAAACTACATGGAAGCCTGGCAGTGGTGGCACATGCCTTTAATCCCAGCACTTGGGAGGCAGAGGGATGGCTCAGTAGTTAAGAGCATTGACTGCTCTTCCAGAGGTCCTGAGTTCAAATCCCAGCAACTGCACCATGGCTCACAATCATCTGCAATGCTGTGTCTGAAGACAGCTACAGTGTCTCCAGATATATATAGAGAGAGACACAAAATACATACATATACACAGATATACTTAAGTTGAATAAATAAAATCTTTTAAAAACTTCAAGGCAGCATCTGGTGTATAATGCTGTGTAACTGTATCATTGCACTAAAGTTCAAACTATAGATAAAAAAACATAAATGGGGGTTGGGGTTTTAGCTCAGTGGTAGAGCGCTTGCCTAGCAAGCGCAAGGCCCTGGGTTCGGTCCTCAGCCCTGTTTAAAAAAAAAAATGATTGACACAGGTTAGGAAGTGGAAGTCAGGTTTTAGAGAGTGTGCCTCTGTGTGTGCATGTATGTGTGTGTGCATCTGAGTGTGTGTATGTGTACACAGGTATACACATGCCTAGTGACCTTTGTTCTTCATTCTGTTTGGGAGAAGATCCCTTGTCTCTGCTGAGTGCAGCCTACTAGTTGGCCTTCCAACTTTCAGAGGTCCCTTTGTACTCACCTCCTGTCTCACCATAGGAAAGCTGAGATTACAGAGAATAGTCTACCCAGCTGGATATGGAATTCTGGGATTATAGAGGCACAGTACACCCAGATGGACATGGAGTCAGGCTGTCATGCTTACATTGCAAGGCTCTTTGTGTCCTGAGCCTTGGGTATTCTTGAAAAGGAAAAAAATCTTTGAATGATCCTAAAAAGGTAGATAAATTCTAGTTATCTACTTCTCCAAACCAATAGACTGGCAAAACCAAGACCCAGACCATATTAACACATCTTCATCTGGTGTCAGTTGTATACTATTTGTGCTTGAGAACATCTGGTAATGGTACAGGCTGTGCCCATATGAGGGAAGGACATATGTGGGCTGTTTGTAGGCTCCTCTCTACTGGATGGGAAGTCTAAACCCACTCTAAAGATCTATTTTTAAAATAATCTTATAAGGAGAGTTATCAATGCATCAATGTTGAAAGCTGCTAAGTACTTTTCAGTAAAATTTCCCTAAGCCAGCATGTAACTAGAACGCAGATAAGAGACAAACATTTCGAGTTATCCCAGGAGACGAGTCTATGCTTCTCTCCATTTAAGATGCTACATCTAATCCAGTTGACTTCCACCATTTTGAATTTATATGGATGAATTGAAGTAGAGCATATGCCTTAATATATGCCTTCCCTTATTCCACTCTTCATTTTTAACATCATATTCCCTTGGATCAGATAAATAAAAAGCAGCTTTTCTATCAATTCTACTGTGATGGACACTTTGGTTGTTTCTGGCTTGGGGCACTAATAAATAAGAGAGCCTTCTGTGATCATTCGTACACATGGTTTCCTCTTTAAAACGCATTTTACATTTCTATTCCTAAAAGAATAGAGATTTACAGATGTGAAGATCCTCCTCCAAAGTCAAGCTCTGTAAGTGGTTTTCCAAAGGGGTTGTATTGATTCACGAGCCCGCCAGGAGAATGTGCAAGAGACAGGCCTTCCATACGACCAAACTGCCAGCCTTTCTGACTTTAGCTGCTTCTGTGGCTATGTCCAACTTGGAAAACTTGTGCTTTGGAATCGGAGAAATTTGATTTTACGCCCTTTGAATCACTTCCTGTCAGTGTGTTTGGTCACAAGCAAGTCACATCTTGTCTCTTGTTCTTACCACCTCCCCACTCCCAGAGTGGCATCCGAAGTGGTTATCTTCCTGTAAAGTGGGTGTGGCAACCGAAGTGGTTATCTTTGTGGAAAGTGTGGAAATGACAAATGAAAGTGATACACGGAATATCACAACTTCTTTTTAAGCATTACCATATGCTGGTGAGCATTTACACACAATGGGGAGCACAGCACACTGTACTCATGGGCACAAGTTGGGAGAGGCAACCCCTCCCTTGCCTTCGAAATGGCTGGCATTCTGTAGAAAAGGGGCAATGAGCTAATCTTGCCACTTTCATCAGAAGATTGGGCTGCTATATCTAATTGAATTAAGGAGATAGTCTAGCTCTTTGAGGTCATTCTAGAGAGATCTTGTGTTGGAGACATCACTGGGGCAGATCTGAATTGTCTATGTTTATCTGCTTTCTCCGGCCTCAGATACCCTACGCCATATTACAATGTCTTGAAAGAAATAGTCAGGAGGCCTCAGAAGCCAGCAGGTGAGGGCACATACTTTTATTTTCAACAAAATTAAGAGCAAGCAGCGGCCATTGGGAAACATCAATCATGCTTTCCAAACGTGTTTGCTACAGTATCCAGGCAGAAATGCGCTCATCTGTCAAAACTCCACCGCATCTTTGCCTGCGAAGCGGTGTCATGTTGCCTTAACAATTGAGAGGTGAACTTGTTTATATAATCCATCTTCTCGCTCAGTTTTACAGAAACCAAAACCCCCTTCAGTGTCAGAAGAATGAGCTCATGATTTTAAGGCGACATGGAGAGAGCTTCACATCTTTCTATAGACAGTAAACATCCAAGAGTTCCCTAGATTCCAGGCTTTGTCTACAGCACAACAAGCAAACACTTACGTAGGAAATGTTTCACCACAGAAAGTGTGGCTGTGTCGTAGAAGGGGACCATTCAATCTCCCTCTTTTGCTACTTTATTGTTGGGCAGGGAGGAGAGAGTGACCTTTATGAGTGGCTTTTCTTCCTTCCTTCCTTCCTTCCTTCCTTCCTTCCTTCCTTCCTTCCTTTCTTTCTTTCTTTCTTTCTTTCTTTCTTTCTTTCTTTCTTTCTTTCTTTCTTTCTTTCTTTCTTTCTTTCTTTCTTTCTTTCTTTCTGGCTGTGAGGGACCTACTCTCAGTTTGGTACAAAGACATGAGGCTCTCAGCAAACCATGTGTACATGTCTACTGTCATGTTTAATGGAAATGGTGGTGGTCTCCCCAATACGGGGCTCTTTAGAAACCACGGAAGACTGATTCTCAGCTAATAAGCCCACAACACAATTTTTTTTTCCTCAACACAATTCCTTTAATTTTTAAAGGCTTGTATAGTTAAAAGGAATTGAAGCCCATGTGTTTTTTATTCCTGGGCACTGACATCATCAAAATAGCCTTTTAAACAGCTGGTTGAGCCCTTTTTAATAAAGTCCTCTTATGACTTGTTTCTTTTGGAAAACAGAGTCTCTTTTTGCCAAAGGCAAATGAACCCAAGTGCCAAAAGACTTGGATCTGGGTCAAAAATCTCAGACCTGCAAGCTGATATTCTTTGTCCATGGACTCCTGATGCCTGCCTCCACTGCAATGAGTGACAAGGAGGGAGAAAGGCATCATCTGAAGCAAGTTCATGCTCAATGCCACCTTCGGGCAACTAAAGAAACATCTACGTTTGCTGCGTGAACAAGGGCCAAACCCGAAACAAATCAGGGTCCGATATGTACGGGATTAGTGCAGAAACGCGATCCACTGCCAAGCAGTTAACTTCTCCCTGTTTCTGGTTATCATGAGTAAACCACGATGCCGTATTCTCCAGAGGCTACGAGGGCTGATATTTGCGAGATGTGATTGTTTTAACAGTCATTTGGGAGACAATCTCTTTGGTAAACATTTGCGAGCTCTCTCCATAGTGCTCTCATGCATATTGTGTCTGTACACATAATAGGAGATGTATGAATGTAAGATACGTACCTAAGGATTGTCTCCCTCTTCCAATAACAACATTCTTGTCTACAGGCATGAGTACTGTTTGAGAAAGGGGAATTTTGATCCAGGCTCAAAGCGTGTGAAGGAGTCCAGCTTCTAAACAGACCCATATGCTGTCACGGAAACAAAAAAATAACGATTCAGTCTTTTGGATCTTAACAATGGAGCCTGTTTTTCTCCTTGTCAAAAGGAGTATAGCCGAGCAGTAATCAGAGAGACGCGTGGTGACGAGAAGCTGGGTTTTATGGGAATCTGTGAAGCGAACAGGCATTCCAGTTCCCGCAGCCTCCAGCAGAAGCACGGGCATGGAAGTTCACTGTGAGAAGCAAATTCATCCGCCATCAGGAATCTTCATGAAGAGAGTTCCACTCGAGTGGGAAAATTAAGAGAGAGAGAAAGGAGAGGGGACGAGTTATTTGATTTTATTTTACTCTTCAGATTTTAAAAGTGTGTGTGTGTGTGTGTGTGTGTGTATGATATTCATGTATATGTGTGTGCACAGATATGTATATGATATATATATTTTTTATATATATATATATATCATACATATATGTGAGTGTGGATATGTATATGGTGCGTGTGTGTGTGTGTCTGTCTGTCTGTCTGTCTGTCTGTGTATGTGTCAAAAGATTTTCAAATTTACCAAATGCACTTAGAGAAACTGAATAAGCAAAAAAAAAATAAAAGTAAAATTCAGATTTACGAAACAGATGATGACTTATGTGAATGTACCTCAGGCCCAGTCTATTCTTAAAACTGTCTAAGAGGTTAGATTGGAGGCCATTTTTTTTTCTCTCTCCACAGTTGGGAGATATCAAAACTTTGGGATCTCGAAGTCTGTGGAAATGAATGGCTTTCATTGTGAACAGACAGTCAAAGAATTGTGAATGATTCGCCGCAGGGTCCATTGAAATCTGAAATGTCATTGTGCACTGAACAAGTGGATCAAGGTTAGGGGCTCAGTACAGAAGGCCGGGGGAGGGGGAAGTCTAACTGAAGTATCATCCATTGAAGATCAAACAAATTAAAGTGTTGCCTGTGACAAATAGAATTTGACTTAGATCTATCAAATGGCTCTTTGATTACACAACCTGAAACACATCTCTGCATTATTAAGCAGACATTTTCAGGGGTGTTTTATGTGTTGACTTTTCAGGATAATATAGAGAATACCATTTAATAATGTCAGTGGAGCTGCCAGATGCTCCGACTTAGCTGTGTGACCTTGGCAAGTTAACAAACTTTACACACTATAGTCCCCTCATTTATAAAGCAGCAGCATGATGTATAGGCACGTTGTACAAGAGTGGATTTTTAATAAGCTACAAAGATACCAACATGTTCAATTATCGTCATCCATAGACATCTCTCTGCCTATTCCTTGCTCCTTCCCTTCCTCCTTTCTCTGCCTTTCCCTCCTTCCACAAGGTATTCTAAGCTGTCAAGACTAAAAAAGGGCTCAAGGATCATGTATTTCTATCAAAAAATAAAAATGAGCTTACCCATACATATAAATGAAATCATTTATCCAAGGCCACAAAGCTATGGAGCGAGTTGATGGTGCACACTGGTTCCGAGTCAATAATTTCTGAGCAAGCAATTAAGATAAAATTTGGCGAAACATACTTTTAACCTTCACCAATTTTCTTAGCTCTAAGATGGGATTTAGTGCACTATCTATGTCCTGGGATGACCATGTAGTGTTGGCGTATGGGAGAATGCTGGAAACTCATTTTCATTGAAAAAAATGATATGGATTCTCATTGAGCTGTCACTCCTTTGCCAAGTCCACTTGAGATGGCTCCAGTTGTGTCTACTTCCATGTTTCTGAGTTCTAGGTTAACTCCCCTCATGATTTCAGAACACCTAAGCAATATTAATAAGAAGCCCAAGCACTAACAAGCCCTTGGGGTAGGCCATAACGGGATGTTACTCATCGCTGCAGAGAAGAAAACTAGAGCTAACATACCCAAGAATACATATGACGTTAATCAGTAAAAGAGGACAGAGCTGTCAGCCTCACCAAGAGAAAACACAGCATCTCCAAGACCTGATAGGGCTCTCCCTTGCCTGGTGGTTTGTTGGCCAACAGCCTACAAGGGTAGAGGGAGCAGGAAATGTGTGTTGGGTTCAGACTGCTTGGCGGAAGGACTTCTAGAGAGATAGCTTCAGTGGGACAGCTCTGTTTAAGTGTTCCATGAATAGGATACATTAGGGCTCTTAGGGGTATAGACAGAAAAGGCTGATTGGTCATAACACAACAGTACTTAATTATCATATGGTTGGGAAGCTAGGGCCATTCTCTACACAGGGCCATTCTTCACAGGAGGCCAGGCCAGGTAGCTATGTTTGAAGACACTGTCCAAGTAAAATTAGCCAGAGAAAGAGAAGTCCAGCTGAAAAAGGGGAGGCGTCCATTTTGCCAAGAGATAGATGAGCTATCCAGATGTGGTGGACTGAGACCTTAATAGCAGGGCTCTCCACCAGCCTAACTTCCTCGAGAAACTTCTACCTGGCTAAGGAGTGAGGTCCACCACTGAGAAATGGCAGGCTTTGACTGGGCCTGAAAACCAAGGAGTGATTGTCAAAGCCTTCCCTGCAGAAAGCGATCATGGACTGGACGGCAGATACCCAAGACACTTTAGCTCAAGGTTAAGACGGTCAATTTCCGGGGGTAGATCTACCCATCGAAACTTTGTTCTGTAACATGGATGTACTCACTTTGGGATCACTGTCAGCTCCAGAGCTTGATGATGCTAAAACATCTATTTGAAAACAGATATTTAATTGCTGTTTGATTTGGGCTGACAGGCTCCCATTTTTCAGATGTCCACAGAGGAAAGCCCAGGAACTGTTACCTGAAGAAGGTCTGAATTTCTCTCAACTGTTCCAGATCTGCATTAGGTATTCTGGGAGTTCTCTGTCAGGGATGTGAAGTTAGAGACTCTCCTGCTGGGTTTGATTACAACTGCAGAGTCACAGATTTGAATAGTTCTAAGACACTCCTCCAAACCTGCACATAAATACAAAAGACTTTCTCCTTACCAAACCTGCCTTCCTGTAAGCTCACTTCTATGTCCATCCCACCCCGCCCCTACTCCACCCCTCCCCCTTACCCTATTACCAGCAGAACAACTATCAAATCAAATAGGCTTTCTTGAAACAAAGGTCGTCTCTTCATTTGCATATTCAAAGGTCACTGTACAAATGCAAATTATTTAATGTCAAAGCAACGGTCATTTGACAATGTCTTTCTATTGAGTCAGATAAAATAGAAAATTACCTTTGGTTTTGTTTTTTTTTTTTTAATTTTGCATATAATTCTATGAGGAGGAGATAATAGGATGAGGCCTGTTAAGCTCTGGTCAACTCTTTTACATCCAGCTTCCGTTCCTTGCATAACCACTTTATTACTTAAAATGGAGCCCTGGCATTACAGTCAGTGATATGAGGGACATAATTTGCTAAGACATCTCTTTATTTAAGGTTCTGTGGTGACAGGCCATGAGAAATACACCTTCCCTCAGCTGTAAGTGGCAGGCACGACTATATTAGACTGGCATCTCTGTATCTCTCTGCCATTGGTTTTTCCTTTCCCCTTCTTCCTTTTGTTGAAAAATTGCTTTTTTCCTTTGTGCAACAAGGACAAAAAGAAAAATAGAAATCTGTTCCATGTGAATTCTGTGGTCCTTCCTCTGTATTAAAGTGCCATTGTTTCCTGTTTTTTTTTTTTTTAAAAAAAAAAAAGCCTGCAGGATTTTCTGAAAAATAATTCCACCAGGATGGGTACTGGGTCCAGCTCACTATTTTCTTTTTCCGTGTGCTTTTGTGATTGATGATACTGCAAAGAACTGATAGAGTTGTTGTAGCTGCATCTCCAGAAAGTAAGTTCTTTTTTTTTATCTAAACAAACTGCAATGAGAGAGAGAGAGAGAGAGAGAGAGAGAGAGAGAGAGAGAGAGAGAGAAATAATATGTCATTTATGCTCCTGGCTTCTTGGTTGGTTGGTACCCGCTTGGAGGAGGGGGCTCAGCGAGTGACTCAGCTTTGCCTCTAGACTACCAAAAAGACAGCTTGAATGAGTTATCTAAGGTAAGAGCCAGGCAGACATTTGCCATTCAATCAGGCAAGCTCTATAGCCTGCCCTTTAGAGGATTAATATAAAAAGAATGTGGGCTTTGAGTCCTGCACACCTAAGGTCAACATACCTCTCTCCAAAAAACCTCTTGCCCCTAAACCCCCAGTCCCGCAGTCCCCCTGCCCCTCAGCCTGGTTTAGCATGTGCATCTAGCCTGAGTTTTTGGAGACCTATTTGCTTCTGGTGTGAGACAGGGGGTTGAAGAAGGACAATCTTCACAACGGTAAGCAACAGACTTATTGAGAGGAGCCATGACGGGTTGAAAAGGGGTGCATGTCAGAGATAACTTTGCAAGGAAAGCATTAACAATATTAAGTTAGAAGACAGAGTTCTGTGCTTTGAGAACCTGGTGTTTCCATAACTGGTCTGGAAAAGAGAAACACCAACTTCGGTCCTTATGATATGTCCATCCAGTCTCCTGGCAGGCATGACTTCTTGTATTCCACACAAGAGCCACCCAAGTGACTTTGTAAGCAACCAGTGTCATTGAAGAAATCCACAATGTGTGTCGTTCTGCCGATTGAGAAGGGTAACTATTACTGGCTGTGTTCTTGTTCTCCTTTACAGTGATAATGATATCTGATATGTCAGCATGACATAGGTCCTGAGCAGAAGCAACCCGTTTCACCTCTTAAGTCTTAGGTTCATTTTAATCTGACCTGACTTGTTTATTTATTTAAAAGTATGGTAGGAGGGGGCTAGGAGCGAGAGGGGGCAGCCTGGTTTATTCTGGAACCTTCACACCTTTTTCATTCTATGGGGTCCTGAACAAAGTTTAGAATCATCCAGGAACTCTGAGGTCCAAAAGTTCCTTCTCTTATTTCCCTTTATCCTGTCTCTAGACAAAGTCCCCCACATAATCCCCCCCAAAAAAGACATAAGTGGAGGGGAGAGACAGCTGAGCTCAGGAACATGCTTGTTGCCTAACTCTGACTATCGGAGTTCAGACCCCAGAACCCACACGAAAGCAGAAGTTGAGAGTGAACTCAGCCAAGTCATCCTCTGACCACACACCCATACTCACACAGATACCATCCCAATCACGAATAAATATAAACAACTTTTTAGAAGGCCTAAGAGGGTCCAGACATCCCATGCCATTGGAAGTAAGACTGGAATCACACCTACATCCTGCTAAACTCCACTCATAGTCACATAACTACAGAGTTGGGCACAGAAAGCCAGAAGGCACATCAAAGGAACAGTGTCCTGTTGAGACCCATAATGGTCTTTCTGTCCATTCCTGATGTTTGAATTAAATAATGGAGTTTGTTTTGGAGGTGTTGGGTCTTGAGTCTGAAGGTCACCCTTCAAGCCTCATCTTCTGGAGAGGGTGGGTTAGATAAGATATGGATGACAAAATCTCCATCAACTCAAGAGACAGAAGGAGAGCAGAGGGGCTTCAAGAGAGAATGCACAGAACTTGGGATGTCTACCCACAACCTGAGGCAGCCATCACTCCTGGCCACAAGTTTGTCAGTTCAGTAGTCATGGACTCTTGTTTCTGATTGGACACAGGGAATCACTTGAGTCACATGTGTTTGGTGGCTTCCTGGTAAATATTATTAACGAAATCAATGAATCTATGGATGGTTGGAATAAGTGTTAACTGGTCATGAAAAAACATGTGCTTCCACCTGTCTGGGCTTTTGGGGCTCAGAAGAGTCAAGCCACTGGTATTGAAGTAGAAGATCTGAAGCTTTGTCTGTTGCATGATAAGATGGGGAATGGAGAAGACAGAGCAAGAGCTTTGCTTCTGATGAGTTAATTATGTGTTATTGGCTCTTTAATGCTTGACCTGAGACTTTAGTTGCCTGAGAGATGGCTAAGACAAAATATGAGCCTTGGGATTGATGGTGTCCACATTATTGTAATGTCACCTAACTTGATATGTGTGTGTGTGTTATGTGTGTATGTATATATATATATATATATATATATATATATATATATATATATATTGTATGTATGCATATATAGCTTCATATATGCATATACATACACATATATAAAGTTTTGATTTTTGCTTACATTTGTCTGTATGTGTGCACGTATGAGTAGCCCCCAAATACCAGAAAAGGGTATCAGAGCCCCATGAGGAATTGGGGTTAAAGGCAGTTGTAAGCTACCCTATATTGGTCCTGGGCTCCCCACCCCAGTCCTCTGCAAGAGCAGTACACAGTCTTAACTGCTGAGCCATCTCTCCAGTCCTGTATTTGAATATTTTTGCCCACTCACTGGTTGCAACATTCTCAGTGCGTTCAATATTATCAGCTAGCTTATGAAAGCTTCAACTCATTAGGAAGCTGAAAGAATAGTGTTGCCAAGTTTCTAATCAATCAGTCAGTGAACATCCATCATGAGCTGTGTGGTGAATGCTGAATAAGGCAGTTACTGCAAGACAGAAAAGCATGGGTCTGCATTGGGTGATTTTATATTTAATTGAGGAAATTATCTAAACTTAAGAGAAGCTTATTAAATATCAAATATGTACTTAAGTGCTGTGAATTGAATTGGTATATACTGAAGGGAGCCAGAATAACCCAGGTCATCTTACCAATCAATCAGAAAGCTTTTAAAGGAAACTGCATTGGCTCTGATGTCTGAAGTGTATTGTGTGTGCACCTACTGTGTGAGTCCCTGTGCTTATGATTGAAAGTCCTGTCTCATTTGATTTAACATCTCTTTAACACAGTGATTGGTAACCTTCCTAATGCTTTGACCCTTTAAAACAGTTCCTCACACTGTGGTGACCCCCAACCAATAATAAATAAAATTATTTTTGTTGATATGTCATAGCTGTAACTTTGCTGCTGTTATGAATGGTAATATAAATATCTGATATATAGGACATGTAATATTCAACCCCTGTGAAAGGACTGGCCACCCCCCAAAGTCACCACACACAGATTGAGAGCCACCTCTTTTACAAAACATAATTTTGCCCCACTTTAATGATGAGAAAAGGCATGGATCGGAAACATGAACCAGAACATTAGCTATCAACCCAGGCAACAACCCAGACAGTTGAGATGGTGCAATTCTACACATCACTGTGACATAGTGGAAAAATGTATTTTGCTCAGAGTTCCTGGGTCACAAAGGTGTGGCCACATACATGAAGGCAGGAGAAGTCCTGTCCATAGCTGGAAGGTCCTTACACCTCAGGAGGACAAGCCTCAAAGAGATCATACCAGAAGTCATCAAGATCCCTAAGACATGTCCAACAAGTGACCTATGACCTCTGGTTACCCCGCCCATACCTCCTTAATTTCCCATGGCTCCCTTGAACGTTGCCACCACTGGGGGTCAACTGCTCAAAGGTGAACCTGTAGAGAACACCTACACACGAACCGTGCTTGAGTCAACCTGACACCAAAGCGCATGTGCAAGTCCTCATGTAGCCTGCAGCTCCATGAAGAAGGAACCATGAAAAGCCTCTGCATAAATGTCAGGGCAGTGCAGCTGCCTGAGGACCTAACTGAGGACAGCCTGAGAGATCAAGGATTGCTGACGCAGACAATGCCAGCCAATAAGGAACTGATGTTTAGAAGAGATGCTTTCTTGGGACCAATGGAGTGCAGGTAGGGGGTATTAAAAGAGCTTGCATCAGTGGTTCTTACCTAATCCTGGAATCTGTGTTGATTCCACACCACCTCACCTCCAACCCTCCAAGGGTAAATAGAGTCAGGCAATGGGCAGTCCAGGGTATAGGCAGCATCTCCAGAGACTGCATGAGAGCGGAGCTGGACTTAGCAAGAGAGAGAGAATGTGGGAGCGTTAGGAAGGGCGTGGAAGATGGCCTGTAGGTCAGATTTCAATAATTTTCTTTTTGCTTATGTCAACTAATTTTAGACTTACAAGAAACAAAAATGATATTCCTTTTATTTGTTTTAGTTTTCTTCCCTTAATGTTACCATAGCATGAAACTACATTACAATAACAACCAAAACAAAAAAACAAAACAAAAAATACCGGAGGGGGCTGGCGATCTGCCTGAGAGGTTAATAACACTGTTGCTCTTGAGGAAGACTAAAGTTTGGTTCCCAGCCCTGACATCAGGCCCTCCACAACTGCCTGTCACTTAAGCCCTGGAAGGCTCTTGTGCTGCAGGGACCTACGTTCTTGTGTATGTATCAACACTGAGAAACAAAATCTAATAAAAAAATCTTTAAATGAGAAATTGACAATAGCACATTCTTTTTACTCATACTTGAGATCTAATTTAAGAATCTCAGTTTTCTCAGCAATATTCCTGTGCTCCAAGACCTTTCCAAGGATCCCACACCGTATCCTCCTGCCACTTCTCCTTGGTGTCTACTAGCCTATGAGTGTTCTTTGAGGTTCTTGTATTTTAGTGACTTTGATACCTAAGACTGTTGACCAGTTAATAATTAACTGATAAATTAACTCTTAATTTATGGAATATGCACGAATTTACATATTTTAACACTAAAACACATTCTTCTTCTTCCCCCCAAACCCCGCAATTTACTACCAAAAAAAAAAAAAATCGTGTGTGCCTCAGTCCATCCTAGATTGGAACTCGTGATGTTGGTGAGCATTCTGACCAGACTCTACCAGGTTTCTCCTCAGAAGATGGCTGTCTTGATGCTCGCTGCCTGCTCCAGCGAAGCACTCATTCCTCAAGGCTTTAGCTGACGCTATTTCTCTCTCCTCCTACGTTTAATAACCGAAACACAGCTGTGAGAAAGAGCTGTCTCTTCTCTGGAATTAATTGATTTGATTACGTACATAAGCAACTTCCACGGTCATTTGTTGCACGGATTCAATCCACAACAGTTCTTATTGTTTCTAAACTGATCGGATTGGCTGTTTCCGCCGGCGGTTTCTGCAATTCCGGATGGGAGCCTGTGCATCCTTAACAACCTGACCTCTCTCTTTGTCTCCTTCCATTTGGGTGCCGAGAGACAGTCCAACTCCCACTCGAAGCGGGCTCCCACTCGCAGAGGAAAGGAGCTGGATGCCAACGGTATTAGACAGAGGTTTCATAAAGCAAAGCGAGCGAATGAATGGCTGAATTATAAGAAAATTCTCATGCCGCAGATTCAACAGGAGAATGGACAAAAGACTGAAGGACAAAAACTAGCGAGTGCAGGCTCTGGACCTGGTGCGGGAGAGGCCAGTGCTATAGCAGAGACGACAGAGGAAAGAAGAGAAGGTGGAAATGCAACTATCAAAGAAAAATAATCCGATAGTGACAGTGACAGAGGGTGAAAGAGAGAGGATGGGCTTCTGAAACCACCCTGTTTGTCATCCCAGAGAGGCCAAATGTACAGTTTCCACCAAAAACAGCAGGAGTGGCTGACTGTGTCAAAAAAAGCAAAGGCTTCAGTTTTGACATATTCAGTTTGAGGGTTTTCAAGACACGTTAATACGCTAATAGGAATAATTCCAGCAGGCAATGGATGTTATCCTACTAAAGATAGATACGACATTTTTGAATTCCTAATGCCACTGACGCACCTCTGCTGCGGAGCTTACCAAGAATAATAACAGTTAACACTCTCCAAATGCATATCTTATACCAGGCTAATGTCGGGCATGTTTATAGACTTGACCTTGTTCAGTGCTCATAATCATCCTAGTCACATAATTTTCATATTTTAGATGGAGAGAGTGAGACAGAGGTTAGGCAACTTGACCATAGAGACACAGCTAGTGAGTTGCGAAATCAAGATTTGACTCACTCAGATGACTTCGGTGTGCCAAATCTTAATCAAGAAAGAGATTGTTTGGGAAAGAGCAAAAGGCAGAATTACAGAGTATTAAAAGAAAGATCTTACCAGAAAGGGCAGAGCTTAGTGTCACTGGAGGGAGGGGACATGTTTAGAGAAATGGGGGCTCTTCTTTAGGACTGGAGGGATTGCCAGTGCCTATCAGGAAAAAGAAAAATGCAAAGAACAGTTACCTTAAAGGAAACCAACGGAAAAGAAGGAGAGCAAATCAGGAACGACAAACAGAATACAAGTAAGATAACAGACAGCAATTGTTGTACTAGATGTAAATATGCTAAAGGCCCCACCTCTTAAACAGTATCAGATAGGCATCATAGCAAACAAACTTGGAACTTCTACATGGAAAATCATAGTAACTCTGCTCTTAACCTGGACTGAGCTGGCTGGGGTGGAGTTTTAGTAAGCTACGATGTATATATTTCCACTATAGTTATAGAATTGCACACAAGCTCTCATTAAATGTAAAGATAAATACAAATTAATCATTTTACTTAAAAAAGGTTGATGGTAGACTACATTCTTCACTTATAGAGAAATGATGCTAAAGTCACTATAATAAAGCATCAGAAAACTTGTGAGCATGGGAATTAATCAATGTGATTACTTTAAAACGTATAGATCAAATCAAAGTCCAAAGTAAATACACACTATTTGGGCCAGTCATACTGTAATGATGTTACCTAGCTACTGGTTGCAGCTATATTCACTTACATATAAAATAAAGCCAGACAATGTGAGAACTAGAAAAGAAGAGAAAATGCTAATTGGGTCCCTGAATATTTCAGAAATGGAAGAACAAGAGAGGCCAAAGAAATGAAATAGCTGGGAACCAATGCAGTGTGAGAGGGAAGAAACACACACCACAGCTGTGGTGGTTTAAATATGCTTGGCCCAGGGAGTGGCACTATTTGGAGGTGTGGCCTTGAGCAGATATAACCTTATTGGAGGAAGTGCGCCACTGTGGGTCCGGGCAGTGAGACCCTCTTCCTTCCCACATGGAAGCCAGTCTTCTCCAATAAGCCTTCAGATGAAGATGTAGAACTCTATCTCCTTATGTACCAAGTCTGCCTGGATGCTACCATGCTCTACTGAACCTCTGAATCTGTACAAGATTGCCTTGGTCATGTTGTCTCTTCATAGCAGTATAATCCTGACTAAGGCAAAATTTGGTACCAGGAGTGGGATATTGCTGTCTAGGCCTGACCATGCTTTTGTTTGGAAGAATGTGGATTTGGAGAGTTTGTATTTGGAAACAGTGGAATGCTTTAAGTAGGATTTAATGGGTTATCCTAGTACGAGTGTGGAAGGTTTTGTTGCTGAGAGTGATTTGAACTGTGCAGACCTGGCCCAAGTGGTTTCAGTAAAGAACAATTTTAGAATGTGGCCTAGACACTATTTTGTGGTATTTTCATGAAGAATATGGCTGCTTATGTCCTTGTCTGAACAGTCTAACTAGGGCTAAAGTAAAGAGATTTCTATTAATTGCATTGACAAAAGAAGTCTCGAGTCCAGCAAACACTTTGTTCTCTGGTTTAGTCTTACGAAGAGCATTTTAATGAAAAGGAGCAAGCTGATAAAGGAAAAATATAAAACATGTGGTTCATATAGTAAGGGACAACAGGAAGTAAATTAGAACTGAATCCTATATTCAAGGAGATTAAAACACTAAGACAGTGGTGCCTTTGTGGCAAGATCCCACCCAGCTAAGCTTATTGTTTATGTGTTTTCCATTGAACAAGGAAGTTATATCATATTGGACATTATTATTCCTTGGTTACTGTTCTCACTTGGACTTTTAATCTGGAATGAACTACAGTTCAGAAATGAAAGGCACAGGCTTTGATTTGGAGCTTGAGACATAGTAGCCATGAAAGGCTTAGACCCAGGCAAAGTGGTACAGTTCTTTTATTCCAGGAGACAGAGGCAAGCAGATCTCTGAGTTCAAGGCAAGCTAGAGAGCAAGTTCCAAGCAGAGAAGAGCTTAAATCCAAGTGTGGTGGACCACACTTTAATCCCAGCAGGTAGGCATGGAGAACTCTGAGTTCAAGGTCAATCTACAGAGCAAGTTCCAAGACTTAGGCATTGAAGGAATTGAGAAACAGAAAGCTAGTGATAATATAATAAATAGAACAAGGGAGCCATGATCCAACTCTAGAAAGCAGCAGAACTCTGAAGCTTCAGCCATGTGGCTTTGGCTTTAGAGTCAAAAAAATAGAAGGGACTTCTGGGACAATTGATGCTTCTTAGCTAGAGTTAAGAAATAATCAGTTATTAAGAAGAAAACAGCATCACTGAGTTAAATTCTGGGTAGTGTGTGTGTGCACAAAGAAGTTGTGTTCCAGAGATAAGCAAGGTTGTACCTCGCGTGCAGCAGCTATACTTGGTAATGTCTAAGCATCATCCAGGTAGTATTGGTTTTGAAAGCATTAAAGAGTCATGGGGAGCAACCAAAGCTTGGCACTGTGAGAAACCAGGGGAGACCATGGGTGAAGGTACAACCTGAGTTGCAGTTGCCAGCCAGGACTGAAGGCCTCATGCAAAGAGAGCCTACGAGAGGCTATTGGTGAAGCCTAAGTGTCAACAGAAGATTCCAGTGTATTAGAGATGCCAATACCATGCAATGATCACCAAGAACAGCAGCAACAATGGAGTAGAGTCAACCAGAGCCTAGAGTGCTACAGAGGGCCGAGTTGAAGTAACCCATCCCTTTGTAGGAGCCCAGATGATCATGTATGGATCTCAGACACTGGAACAAGATGCTGTAACATTGAAGTTGCCTTGGAGACCCCAGGATGTTCTAGAATCCAGAGCCATGGGCTATCTACTGAGGAAAGCTGCTAAGAGAGAGTGGAATCAGCCCAGGAGAAAGACCTTTGTTGCAGTCAATAAAGATGAAAAAGAAGTCGGAGATCTTAAGACTGCTTTGACATCAGAAATGGAGATGGAGAGTTTGGAGTTTGCCCAGCTAATTTCCTGTCTTGTTTGAAGGATTACAGTTAAGTGATTGGATGATTCTCAGCTGAGACTTTGAACTTTAGACTTTTGGGATTTTTTTGAAACTGCTATAGACTTTGGAAGTTGGACTAAGTGTATTTTGCATTATGATATGCTTATGTATGGTCCCCATAGACTCATATGTTTGAACAAGACTATTGGGGCCAGGGAGTGGAATGTGGTAGTGAGCATGTGCTTGGCCCAGGGAGTGGCACTATTTGGAGGTAAGGCCTTGTTGGAATAGATGTGGCCTTGCTGGAGGAAGTATATCGCTGTGGGGCTGGACAATGAGCCCCTCCTCCTAACCATGTAGGAGCCAGTCTTCTCCTAGCAGCCTTTAGATGAAGATGTAGAACTCTCAGCAACTCCAGCATCGTGTCTGCCTGCATAGAGCTATGCGTCCACCTTGGTGAAAAAGAACTGAAACTCTGAACCTGTAAGCCAGCCACAATTAAATGTTGTCCTTTACAAGAGTTGCCTTGGTCATGGTGTCTGCTCACAGCAGTAAAACCCTAACTAAGAAAACAACTAAACACAAAACAAAATCCCCAAAACTCAGGAACAAAAACAGTTCCCTAACCATAAGGAAGAACAACACATATTTCCAATGTCCTCACAGATGTATGACCATAAGTTCCATAGAATTTAGAAAGATAAGAAAAATTTGTAGATTTAGATGAAGTGCACAAATTCCTTGAAAAATCTGAAGACAAAACTGGAGGAAAAAGTGAGGGGCAGGGGCATGGTGCTTTTGCACAAATATCCCTGTAACCAGAGTTCCCTGCATGAAAAATGTGTACACACAAGGTTCCCCTGGATACATCTCCCAACCATTTAAAGCAGAAATAAGACAAACCTTCCCAAAAGCCTTCCAGGAATAGAAAATATAAGCCCATTAGCCAAGGTTCAGGTCCCTTGAATACAGAAGTGAATAAAGGCATTGTAAGAAGAAAGATCACATGCTTAGGAATGTAGATGGAAGCATCTTAAAACTTTTAGCGAGCGAATTAGGAACAACCATGTTGGAATCTTTCCCGGAATATAATATTCATTCGATATTTGAAAATTAATGAATGTAATTCACCATTTTAACAGAATAAAATGATTATTAACTTAATAAATGCAGACAGAGTAACTGAAAAGAGCATCAACAGCCAGTATGACAAATGCTTACAGTAACTTAGAAAGGACATAATCCACTAGCAGTGTCTAAAAGCAACTTGCTGCAAATTCTATGTTGAGGAATGAGGTCGTGAGAGATTTCCCCCTGAGACTAGTGAGCAAAAGAGGCAGCCATCACTGCCTCCACTCACTACGGTAGGAGCCCATCCCTCTGTCCCTCTGCAAGCCAGACATAAGTTGTTATTCTTTACTGAAGACACATTTGGCCACACATGAAGTCCCACAGGATCTTCAGATAAATTGGTGATTTTACAGTCCTCAAATGTAAGGTCAAATGAGGAAATCAAGCATTTTTTTGATCAGTTAGAAGAAAGAAGAAGAAATCTATTAAAAGTGTTAAGAGCTCTGCATCAAAACTTCAATACATGAACTGGTATAGGAGACCTGGAGGCCTAAATAAATAGCAGATTGTCAACTAAAAATATATGATATATGTCATTTCTCTTGATCCTGATTTGTGCATGCCTAATTATCATAGTAAGAAGTCTAGGAGTGAGAGATAGATAGATAGATAGATAGATGGATGGATGGATGGATGGATGCGTGGGTGGATGGACGGATGGATGGATGGATGCGTGGGTGGATGGACGGATGGATGGATGATTGAACAGATGGACAGATGGATGGATGGATGGACAGAAGGATGGACAGACAGACAGAAAGATGGACAGAAGGATAGCCGGAAAGATGGAAGGACGGATGGACAGACAGACAGACAGACAGACAGACAGACAGACAGACAGATAGATAGATAGATAGATAGATAGATAGATAGATAGATAGATAGATAGATAGAATATGAGAATATATTATCAAATTTCACATAGAAATCCAAAGGGCTATTTCTAAGGGCTTTTGACAGGTTGAGTTTTAAGAAAGAGTAGATGACAGTCATATTAGAAACATATTGAACAATATCTGCCTTCCCAGGATCTTTTTCATGAAGAGACAAAATAGCACAGTTTGGTGATGCTAGAGACATTTTCTCTTTGCATCTCCCCACCGATCCCCTTTCTCTCAACACCATCCTGTTTGATGAGGAACATTCAGTGGAGTCTTTCCAATTCACGCATCTTTTTCCTTTCATCCAAACGTGCACAACCTGACAGGTCCTGTTGAGACAGAAGCCTGTGTTGAGTCCTGGATGCCACATTTTAACTCCTGGACTTTGGCAATGTTTGGCTCCTCCTTTAGGAAAATCTTCCATCAAGGATCACGTTCTTCCCCTGCTCATGTCTAATCTTCCCTCAAAGCACTTTCTCTGGGAGATCTTCTTGGCCAACCTCACTCCTTCCATGTTTGTTTCTCTCTATGGCCAGCATCCCCTTCAAACACAGAGTACAGTCGGCTCACACAACCATCCACTCCTACTGGGGTTTGAGTTTTTGGGGTGAGGCTACTTAACCTGCTTGATCACAACTGGTCACACCACAGTATCCAGCACACAACTACCCATCACCGAGGATCTGTTAGATGGGATAAAGAAAAGTATACATTAATGACTTGAATATTTCTTTAAAGTTTTGGCATGGTTTCACAGGGAATGCTATTGTACTATTTCACTGGGTTTTATGTTTCTATTCCTTTTCACTGTATTTCTCACTGGAGGCCATGCTGAGACCTTCAGGGGTCTATAAAGACCACGTTCACAGTCTGGCTGAAGTGCTCCACAGCAGGCAGGGTGAGGAGGATGGAGGAACATAACTCTGCCATGAGAGGAGAACGTTTTTAAAGTTGGCTTCCATATTTTTTAGTGCATTCATAAAATGTTTAATGAAAGCGTGATAAAAAAGAAGAGTGGTTTTATTAAAAGAAAAAATAAAAAGTTCTTGTGTTGTCTTAAGGGTTCGTCTTCTGGCTTGATACTCAAAACCAGAACTGACGTGAAGGAACAAAGATGTGTTCCAAAATAACTGATTTCCTGTGTTATTTATAAGCTATAATGGAACATGTTCCCAAGAAAGTAGGTTATTTCTTTATGCACATATAAATTTGAAATTAATACAATAAAAATCTGAGCATTTTTTTGGCTAAGGAGGACAGAAGGGTCAAATGTCAAACTCATAATAAAACATTGGTTAAGTCATCCCAGAAAGCTAATCTCTGATCTTTTTTTTTCAGTAAGATTTTTCTGATAACTTTTTCCCTTCCTTTTTACTATTTTTATAGCCTCATTCTTAAAAGACTCATTTTCTGTCAAGAGTAATCATTCTGACAAAAAAAGAAAATAGAAAAATCTCTCCAACACTTCAATAATAGTTGGGTTTTGTTAAGGTTTTAGCTTTCAGGGAGATAAATAAGAATGTCCTTAGGAGAGAAAAATGACTAATCCTCTGCTCTTTTATTATCTCTAGATGCTCTGAGTGGGTTTGGCATGCTGGTCTTCCAAATTGTATGTCTTGAATTAATATTAGCCTCAAAATAATTACCTTTGAAAGAAACTGTAGCACTGGCCAGTTTCTAGCAGTTATGAGAACCTTGTTTAATATGTGGGAGGGGGATATCTCCTGGAAAGACAAATGTAATATATAGGGCCTTGTGGGTGCTATACACAGATTCTAAGGTTTCATGTGGAAAGTGTATCGGGGCTTAAAACGTGTTTGTAAATGTTTGAGAGAAAGGGAGAAGAAAAGAGAGGGGGGTAGAGGGATAGTGAGGAGAGACAGAGAGGTACAGAGAGGAGAGAGAGGGATAGAGAGGAGAGACAGAGAAGGATAGAGAGGAGAAAGAGGGATAGAGAGGAGAGACAGAGAGGGATAGAGAGAGGAAAGAGAGGGATAGAGAGGAGAGACAGAGAGGGATAGAGAGAAGAGAGGGGGATAGAAAGGAGAGACAGAGGACTAGAGAGGAGAGACAGAGAGGGAAAGAGAGGAGAGAGAGGGATAGAGAGAAGAGACAGAGAGGGATAGAGAGGAGAGAGGGGGATAGAGAGGAGAGACAGAGAGGGAAAGAGAGGAGAGACAGAGAGGGAGAGAGAGGAGAGACAGAGAGGAATAGAGAAGAGAGACAGAGAGGGATAGAGAGAAGGGGGACAAAAGGGAGAGAGAAAAGGGGAGAGGGGGAGAGAGGAAGAAAAGGAAGATGGACATACACAGACACACACACACACAGAGAGAGAGAGAGAGAGAGAGAGAGAGAGAGAGAGAGAGAGAGAGAGAGAGAGAGAGAGATTATAAATCTGGCAGGTTCTCCTCTTCCATTCCTAGAATTCTCACTCCAAGAAGGGAGGCAACTTGACATTCTGAAAAAAACCAAGGTTCCAAATCCAATCAAATTCAGGTTCAAACCCCAGTTCCGGCAGCTCCTGGATGTTGAACTTGGGCAAGCTCCCTAAGCTCTTTGGACTTTCAATGACTCATGAGGAAAATGCAGCTGAGCATAGCGTAGGAAGGGAGTCAATTATGAAGGTTAAAAGATGTGACCCATGAAGGTGGGAGAGGTGGCCCTGAGCTTAAGAGCATGAACTTGCTGAAACTATTCAATGCATATATCCATCTCCAGGGGACCTGACATCTTCTTCTGGCCTCTGCAAATACTTGATAAGCACAGAGATTTGTGAGCATGGCTAGGAAACAGTCGTATGCCACTTATTGTAGTTCTTCTTCTTTATTTGACTTGTGCATGTCTGTTTCTTACCCAGTGTATCTCTGGCATCCATTCTTTGACACTAATGTGTTCACTTTGGACCACTGATATATACTCAACTGGAGCTTGGTGTTTACACACGTTTTCTGCCCAGTGGAAATATTAATGGTTAGACATCTTAGCTGCGAATTACATACTGCAGCATTATTCTAAGCCAAAAAATAAAAATAATAAAAAAAAAAGAAAAAGAAAGAAAAAGAAAATAAGAAGAAAATCAAGTATTTCTCAATTCTTCACTATGAGATATGTGCTCATCTAACCAGTATTATATAAAAGGTGAGGATAATGAGAGTAGCTAACATGCCTACAACACACAGGTGTGAATGCCAATGCTTAAGAATTGAACCCAGAGTCTGGACTTATAGTTATTCCAGACAGCCTCCCATTTACTCTAAGTGGATTTCAGAATTTAATGAGACGATACTTCAAGATATTCATCTCTTGAATCTGGGGTTGGGAACAGTTTCAGGATATTCCCAGCCCTCAGCTGGAATAAACCACAACCTATGAACCTGCAAGGTGGTGTGTCCCAACAACATGGTGGCTCTACACTGATTGTGTTTTGCCTGGCTTTTCTTAAGGTAAAAAATAAATTAATAATAATAATAATAATAATAATAATAATAATAAAAATAAATGAATGAATGAATATTTAAAAGCTGGTGAAATCCAAACATGGAAGCAAGAAAAGCGATGGCAGGAAATAGCTCTGAGTAGCTTCCAGCACCCATTGCCTTCTTGTCAAGATGAATCAGAAGTACATGTGGATAGATAAGCGATGGATACGTGTCACATATTGGACACCTATACATTGCTTTCTCTTGGCAGGTATTGTGTCAAGCAGCAGAGGTAGACAAAGACGTTCTGTGTCTGTCAGCGACTCAGCTAACACATCATTTCACGGCACAATGGTGTAACTGAGACCCCAAATGTCATTGCTCCATCCGCCTCTGTCAGGGTGAAAATCTTGAGGATAAACAACAAAGAGACTCACCAAAGGCCTTCTGATCATGCGGGGCCATGAGTTCCAGCCCCGCTTTCCCATCAGCTGGCTCCTGGATCTTGGTGTCACACTACAGAGCTGAGAGCTGAATGCACAATCATCTGGCATATAGTTTACAAAACCCAAGGTCTGTTTTCTAGAATTCATTTGATGTGCGTAAAGGAGCTGGAGAAATGTTGAGGATGCTGGAAAATTTTTGGAAGTGAGTCAAAGAAAATTGAATAGGGAGGAAAAAACAATTCCTAAAAACATCTGCTTAGTTCTCCCTGCCTGGCCACACTGGGGTATCTGTGCAAATAAACCCATTGAAAATGGGTTGGAGAAGGTGCCCCTGTCAAAAACCAACAGCTCATGCAAAACTTTGATTTCAGTAAGTCAATAGGAGTCCAAGTTTCGACACTGATTTGTTTTATAAACAAAGTTACACCCTTAAATCATGTATGCATCCAGTTTTAGCCTCTGGCCATATTCCTCATCATTCTTGTGGGACATGTGTTTATTAAATTATAGCCCAAGCCCCAGCCTGTGGTGTGGCCAATTTGTCTTGGAGATCTGAAATAACATAATTACTTAAAGCAATTTTGAATGACATATTATTAAATTCTCTTTTTGTTTTCTTTGCCTCCAACAGAAAAGTGTTTCCATTTTCTAAATTTAAAATATTTATCTCTTTAAATTTGGATGCACCATCTTTGATACATGCACAATACCATTAAGAGTTGTAAGTGTAATTATACTGTCAGATGTGTTTGTCTCCCTTCTTAATCTTCCTCCAGCATGCCTGGCTCCAACAGGGCCGTGCTGCTGTAATCTAATAAATCATTCCTGCAGACCTGGAATATCCCACCATACAAGGGAAATTCAGGAAGAATATGCCATATAGACACTTTGTATATGTGATCATGTGTACTGTTGGCATTGGACTAAACTGCCTGTCTATTGATTGTCTTTTGAAGTCAAAAAAAAACAAGTAGTTATGGTAATATCTGATCCATAGAGAGTGGTGCTCCTTTCTCTCTCTCTCTCTCTCTCTCTCTCTCTCTCTCTCTCTCTCTCTCTCTCTCTCTCAATATTGATTGATCTGTCTACTCTATGTGAGATCAAATCAATGCAAAATTATGTTGACACAACCCAACAACATCAGCTATCAGCTGTCCTTTATGTGTTGTGTACCTCATCTCTAAGACTCACAGCATCTCCACTGAATAAATTGTATCAGCCTTTTTTTATTAAATGGCAAAGACTCTGGGGGAATCAGACTGTTTAAACAGTCGGAGGAGGTCAAACCGTTCGTGGCAGAGATTGCGACCTAATTAACACAGGTTGAGAAACACTTTGGGAAAGGTCGATTTAAATGATTTGTGCAATCTCAACTCTAAAATTCCAAATTATTGGCTTTAAAGAGGACAAGTCACAACTCGTCTTGGGCCATCATTTGCTCCAGGCAGGCCTTGCATATCTTAAGGAAAGGAGCCTAACATTTACTAAGTGCATAATCCTGTTATATTGAATGCTAGATTTTTTCTTTTTGCACATGCTATTTTCTTAAACCTAATAGACTATTCGGAATGTTTCTGCATAGCCCAAAGTCAAGACAATCCCCGGGAGTATGAAACTGTGTGGAGGGGACAGGTCTCCAGTCTTGCCTTGTGTCTGTGTCTTCTGCCAAACAGAATCATGATGCAGTTGCTGACTAGGCCTGTCTCCGTCATGGTGAATGCATCCAAAGGGAAAATTCAAATGAGATTATACCCATGGGAGATGGACTCACACGCAGTTGTTAAACTGTCAAATGTATGTGGTCGGTAAAGAACAGAGAAACGGAAGAGGTGGGGCAGGTAAAAATGCTTCCCATGCAAGCGTGTGGACCTGGGATTGGATCCCCAGGAAGCAAAGACAATATGATACCTGCAGCTCACGGGCCAGACAAGCTAGTTCTAGTTTCCATGATAGCTCATCTCATAAAATTACAGAGAGAGCGGTGGAGGAAGACATCTGGTGTTGACCTCTGGCCTCCACAATGCACACAGGTACATGCACCCACATGCATGTGCACACACGAATGTATGCACATTACCTAAGACACACACCAAGGGAAGGATGGAAACTAAATGTGGTTGAGTAAGGAAGCAGTGTGACCACATTCTGCTCTTGACATTCTACTCAGTGGGTGCACTGAGGGATCTCTTTAGTTCTCCCTACTTCACTCAGTTTCTCCAAGTGTGAGCATCTCCCTGTGCTGTCTGCGGCTCATGACAATTAGGTACATAATCTTCCAAAATGTAAGCCTATCATTGGAAGCTATATGGGTCCCTAAGAAGGAAGCAGTCACTTGTTTGGAAGCAGAGTGCACCTGTAAAAGAAGAGATATCACTCAAGGAATTGTCAAGAATAACCTAAATCCTATTTCCCAAGCCATCTGTGGGGAAAACGCTATTGCTTCCTTGGTGTCTTCTAAGCTAATATGTTTGTTAAAAGAAAAATGTGGTATATCTACACAATGGAGTACTATTCAGCCATTAGAAACAATGAATTCATGAAATTCTTAGGCAAATGGATGGAGCTAGAGAACATCATACTAAGTGAGGTAACCCAGACTCAAAAGGTATGAATCATGGTATGCACTCACTAATAAGTGGATATTAACCTAGAAAACTGGAATACCCAAAACATAATCCACACATCAAATGAGGTACAAGAAGAAAGGAGGAGTGGCCCCGGGTTCTGGAAAGACTCAGTGAAGCAGTATTCGGCAAAACCAGAACGGGGAAGTGGGAAGGGGTGGGTGGGAGGACAGGGAAAGAGAAAGGGGCTTATGGGACTTTCGGGGAGTGGGAGGCTAGAAAAGAGGAAATCATTTGAAATGTAAATAAAAAATTATATCGAATAAAAAAAAAGAAAAAAATAACTACAATAACCTCTGGATTCACACCAGCCACACTCCGAGTGTCAAAGAGCTAGAAAGCACATATTATTTAGTGTCAAGGACAAGTCCAAGTCCTTGTTTAAAATAGGGCTCCCTGGGTTGGAGAGATGGCTCAGCCATCAAGGGTGTCTACCTGTGCTCAGCTCTTGGTATTCCATTAGGCAGCATACGACCACCTATAATTCCACATCCTGGGAGTCCAACACCCTCTTCTGGCACCTGGACACACCTGCACTTATATGTATCTGCACATGTACACAAACACATGTAGACAACTTAAAATAAGAATTAAATCTAGGACCTCCCTTTCTACTTGGTGGAGAACTTGCTGTTCTTTGTCATGACCCGGGTTCTGCCCAGTGGCTTTTCTTAACAGCCCCACCCTCTCCTCTGAGCTCTACAGCCCACGTAGTGACTCATGAGCTCTCTGCTTGGGTAACCTGTGAACCTCTGCTTTGAAGCCTAACATCACAGGATCTCTGACATTTCCTTTCCTCTTTCCTGCAGACTACCACCTTGGGTCTTTCGCTACTGATATGCTGATATGAGAGTATTCTGAGACACACTGATATGCTGATATAAGAGTGTATTCTGAGACACATGAGTTCATAGCGTAGTTCATTCGATGGAATTGGACAAAGACATCTGTTGTCTGGAGACATCCACAATGAAAGCATTTGTTTGGGAAGATGTTATAAGAGGCACAACCCTGGCTCTTGGATATTTCATTGGGTCTACTGTTTGAGGGTGCACTCTGTGGTCACAGGAAAAGTATGGTGGTTGAAATTTTTAGCCACTAAGATTCCTTGACTTTCCACATGGGGGTGGGGTGTGGTTGGATAATATAGCGTGGACAGAAAGAAAGGCTTGTTTCAAGTTCACTTCTGACCTATTTCCTTCAATAAGAGGTTCTACCTACTAAAAGTTCCTTCAGCTGGAAGACCCGCCATTCAAACACACTTGTATATGGGGATGTTTCATGTCCAACCTAAGACTTCTTATCAGAGCTCTCTTGAAAGCCAGCATCTCTTTCAATTACCCATAAGGACCCAGGGAGAAGCTTGCAGTCTGGATACCACCTCCCTCCTACAATGGATTTTCTGATACATGATGGCCACACTGTCCATGGAAGGAAGAGATGTGCTGTTATTAAGACTTCAAAACTTCATCTTAGCTTCACAAGGCTCCTCCCTGTTCCCTGAACAGGATACTCAGGTCTACATGTGCCTTCATGATATTCAATGCTATTTGAGATACCTTCCTCTTGACTACCCATCTTTCTAGTCCCTGCGCAAGCTTCATCCTCACCCTGTGGCTACTGGAAGGCGTCCCTCCACAGGGACACAAGAGCATGCCCTCCTCAGACAGGTGGTGTTCTTGCAGCCTCTACACCTCTTCCTCACGGAGCAGCACTTCATGTGTGGCTCTTAAGCCAATACAACAGAACCTGTCTTGATCTCCTAATTGATCTATTGACCTTTATCTCCCATCAGTCCCTTCACTACCTGGCATTATAGGAATCTGTAGTCAGCCAGCATCCCTTTTGACTACCCACAAGGACCAAGGGAGGAGCTTGCAGTCTTGATACCACTACTCCCTTCAATGGATTTTGTGATACATGATGGTCACATTGTCCATGGAGGGAAGAGATGTGCTGTTAGTAGACTTCAAAGCTTCTGTCCATACTCTTTCCATCTTTGATATTCATATGGAACATACATGACAAAATATTAAGCATTATAGGTGGTTAATGCCACATGTTCCCCCCACCCCAAGTAATTTGGCCATAAGATACCTCAGTCTAAAGCAATGATGCCCATCAAAACTAGTATTGCTGCAAATATACCTGGTGAGACATTAGTTGGGTTAAAATCCCAAGACTCAAAGGCTATAATTGAAGTTATTGCACTTTTGGGAGTTGCCCTAGTAGCATTTTTTAAATATTTGTTTTTAATTTTAGTCATGTGCAGGCAAGTATGTCTGCATGAGGATATGCACGTGTCCAAGTATCTGCAGAGGCCAGAGACATGGGCTCCTCTGCAGAGGCCAAAGGCGTGGAATCCTCTGGAGATGGAGTTACCAATGGTTGTTAAGTCTGGCAAGGATGCTGGGAACCAAACTTGGATCCTTTGAAGGAACAGTGAGTGCTCTTAACTGCTGAGTGGTCTCTCCCGCCCACAGTGGCCTTTTCCAAAGCTCCAGTTATTTGGAAATGAATATAGAAGTATTCATGGTGTGACAGTGACATTTTCTTTATAATGCTCTAGGAAATCAAAGAGAATGAAACACATTAAATATTGACAAAAGGCTGATAATTAGTTCACTTATGAGATTAATATGTCAAGGTTTTATTCGACAATCTGGTGGTTCTGCATTTCTATGGAATGTTTGACAGTCACATTTTCAAATTCTCCAGTACTTGATATATTTAAAGTCAGTCAAGGCTTGTTGACATGGAATTCACCAACTTGAATCCTAGGACCAAATGGGCAACATATTCATTTTATTAAATTGGAAAAAATTCTATCCTTTCATTTTGCTGTTTTTAAATTATTTTTAAGGAAGGTAATTCAAAACATCTTATTATTTTGAAATTATAATACACAACTTCGGATATAAGTTGAACAGATATTAAAATTCACACTTCAACTTCCTAGACTTCCTTCGCGATTTATTAAATCCTAGATCGAGAATTTGCAGTAAAACAGGGAACAGAGAGGGGGGGGAGGGGGAAACAGCCTTGGCAAACAACTAAAAACCGGAAGGAATATCTACATCCTATTCCTGGGAAGGCTGCCATCCACTCCTAGTTGTGAGAGTCTCCCCAACCATGATGCTTGGAAGTACATGCCCCAGACTGTGGTTTTCAGAAAGCACCACCTTCTAATTAGGATAACTGGGCTGGACATGTTCTAATGGCTCAGTCTTATGTTTGAGAGGAAGGGTCTAAACATGAATGGTTAGAGACGGATGCTGATCATCATGGGTCACAATGAGACAATGTCATAGGAAAGAGGCACACCTTGCAAATTCAGAAGCATCACCGCCTTGATTAGCACTTGCTTTCCCAGCCCCCAAGTCAGTCTGAAGCTTAGGTCACCATAAAGCTCATCCTGATGGGGAAAGCACATTGTCTTCTTCAGGATGCTTGCCTAGGAGGACCCCCGCTAGGGTCCAAGGACTTAGGATTTTTATACCCTTTAAGAGATTAGTATCAGCGGTAAGAACTAGTATGGCAGACTGAGGCTCACCCTGCGACTGGTTTCCCACAATGCACTGGTCACACCTTCTCTTATCTAAGGAGAGACACTTAGCTTAGATCATCCCATCTGGGGCAGCTCTTGGGGGTCACGATGTTATACACAGCTCAGGGAGGGCTGAGGGGACTGGGATGGAAAGAGGCTAAGTGACGGGTCCAAGTTCCAGAGTGCTGCAGCCAGGGTGAGCTTGAGGAAATCGGAATCCACAGACAGGGCACCCATAACAAGGAGTCGCTCTACGGGTGGGGTAGAGGAATACGATGCTGCCAGCTCTCTGTTTCCATTAAGATAGAAGGGCACCCCTAGGTGTGCCTGACTCTGTACAGATCCTGTGTTGTCCTCTCTGGGTGGCATTCTATTCTCTGAAGATTCCTTCAGTGGAGACTCAGGCAAAAAATAGCCCTTAGATTATTTCGGAGAAACTTTCATACTAGGGTTGTCTGAGCTGTCTTTCTGGATGGAGTCCTGGGTTTCTAAGGTCCGTGTGGAGACAGATACCCCCAAGTGCTAACCCAAAGGGTACTCATGCCTAGGGACTTTGAGTTTCCTGTTTGCTTATGATAAGGAGACAGGTCCTGGCACAGCATGTTCCGCATGCGTAGAAAGCCAACTGCCTGCAAGCTGTCAACCTGCAATCCGCAACCCACAAACCTGCCGACATCCCTAAAAGAAGAGTCACCTTGCCTCTGGGAAGAACCACAGGAACAGGAATTTGGGACTTAAATGAATCATATTTTGAAATCTGGGTTCTTTCAGAAAGGGGATTTCCTGGATTGGCTCCAGGGCCGCCTTCTGTCTACACTGAGTAACACGCTGACTACAGGGTAACAGTTTCCACACCTCTATAGTCTGGTATTCCAAAGTACTTTTCCACCCAATCGTAGAGTTAAAATTGGACTTCTCCTCACTTAGGTAACAAATGCCCACTTGCCAGACAGCTCTACCCCTGACCCCCACCCCCAGGGACTGATGAATTGCCTTCTGCTGCATTTGGGGAAATTGTTTACATTAAATGTGAATACATTTTAAAGACAAAAATCTAAACCAAAGAGGGATCGGAAAGACAGCTTACTAGCTAAGGGTACTGGCTACTCTTCCAGAAGACTTGGGCTCAACTTTGAACAAGTTACCCATTGGTAACTTGGGGTTCAGTGGATTTGATGCTGTCTTTTGCCTTCTGAAGTCACGAGGCACAAACATGATATGCATACCCACAGGCAGGAGAAACACCCACACACATAAAGTTAGAAAAATGATAGGAATACGTCCATACTTAGCACCCTGTACAAAACACAGTTTTCACGTGGACCTCAACATAATGCCAGATACACTGAACCTGACAGAAGAGAAAGCGCAGAATAGTCTTGAAACTACTAGCACAGGAAAAGATTTCTCTGAACAGAGACATCATTAGCACAGGTGATCATACCAACAATTAATAAATGGGACCTCCTGAAAGGACACTGTCATTTGGGTGAAGCAGCAGCCTACAGAATAGAAAAAGATTTTTGCCAAGTACATATCTGATGGAGGGCTAATATCCAAAAAAAAAAAAAAAAAAAAAAAAAACATAAAGAACTAAAAAAAAAAAACTAAATATCAAGAAACAGATAACCCATCTAAAAATATAGTACAGATCTAGACAGAAAATTCTCAAAAGAAGAAACTCAAATACCTGAGAAATACATAAAGACATATTCAGCATCCTTCTTCAGCTGGGAAATGAAAATCAAAATTACTTTGAGATTTCATCTTACCCTCTCTCTTCTTTGTTTATCACACACACACACACACACACACACACACACACACACACACACACACTGCAAAATCATTTATAGTATACATTACATCACTGCAATCAGGGTGAACTATCCTCAATGGATAAGTGAATTTACTAAAGAGTTTCTCTCCTTTGAAAGATACATAGGTTGTACAAAGAGGCCATGTCTTGGTTCCTGTAAATTCTGCAGGTTGAGGCAGCCTTGGGAAGCAGCCTGTAAATGTTTCTGAATGAGACTGCTAAGGATGACTCGCAAATTATTGGTAAGCAAAACCAGAAGTATGTCAACTACCATCAAATACATCCCCAGCCCTAGAGAGGGTTGACAAGAGTCTAGGAATGTTAGACAGGGCCTTCTGAGAGGTTTAGGCGGATGGAGTATGGGGAGAGAAAAGATAGCATTGGCTTTATAAATATTTACAAAACAATCATTAGGCTTGGCGAGAACATGCAATTTCTCTCTGAACCCACTGCTGGGAAACAATCATACGAAGCACAAATTACTCAAAGGAGGGAGAGCAGAGTTAATTGGGATTCTCAAACCAGCCAGTGTTCTTCCTTCATCCTCCAAGGAAGGGCACTGTCACCAAGCTGAGGGGCTCAGGTGGGACCGAGGAAGCCAGTTCAGCCACAGGCCTCCAGGATCACAGGGCAAGATTCCCTGTGTGAACACTTCCGCCAGTGTCCTCTGTGAAGTCAGGCGCCTCAAGTCACCCCGGCTCCTCTCATCTGAGTATCATGTAGTGTGGCTCAGACACGTCCCAAATGTCTCCTTTCACAAAGGCTCTTTTCAAGCCACAGGGATGTGAGCCTTATGCTTCTGTGGAGGGCTCACGTAAGGCAGCATTTGGTTCATTGCTCTCCCTTCTGGGCGAAGCTCACACTGCGCAGAGCCTCGGTGGCCTGTGGCAGGGCTTGCCAGCGCTGGCTCCCAGGAGCCTCAGCGTGCCAACAGCCATCTACAAGTGGCACCGAGACGGGAGGGGCTGGAGGTCACAATAACCACAGTGTTCCATCCTCTTTAAAGTCACCATACAAAGGGCCAGAGGCTGAAATGACCCTTGGGCACAATCTGTTGTCTCCTTATAAAAACATCCTGAGATCACGATTATTTTGACACACACTCTGTGCAAATTGTACAAGACTTCTGTCCACAGTGACAAGTGAGCTCAATTCTTGTCATTTCAAAAAAAAATTGATTTGAAAATTATATGCAAATTTAAATTAATTTTTTCTTAGCCCATGTTCTTTTTTTCCTAAAGTAACTATGTAATTCAAAAATGAGCTATTTTCCTGCCAGAAGCTCACTGTAGATATCTCAAAGCCTTGTCCCATCCCAGTACGGTAGAAATAATATAATTTCCTATGTTTACTTTATAGAGACATATATAAGAATCAATTTCACCTTGCCTCCAGATTTGCCCTAAGTGTTTTGTGGACATTTCACTGACTGATGCCCACAGAAGAGCTGTGGGGGGAAGGGATTGGTGATGATCATGTGATGCGTGCACACGTGTATGATCTCTCTGTCTTTGATATGTGCATGGGCATGTAGGTGTCCACAGGCAGGTGGAGCCACAGGAAGTTGTGAACCACCTCGTATGGATGCTGAGAGCCCAACCCAGATCATGTGTTAGAGCAGTCAGTGCTCTTAACACTTGGACCACGGAGCCTACCCTAATAGACAGTCTTTTGCGCATGAATCAGGGGTTACATTTAGTATATACCCAAATCACAGTCACATGATAATAAGCTATAGAAGTCTATAATTAAGCTATAGAAGGCACGGCAGGAGGAGGAGATGATGACAATGACAATGAAGACAAAGAAGGAGGAAGAGGAGGAGAAGGAAGAGGAGGAGGAGGAGGAAGAGGAAGAGGAAGAAGAAGGAGGAGGAGGAGGAGGAAGAAAAGGAGGAGGAGGAGAAGGAGGAGGAGAAGGAGAAGAAGAAGAAGAAGAAGAAGAAGAAGAAGAAGAAGAAGAAGAAGAAGGAGGAGGAGGAGGAGGAGGAGGAGGAGGAGGAGGAGGAGGAGGAGGAGGAGGAGGAGGAGGAGGAGGAGGAGGAGGAGGAGGAGGAGGAGGAGGAGGAGGAGGAGAAGAAGACGAAGAAGGAGACGAAGAAGAAGAAGGAGAAGGAGGAGGAGGAGGAGGAGGAGGAGGAGGAGGAGGAGGAGGAGGAGGAGGAGGAGGAGGAGGAGGAGGAGGAGGAGGAGAAGGAGAAGGAGAAGGAGAAGGAGAAGGAGAAGGAGAAGGAGAAGGAGAAGGAGAAGGAGAAGGAGAAGGAGAAGGAGAAGGAGAAGGAGAAGGAGAAGGAGAAGGAGAAGGAGAAGGAGAAGGAGAAGGAGAAGGAGAAGGAGAAGGAGAAGGAGAAGGAGAAGGAGAAGGAGAAGGAGAAGGAGAAGGAGAAGGAGAAGGAGAAGGAGAAGGAGAAGGAGAAGGAGAAGAAGAAGAAGAAGAAGAAGAAGAAGAAGAAGAAGAAGAAGAAGAAGAAGAAGAAGAAGAAGAAGAAGAAGAAGAAGAAGAAGAAGAAGAAGAAACTGGTGTTTGAGGTACGTGCCGCTGGCGTCCATGCCCCAGACTCAGGACTGGGAGCACACATCTAGATTCACCTCACTTCTCCAGCAGAACATCAAGATGCCTGAAGTTTCCCAAGTTAGAGGACAGTTCCTTTGGTTCACAGTAACACTTGCTGCCCATCAATGGCTGCTTCCAAATGATGCTGCAGTGTCAGGGTTATCATTTCCTACAAATCGGTTGAGTTGAGATTATCAAGATGGGGACGGGGGTTGAAGTGGAGCTGATCCATTTTCAGAGAGGAGCTAGAGAGGGCTTAAGCAAAACCTAGGACCTGCAGGCTCAGCAGAGACTTGAAAAACGATGTTGGGAAAAACCACAGTGGGTGAGGGCTTAACGGGGCCTTGGGAGGTCAAGGCGACAGACGGACAAGAAGCACCTTATTCGCAACTTTCAACACCAGACAGCTGAGTTCCTGTGGCAGATGGAACCGACCAGGCCTCGAGTGCTTTGTCATCGCAGTGGTTTGAATAAGAAACATTCCCATAGGCTCATGTGGTTGAATCCCCAGCTGGCGGTACTTTCTGAAGAGGCTATGGGAACCCGTAGGAGGTAGAATCTTTCTGGAGGAAATATGTCGGTAGGGATGGGCTTTGAGACTCTATAGCCTCACTCCACTTCTGGCTTTTCCTCTCTGCTGCTTCCTGTGTGGGGATGAGGTGTGATCAGACACCTTCTTCCTGCTGCGCACATGATCTAACTGTTGCATGGCTTCCCCCACTAAGATGGACACTATCCCTGTGTGACCTTCAGCAAAATTAAACTCCTTCTTCCCTAAGATGCTCTGTCTTCGAGGTATTTTAACACAAGGGACTAACACAA